>NC_138142.1:12984400-13631973 GCF_964188305.1 Podarcis bocagei | reverse complement strand
GCCCTCCATTCGAATGTGTCCCAAAGGCATCTGTTTGGCCGCTGTGAGAAAAGGATGTTGGGCTAGATGGGCTTTGGGCCTGATCCAGCACCCCCTTCTTATGCTCTGAGGGAACAAGAGGGTAAATATAAATGACTGAGGAGGCATTGCTGGTTTTCCTCCCAGCCTGCAGAGAGTTTTCCCTCCTCCCCTTCCCCTTCCCCTGCCTTTTAATCCTTTCTTATCTGAGCCTCTATCGTCCTGTTTCGTGTTGGGTCCAGATCACAGCCCCTTCTGGGGAGCAAACTGGAAGCTGCTTCCAAGATAAACTGGAGGCCTTGACAGGGCAAGCTTTAGTAGTCGAGAGTGCTTTACAGAGAATACTTGCCAAGATAGGTCACTTAAACAAATAACTCGAATGGGTTTTAAGAGACAGCTCCGACACTTTTATGAGGACAGCAGAAGGATTTGCGAGCTCCGAAGACAAAGGCAGGGAGGCAGGCCCCAGACAACCGTGAAGGAGCCAGGCTCGTTGGGCCAAGTGGCTACTTCCTGCCTTTATTTGCAAAGTGAAATGAGCTCCATGTAGGGGACTGAGGGAGCAACTCACAAAGATGCCAACCAGATCCCAGAGGGATTAACGGTCTGACTGTGGATGCACTTGGAGGTGGGGGAAATCGCATTCCTTTTCCTGGTTGCAAGGCTAGAGCTTTTTGCCAGGAGCCACCCCCTCGTTGGGAAATAACTCACACAAGGACATGGATATTTGTTGTTGTTGTTTAGTCGTTTAGTCGTGTCCGACTCTTCGTGACCCCCTGGACCAGAGCACGCCAGGCACTCCTGTCTTCCACTGCCTCCCGCAGTTTGGTCAAGCTCATGCTGGTAGCTTCGAGAACACTGTCCAACCATCTCGTCCTCTGTTGTCCCCTTCTCCTTGCACCCTCCATCTTTCCCAACATCAGGGTCTTTTCCAGGGAGTCTTCTCTTCTCATGAGGTGGCCAAAGTATTGGAGCCTCAGCTTCAGGATCTGTCCTTCCAGTGAGCACTCAGGGCTGATTTCCTTCAGAATGGAGAGGTTTGATCTTCTTGTAGTCCAATGCTTTAGAATCATAGAGTTGGAAGGGACCATAGAGTTGGAAGGGACCACATCATGGAAGGGACCATGCAGGAATCTTTCACCCAACGTGGGGCTCAAACTCACGACCCTGAGATGAATGTGAGATTACCAAAAGAGCTGTCTGTGCCATAGAATGAATGGGTGGGTGTCTCCCCATCACCTGCCTGCTAGGTAGGAGAAGACTTGGCAGAGAGACTGTGAGAAATGGGCTGGGAGTACGCTAGAAGCTGGAGACACAGCGACCTGCTTGCTCCGTACTGGAGCCAAAGCTGCAGCTAACAGAGAAGCAATATATTTTGGGGTGTTAATGCTATGTTGTCTTATTTTATTGTTGTTAGCCGCCCTGAGCCCGGCTTCGGCTGGGGAGGGCGGGATATAAATAAAAAATTATTATTATTACCGTATTTTTCGCCCTATAGGACGCACCGGCCCATAGGACGCACCTAGATTTGGGGGGGGGGAATAAAGGTGGAAAAATTATTTTTCCCCCCCAGGTGCGGGGCTGGGGCGGGGGAAGCCCGAGCTTCCCCCTCCCCCAGCCCCCAGAACAGGACCCAGAGCAATGCCGAAGCTGCGTGCAGCTCTGGCATAGCTCTGGGAGCTTGCGGGGCTGGAGGAGGGGCAAGCCCCCCGCCAGCCTTCTAACCAAGTTGGGGGACAGCGGGAAAGGCGTGCTGCGCCTCCCGCTGTCCCCCGAGTTTGCGGGGCTGGCGACGGGGAGGAGCAGGCTTCTCCCCCCCGCCAGCCTTCTAACCAAGTCGGGGGACAGCGGGAAAGGCGCGCTGCGCCTCCCCGCTGTCCCCCGAGCTTGTGGGGCTGGCGGTGGGGCTCTCCTGAAGCCTGGAGAGGGAGAGGGGTCGGTGCTCACCGACCCCTCTCGCTCTCCAGGCTTCAGCGAAAGCCTGCATTCGCCCCATAGGACGCACACACATTTCCCCTTCATTTTTGGAGGGGAAAAAAGTGCGTCCTATAGGGCGAAAAATGCGGTATTATTATTATGAGCCACTCAGGTGGTAAAAAGGTAAAGGGACCCCTGACCATTAGGTCCAGTCGTGACTGACTCTGGGGTTGGGGCACTCATCTCGCTTTACTGGCCAAGGGAGCCGGCATACAGCTTCCGGGTCATGTGGCCAGCATGACTAAGCTGCTTCTGGCGAACGAGAGCAGCGCACGGAAACGCCGTTTACCTTCCTGCCGGAGTGGTACCTATTTATCTACTTGCACTTTGACATGCTTTCGAACTGCTAGGTTGGCAGGAGCAGGGACCGTGCAACGGGAGCTCACCCCGTTGCGGGGATTCGAACCGCTGACCTTCTGATCAGCAAGTCCTAGGCTCTGTGGTTTAACTCACAGTGCCACCCGCGTCCCACTCAGGTGGTATATATGTGTAAATAAAACCATATATCCTAAAGACACCACAGTCTCCGCTGACCAAGGAAACCGAAGCCTGGGACCCCTGGAAGTCGCTCACCATCCAGAGGTCGGGGTGTCGTGTAATTATATGATTTTACGGGGAGTGTGCAAACCAAATGACATGAATTGCAAGAAAGCGATTTTCCTTCGCTTGGTGCCGCCTGACAAAGGCGCACCCTGAAACTGGTGGATTTTTATAACTTAAGGTGCCTTGTTTTCTTGGACTCCCAGCCTCAGTGTCTAGACCCAGGAGGTTCAGCTGATCCTTAGAGAAACAGCTCTAGGGTGCTTATCTAAACTTGAGGTTCTGCCCCTTTGATCATTGCTCAGCAGTAATAACAACATCATGATACATATGTAGCAGCTTTCATGCTTAGAAGCTCAACGCCCTTTGCAAACCTTAATTAAGTGCCGCAACGCCCCTCGCTGATTGCTCTCATAATTACCCTACTGTCAGCTTCAAAGCAGTTCCCCCCTCCATTAATGGAAATGGAGGTACGTCTTAGCTGTTCCTGATGCTGTCTCATGAGACAGCCTCCTCCAATCCCGTGGAACTCCCAAGTTCTCCAACTTCCACACTCCGCATAGGTCAAACGTTCATGCAAGGGTGTGGGCCAAATCAACATCTTTTACGGGAACTGTAAGAACATAAGATGAGCCCTTGTAGATCAGGCCAAGGACCCATCTAGTCCAGCATCCTGTTCTCTTGGACTACTGTCTCCAAGAGAGCCAGTGTGGTGTAGTGGTTAAGAGCGGTAGACTCGTAATCTGGTGAACTGGGTTCGATTCCCCACTCCTCCACATGCAGCTGCTGGGTGACCTTGGGCTAGTCACACTTCTCTGAAGTCTCTCAGCCCCACTCACCTCACAGAGTGTTTGTTTTGGGGGAGGAAGGGAAAGGAGATTGTTAGCTGCTTTGAGACTCCTTAGGGTAGTGATAAAGCGGGATATCAAATCCAAACTCTCTACTGCAATGCACTCTACACCTTTGAAGGTGACCCGGAAACTACAACTAATCCAGAATGTGGCAGCTAGACTAGTGGCTGGGAGCGGCCGCCGAGACCACATAACGCCGGTCTTGAAAGACCTACATTGGCTTCCAGTATGTTTCCGGGCACAATTCAAAGTGCTGGTGCTGAGCTTTAAAGCCCTAAACAGCCTCAGCCCTGTCTATCTGAAGGAGCGTCTTCACCCCCATCATTCAGCCCAGACACTGAGGTCCAGCTCCGAGGGCTTTCTGGCGGTTCCCTCACTGTGAGAAGTGAGGTTACAGGGAACCAGGCAGAGGGCCTTCTAGGTGGTGGCGCCCGCCCTGTGGAACGCCCTCCCATCAGATGTCAAGGAAATAAACAACTACCTGACTTTCAGAAGACATCTGAAGGCATGCCCTGTTTAGGGAAGCTTTTAATATTTGATGAATTATTGTATTTTAATATTTTGCTGGAAGCCACCCAGAGTGGCGGGTATAAATAATAAATATATCATCATCACCACCATCACCTCACAGTGGCCAACCTGATGCCCATGGGAAGCCTGCAGGCAAGATCTGAGTGCAAAGGCCCTCTTCCCACTTGAGATTCCCAACAACTGCTTCTGACATTGGAGGTAGACTGTAGCCATTGTGGCTTGTAGCTGTTGATAGCCTCATTCTCCATGAAATTGTCTATTTCTCTTTTCGGAGTGGTTTAACAACCTATCCTTCTTCACAGGGAACTCTAGGCATTGCAGCATTCTGAGGGGAATAGGAGTTTCCTAACAACTCTCAGCACCCTTAACAAACTACAGCTCCTAGAATTCTTTGGGGGGGGAGCCATAGTTGTTCAAAGTTGCATTCATAATGCTTTAAATGTATGGGGTGAATGTGGCCTAAGTCAACACTGCTGCTGTTCTGTCAGTCCCCAGTCTGCCTTCTGAACATAAGCAGAATATAGATTAGGTTGATGGGTGTTCTTCCCTCCCTCCCTCCCTCTGTATGTGACTGAATATAAACTTTATGTACCGGAACTAAGTGTTTAACCTCTGCAGCCTTCCAGCGCCGAGGGACTCATTCTGTATTGTATTTGTGAAATGAGGGACTTTAAGCAACTGGTTTGCTGATTATCTGAGCTTTTCTCTGCAGAAAACACGCACAGGCAGGCACGGCTTTCTGGAGAAGGCAGTTAACGCAGTCCAGCGGCGTCAATATTTTGACCGATCCGGCCCATTGACTTTTTTTGGATGGGATCAAATCAAATCGTCCGCCAGTGTCTGAAATGCACGGATTTCGTCTCATCCTTTACAGCTGCACAACACGGACAAGTGAAGGAGATTCTGTACCCACCTAGAGAAGAAGGCTGGATGTTCTGAGGAATTGTGTTTTATTTTACATTCTCCTACCAGAGAAAAGATTTTTCTTCTTCAGAAAAATGAATAACAATCTATTGTCCACAATGGAAGATAGGAAAAGAAGAAGCTGCTTTATATTAAGCCACAGCATTGGTTCATCTAGCTCAGTATTGTGTACAGTGGTACCTCGGGTTACAAATGCTTCAGGTTACAGACTCTGCTAACCCGGAAGTAGTTCCTCGGGTTAAGAACTTTACCTCAGGATGAGAACAAAAATCGCACCGGCAGCAGTGGGAGGCTCCATTAGCTAAAGTGTTACCTCAGGTTAAGAACAGTTTCAGGTTAAGAACAGACCTCTGGAACAAATTAAGTTCTTAACCAGAGGTACCACTGTACACTGACTGGCAAAGATGCTCTAGGGCAGGCCCCCCCAACCTGCAGCCCCCCAGATGTTTTGGCCTACAACTCCCATGATCCCTAGCTAACAGCACCAGTGGTCAGGGATGATGGGAATGGTTGTCCAAAACATCTAGAGGGCCGAAGGTTGGGGGTGCCTGCTCCAGGGTTTCAGGCACAGAGCCCCTCCCTTCTGCACCTGGAGATTTTGTGGGCTGAAACTGGGACCCTCTACCTGCAAAAGAGGTGTTCTTCCCAGGGGTGCCACGTCCTGCTTTGCTGCTTGAGGCAAAATGGAAAGTGCCACCCTGCCCTTTCATTGCAACTGCAACCTGCACTGCCTGCCTCACTGCCAGTGGAGCAGCATCTCTGGGATTGGTGCCAATTTTGGGTGAGATCTTGCTGATCTCAGGCAAAATCTCTCACGCTGCACAAGATCTTCAGATTCGGCGAGGTCTTGCATGAAATGGATGCAGATGTCTCCACCGCTTCTCCACCGGCAACTGAGGCAGTTGGGCAAGCAAGGGCACCCATGTGGGAGCTTTTGCCGCCTGTGGCAACAGCCTCACACCACCTAATGGTTGTGCGTCCCTGCTTCTACCATTCAGCCACAGCCAACCCCCTGAGCTCACGGTTCTCAATGCAAAAATCCATTCCAGGTCTCTTCCACAAGCCAGCAGGCTACGGTAATCTCAGGGTGCAGCGGGTTGTTATTGCGATCTATGGCACATCACTTAGAGATCTGCCAGCACATTATCAGAACGCTGCTCCAGCCATGCCCACTACTCTATTAAAACAGAATGGTTGCTGTTATGTACTGAGTTGAATAGGATCCAAATTGCAGCAGTCTGATAGGTCCTAGAACAATAGGATTCAGAATGCAGCAGTCTGACCGGTCCTAGAACAATAGGATTCATAATGCAGCAGTCTGATTGGTCTTAGAACAATAGGATCCAGAATGCAGCAGTCTGATTGGTCTGCAGGAACCACCCAATCCAACTCCAGGCGGAAGTGAATCCACAACTTGATTGGCCTACAGGAGAATCCCGGAATTAGCCAATCAGGTGGGGCCCATTGTGTAAATAATGTATATAAAGCAGACAGTTCGGGGAAACTTCCATTCCTCACTACTATGCGCTGAATAAAGAGCATGAAATCCACTCTCGACTCCGAGTATATTTCAGTTGCATTATAGACAATTACATGAGATGTATAAGGAAAACAACAAGAAAGGGTTTAGCTATATAATTTCTAGATTTCAAAAGGAAGTTATAGAAGAAGAAGTGAGGCTGCTGAAGAAAGTATACAGTATTTTGCTAGAAAGATAAACAAAAGATGAAGAGGTCAAATCAGTTATGATTAAATGGGCACAAGATATAGGACACAATATACAGTTTGAGGACTGGGAAAAGTTGTGGAAGTTCGATTTGAAATTTACTGACTGCTCTCTGCTGAAAGAAAACTATATGAAAATGATGTCTAGATAGTATATCACACCAGTACAAATAGCAAAAATGTATAAAACCGGGTCAAACATATGTTGGAAATGTAAAGAAAAAGAAGGTACTTTTTATCATATGTGGTGGGAATGTAGATAAGTTTAAAGGGGATGTAAATGGATATATGGATTGATTGATAATCTGGTTGTTAAAATTTTTAAATAATTTTTTAAACAAACAAACAAACAAACAAACAAACAGAATGTACACAAATCAAAAGGAAGAAAAACAGAATGGAAATATTCCAAACACTTGTAGCATCAAACGCCCTAAGGCACCAGCACAGAAACACATCCTAACCACAGGCAGCCACCACACGATGAAAGCTCAAACAGTCTCTTGAAGATTGTGGTGATGGATAGAAACCAACATGGATGGCTTAAAAGAGGTGCAGGCAATTTCACAGAGGACAGGGTTAACAATGGCTACCACCCACAATGGCTATTGTTCTACCTCCACTGTCACAGGCAACATGGCTCTGGATGCAAGTTGCTAGGAATCACAGGAGATTTTCCTTCTAGGAATATTACTAACAGAAATAAAGCAAAATACAAGACCACTGTTTATGTACTCAGTCACGGCTGCAAGAATACTTGTAGCCAGAAGTTGGAAATGTGAAACAATACCAACAATAATAGACTGGCAAACACTCATGTAGAGTATTTTCACTTAGCAAAGCTGACTGGGAAAGTTAGGGGAGCCCTAAATCAAAAAGTATATAGAGAATGGATATTATTCAAGGAGTATATAAGAGCACACTGTAAAAATGAAACTATCCTTGCAGAATTGAATGATACTTGTGTATAATAAATAATTGGAAAAAAATATCTTAGAAGAATATGCAGAA
The DNA here is from genome assembly GCF_964188305.1 of Podarcis bocagei. NCBI lineage: Eukaryota > Metazoa > Chordata > Lepidosauria > Squamata > Lacertidae > Podarcis > Podarcis bocagei. The sequence continues at coordinate 13,624,396 of NC_138142.1, read as the reverse complement.
AAAGCTATTAAATAAACTGTGTGATAAAACCAAGATATTAGAAAAAGTACAACGAGAATGATTGGAAGTTTTTGTTCTTGAAGACTTTATTGGTCAAGATATGTTAATACAACCGATATTCTTTTATTTTAATGTTAACTCTTCTTTGCTTTTTATTTTTATTCTTGTTATTCCTTTTTCATTTTTGTGGGAAATTTTGTTGTAATTATTTGTAATGTATTTGTATGATAGTATTTAAAATCAATAAAGATATATTCTTTAAAAAAAATGAATCACAGGTGAGGAGAGTGCTATTGTGGGCTTCTCATGGGCAACTGGCTGGCCGCTGTGAGAAAAGGATGCTGGACTAGATAGGCCTTTGGCCTGATCCTGCAACCAGGTTCTTCTTATGAAAAACCAGGGAGGTAATGGTATGGAATATCCTGGAACGCAGCCTGGTTGGCTAGAACTCTGTGGCAGGCATGGAAGTCTTATGGATGCAGAATTCACTAGAATCTACTAGAACCTTCCTGAACTTTCTAGTGTGTTCACAATAGAAGAAGCCTGCAGCTGGCCTTTATCTAGTCATGTAAGACTCGAGGTCACTGCCTCAGTGGGGGATATACAGTGGTACCTCGGGTTAAGTACTTAATTCATTCCGGAGGTCCGTTCTTAACCTGAAACTGTTCTTAACCTGAAGCACCACTTTAGCTAATTGGGCCTCCCGCTGCTGCCGCACCACCAGAGCACGATTTCTGTTCTCATCCTAAAGCAAAGTTCTTAACCCGAGGTACTATTTCTGGGCTAGCGGAGTCTGTAACCTGAAGCGTATGTAACCTGAAGTGTATGTAACCTGAGGTACCACTGTATACTCCTGCCTGCTGGCCAGTTTCTCTTCATTCTGTTCTTTTCTTTTGTTTCTGCATATACTGTTTGTTTTTGGCTTTTGTAACTGGACGTGCTCTCTGAGCAAAGTGTTTTTTTGTGTGCCTTACTAAGGAGCCAGTACGTTTCTGCATGCTTTAAGGTCTCAGTAAAACTACTACAGTGGTACCTTGGTAGTCAAATGCCTTAGTTGTTGAACAAATCGGCTCCCGAAGTGAGTATTTACAAATGTTCTTTGGAAGCCGAACGTCCGACATGGCTTCCATGGCTTCCGCTTGAGTGCAGGAAATTCCCACAGCCAATCGGAAGCCGCTCCTTGGTTTTCGAACCGTTTCGGGAGTCAAACAGACTCCCGGAACGAATTGAATTCGAGACTGTACAGTAGTACATCTGGTTGTGAACGGGATCCGTTCTGGAGGCCCATTTGCAACCTGAAAAGAACGCAACCAGCATCTGTGTGCGCGCGGGTTGCGATTTGCCCCTTCTGCGCATGCGCGTGGTGTCATTTTGCACGTCTGCACATGCGCGAGCGGCGAAACCCGGAAGTAACCCTTTCCGATACTTCCGGGTCGCCGCGGGACGCAACCTGAAAACGCTCAACCTGAATGAAACGTAACATGAGGTATGATTGTACTGAAGAATCCTGTGGCCTGTGTGTGTGTTTTATTCTTGCAAGGTGTCATTTGCTTATGTTCTGATGTGCTGTTTTCAGATATGGGGGCAGGGGGTGACTGGATTTGCACCATCCCTGTCACCCCTGAATAAAGATCCTTCATGCTGCAAACCTTTGTCACAGGTCTTGCTTATGTCACCAAATCGTTTGCAGGATGTGTTCCTTCGGAAAAGGAGCTGCATCCTACGAATGGGCTCCTACAGACGCACCTGCACTTGCCATACTTGCAACCATTCCTATTTCATATAGGTGTGCCTTTTGTGGTTGCTGTTGTCCAATCTCTCCACCGCAACTCACTCACTTTATTACTCAGCTGCCAGGCTCAACTCTGGATGTTCTCATTCTCCCACACCCCCAAAGGATCAACCCCTATAATGGGTAGGCAGGCCTGCTATAATTAAGACACAAGGCTCTTTCCATTAGAACCACCAACAGCTGAAGCGAGGACTAAGGTTTCATATTAGATTTTATGGCTTCTCCTGCTTTGCAAAAGGATCTGGTACCAGTGGCACTAGGGGATTTGTGCTGTGTGAAAAGCTGCTGACAAGGATGACTAAGGTGGCTCTCTGCTTGGAAAGAAGATAAAGTCCCTACCAGAGAAGAATGGCAAATTAAATCGATGGGCTATGCCGAAATGGCAAAATTGACCAGAAAGCTCAGGAACCAGGAAGACCAAAACTTTAACAAACAAAGGGGGAGAAATTGTAATTTATCTTGAAGACCACTGTAAGCAGATGAAAACACTAGCAGGATTGCAATAACGCTTGTAATGTAGCAAGAACTATGGAGTTGATGGAGTTCACCCTTGCTTCTTGATAAAGGTAAAGGGACCCCTGGCCATTAGGTCCAGTCGTGGCCGACTCTGGGGTTGCGGTGCTCATCTCGCTTTATTGGCCCAGGGAGCCGGCGTACAGCTTCCGGGTCATGTGGCCAGCATGACTAAGCCGCTTCTGGCGAACCAGAGCAGCGCACGGAAACGCCGTTTACCTTCCTGCCAGAGTGGTACCTATTTATCTACTTGCACTTTGACGTGCTTTTGAACGGCTAGGTTGGCAGGAGCAGGGACCGAGCAACGGGAGCTCACCCTGTCGTGGGGATTCAAACCGCCGACCTTCTGATCGGCAAGTCCTAGGCTCTGTGGTTTAACCCACAGCGCCACCCACGTCCCAATATGCTTCTTGATAAATACATATTAATTACATTTCTGAAGTCTCCATCCCTTGACCTGGAGTGAATCGAACTGGTCATACCCTTTACAGGATGGCACAGCCTTTTGGTCACCTGAAACACTAGACAGGTGCAGTCCTGGAAGGTTGTAGGGACACGGGTGGCGCTGTGGTCTAAACCACGGAGCCTCTTGTGCTTGCTGTTCAGTAGGTCAGTGGTTCGAATCCCCACAACAGGGTGAGCTGCTGTTGCTCTGTCCCAGCTCTGTCTCAGCTCCTGCCAACCTAGCATTTCGAAAGCACGCCAGTACAAGTAGATAAATAGGTACAGCTGTGGTGGGAAGGTAAACGGCATTTCCGTGCGCTCTGGTTTCCATCACGGTGTCCCATTGCACCACATCTGTCTGTGGACAAACCCTGGCTCCCTCGGCCTGAAAGCGAGATGAGCGCCACAACCCCACAGTCACCTTTGGCTGGACTTAACCGCCCAGGGGTCCTTTACCTTTTACCTTTGGAAGGTTGTGTGAGAGAGGACACCCTGCAACAATTTGTTGCAGATCCTACTTCCTAAATCCCCAAACCCAACAGCCTCCCAGATTTAGCCAATCCAAAGAGAAGATCCATTTGGATTTTTCTGCAAGGGAATCTTAGCCGGAGATGCTTTGTGAGCAAGCGTAACCCTAAATTTTAATTGCTGCTCCACACACTGTTTCTTAAACTTGCTTTTACAGGTTTCCTGGAAAGTTCTCCATTTCCTCTGACGATGTGATGGTTCAGGAAGAAGGGACTAACCTTGAGCACTAAATGATGGGGGGGAAAGACCTTATTTGACTGAGGGAAGGGTTTCTGCCAGAAATACGTCAATTGGGTTCCTCAGGGTTGCAGACAGGTGGAAACCATTGCAATGGGCAGACATGATGAGAACTCTCATTAAGTATCCCAAAGAGGTGCTAGTCTATTCTCAAGGTGGGATGCAGTATTTAGGACCTCCCCACCCCCAACCTCACCAGCTCCCTCCCCCTGCAGAGATGTCTTGACTGAGCCACGCACGTGCCAGATATTAATCTCCTGGTGTTTTCAGAAGGAGCTGTTTAAATATTTTTACTGGGAATCGTCTCTCTCGGTGAAGTGGGTGTGAGAACGCCAAGTACAAGGTGAAGTTGTCAGAGCGCTGACGGCAAGGAGTGACTTAGTGAACTGCTGACAGAAGGCCTGGAGGAGACTGGTGGGGCTTGCGGGAAATGGCCGGGCTTGTGGGTCGTCCGATAGAGCAGGCAGTGGAAGGGAAGGTGAGCCTTCTAAGTCTCCCTCGTAAAGTGAGGCAGGTGAGGTGTGTGCCCATGGTTGGTCAGAGGGTGTATGCTTGTGAACACCAGTCGCTGGAGACCACAAGAGGGAAGAGGGCTGCTTGTTGGTTTCCCACAGTCCTCTGGTTGACAACTCTGAGAACAGGATTCTGGACTAGATGGGCCATTGGCCTGATCCAGAAGACTCTTCTTCTGTTCATATGGTTCACCTCTTCCTAATACCACTTTCTTTGCTGCCCCGAGTGAAGCTTTTAGCTTATTATAGTTTGTTAAATTTCAAGAATTTCACATACACACTCCAAAACTCCATAATAATTTTGGTTTTTTTCAACTTCCCCTCCCTTTTTCCATTGTGTTTTTATTTCTCCCCCTTGCAGCACCCTATCTTCTCTCTCTTGTATCGTAAACACCATACAATGATCTCTAATTCCTACTGTTGCTCACAGGTCAAAGCTTGCTTGCAAATTCATCATACTACAGTGGTGCCCCGTAAGACGAATGCCTCGCAAGACGGAAAACTCGCTAGACGAAAGAGTTTTCCGTTTTGGAGGTGCTTCGCAAAACGAATCTCCTATGGGCTTGCCTCGCAAGACGAAAATGTATTGCGAGTTCCTGTGGGTTTTCCCCCCTTCCCCCTTTTTCTAAGCCGCTAAGCCGCTTATCCGCTTATCTGCTAAGCCGATCAGCTGCTAAAAGCTGCTAAAAGCTGCTAATAGCGCTAATTGCGCTAATCCGCTAATCCGTCAATGGGCTTGCTTCGCAAGACGAAGAAACCGCTAGACGAAGAGACTCACAGAACGGATTCTTTTCATCTTGCGAGGCACCACTGTATAATATTTCTTTGAATATTCCGAAAAAGGCATCAATTATTCCACAAAAATAATAATCATTAGGTTCTCTTATTTTTGCTGTTAGGCTTGTCAATTCCTCATAGTCCATCACTTTTCTTATCCATTCTTCTTTTGAGAAAACCTCTTCCTTCCATTTTTGTACATAAAGAATCCTAGCCACTGTCATTACATACATAAACAGCTTCAGGTTCTTCTTCTTCTCCTCCTCCTCCTCCTCCTCCTTTGTATAATCATTTTAAACATCTTTTTTATCTCATCATATATCATATCCCAAAATACCCTTCCTTTCTTACAAGACCACCACAAATGGGGGAAAAAAATCCATCTACTTGTTTACACTTCCAGCAGTTATTAGAAACCTTCTTATACATTTTAGACAATTAAAGCTGTTGGCTTTGACCTAACAAGTCCTACACCTAAGGTAGCTAAGCTGTGGTCCCCCGGATGTTGCTGGACTCCAACTCCCGTCAGTTCCAGCCAGTTTGGTCAATGGCCATGTATGATGGGAGTTGTGATCCAGCAACAACTGGAGGGCAAAAGGTTCCCCAGCCCTGACCTACATGGTCTTGGTCACAGGTATTTCACGGAGTGTCTCCGTCCTGCTATGAACCTACCTAAGCTTAATATCAGCCAATAGGGTTCTCCTTCAAGCTCAAACTTTTTGGGAGAAATGAGAGTGGCCTCCACAAGGAGCAGGGCCTTCTTAGTGGTAGCTCCAGAGGCCCTGGCGGGGCTGACCATGTGCACTGTTTTACAGAGAGCAATCCTTTCCTTGAAGGCATCCTCTTTTGAAGGCGTGTCCGGTCTCAGTCCAGTTTCAAGATAAAGAACCATACAATATGAGATTGTATGCAGTTGCCAATTAACAGTACATTGGTGCCCCGCAAGACGAATGCCTCGCAAGACGGAAAACTCGCTAGACGAAAGAGTTTTCCATTTTGGAGGTGCTTCGCAAAACGAATCTCCTATGGGCTTGCTTCGCAAGACGACAATGTCTTGCGAGTTCCTGCTGGTTTCCCCCCCTTCCCCCCCTTTTTCTAAGCCGCTAAGCCGCTTATCAGCTGATCCGATCAGCAGATAAGCCGCTAAAAGCCTCTAAAAGCAGCTAAAAGCAGCTAATAGCGCTAATCCGCTAATCCTTCAATGGGCTTGCTTCGCAAGACGAAAAAAACCGCTAGACGAAGAGAATCACAGAACGGATTCTTTACGTCTTGCGAGTCACCACTGTACATACTTGGTCAGCAGACTGGACAGGCAGCCAGGTCACCTGAGTACAGCAGCTCTCGCTGCAATGAGATGCATTGTATTTCTATAATTAGAATATGGATACTGGATTGTAGCAAATTCTCATCCTGCTCAGAGTAAACCCATTGGAATTAATAAACACTAATAGATTTTGGTCGATAGTTTTAACTTAAGGTGAGAGAGCTGTTTTGTAAGATCAGTTTAAAAAATATTAATTTTGCCCTGCATATTTTCCTGTGCAGTGTTTTTCTTCTTCTTCATTATTTTGATATTTATATGAGTGGGACACCTATGAAGATCTGAATGCATCAAAGTAAATAAATAACCACCTTGAAATTCAGAGCAGAGGGTCACAGCCAGAGACGCCGCAATATGGAATCTGGAAACACACACAGACACACACAATGTGCTTCTGGTGTTTCTCTTGTGTGTGAAAAGCAGCTGGAGTCATTGTTCTTTGTGCTCTGATCGCCTCCCTCCGCCAACCCCCAGTACACTTCTTCCCCTCCCCTGTTGCGCTACAAGGCGAAAAATGCTCCCCTCTAAGTATGGAATCAACACCCTTGACCAAAACAGCCCCCTTGAACTCTGCTGGTAATAATTGCTGGGCACGGCTCGTAAATCGCCCTCTGCCCCATAACTCTGACGATTGCACGAATTTGGGCTGATATTTCCAACGTCGCTCCGACTTGCCGTAGGGCTGTGTGGGTTTAGTTCTCCTCAAATCCTCTGCCAGGTGTAAGATTACCCCGCCTTGTTCTTTGCCTATGACCCGTTCCCCTCTGCCACCCACCCCCACCAATCTCTTGGATTCCAGCCCCCACCTGTGTGCAAATTCTTCTTCCCCAGTGTTATGCCCGGCTCAGAATAACAAGGCTTTGCCCATTTGCTCAGGGCTCTCATTCCGCGGCTTAGGGGAAGGCAGGCTTTTAATGAGATAAAAGTGTTACATCAATTTCTCTTTTTTCAGCCAAAGCCCTGTGAAAATGCCGTGGACGAGAGCCAGAGGTTCTTTGGAGGCAGACCCGGCGATGTTTCAACTTCTTGGCCCTTCCATGGGCGTCTTCCTTCTCCAAACGCTTGCTCGGGACTGGTAGAATCAACTTTCACGGATGGAGCTTTGCATTTATGGGGTGTCATCTAGAGTCGCTCCCAGGAGAGCCTGGCTTGAACTTTTCACCATGCAAGGAAGCAGGGAAATTAAGGAGGATCATCAGCTCCAAAGCCGGAGAAGACTCTTCCTTTGTGTGATGGGAGATAACTCAGCTGTGGTTCGTTCTGCTGTCCCTAGGAACACAGGAGGCTGTCTTTTACTGAGCCCATTGGTTCATCTGGTTCACCAGCTCCAACCTTCTGCATGCCAAGCAGATGATCTGCCACAGTGCTACAGCCATAGGAGCCAACTCCTAGGGTCTGAGCTCCCTTTGGCCTCCCAATAAAATATTTGATGGGGACCCCCCCAAGTTGATGGCCATTGCCATTCAAATGGTGTGGGTGCACCCCATCATGTGATTGATTATGTGGGGCGGGGCTTACCTGCCCCCCCTATTTTATTCAAGCTGGCACCCCTGACTACAGCCCTTGTCCTAAGCAAGAAGCTGTGCCACTGCTTCAAGAATACTGGTCCTCTGCTTGGAGAGAATTCAGATGATCCTTCTTCATGTTCACCCTCAATTCAAGGTGAAGAATTTCAGCCAGACCTTCTTGCTCAGTTGCCACCTTAGCTCGCAGGTGATGTGAAATATACTCGGAGTCGAGAGTGGATTTCATGCTCTTTATTCAGCTCATAGTGGTGAGGAGGAATGGAAGTTCCCCCAGAATGTCTGCTTTATATACATTATTTACACAAGGGGCCCCACGTGATTGGCTAATTCCGGGATTCACCTGTAGGCCAATCTGGTTGCGGAGTCACTTCCACCTGGAGCTGGATTGGGTGGCTCCTGTGGACCAATCAGACTGCTGCATTCTGGACTCTATTGTTCTAGGACCAATCAGACTGCTGCATTCTGAATCCTGTTTTTCTAGGGCCAATCAGACTGCTGCCTTTTGGATCCTATTCAACTCAGTACATAACATTCTGCTTCTGAAATTCTCTTCCGCGCTCTCCCTCGATATGCCTGGGATTGAACCTGGGACCTTGTGTATCCAAAGCAGATGCTCTACCACTGAGCTAGGGCCCATCTCTGAATATGAAGCTGCCTTAAACGGAGTTAGACCATTGATCCGCCTGCCTTGGTATTGTCTACACTAAACTGGCACTGATGCTCCTGCCTGTAGATGTCAGGGATTGAAGCTGGGATAGGCTGCATGCAAACCAGATGCTTGACCTATGGCCCATCCCCAGAGAAATATCCAAGATAAAACTTGATATAGGAACAGAGGAAACTGCCAGCAGTGTGATTCAGCAGCAAAAAAGCAAATGCTATTCAAGGCTGCACCAACAGAAGTTTAGTGTCCAGATAAAGGAAAGTAATAGTACCACTCTAGTTTATACGTTAATCCAGCACTGTCCCTAGCCGTCGGTGTCAGGTCCCTATCTATGCGTTCTTCTGCTACAGTGAGCTCCAACAGACCCTTTCTGTGTCTTGCCTGGCTCTCTGCTCGGCAGCATGCAACATGTGTCCAGGGCAGCTGTTTACCAGCTCCATCTGGTACGCAGGCTGAGACCCTATCTGCCCATAAACTATCTTGCCAGAGTGGTGCATGCTCTGGTTATCACCTGCTTGGACTACTGCAATGAGCTCTACGTGGGGCTACCTTTGAAGGTGACCCCAAAACTACAACTAATCCAGAATGCGGCAGCTAGACTGGTGACTGGGAGCAGCCGCCGAGACCACATAAGGTCTTGAAAGACCTACATTGGCTCCCAGTACGTTTCCGAGCACGATTCAAAGTGTTGGTGCTGACCTTTAAAGCCCTAAACGGCTTCGGCCCAGTGTACCTGAAGGAGCGTCTCCACCGCCATCGTTCTTTCAAGCACGCACATGGTTGTGTTCTTGTTCAATTAACCAGGTTCATCCGGGCATCTTTTAAATCAGTCACAACCATGCACAGGCCACATTGGTGAATCAGTGATCTACTTACCCTGTCTCAAACACACACACACACACATACACACACACACGGATAGCTCAGTCAGTAGATGGACTAGATGGCCCTTGGGATCCCTTCCAATTTTACAATTTTATGAAACACAGGCACTAGCTGCTCCAGAGAAATGTCAAGGTGGTTGTTCTTTCAGTTTCTTTCCCCTTCCCTCCCCAATGCATCTTCATTCCATTTGTCTCCCAATTTCTACCCCATATACCAGCCTTCCCAAAACCCGGTGCCCTCCAGACATTTTGGACTATGGCTCCCACCATCTGATTTCTGCGATGTGAATAAAATCAGAGATCAGCTGATGGGAGTTGCTTGTCCACCTGTCCAGAGGGCTCCAGGTTGGGACAGCTGCTGTGTACCAGAAGCAAGTCTTCTCCAGGTGTGGATCCTTCTGAAGACAAAACAGCAACATCCACTGGCAAGTAGGAGGACTCTCAAGGGCCAGATCCAGAGGCCTGGAGAGCCACTTTGGGGCATGAAGTTCCCCACCCCTGACTTCACCCAACACTTTTGCAAGATGCTTTTATGAATAGTAAAGGTAAAGGTAAAGGTACCCCTGCCCGTACGGGCCAGTCTTGCCAGACTCTAGGGTTGTGCGCTCATCTCACTCTATAGGCCGGGAGCCAGCGCTGTCCGCAGACACTTCCGGGTCACGTGGCCAGTGTGACAAGCTGCATCTGGCGAGCCAGCGCAGCACACGGAACGCCGTTTACCTTTCCGCTGGTAAGCGGTCCCTATTTATCTACTTGCACCCGGAGGTGCTTTCGAACTGCTAGGTTGGCAGGCGCTGGGACCGAACGACGGGAGCACACCCCGCCGCGGGGATTCGAACCGCCGACCATACAATCGGCAAGTCAAAGGCGCTGAGGTTTTACCCACAGCGCCACCCGCTTTTATGAATAATTCCTCCTAAAAAAGGAAACTAGGAATGAACAAGATGCATACCTGTTTCTTTAGGTACTTAGTCTCCTAATAGGCAGGTGGAACGGGCACTGATTCAGGTGCAACATAACATTCATTCTGCATTTCTAAGAAATCAGTCTTTCAGTGTGGAAACACCCAGACTTTGGAACTCCCTGCCCATCAACATCAGACAAGCGCCATCGCTTTACACTTTTCAACACCTGCTAAAAACATTTTTATTTAAGCAAACCTATCTAGACATATCTAGACGTATAGAACATTGACCTGTGTTTTAATCTGGCTTTTAGCTTATAGTTGCTTTTAATTATCTTTGAATGTTTGAAATAGATAACCGTTTTTTACCCTCCAGTAGGGTTGCCATGTTCCCAAAGATGAAAATCCAGACAAAGTTGTTGAGCTTTTGGGTGTGTGTGTGGAGTTTTTATGCTTTTTAAAGGATTTGCCATTTTCAGAACCCAGTTCCCAGAGCAGGAGAAACAAGCTTGTTCCCTGTTCCATGTGATGAATACCATATCTTCTCTCAGTCTCTTCTTTTCAAGGCTAAAAATACCCGGCTCCTTCAACTGTTCCTCATAAGGCCTGGTTTCCGGACCCTTGATAATTTTGGTCACCCTTCTCGGCACACCTTCCAGCTTGACAAAATCCTTCTTAAATTGTGGTGCCCAGAACTGGACACAGTACGGTATTCCAGGTGTGGTCTAATCAAGGTAGAATAAAGGTAAAGGGACCCCTGACCATTAGGTCCAGTCGTGACCGACTCTGGGGTTGCGGCGCTCATCTCGCTTTATTGGCCGAGGGAGCCGGGTTACAGCTTCCAGGGCATGTGGCCAGCATGACTAAGCCACTTCTGGCGAACCAGAGCAGCACACGGAAACACCGTTTACCTTCCCACCAGAATGGTACCTATTTATCTAATTGCACTTTGACGTGCTTTCGAAGTACTAGGTTGGCAGGAGCTGGGACCGAACAATGGGAGCTCACCCCGTTGCAGGGATTCAAACTGCCGACCTTCTGATCGGCAAGTCCTAGGCTCTGTGGTTTAACCCACAGCGCCACCCGCCTCCCTAGATACCTATAAGGTCCATAAATTACCATATAGCGTATATTCAACACAAAAAACCGCAACAATTTGTTGTTGACAAAGGACAGCTGGACATGTAAAGGGCCCCATTACCTTCAGTAGCTTAGGACCTCATCAAACCTAAATCCAGCCCTGCCTAGGGAGTAAAGGGGGAACTACAACGCAGTCCGGACAACTGTTTCATCAGGCCCTTTAGAAGTCTCTGTGTGTTCTCTTGTTCTGCTTTCCTTAATAAAGAAAGTAGCTGTAAGCTAACTGAGTATTTCTCTCTCTTTCTCTGACCTGTGAACCACCTGTTCTCCCTGTTGGCTCCCTGAATGAAGATTTGGTCAGATCCAAGCAGGGCTCTTCCTACTTCCTTAATGGGATGCACGACCAGGTAAAGTGTGAATTGAGAACCTGTGGCACTCCGGTTGTTGTTGGACCACAGCTACTGCTATGCCAGGTCATAAGCCCTGCTGGCTGTGGCTGATGGGAGATGGAGTCTGTTATGTACTGAGTTGAATAGAATCCAAAATGCAGCAGTCTGATTGGTCCTAGAACAATAGGATTCAGAACGCAGCAGTCTGATTGGTCCAGAGGAGCCACCCAATCCAGCTCCAGGTGGAAGTGACTCCGCAACCTGATTGGCCTACAGGTGAATCCCGGAATTAGCCAATCACGTGGGGCCCGTTGTGTAAATAATGTATATAAAGCAGACATTCTGGGGGAACTTCCATTCCTCCTCACCACTATGAGCTGAATAAAGAGCATGAAATCCACTCTCGACTCCGAGTATATTTCAGAGTCCCAGAGCGTCTGGGGGGCTGCATGCTCCCCATCTCTGCCCTATATTAAAGCTAACAAACCAAAGGATGACCGAGGGCAGGGAAATGACATTTCGACTCTTGACATTATGGCGTCAGAAAGACATATTAAAAAGACAAACACACTCCAAAGGGAACATGATTGTTGAGGCTGGCTCAGGAGTATCGTATGTCTAGATCCGGCCGAGCCCATCCTCCTGAATTTGAATGCCTTCTTTCATTGTCTTCATTACTGTTGGAGACTTGTGATTTTCCTCCTCCTCCTCCTCTGTTTACTTGTGTGGCGTGCCTTTACCTACTATCACAGCAAACAGCCAGAGAAGTCTCTTGCAAACAACACTGGGTGCGGGGAGAACCTGTCCATTTTCCAACGAAGGACTCCGAAACAAAATGCCTGTTTAGGTATTTGCTTTGGAGGCCAGACAAGGCTGGGCAAACATTGTATTATACATTTCTCTCTCTCTCTCTCTCTGGCATGCATGTGTTCCAAACTAGCAGAAACAGAGGGGACATTTCTGTCCATTTCTTATTTTTACAGTCTTAATATCCATTCATTTCTGCATCCATTTGCATTTTTAAAAATTGCAAAAAAATAATAATTGTATTCATCTTCATGTGCATTTCTTGAAATATACGCATTTTGCAAGATATTCCCCCCCAGCGTTATGCATTTTTGTATGTTACATCCACGGAGACATGTATTTTTCGACACACAATTTCCCCTAGTGTATCGTGTGTGGGTTTTTTATGCATGCTTTGGCTGGAAGGTTGCATAGCAAACTTTGGAGAAATACAAATTTTGATAGAGAGCTGGGTTTCAGTTGTTAGGATACCTTTCAAACAGTTCCCTGGGAAGAGGGATTGACTATTAAACCACTTTGAATTGTAGCTCCAGGAGGGGAATAGGGAATCTCCTGACTACACTCCCAGCACCATTAACAAACTACATTCCCAGGATTATTGTGTGTGTGGGGGGGGAGCCCATACTCTCCAACATTTCTCCAATGAAAATAGGGACATTTAAGGAAAAGTGGGACATTCTGGGATCAAATCAGAAACTGGGATGGCTTCTGTAAATCTGGGGCTGTCCCTGGAAAATAGGGATACAGTGGTGCCTCGCAAGACGAAAAGAATCCGTTCTGTGATTCTCTTCGTCTAGCGGTTTTTTCATCTTGCGAAGCAAGCCCATTGACGGATTAGCGGCTTTTAGCGGCTTATCTGCTGATTGGATCAGCTGATAAGTGGCTTAGCGGCTTAGAAAAAGGGGGGGAGGAAAAAAACCCCGCAGGAACTCGCAAGACATTGTCGTCTTGCGAAGCAAGCCCATAGGAAATTCGTTTTGCGAAGCACCTCCAAAACGGAAAACTCTTTCGTCTAGCGAGTTTTCCGTCTTGCGAGGCATTCGTCTTGCGGGGCACCACTGTACATGACTGTTTAAACTGATATGCTACTGCTTAAAAACTTTTTTATTTTTATTTTGCAAAATTTATATACCGCTTGATTGTAATTAAACCTCAAAGCAGTTTACAAAAGGAGTGGTAGGGCGAGGGATAGGGGAGATAAGGATCCAGTATGATCATGTTCCCCATCCCTGCAATAGAACATTAAGTCCAGAGTCTAAATTTAGGCCCCATATACAGTGGTACCTCGGGTTAAGTACCCGAGGTCCGTTCTTAACCTGAAACTGTTCTTAACCTGAAGCATCACTTTAGCTAATGGGGCCTCCCGCTGCTGCCTCGCCACCAGAGAGCACGATTTCTGTTCTCATCCTGAAGCAAAGTTCTTAACCTGAAGCACTATTTCTGGGTTAGTGGAGTCTGTAACCTGAAGCGTATGTAACCTGAAGCGTATGTAACCCGAGGTACCACTGTATACAGCCATACCTCAGGTTACAGCTGCTTCAGGTTGCACTTTTTCGGGTTGTGGACCACTGAAACCCGGAAGTACTGGAACAGGTTACCTCTGGGTTTCAGCAGTCGTGCATGCGCAGAAGTGCCAAATCGCAACCCATGCATGCGCAGACATGGGTTGTGAACGCTGCGGGTTGCGAACGTGCATGCCGCATGGATCACGTTCGCAACCCGAGCGTCCACTGTACTATAGATTTAACTGGGTGATTTTTTTTTTACTGACAATTTTACTGTTTGATTCCTTTTGTAAACCATGCTGAAGTTTCATTGTAATGAAGATTATATTCATCTTGTGACATAAGTAAAACAGGCATGCCACATCCCAGTGTCGCAGCACCGGCACGAGGGGTGTGGCATATATAGTTCCAAAGGAGGCAAAGCAACATTCCTAAAACTAAGCTCCTTTGAAAGCCTTTTTTGATGCTCTAGTTCACGTCAATTCAGCCAGAATCAAAACTTCTGCCTTTCTCTGCCCTGAGGGCAGGGTCAGCTCCACAGTGTGCCAAAGCTAGAATGGCCATAGCTCAGAGTTAGAACATCCACCTTGCATTCAGAAAGTCCAGTCACCACCATCTCCAGGTAGGGCTGTAGCTTTGCAGAGAAAGTCTTGGGTTCGACCTTCTGCATTTTTCAAGAATGCCTCCTGTTTTCGCTCCTGGAGAGCCTCTGCCAGCCAGCATAGACTGCTTTGTTCCCAAGCTTTCCCCCCTCAAAGACTACAGTACGTGAAAATTGCTGAAAACAATGTCCATTAAAACAGAAGTGCAACATAAGCCTAATAAAACAATATATAAAAAAAAAGCAAGCAAAACATAGATTCAGAGGTCCAATCTTAGGAGTCGGGGAAAGCTTGGGCCAAAAGAGAAGTTATTGTTCTTCTTCTTGTTGTAGTAGTTATAGCAATGATAAACCTAGACAGCGTCTTGAAAAGCAGAGACATCGCCTTGCCAACAAAGGTCTGTATAGTTAAAGCTATGGTTTTCCCAGTAGTGATGTATGGAAGTGAGAGCTGGACCATAAAGAAGGCTGATCACCAAAGAATTGATGCTTTTGAATTATGGTGCTGGAGGAGACTCTTGAGAGTCCCATGGACTGCAAGAAGATCAAACCGATCCATTCTTAAGGAAATCAGCCCTGAGTGCTCACTGGAAGGACAGATCCTGAAGCTGAGGCTCCAATACTTTGGCCACCTCATGAGAAGAGAAGACTCCCTGGAAAAGACCCTGATGTTGGGAAAGATGGAGGGCACAAGGAGAAGGGGACAACTGAGGACGAGATGGTTGGACAGTGTTCTCAAAGCTGCGGGAAGCAGTGGAAGACAGGAGTGCCTGGCATGCTCTGGTCCATGGGGTCACGAAGAGTCGGACACGACTAAACGACTAAACGACTAAATGACTAAACAACAACAACATTATTATTATTAATACCCCACTCATCTGACTGGGTTTCCCCAGTCACTCTGGCCAGCTCCCAACAGAATATTAAAAACACGATAAAACATCACACATTAAAAACTTCCCTAAACAGGGCTGCCTTCAGCTGTTTTCTAAAAGTCAGATAGTTGTTTATTTCCTTGACATCTGATGGGAGGGCATTCCACAGGGCGGGTACCACTACCGAGAAGGCCCTCTGCCTGGTTCCTTGGTTCTTTATCAGACTTCTGAAGCCACTAATGGTTGTTGCTTTATCTATGGCAAGGCAGAGGGTGTGCCATGGAACACAAGCAAGAGCAGAAATTGCCTGTTTTGGGATCACCATCCTATGATATTCTTCAGGGTGTGATGCCACAAGTAGGACTTCCCCTGATGATCTAAGTGATCTTACAGGTTTATACAGAGACAGGCGGTTGTTCAAGTAACAGCTGTTCCCAAGTAGTTCAGAGCTCTGTATGTTAACAAGTCTTTGACTGCGCTTGA
Organism: Podarcis bocagei; assembly: GCF_964188305.1. NCBI lineage: Eukaryota > Metazoa > Chordata > Lepidosauria > Squamata > Lacertidae > Podarcis > Podarcis bocagei. Next base: position 13,608,554 of record NC_138142.1, on the reverse strand, counting down.
CAATTCCCTCAGCACAGGTGTAATATGTGTGCACCCACAACTCAGCAGCTTGGTTGTGAGACTCTGGACCAGCCGCAGCTTCCAAGGGAAGCTCCACACAGAACACACTGCAGTAGTCCAGCCCATGAGCTAAAGTGGCACATCGTTTTCCATTTTTTCCATATGCAGCCATATTGGGGGCAATTTGCTAATAAGTGTGTGTGTGTGTGAGAGAGAGAGAGAGAGAGAGAGAAAGAAAGAAAGAAAGAAAGAAAGAAAGAAAGAAAGAAAGAAAGAAAGAAGTCTGACTCCTGTATCCTCCAATTTTTGCCTGCTAGCAGTTCCCAGACCCTCACTGCTTTTATCCTGCAGGGGAAGAAAGAGTTAAACTTTTACTCCATTTAGGGGTGTTGCAAGGGGTGAAAACAACATGCTGGTAATTTACATTATCTTTTTCAGAAATCTCTTTGGAATGCAAGGCTGGCTATCAACACAAGGTGGCACTAATTAAGGCGAAATCTTTCAATCCGATCATTTGAGAATAATAACATGACAATGACACGGAGTTCAGCAGCTGGATTCGAATTAGGGGCTGGCTAAACCTCCCTGCATCTGAATCCCAGATTATGTAGGGGAACTGCGGTTAGTCTGTGGTGAGGAAAACGAGCTCTGCACATGCTCACACAAACTCCATTTGCTGCTACTCTACATATTCAAAGGCTGGGCCCTGGTGCTGACAGGTGCTGAGGTTTGGTAGTTAAAAACTTCCTGAGTTGGGTGTCCAACTCAGTTGCACTCAGAACAGACCTTTTTCCTGAATATTCAACTTACAGTCTTTTTTAAACAAACAGTAAATCTCTAGACCCTTTGCTTATAATTATTTTGCTACCATTGCATGGCGGGAACTCTTTGTGTGGGAGCATAACCTGCCAAGCGTCCCGGGAAAAATGGGGCGTTCCGTATTTCCGTGTGAAATCACAGCAGCCATTTTGGGTGCCGCAATCTCTCATAGTCTTGCACCACAATCTGCCCCCCCAAGCACTTTTTGGGGGCAAGATTGGGGTGTGGGTCACATGACTCATCTGGGAGCGCATTCCAGAAGACTCACATCCTGATTTTTCAGCTGGACGGTATGCGGGAAGTCAACCCAGCCCTTTGATTGGCTGCTGTGCAGCTGCATCTCTGGCAGAACTCATCCCCAAGAGCCAATCAGGGGTCCAGCTTGGGTAGCTCCTGGGAATGGAATGTGGAACTTCAAGGCCCCAGTCTTAGTTTGGGAGGCAGTTTCTTTCCTTTTCAAAAGTTTTTATTTATACTTTTCAAGTTTATACATTACATTAGTTTGACAATCAATCTAACATTTCAAAGTTTGACTTCCTTCTCCCTCTTTCTGCAGTTCCTTAAATTTATTTTTTCATATCTTCTGCATATCCAAATTCATTTCACTCGTTCATTTCAATATCTACTGTAAATATATCCTCTTGTAAAACTGCAGGTGATTACAATAATCCTGCCAATGTTTTTATCTGTTTACAATTTATCTGTAAATGTTCAATAAGCCATTTCCATTCTTTTATAAAAAGTTTCTTGTCTTGATTTCTTATTCTTCCAGTAAGTTTCGCCATTTCTGCATATTCCATAAGTTTTTGTATCCATTCTTCCTTTGCTGGGACTTCTGCTTCTTTCTACTTTTGGGCAAGTAGCATTCTTGCTGCTGTAGTTGCTTACATAAATAAATTTCTATAAAATTTAGGCAATTCTGTCCCTATAATTCTCAGAAGAAAAGCTTCTGGGTTTTTTACAGAAGTTATTTTGAACATCCTTTTCAATTCATTATATATCATTTCCCAGTAAACTACAAGACCACCACATTTGATAAAAAGAACCATCTTTCTCTTTACATTTCCGACACTTGTTTGTTTTAGATTTATACATTTTTGCCATGTTACTCAGTGTCAGATACCAACGATATATCATTATCATATAATTTTCTCCTAAACCATAACATGCTGCAAATTTTATATCCATATTCCACAATTGTTCCCATGTTTCTACATCTGTTTTTGCTCCAGTTTCTGGTTGATTCCTCAGGGGCAGCCTAGACCATGGTGGGTAGTGGTCCCTTAGAGCAAATGGGACGCTGCTAGTAACCACGGATAGCCTTTGCAAATTTATCCAGTCCTCTTTTAAAGCCATCCAAATTGGTGCCCATTGTTGCCTCCTGTGGCAGTGAGTTCCATAGCTTAACCGTGCCGCGTTAAACTTTCTTTTCTCTGTCCCAACTCTCCCAACACCCACCCCTAAAATGCCTATTGCCTTCCATCCCACCTCTGGCAAGGTGATGACACAAAAGCAATTAACACTTTGTTTTTGTAATTTGATTAAAATTAAGTGCGGTTTTATTTACGTTTTCAGCTAAAGTTATTTCCAACATGAAATAACTTTAATTCAAACTCATTAAGCTGTTTATATTTCTCCTTTTTGTTGCGGCGCACACAGATTTACGACACTCCCTTCTCCTTGTAGCCTGAGGCTGCGAGCCGCTTCGGTGCGCCCCTGCAGAGCTGCGTTCCACGACATCGCCTGATGCTGTCTCCCTTTGGTGAATAACCCTCGTCTCCCAACAACTTAATTTGCAAATGGCAACGGCATGCGAAGATGCTAATTTGTATGTACACGCTCGGCTTGTTCTCCAAGGTCTAGCTATATAATTTTCTCCCTGGCTGCCTCATCCCCTTTTCCGAGGATTTGAGCCAAGTCAGCAGAAAGGGTTGTCCATGCTTGTCTTTGGCACTTGGGCTTCTCTGATGAGAAGCCCAAATGGCTGACACCAAGTTGTGGCTTTCTAGTTCCCCCCACACCCTCCCAACCCCGGCGAGGCTGACTGCCAATGCTCGGAGCAAAGAATGGATGCCAAAGATTAAAAGCGTCTCGTATACACCGGTGTCATATATAATTTCCACCCCGTTCCTCGGCTTTAATTATTTATACCCGTTTTGGGGGGGAAACAGCCTCCGGCATTCTCTTAAACGCTGCCTGCCTCTCGGTTCTGAGATCAACCAGAAAGGAAGAGGAAGCTGTTCCAATGCGTCGGTGCACATCCAAGTAGGACCAAGGGACATGCAATTTGGTGGCTGGGCTCGTCGTATTTTCCTTGGAATGGAGGCAATTGCAGCTGCAACAAATCCTAACCCTTCCGCCCGCCACCAGATGCACAGCGGGAAGGGGGCCTGAATGCGGGGCGCGCTGTCTGGGGTAGATGGGAATTGGAGTTCAACAATATAAGGTTCTAACAGCAAGAGGGTTTGGGGGTTACCTAGGAGGAGCCTTCAGGGGTGTCCTGGTGCGTCTGGGAGGGGAACGGTGGCTGCCAGACAGCTTTCCGGTTCATGTGGCCAGCAGGACTAAACTGCTTCTGGTGCAATGGAACACCATGATGGAAACCAGAGTGCATGGAAATGCTGCTTACCTTCCCGCTGCAGCGGTACCTATTTATCTACTTGCACTGGTGTGCTTTCGAACTGCTAGGTTGGCAGGAGCTGGGACAGAGCAACGGGAGCTCACCCCATCGCAGGGATTCAAACCGCTGACCTTCTGATTAGCAAGCCCAAGAGACTCAGTGGTTTAGACCACAGCGCCACCGGAGACTACAGGTTGAATCCAACTAAGACATTGTGCAAGGGAACACTGGCACCAACTCTGGGGGCCCCGGGGGCCCCGGATGCTCATTAAAATTTTGTTGTGGGTGCTCAGTGGGGCCTTGGACGTGACTTCCGGGTCCTGTTCGGGGCCTTGGGAGACCTTGGAAGCAGCGTCCCAGGCCTCGCAGGGCCTCTGACTCCACTTCTGGGGGGGACGTAACATGACGTCATTATGTCACCTTACGTTGATGCCACTGGGCACCCATGATCTGGGGCCCAAGTTGGCACCCCAGAAGGGGAATGACCCGCTCATGCAACAGAAGAAGAAGAGTTTGGATTTGATATCCCACTTTATCACTACCCAAAGGAGTCTCAAAGTGGCTAACAATCTCCTTTCCCTTCCTCCCCCACAACAAACACTCTGTGAGGTGAGTGGGGCTGAGAGACTTCAAAGAAGTATGACTGGCCCAAGGTTACCCAGCAGCTGCATGTGGAGGAGCGGGGAAGCGAACCCGGTTCCCCAGATTACAAGTCTACTGCTCCTAACCACTACACCACACTGGCTCTCCCCTCCATCTCTTCCCAGAACTTCCCCTCCATCTCTTCCCTCCCTCTGTAGATCACTACATGCTTCCAAATCTGCTTCATATGGCTTGGAGACCCCTTGAGCAGATTTTTTTTTTGGGGGGGGAGCTTGTGCAGCTATAAGAGAGGAAGATGAAGTTCCATTGGGTGAGCGGGTGGCCTTCTAATTGTAAAATGACTTCACAGCCATGGCAATTTGTATCCATGTGGTTCTGGTTGCCCACCAGAAAGGTCCTACTTCCAGGAGCCCATTCTCAGCCCCCCCCCAAAAAAAACCCTCCAAACCTAAAGCTTCCCATGGAAATGGCATCAGAGGTAGCACAGGGAGGGATCCACACTGTGATTTCAGCTGAGCATCAACCTGTTTATCTTTGCCCTAGATGGGACTCATGGCCTGACGTGGACAGAGGCAGAAGGTTCAACCCTTGTGTTTCTCAAAATTTCCAGGAACTTTGGCACCACTTAAATATACTTTTCCAGAAAGGGATGGTGATAATATTTACTTAGCAACTGCATCAAGGGGATGACACTGTTGGTTAGAGTGCCACCACTGAGCAAATGATCACGCTGTGATGATTGATTCTGGCCATTGTGAGTGTAGCAGAGAGAGAGAGAGAGAGAGAGAGAGAGAGAGAGAGAGAGAGAGAGAGAATATGCTTTGAATTTCCAAAGAGTGGATGGCCTTCCTTAGGGAGGTGCCACCTTAGTTCCTGAGCTGAGGGAGCTTTGGTGGATTCATCCTGGAATGAGCAATACTCAGGGCAGAGAAGGGTCATCATAGCTCAATGATAGAACATCTGCTTTGCATGCAAAAGGTCCCAGGTTCAATCCCTAGTATCTCCAGGTAGGGCTGGGAGAGAACTCCTGCCTGAAACCCTGAATAGCTGCTGCCAGTCAGTGTAGACCAGGGGTCAGCAAACTTTTTGAATAATTTGGGGCAATTAAAATGTTAAAAGTTACCGTATTTCTCACTCTAGAGGACACACCTGACCATAGGGCGTACCTAGTTTTCAGAGGGGGAAATCAAGGGGAAAAATATGATTCCCCCCCCCCCAGCTCTGGGAGCTGCGGACAGGTTGCAGGCAGCCTGTGCGCTTCTCCCAGACTTTCTCCCTGCTTTTGCGGGAGGTGGGGGAATTCCCCCATCTCCCGCAAAAGCCCACAGGAGGGAGAAGGGACTTACTTGGCCAGTCAGTCCCTTCTCCCTCCTTGGGGAAAAGCTCCCAAGAGCGGCATGCTCTTTAAAGGCTGCGTGGCTCCTGTGGGCTTTTCTACGAGGTGGGAGAAGGGAGTGATGCGGCCAGTCAGTCCCTTCTTCCTCCTGGTGAAAAGCCCGCAAGAGCCACATGGAGCTTGTGTGCGGCTCTTGGGGGCTTTCCCCGCCTGCCTCCCTCCTGCATTTGCTCCATAGGACGCACACACATTTTCCCTTGCTTTTTAGGAGGGAAAAAGGCGTCCTATAGAGCAAAAAATACGGTAAATAAACCTTGTGGATGGAGGAATGTTAACGTATATAAAATTGTACATATGGTTGATTTGAATATGTTATTATTGATTATGTATACCCAATGTATCAGCCACCAGGGGGGTTTCACTGTTCGTGTTTGGTTGTTGGTAAAAAATATTTTTTTTATCATATTAGCTGGAGGAGACTCTTGAGAGACCCATGGACTGCAAGAAGATCAAACCTATCCATTCTGAAAGAAATCAGCCCTGAGTGCTCACTGGAAGGACAGATCCTGAAGCTGAGGCTCCAATACTTTGGCCACCACATGGGAAGAGAAGACTCCCTGGAAAAGACCCTGATGTTGGGAAAGATGGAGGGCACAAGGAGAAGGGGAGGACAAGATGGTTGGACAGTGTAAATTTGGTATTAAAATTCTCTATAAGAAATTTACAAAACAACTGATTTTACCTATTTAAAATGGCATCAGAAAGGATGCAGAAAACAAAGACACTTTTCTAAAACAACCTTAAGCTTGGTTAAAAGTAATGTTTTGTTTTAAACCAAGTATCAGATCTAATTTGCAAGGGCTATTCTGTCCACTCCCAAATAGCATCCACCGCAAATTCTTTGTACAACCCCTACCTATTTCCACACTGTCGGATCAAACCTTTTTTCACTTTCATAAAGTTTTATAGAAGACAGGAGTGCCTGGCGTGCTCTGGTCCATGGGGTCACGAAGAGTCGGACACGACTAAACGACTAAACATCAACAAACCATTATAAACCATTTATGTCATGGGTGATCAAAACGAAAACACATGAAGCTTACTCATATTGGGACAGACTATTAGCACATCTAGCTCAGTACTGGGAAGGGCCATAGCTTAGTGAGAGATCATCTGCTTGGCATGCGGAAGGACTCAAGCTCAATCCCTGGCATTTCCTGGTAGGGCTGGGAGATAACTCTGACTGCAACCCTATGGCCTATGCCCAGTATCCTGCAGCAGTGAATTCCGCAGGCGCTTGCATGTTCATTGAGCGATGGATTGCAGTATTCCTGCAGCCACTGGGGAGTGGCAAAGATTCTGACTGGGCAAATCATCCAGGGAGGCGGGAGGTGCCATATTCTTCAGCAGCCCAAATCCAAAAGCAGCTGGTATTGTCTCCGAACTGGAATTTCCTGTAAGCATTGAACTTCTCGCAATAAAAATGAAAACAGTCAGGAAGCAGCTGTGCACATGGCAAAACACTTTAAAAAAAAACAAAAACCCTACTAGCTGGGCATTTTCCTTCCCATCCATTTTTCAATCCCCCCTCCTTCTTTCCAATTGCCTAAATCCTGTGCAAACAACTTCATTTTCACCAGCTTCCCAGCCAAGAGAAACATCTCTGGGAGGTGCGGGTTGGGGGAGGAGGTGGCGATCGGCCCCAACCACGCACCATATTGTCTAGGAATAAGGGGAACGGGGATTATAAACTGAAAGCTGAAAAATGTCTTAAGGTTTTATCGGCCGCAGAGTAAACAGATAAAGTGGGAAACCAATCTCTGCTTTCCTGAAACGGCAATAATGAGCCGATAATCTTATAAACGAACACATTTCCTGCAATTGAAGGGGAAAGAAGGGACGCCGTGTACTGAACACAGCACAATCGTGGCACGAGAAAGGAGTGCATTTGTAAAAAGAAGCGGTGCACACAATTCCATGTGCGCCAGCTTTTAACATATTCAAATCCACAAATGATGGGCTTTAGTTCTACAGATTGTGATGTGGAGTGACAATTCCCAGAGTGGTTTAACAAACAATCCCCTCTTCCGAGGGAACTCTGTGAATTGTAGCTCTGTGTAGGAAATGGGGGCGGGGGGTTGTCTCCTGAGAACTCCCTACTCTCTTACTCAGAGTAGACAACACTACACAGGATGCACACACAGGGTAGATTCATACCATACATTTTGAGCACAACACTACTCCTGCTGTCAGTATTTATTATTTAGCCATTCTTTCATCCATAGCATTGCATTTATGAATGGCTTCCCATCGACCTCCCAAAGCAATTTAGCAATAAAAAACAGCAAAAGCACATTTTAAAAGCAATCTGATGTCGCTTAGCTCTTCCAGAGACAATTTCCAGAGAAAAAGGCCACATTCAAGCCATGCATTTTTGCACTATCAAAAAAAGGTAAAGGTAAAGGACCCCTGACAGTTAAGTCCTGTTGCAGACGACCCTGGGGTTGCGGCGCTCATCTCGCTTTACAGACCGAGGGAGCCGACGTTTGTCTGCAGACAGTTTTTCCAGGTCATGTGGCCTGCAAGACTAAGCTGCTTCTGGTGCAACGGAACACCAAAACCAGAGCAGCTCATGGAAATGTCGTTTACCTTCCCGCTGGAGCGGTACCTATTTATCTACTTGCACTGGTGTGCTTTCGAACTGCTAGGGTGGCAGGAGCTGGGACCGAGCAACGGGAGTTCACCCCCTCGCGGGGTTCGAACTGCTGACCTTCTGATCGGCAAGCCCAAGAGGCTCAGCGGTTTAGACCACAGCGTCACCTGCATCCCCTTTAGCACTATCACACTCCCTTAAAAAGTCATGCTTTCCCCCAAAGAATTCGGGGAGCTCTTGTTTGCTAAGGGTGCTTTGAGTTGTCTGGAGGCCTTTGTTCCCCTCACAGAGTTTACTGGGAAGAGGGTTTGAGTGTCAGTCTGGAAATTGTAGCTCTGTGAGGGGAAGAGGGGTCTCCTAAAAAAAACACCTCAGCAGTTTTAACAAATGACACTTCTCAGAATTTTTTGGGAAGAAGTGGTACAAGAGTTTTACTCCAGAGGAGGGCAACCAAAATGATCAAAGGCCTGGAAACGATGCCTTATGAGGAACGGCTAAGGGAGCTGGGCATGTTTAGCCTGGAGAAGAGGAGGTTAAGGGGTGATATGATAGCCATGTTCAAATATATAAAAGGATGTCACATAGAGGAGGGAGAAAAGTTGTTTTCTGCTGCTCCAGAGAAGCGGACACGGAGCAATGGATCCAAACTATAAGAAAGAAGATTCCACCTAAACATTAGGAAGAACTTCCTGACAGTAAGAGCTGTTCGACAGTGGAATTTACTGTCAAGGAGTGTGGTGAAGTCTCCTTCTTTGGAGGTCTTTAAGCAGAGGCTTGACAACCATATGTCAGGAGTGCTCTGATGGTGTTTCCTGCTTGGCAGGGGGTTGGACTCCATGACCCTTGTGGTCTATTCCAACTCCATGATTCTATGATTCTAAGAGTTCATTAAATGAATGGTGTGGATGGGCCTGAGTCATGAAGAAGGCTTTCCTATATTTAGCTGGTTCGGAGGAGGCCTGAGGCAAAAAATGGAAAGGTGCTCCCCTCTTTGTCCTTTCTCCATGTCTGCAGAAACCTCCTTCACTTGGATTGTGTAGTGGCACCTTGAAAGCAGCGAAAATGACGTCAAGTTCCAGTTCTCACAGAGCTCTCACGAGATCTCACAGAGCGCATGAGATCTCATGAGATTTGGGCAGAAGTGGTGGAAGTAGCAGGGTGGGCACGGAGAAAGCCTCTTGGGATTCCAGTGCCCAAGGCAACCGCTTCAGCCCGTCTTATGGGTGGGCCGGCCCTGAGCATGTTGTAAACAGAAAAGGAGGTTGAAAAGGAGCCCTAGTTGGTAGGGCATGTGGTGCAGGACAGATATGAGGGGAGAGAGACTTTCTGCTGTCCATCAGGCAATGACTTTGAGAACTTCCCAGAAGCAGTTGGGAAGAGAGAAGAGGAGTTCAGGGATATTTTTTAAAAATAATTTTATACGTTGTGTGTCCTTGTTTCTCAATTTGATCCTTTTACATGGTTTGGTATGTTTTATGGTACCATATTTTTTGCTCTATAACACGCACCCGACCATAACATGCACGTAGTTTTTAGAGGAAGAAAATCCGTAGGCATGCCACCCGTAGGCATTCCCTCCATAACACGCACAGACATTTCCCCTTACTTTCTAGGAGGAAAAAAGTGAGTGTTATGGTGCAAAAAATACGGTAATTTAATGCACTGTGACTTGCCATTATTTTTATTGTTTATAGTTTAGTAATTCTTTATTGTAATGAATAAGTGCAAACTCTTTGATTTTTATTTGCTGATATTTAATTTTACTGTTTACATTTATATTCTGATGGTTCAATGAATATTGCTTTCTTCGATATAAGTTGTTTATTTTAAAGTTACTGTGATTTATTTATTTTTTTTATCGGAACAGATTGTTATTACATATGCGATCTTTGCTGTCTAGGTTGTTGTTTCTTCAGCGTGCAAACCGCCTTGTGTACAGGAATATAGAAAGGCGGTATACAAATTAAAAGTGAAATGAAATGGGGAACTTCAGTTCCCAGGCGCCAAATGCAGCTCTCCATGCCTAAGCCTAAGCCTTATTATGCCTTCCCCAGTCACATGCCCCCCACCCAGAATATGACTCTCGCCAGTCCTGTTTCATATTCTCCTTAAGCGTTTCTCCCTCACTGGAAAGTGCCCTTGTACGCTGATAACGACTCTTGTTTGCCTGGATTGAGTGTCTGTAGAAACCCGTGTTATAAGAATTCTAAGGTCCCAAATATAAAACAAGCATTCATAAATGTACCAGGCAAACACATACATAAGTATATAAACCACATGTCTGAAATAGTACAGGAGAGCAATCCTAAAGCCATTTTGACTCTCCCAAATTGACCTCAAATACTTCTATGCAAGGAGGAAGGAAATGGGAAAGCCTCTCCATTTCTCCATTGTCTTTTGCTTACCTGTCTTAAGGGCGTATTTGTGTATGGATAGGGTGAGCCCGTGACCTGGATTCAGGAATTAAAGTATTTACCATCACAAAAGAATGGTTGGCTGCCCAGGTAAAGCAATCAGTGACCATTAACAGATATCCTGGCAAACAGGATTTCTGCTGTAGACCGCCTCCTTCTGTGATGTACGTATGATGTTTTGGGGGGTGGTCTTGGGCTACGGGGTGGGCAATTTCAAAAGTCTATATAAGGGCTTGTGCACCATTTTTCTGGGTTCCTTCTCCCTCCTGTGTGTGGTGAGTGAGGACCCTGTTGCAACAGGTGAATAACGATCAAGCTTACTAGCTGCTTTGCTTCTCAATACAGTTACAGACGCTTCAGGTTACAGACGCTTCAGGTTACAGACTCCACTAACCCAGAAATAGTACCTTGGGTTAAGAACTTTGCTTCAGGATGAGAACAGAAATCGCGCGGCGGCGGCACGGCAGCAGTGGGAGGCCCCATTAGCTAAAGTGGTACCTCAGGTTCAGAACAGTTTCAGGTTAAGAACGGAGCTCCAGAACGAATTAAGTTCTTAACCCGAGGTACCACTGTATTCTCTGGTTGGCCTCTGCTATTTTCTCCTCCCGATAGGGAACCCACTTAAGGACTCTATACAGGCTCTTGGATACCCCATAAGGGAAAAAGGAGCATGTTTTTTCTATAACACCTGCCTACTGTACAAAAGGCTCAGCATTGTGCCTCACAACAACAGGTGCTGGGAAGTGGGGAAAGAGCTGTTGGACTCAGGCCCTGCTTAAGGCTCTCCTCCCTGGAAGAGAGGGGAGTGGTTGTGGACGGGAGCCCGAGCGCTGCCTCCACCTCACCTGGCTGGCACCCACTCCCCTCAGGAGGCATCCAACCAGGTGCCTCGGAGGGGGTGTGTTCAGCAGCCTTTTGCTGCGGTGCCAGCCTCTCCCCGGCCTCATTCTTCGCCATCGTCTCGTCGCGAGTCACCCACCCTCCACTCCCTTAGAGTTAGGGCTTAGGTCATTGGCCTTGCTATAGAACTTAGGTTGGTCGCCCTGGTTGTCTAGGGGGCCTGGTAGGAGTTTTTCCATTTGGCATTAGGCTTTTTGGTTTTTTCGCCTACCTCGTAGCAATCGTCACAACTTTTGTGGGATTGGTGGGTAGGTTAGGCATTGGAATAATGTGTTGTGGTGTATCGAAGGGCTAGGTGTGGCCATCGCCTATGCCTTCAATTTTTGGGTATTCCGTTAAAGGAATCTGGCGGTTGTGTGTTCTGTCCGATGCCTGCTTGGCGGGAGGCCATGGCACGACCCTCGGTGACATCAGGGGGGAGCCTATAGTTGGATTAGCATCAACAGGCTCCACCTACTAGTGAATAAACCCACTTGTTTTGAGATCCAATGCCTAAGCCAATACCTTTTCACTGCTGTAATCAATAAAGTTGTGGCCTTTCCATGCCCATTAACCTTATATCACGTGTCTTGTGTATTCATTTCACATCGCGGGGGTCGGGTCCTCGAACCACAACTTGCTTCTCACAGGCATCTGATCGGCCATTTTGCGAACAGGATATTGGACTAGATGAGCCACCGGCCTGATGGTGGGCGCCAGCTCCTGGGGATGGAGCCCTTTTGGAACCGCCACTCCCCCCCCCCAACGTTGAAAAAGTGTGGAGGCCAAGGGTGGCACAGCTCCAGCGGCCAGCTTCTCTTTCTCCTCCTTCTGCCACAGAAGAGAAGGAGGGTCAAAGAAGCCTCCTGTTTGCGGCAATGCCAGGGGACGTTGCTGGCCATGGAAGCTGCACGGCTGCCGCATACGACATCCTGACATCACGCAAGCAATGTCACACACAATGTCACCCCAATCGCCCTCACAAGCTGGCACCTCTGGGCCTGATCCGGCAGGTTTCTTTAATAATAATAATAATAATAATAATAATAATAATAATAATAATAATAATAAATTTATACCCCGCCCATCTGGCTGGGCTTCCCCAGCCACTCTGGGCGGCTTCCAACAAAATATTAAAATACAGTAATCCATCAAACATTAAAAGCTTCCCTAAACAGGGCTGCCTTCAGATGTCTTCTAAAAGTCCGATAGTTGTTGTTCTCTTTGATATCTGGTGGGAGGGCGTTCCACAGGGCAGGTGCCTATAACTTCGCTTCTCATAGTGAGGGAACCATCAGAAGGCCCTCGGCGCTGGACCTCTGTGTCTGGGCTGAACGATGGGGGTGGAGACACTCTTTCAGGTATACTGGACTGAGGCCATTTAGGGCTTTAAAGGTCAGCACCAACACTTTGAATTGTGCTCGGAAACGTACTGGGAGCCAATGTAGGTCTTGGATGGATGGCGGCAAACAGATTGAGATTGAATCCTGACAAGACAGAAGTACTGTTTCTGGGGGACAGGAGGCGGGCAGGTGTGGGGGATTCCCTGGTCCTGAATGGGGTAACCGTGCCCCTGAAGGACCAGGTGCGCAGCCTGGGAGTCATTTTGGACTCACAGCTGTCCATGGAGGCACAGGTTAAATCCGTGTCCAGGGCAGCTATGTACCAGCTCCATCTGGTACGTAGGCTGAGACCCTATCTGCCCGCGGACTGCCTCGCCAGAGTGGTGCATGCTCTGGTTATCTCCCGCTTGGACTACTGCAATGCGCTCTACGTGGGGCTACCTTTGAAGGTGACCCGGAAACTACAACTAATCCAGAATGCAGCAGCCAGACTGGTGACTGGGAACGGCCGCCGAGACCATATAACACCGGTCTTGAAAGACCTACATTGGCTCCCAGTACGTTTCCGAGCACAATTCAAAGTGTTGGTGCTGACCTTTAAAGCCCTAAATGGCCTCGGTCCAGTATACCTGAAGGAGCGTCTCCACCTCCATCGTTCTACCCAGACACTGAGGTCCAGCACCGAGGGCCTTCTGGCGGTTCCCTCCCTGCGAGAAGCCAAGTTACAGGGAACCAGGCAGAGGGCCTTCTCGGTAGTGGCGCCCTCCCTGTGGAATGCCCTCCCACCAGATGTCAGAGAGAACAACAACTACCAAACTTTTAGAAAACATCTGAAGGCAGCCCTGTTTAGGGAAGCTTTTAATGTTTGATGTATCATAGTATTTTAATATTCTTTTGGAAGCCGCCCAGAGTGGCTGGGGAAACCCAGCCAGATGGGCGGGGTATAAATAATATATTATTATTATTATTATTATTATTATTATTATTATTATTATTATTATTATTATTATTATTATTATTTTGTGTTCTTATGGTTATCAATCCATTCGCCCAAGAGTGAACGGAAATTCGAGCTGAACGGACCTTATCTGGTACAATTCCCCCTGCCGAAACAAAATGGAAATTTTTTTTCCAGTAGCACCTTAGAGACCAACTAAGTTAGTTACAGTGGTACCTCGGGTTAAGTGCTTAATTTGTTCCGGAGGTCCGTTCTTAACCTGAAACTGTTCTTAACCTGAAGCACCACTTTAGCTAATGGGGCCTCCTGCTGCTGCCGGAGCATGATTTCTGTTCTCATCCTGAAGCAAAGTTCTTAACCTGAAGCACTATTTCTGGGTTAGCGGAGTCTGTAACCTGAAGCATATGTAACCTGAAGCATATGTAACCTGAAGCGTGTGTAACCTGGAGCGTATGTAACCCAAGGCACCACTGTATTGGTATGACCTTTCATGTGCATGCACACTTCTTCAGATACGATTCCCCTTGCGTTTCTAAACGCATGCTCCCTCAACCTCCTTGCCCTGGCTGATGAACTCAAGGAGAGTCAACAACCCCAGTACAAACCAATGGTTGCCAGTTACATTCCTTCAAGACATTGCAGGGCCTCCTTCCAGATTCTGCTGCTGGTATGCAGAGCCGTATGAGCAGGCGATTATCCTGCTGCCAAAAGTGCAAATTCCTTAGACGAATGTCTAAGGGAAACGCATGGCAGAAAAAGTACCTCGGGCTTTGGCAAGGGAGGCTCATCATCGATGTACCCATTCTGGCTTCCTAGCTGAAGAATGGAAAGAAGGGGTAAGTATCATGCTGGGAGCACGAGGAATACCTGTGGCTTTTGTTTTTTCTGGTCATTTCCGAGGGATGGCAAGGAGCCAACTGAAGACTGGGCTTCTCAAATGGATACCCAGATGTCTATAGGAAGCCTGCAACAGGACCTGTGTTTTCCAGCGTCTGGGATTCAGAAGCACCTGGAAGCAGAGCAGAGACATTGCGTCTAGTAGCCATTGAACTGAATGTGTATGCCGAAGGCAGCCAAAGTAACTCATACCCTCCAAAATTTCTCTGATGGAAATAGGAGCGTCCTAAGGAAAAGCGGGAAGGGACATGGGTGGCGCTGTGGGTTAAACCACAGAGCCTAGGACTTGCCGATCAGAAGGTCGGCGGTTCGAATCCCCACGACGGGATGAGCTCCCGTTGCTAGGTCCCTGCTCCTGCCAACCTAGCAGTTTGAAAGCACATCAAAGTGCAAGTAGATAAATAGGTACCGCTCCGGTGGGAAGGTAAACGGCGTTTCCGTGTGCTGCTCTGGTTTGCCAGAAGCGACTTAGTCCTGCTGGCCACATGACCCGGAAGCTGTACGCTGGCTCCCTCGGCCAATAAAGCGAGATGAGCGCCGCAACCCCAGAGTCGGTCACAACTGGACCTAACAGTCAGGGGTTCCTTTACCTTTACTTTAAGTAAAAGCTGGACATTCCGGGATCAAATCAGAAACCAGGATGTGTCCTGTAAATCCAAGACTATCCCTGGAAAATAGGGACACTTGGAGGGTCTGGCGACTCCCTCCAGATGTTGTTGGACTCCAGCTGTTGTAGGAAAAGTGGGGTCTCTATGAGGTGACGTAAGTCAGAAGAGGGAGCCCTGGAGTGCTTTTTGGCATCATGTCCAAATATCAAATGTGTTTCTCTGCTTACTTTTGCCTGTGCTCTGGCTACATATCTGGCCCCCAGAAGCTTGCTTAGATGGGAATGTGGACCTCAGGATGAAAAGGGTTCTCCGTCCTGATGTAAGGAAAAGGGAAACGGGGGAGGAGAGAGATTTTGTGTGTGTGTGTGTGTGTGTGTGTGTGTGTGTGTGTGAGAGAGAGAGAGAGAGAGAGAGAGAGAGAGAGAGAGAGAGAAAGAGAGAGAGAGAGAATGGAACAATTCATTAAAAAATGACTGAAGGGATTCAGAGACCGTCTGGCACCTACCCTTGGCTCAACGTACAAGCCATGTAAACAGTTCTGGTCCTCGATTCCTGTTTGCCTTGAGTGTGAGAGAGACACATGAGGAAAAAGAAAAAGTAGTTAAACAAATGAGTCAAGCCTATCGGCCCAGCCAAGTAGGTTAAGCCTTAACATAATGTTTTCTTCTATTATTTCCCTCCTTTCTTTTCTTGCTGTTCCCACAGCAATAACTAAATATTGACACAGTCCATTTGCCAAACGAGAAAAACCAGCGGATGAATAAATATGAAATCAGACACATGGGTTTTCCAAGTCGACTGTTCACTTGGGCAGCTAAATTTCACGCCGACGACCAGTGTTGCCTTGAAAGCAGAAGCATGGGGCTGGATCGACCTTATACACAGCATATTCTGGAACAGGCCTGTGGCCAAAAAAGGAAGCCCCGTTGATGTAGAACCTAGTCACTGTTCTAGAGCAGCCTTACCTAGCATGCTGCTTTCCAGATGTTCTGGAATTCAACTCCCATCAGTTGGTGGTAGCCAGGGATGGAGATGATATTTGATTCAGTTTCCATTCAAAGCCAAATCTCTCAGGTTCTTGCTTTCAGAAACCATACATGGACCAAAACATATCACTGCCTCACCTTCAACCAGCCCCACACCTGCCTGCCTACAGCCAGTTCATGGAGTCTGGTCCTGGCTGTCAACTAATAATAATAATAATAATAATAATAATAATAATAATAATAATAATAATAATAATAATAATTTATTTATATCCCACCCATCTGGCTGGGTTTCCCCAGCCACTCTGGGCAGCTTCCAACAAAAGATTAAAAATACATTAAAATACCAGTCATTAAAAACTTCCCTAAACACGGCTAGCCTTCAGATGTCTTCTGAACATCAGATAATTGTCTATTTCTTTGACATCTGATGGGAGGGCATTCCCCAGGGCGGGCGCCATGACCAAGAAGGCCCTCTGCCTGGTTCCCTGTAACTTTGCTTCTTGCAGTGAGGGAACAGCCAGAAGACCCTCGGCACTGGACCTCAGTGTCCGGGTTGAACGATGGAGGTGAAGACGCTCCTTCAGGTATACAGGGCCGAGGCCATTTAGTCTTAGTCTCAAGGTTGCCTTTGGAGAATTGATCAGGGAAGATGATGCTTCAGCCTTTGGTGGCCTCTTGATTTTCTGTCCTACCAATCCCAGACGTCACCACCCAACCACCAGAATTAACACAAGAACCTTGAACCTGTCCCTGTAGCAAACTGGTAACCAGTGCAGCCAAGGGTTGCCATATGTCCTCTTTTAATCAGAGTATTGTGAAAGAATGATGTCAATCAACATTTGATGATCTCCTTCTACACAATAGAAAGTGTCCTTTCATACTGCATCACGGTGTGGTATGCTGGTTTGACATCAACTGATAGGAAGTGCCAACAGAGGGTGGTGAATACAGCACAAGATATTATGAGCTGTCCCGTGAATCCACTGAATGAAATAGCGGAAGAACGTTGCCTCAGGAGAGTGAGGAAAATTCTCATAGATGATTCAAACCCCGGCTGGCACTTTCTTGATCTCCTGCCCTCAGGTAGAAGATAAAGAAGCATGATTAGTCGCACCAACAAGGTAAAGAACAGCTTCTATCCGTGGGCTGTTAGGCTGCTGAATGAAAAGATAACAACAGGGCAACTGACTTTTGGGTTTGGTGGGTGTGCGTCAGTAAACGAGGGGAATTAAGACTAAGAGAGCTGAGTGGGGGGTGCTCATGTAATCTCACTGTATACAAGTTGTACAAGTGACAATAAAGTATTTCAAAATTTCAAAATTTCAAAATATTTCCAATTTCAAATTTAAAGTCACCTGACCCAGAAAATTGTCTGTGGACAAGCACTGGCTCCCTTGGCCTGAATCGAGATGAGCGCCGCACCCCATAGTCGCCTTTGACTGGACTTAACCGTCCAGGTGTCATTTACTTTTACCTTTAAAGGGATACACCCTCTTTTTCTTTCTTTTTTCAAAAAAATTTTTGCTTTATTAACAATCTCTTATATCATATAACACATTCGTATAGCATATCTTGTATAACATATGCATATGTATTGTACATCTTCTTGAGTAAACATATATATAATCCGTGTAAGCCAAAACCATATACAAGTAGTATTCTGTTTACCTACATAAATTAAACTAATTCGTACTTTTACTATCTTTTGTTGTCTTATCTATTTATTAACATGAATTAAAGAAAGAAAAAAACAGAAAAAAGAAAAAGGTGAAGTTGGACTTCCTGTCTTTTCCCGGTGTATAGCCTTTTTCTAGTAATGAATATACCTAACATTACTGAGTTATTCTTCATATTCCTTCCAATACATTCTTACAACAGTTAGTACCTTTTGACTTTATTTCTCATATATTTCACTATATAAGGGTCAATCAAATGCTTCCATAGACGTTATACCTCTGTTTTCATGGGTAGAGTCATCATAGCGATCCATAGTTAGAATAAAACAAAATCATTATAAATTAATTTGGAGATGGTATTTAACACCAGCCAGAGTAAATCGTATAAACAAGGAATATTTGGTGTTATGTTGGAGGGGATGCCAGGAAACAGGGAATTGTGTTCACCTGTGGTGGGGGTGTAAATATGTACAATTATTTTGGCACAGGGTGTTTGAGGAGATAACAGAAATCACTGGGTTAAAGCTGACCAAAAGTCCAGAGGTAGCATTATTATCAATTTACGATGGGGTGGAAGGTTGGCAGGCTATGAAGGACCAGCTCACAAATTTATTGACAGCTGCACAAATTGTTATAGCTAGGAAGTGGAAGGGGCAAGCAGAATATCAAATGGAAGAATGGTGTAAAGAGGTGTGGGATATAGCTAATAATGATGAATTAACATGTGCCATTAAGGTAAGACAGGGAATGTGCAGGAGAAATGATTTTGAGGAGATATGGAGGCTGTTTGTGGAATTTGTACTGTTAAAATGGAAACGGTCAAACCATCACGAGAGGTGTGGAAATTTTGGGGAGGTTGGGTATTTACAATGGAGTGGTCTCAGTGGTGGGGTGCACATTTTTATTCTTATTTATGATTATTAGTTTGTCAAAATAAAATACCGTATTTTTCCCTCTATAAGATGCACCAGACCACAAGACGCACCTAGCTTTTGGAGGAGGAAAACAAGAAAAAAAATATTCTGAATCTCAGAAGCCAGAACAGCAAGAGGGATCGCTGTGCAGTGAAAGCAGCAATCCCTCTTGCTGTTCTGGCTTCTGGGATAGCTGCGCAGCCTGCATTCGCTCCATAAGACGCACACACATTTCCCCTTACTTTTTAGGAGGGAAAAAGTGAGTCTTATAGAGCAAAAAACACGGTAAATAAAAAGTTGAAGTTGGCAAATGTGTCCTCTTTTTTCCCTCTTCAAAATATGGCAACCCTTGCAGATTATCGCCCTCATCCCAATATGCAAACCTATTGTAGCCTCCAGCTATCAGAAGTCAACACCATCCATAATAAGATGCTGACACTATCCAAGTGGATTTCTCTCTCTGCTGTTGCATCTTCTCTGCCCCAACAGGTGCTCCCTAGTTCCCTCGGGGCTGTGAGACAGTCTCTCCCCCCTGAGAAATCAACATGGTTTTCCAGCAAAGCCTGGGTTTTTCACACTACTGTACATCTGTCCTGAGTAAAGCAAGGAGAGATGAAGTCAGACTCAAGGAGGTTCAAAATGTTAGGCTGTGGCTTAAGCAGGATTAGAACCTAGGATTTTCCGAGATTAAGCTCGATGAGAAAGTGGGATTTGCCTAGATCAGTCCGTTACTTGCTCTAACGACGGCTGGACACAAGTACTTCTCCTTGGGGTTCAGCAGGGAAAGGATTGCAGGGGAAACTAACCGCATTAGTCTCTTGTGAAAACAGCGGAGCATCAGGTGGCATCTTAAAGGCTGGCCATTTTATTCTGGCATTGGATTTCACAGACTACAGCATCGTGTGCTTCTCGCTGAATATTTCCATCTGCTTTTTTTTTAGACTCTGCAAGTATGTGATAGACAGTCGATCTGCAAAGGTATCTTGATGCGCAGCTAATTATATCGTACTTAGTACACCCGTAATTGCTGCTTCGTTTGCTTTGTGCTGCTTCCAACGTAATAAAAAAAAACGTAGAGTTAAATTATATCATACTTCAGACACCCATAATTGTGATTCATTTGTTTTGTGTTGATGCCAATGTAACGAAAACTGCAAATTCCCCACTTTGAAGTCTCTGTAAGTTGTAACCTATCCTCCTGTAACTGCTCATATCTCATCATGTTATAACTTTGCATTATAGTCCATATTTTTCTCTTCCAGTGGTCTGCTGGTGGGACTACCTGTCCTCCTGTTCTATAGCTTTATTGTACCTTTGTTTTGCTCTGTCTTCTATTCCGCTCCTGAATTTTGCTTTGTTATTGGCATCTGTCTGTCTCAGGAGTCAACCGAGGAGTGCGCCTTTGGGGGTGAAGTCAAAATGTTGGTCAGGTGGAGCTAATAACTGGTAACTGCTGCCTCCTGTTTTGTTTTCATTGTGTTTCCAGCACCAAAGTGACCTTCTCAGGGTGCAAGGCTGGGCATTGTGTCTAGAGGTCTTGGGCTGCCCAGATGACAGGACTTCCTCTCCCAGCCTCACTGATGTGGTCCGAAGGAAAGGAAAGCAAGACTCCACTCCATATTTGTGTAGGGTTTATGCCTTAGCCTTTTCTTTTGTGTGTCCAGATCCAGAAACCTTCCCCCCTAAATAAATTCACACAGGACCAGTGGCGTAGCGTGGGGGGTGCAGGGGGGGCCGGGCGCACCGGGCGCAACATCTGGGGGTTAGGGTTAGGGGCACAAATCCACGGGTTAGGGGGCGCAAATTACTTGCCTTGCCCCGGGTGCTGACAACCCACGCTACGCCACTGCACAGGACTCAAAATTTGGTTTTGGTTTTTGGCAGAATTTAGGCCACAACTTTATTGATTACAGAAAGTGACTGGTTGCATAGGCTCTGGTTCAACTAGCTCCCTGCCACGCATGATTATTTTCAGTTGTTATCCTTGAGAAACGTAGATACATTTATCCAAAAGTCTTCAAACTTACATGACCCTTTAAAAATTAGATAAGGAACCAAATGTTATATAATACTGTTTTATAAATTATAATTTATGATAATTTAGAATTTAAATGTATTTTCATGTAATATTTGATACTTCCCACTGATGAAGGTGAATACATCGAAACAGGGCCCTGTCCTGGTTTCTAATCCATAACTGACTTCTGACTTCTGCTCAGTGATTGAAACTAAGACCTCCACAACGAATCTAACTATGGACTAATATGAACTTGTCTCTACTCATAAACTCTCATCTTTAATTCTGTAACAAATTATTGTGTTATACATATTTTTATGAGTTTGAGTTTGTAATCTCTATTTGAGTTTGTAATCCTTGTCAGCATACTTTTGAATGGGTTAGTTTTTGTTACTATTGACTATTGATTTGTGAGTAGGGACCACTCCCACTATTGAAACTTACATTAGCCTGAGTTCTTGGCGTGTTTTTTTCTTGGTATATTTAATAACAAGAACTCCAACTTATTTAACGTGGTCCGAAGGAAAGCAAAGCATGACTCCACTCCATATTTGTGTAGGGTTTACGCCTCAGCCTTTTCTTTTGCGTGTTCAGACCCAGAAACCCAGTGGCGTAGCGTGGGTTGTCAGCACCTGGGGCAAGGCATGTAATTTGCGCCCCCTAACCCGTGGATTTGCGCCCCCTAACCCTAACCCCCAGATGTTGCGCCCGGTGCGGCCGGCCCCCCCTGCACCCCCACGCTACGCCACTGCAGAAACCTCCCCCTTAAATAAATTCACACAGGACTCAAATTTTGGTTTTGGTTTTTGGCAGAATTTAGGCCACAACTTTATTGATTACAGAAAGTGACTGGTTGCATAGGCTCTGGTTCGACTAGCTCCCTGCCGTGCAGGTAGCGCTGACTCAGTGTTCCAGCATAGGTTAGCCAAGGGTGAACACCTGGATAAGCGGAAAGCCGGGAATGGGCTAACTCCGTCACCCAAATGTCCCCCTGGACTCAGGCATGGGCACAACCCCCTCTCAGGGGTTGACCAAACCACCGAGTCCCTGGATTCCTTTAACGGAATACCCTTCACACAGGGATGGTGAAAGCGTTCTCCCATCCCTATCACCTGAACCAGAGCCTATCCCCAACCTTACAAGTTGTGACGATTTGCAGGCGAAACCCAAATGGCAACAGCCAATCAGCCAAGTGGTGGAAATTCCTGCCATGCCCCTGTCCCAACGACACACGATGGCATAGCAAGGTCAAGCCCTAAAAGTAGGGAGAGGTGGGCAGGTGTTCTGAATGTACGCGCCGAAAGAGGAAGCTCTGGGTCATGTGCATGGGCATAAATAGGTCCCTCGAACTGTTTGGACTGCGTCCCATTGGCCAGATTGCACCCAGCTTTGAGGGACCTACCAATCGGGTGTTGTGGCTGACCAATAGTGCCCACCCACAACACAGGGTGTCGGTTGTCCAGGTCTCACTGCAATACGTGCCCTCTTTAAGGGAGGACCTGATCTCCCAAATACGTCCTCCCAAATAAGGCAGCAGTTACAGATTCTTCCTCAGGGTTTGGTATATCCACAAGGCAACAGGGGTTTAGAATTGGAGTTTTCCTTCTCCTAGACAATCTACCTTCCCAGGTTGATGAGCCCCATCTGCCCTTCATTTCCCTCTTAAATGGGGCAACACTTCCCTACCTCTTGAAATCAAGCAGGAACCTGCTTAAAACAGTGGAAGACACAAGATTTACCCACTCTGGAAGAATGGCAGATGAAGGTGATGGACTACATGGAACTGGCAGAAATGACTGGCAGAATCCGAGACCAGGGAGAAGAGGTGGTGGAAGAAGACTGGAAGAAATTTAAAGACTACTTGCAGAAATACTGTAAAATTTATGAATGTTAAAGGGATGCTGGATTGAAAATAAGCAGTATTGGTAAAAAGATTAACAAGAATATGTAAATACGGATTGACAATGGTTGGAAATATATACCGTAGTTATAATAGGTTAAGACATTGAGTAAAGATAAATGATAGAGGGTAAGGATTTGCTGAATTAACCATGTGAACTGGAATACAAAAAAGGGGGTGTGAGGAGGTCAGGAAACAAGTAAATGAAATATAAGACATGAAAATATTGATTTCTTTTTAACTTTTTATGTATTTTGTCTTTGTATTTTTGTATTTCTTTTTCTTTTATTCTTTTTTATTTCTCATTTTTAATTTTGTAACTTTTTATTGTCTGTAAAATTTCAATAAATATCATTATTAAAAAAAAAAGGAACCTGCTTAAAACAGCACTTAAAGCCTATCCAGACATGTTAACATTATCTGTGTTTTATTTCTTTTTAGCCTCTGTTGATTTTAATAAACTTTTGGACACTTTGAAATATCTGTATTCAACCATTTTTAATCAACTTTTGAATTTTATATTTCTGCAAACTGCTTAGAGGTGTGTGGGTTTTTTTTAAAAAAAACACCCATCAAATTAGTTATATAAATAATAATAATTTAATTACAGAAGTAAATTTGTGGAGCCAGCACAGTCTGCCAGAGTTTTCAAAGCCTTTAATTTGTTTGCAGTTCCTACCTTCTCCACCTAGTATGGATGTTCGTATATTGACAGATCTCTGCAGCAAACCACTCTTGTCTTAATTGTGTGCATTGTTGTGTTTTTGCTGTGGCATTTCACTGATACACACATCTGTAAAAAGCAGCCCTTTAAAAAAAGAACCTGATTCAAGTATGCAATCACATCAGGATGGCTTTATAGCAGGGTGTGGTCATATCTTGATGGCAGACCTTAAGAACATCATTTTGAGTTTTGGGATGGGATGAGATTGGGATATAAGCAAGTTCATATCGCCTTAACTTCATGATTTTGTTAGGGAATCAAAGGTCCCCAAGACCACTCCACTCACACTGGCAGCTTCATGAGAGTGAAACTCAGATATTCCTTTTTTCAATTACAGTCATATACCACCTTTTCTTCCTAGGAACTAAAGGTGGTCACATGGTTCTCTGCCTCCCCATTTCATCTTCACATAACCCTGTGAGGTAGTTTAGGCTAAGAGACAGTGAATGGCGCAAGGTCACCCAGTGCGCTTCATGGCTGAGTGGGGATTCGAACTCTCGTCTCACAGGTGTTATGGTGTTTCCTGCTTGGCAGGGGGTTGGACTCGATGGCCCTTGTGGTCTCTTCCAACTCTATGATTCTATGATTCTAGGTCATAGTCCAACACTCTAACCATTACGCCCACACTGGCTCTCTTTAGCAGCAGTCATCCTGAGATTGAGCCTTAAGTGGGGTTTGCACCACTGCAAGGGAAATAGGGCTGTGTGCTCTCAACAGCTCTCAGCACCCTTAATGAACGACAGTTCTTTGAGGGAAGCCACGACTGTTTAAAGTGGTATGATATTGCTTTAAATGTATAGTGCAAATGCTGTCCTGGTGTAAGGCGATGTCCTTTGTTCCTTGGCAATTATTTTTCTTTTTCTGAAATGGGACCAGGCTAGGGGCAAGGTGTGTGAGGGATTACAACTGCTCCTGGTTTCCTTTGTCTTTTTTTGTTCTTCCTGGAAGAATATTACTATTTTATTCTTCCTGGAAGGAGTTTCACAGGTCTCCAGATGGTAGTTTCAAGCAGCAGGGAGAAACAGGATTCCTGGCTTAGCGGATAAGTTTTGCAGATCAAGTCTTTTGTTTGCTTTAATGTATTAGAGAACACAAGGGCAGAGGAGCTAAAGAGAAAGTGACAGAGAGCAGGGAGACAATCACAGAAAAATCTGAGGGCCACACTACGTTATACAGAGGAACCTGAGGGCCGGACTACACATTACATCTAAATGTACTTAAGAGTAGCTAGGGATCTAAAAATGCTGAACTGTGTCCCTTACATTCAGCACTGTTTTAATTCCTCTGCGGTTCAGCTTCTGACAAAAGTAGTTCTTCATATCCCTGCTACAGAATTTTATGTAATTAATTACATAATTAATCACAATGGGTTGTACACAACTAACATTAACTGGGGTAGATGCTTTTAAATTAATGGCCATGACTAACATAGGTTCATTAATTTCAGTGGGTCTAGCATGAGTAAAAGTTACTTGAATTTAACCTATTATTATTATTATTATTATTATTATTATTATTATTATTATTATTCTACACCATTGATTTTGAAGCAAAGGAAAGGCAATGCAAATAGCAGGTGAGGTGTCATCAATTACTTTTCACAGACTGGAACCAACAACAGTGAATACCGATCGCATTCAAGAACTGAGTTCTGTTCCAAATATAGAATGAATAAGTGAAGATTGGCAATTTCTGCTCCATTTCTCTCAGAATTCTCTGACATTCTTAATAGCAGCCCATTAGTGTCCTCTCACTTTTCTTTCTTGAAAAGCCACTGGTGCTGATCTTTAAAGCCCTAAATGGCCTCGGTCAAGTATATCTGAAGGAGCATCTCCACCCCCATCCTTCAGCCCGGACACTGAGGTCCAGCTCCAAGGGCCTTCTGGCGGTTCCCTCACTGTGAGAAGTGAGGTTGCAGGGAACCAGGCAGAGGGCCTTCTCAGTAGTGGTGCCCGCCCTGTGGAACATCCTCCCACTAGATGTCAAAGTGAACAACAACTACCAGACTTTTAGAAGACATCTGAAGGCAGCCCTGTTTAGGGAAGCTTTTAATGTTTGATACATTACTGTATTTTAATGTTTTGTTGGAATCCACCCAGAGTGGCTGGGAAAGCCCAGCCAGTTGGGCAGGGTATAAATAATAAATTATTATTATTATTATTATTATTATTATTATTATTATTATTATTATTATTACTTTGAGAGGGGGAAATTGGGGTGTATGTGTGTGGAAAATTAGCCCTGGGGAGGGCTTACTTAACCCCTTCTCTGCCCACCATCTTCCTGTTCCAAATTCTCTCCCTCCAAACAGTATTTTACATTGTGAGATTTCAACTGCCTGTTTGAAGAGAGTGACATTGTCAAACTGACTCTGTCAAACGCTCAGATTTGGGAACGGTTGGTCGGCAGGATTTGTCCTTTTGACAGTATTGCTGGATGAACATGTTAGGGAAATTTTGTTTTTAGCCGATTTCAGCTGTTTCTCATTTTATGATGCTGCAGGTTGCCTTGAGAGATTTTTTTTTTTTTTAATAACTAGATGGATAAATGCACAACAAGAACTTAAACGACTCAAAGCATAGCAGGCTATTTATACTTTGTGACAGTCCTGCAATGATTAAACCCACCTGCTTGGGCCCTATCCCCACAGAATTTGGCTACTGCTCTGCTTCAGTGTTCAAAGATAACACCACAAGAGTGAGTGCCAAAATGAAATGTCATCAGAATGAAAGTGAGCTCAAACACCACCCCATATTCACAGCGAATGACTTGGTTTTGGGATGCTCATGACTGAACAGAAGTTTTGCATGCAAATCCATTCTTTCTAGGACAAGAAATCAGCACCATTCACGCAAGACGCGGTGATAGAACCTTGCCGTTTGAAAATCATCCGTGGCCGATTTAAAGTTGTAAGACCTTTCGTGGTGTATCTGAACTTCAGATTTCTCCTTCCAAACATGCACAGCCATTCATTTCACCTACACGGAGCAATAATGGAATGCTCCCATTTCCCATTGTTCGCCCTTCATAGCTCATGCATTCTGGCCCCTAATGATGTGAGGAGAGAAAAGGGGAAGAAGTCATATATCACTCGGAGGTGAAACTAGCCAGAACTTAGTCCCGACTTCCTCTCCCGCTCCTCCCCGATAGCCTCCCTTCGGGGAAAGATGAGCCTGTGAAATTAATATTCATATCCCCCTTTGTCTGTTTTTTTGGCAAACGTTGCGTTTCACATCGCCCTAACAAGGAAGCAGCAACAGATTGACAGGTTGGCCTTCTCTCTCTCTCGGATGACTGCATCGTGAAAGCCGCTCCGAATCGCCAGAAAGGAAGGATGGTTTTGAGTCAGTGCGGATACAGGCAGGCCTCTGTGCCTATTCGCCTTGGCAGGGTGTGATTGAAGAGGAGTCACGATAAGGATGGCCGGGAGACGCTGATATGTTTGGAATAGCAAGAGGAAATACCACAAGCCTTGATTAATCAGGTCCAATTCCCCACAATGGAGCTTTGGCCAAACCAGGGTAACTGGAATCCTTGTTCCCCAAGACCATTGGGTAATTAATTTAATTCTGCAGGAATACAGATGCTTGGCACCTACAAGTGCTCCTTAATTGCCCATAAAAAAGTCTCCCCCCATGTACATATGGTTTGCTCTTAAAAAAACAAGGGGAAATAATGGTTGGTCCACTTGGCTGGAGAACGGCGTTTTGCTGAAAGGAGTGCTGTGACAATTTAGTCAAACCTGTTAAATACATCTAACCATAACCAGGTTATATATATACATAATATAATAAAGACGGCTAATTAATTTAATGACACTGAGTTTTCAACAGTTCATTTCCAACCTTTGAATTTCCCTCCTCCTATTAATCTTATCTCCGGCCAGATCTCAAATATGTGGACTAACAGCCAACCGCTCGATATTTCTCTCGAATTCCAGAAGGGAGAAGGAATTGGCTCATTGGTTTGCTACAGCTAAAAGACTACAGCAGAGCTTTCCAAAGTGTGTCACGACACGTTAGTGTGTCGGCTGCAGTGTGTAGGTGTGTTGCGCGAACGTTCCTTGAGCTCCTCCTGAGGCTGGAAAGGGGTTAGTTTAACCTCTGGTCTGCTAGTAAAACTGAATTACTGTGTCACGAAATGATGCATGTCTAAAAAGTGTTTCACCAACATGAAATGTTTGTAAAGCTCTGGACTACAGACTCTGCTAATATGAGGTTTGTTGTTGTTGTTGTTTAGTCGTTTAGCCGTATCCGACTCTTCGTGACCCCCTGGACCAGAGCACGCCAGGCACTCCTGTCTTCCACTGCCTCCTGCAGTTTGGTCAAACTCGTACCGGTAGCTTCGAGAACACTATCCAACCATCTCGTCCTCTGTTGTCCCCTTCTCCTTGTGCCCTCCATCTTTCCCAACATCAGGGTCTTTTCCAGGGAGTCTTCTCTTCTCATGAGGTGGCCAAAGTATTGGAGCCTCAGCTTCACGATCTGTCCTTCCAGTGAGCACTCAGGGCTGATTTCCTTCAGAATGGAGAGGTTTGATCTTCTTGTAGTCCATGGGACTCTCAAGAGTCTCCTCCAGCACCATAATTCAAAAGCATCAATTTTTTGGAGATCAGCCTTCTTGATGGTCCAGCTCTCACTTCCATACATCACTACTGGGAAAACCATAGCTTTAACTGTACGGATCTTTGTCAGCAAGGTGATGTCTCTGCTTTTTCAGATGCTGTTTAGGTTTGTCATTGCTTTTCTCCCAAGAAGCAGGCGTCTTTTAATTTCGTGACTGCTGTCACCATCTGCAGTGATCATGGAGCAATATGAGGCTAAAGGTAAAGGGACCCCTGACCATTAGCTCCAGTCGTGGCCAACTCTGGGGTTGAGGCGCTCATCTTGCTTTGTTGGCCGAGGGAGCCGGTGTACAGCTTCCGGGTCATGTGGCCAGCATGACTAAGCCACTTCTGGCGAACCAGAGCAGCGCACGGAAATGCCGTTTACCTTCCTGCCGGAGCGGTACCTATTTATCTACTTGGACTTTGACGTGCTTTCGAACTGCTAGGTTGGCAGGAGCAGGGACCGAGCAGCGGGAGCTCACCCTGTTGCGGGGATTCGAACCACTGACCTTCCAATCGGAAGCCCTGGGCTCTGTGGTTTAGACCACAGCGCCACCCACGTGCCTTAATATGAGGTTAGAGATGGGCAAACTTATGATTTGCACTTGCCCTTCTTTTCCCAATGTGAAGTTCAGTTCTTCATATTTACATGTCGATTCATGATGTACAGTCAACACACATCTTTACTTGTGCAATCACAGCTTGGCAGCCGGTCAGCTGACATCTCACAAATTACCTCTTCAGCTTCTGACATCTCCTCTTCCCAGGCTTCTCTCTTCTCTCCCTCTAACCACTCATCATTGTCCTACCACCAATCCCCTGGCTCTGACCATTCTTCCCTTGGGAGTCCCCCAGCTGGTTCCTCCCATCATTTCTCTGTGTTCAACCAGTCCAAGACATCAGTTTTCCTTAAACTTTATCTTCACAGATTAATCTAAATGCTGCCATTCCTGGACCTTCTTACCTGGAAATAAGTTCCATTGAACTTGATAGGGCTTAGTTCTGTATAAGGTAAAGGTAAAGGGACCCCTGACCATTAGGTCCAGTTGTGACCGACTCTGGGGTTGCGGCGCTCATCTCGCCTTACTGGCCGAGGGAGCCGGCGTACAGCTTCCGGGTCATGTGGCCAGCATGACTAAGCCGCTTCTGGCGAACCAGAGCAGCGCACGGAAACGCCGTTTACCTTCCCGCCGGAGCGGTACCTATTTATTTACTTGCACTTTGATGTGCTTTTGAACTGCTAGGTTGGCAGGAGCAGGGGCCGAGCAGCGGGAGCTCACCCTGTTGCGGGATTCGAACCGCCGACCTTCTGATCGGCAAGTCCTAGGCTCTGTGGTTTAACCCACAGCGCCACCCGCGCTCCTTAGTTCTGAATAGACACGTAGAAAATGGACCTGTTGGTTAGCCCACCAATAAATGGATAAAAGTCTGCAACCCCAATTTGAACACAGGGCATTTGTCATCCAAAACACCAGGGACTTTTGGATCACTTGGGGACTGAACCATTCCTGCTGTGGTGCCACTAGCATTTTCAAAAAGAAAAAGAAAGAAAGAAAGAAAGAAAGAAAGAAAGAAAGAAAGAAAGAAAGAAAGAAAGAAAGAAAATAGATGAACTAAAATTCCATCCCTGAAAAATAATTTCTTTGAGAGCTACTGTGCTGCACTGAGAGGTGAGTGGAGTCGTTCAAGATATATTAAACACACGTTCCAGTTAATTTATGTGGCCTGGCGGTGCAGAAACGAATAAAACTGGCTCATACTTCCACTCACACATGATTAATGAGGGAGCACTCCATCATACATTTCAGACCGTGCCCAAGTGTGGGACAAAAATATACAGATTATGGGAGAAATTGGGAATTAACAAAACATCTGTTAACCCGAGCTAGACGCATACTTTGCACCACAGCCGTGTCATAAATCAGAACACGTAACAGCTCCGTTTTGCTTTTCTGGGACTGGAGTTGTTTTGACGACTCAGTCTAAAGGTTCTCTTAAGAACCATATCAGCCTAACTAGTGCTTTTTATTGTTGTTATTTAAATCTACTGTGGGAAGGAAGCAGAACTCGAACCCGGGACAAAAGAGGCAGCGTTCAGATCTGTATCTGACACCCTGCCTCACAGAGTTGTCCTGCCCACCTCACAGGGTTGTTGTGGCGAGTAAATGAGGAGGGGGAGAGCCGGATTTAGAAGGCGATGGGGCCGGATCCAGCCCCCGGGCCTTAGTTTGCCTACCCATGATCTAATGACTTTCTGAGGGGCCAAAACAGGGCCCATTCCGCAGGATGCAAGGAGTTCAGATCATTGTTCAACTGGTCACCTGATCCCCACAAAACAAAAGAAGGTGCTTCGCTGCTAAAAAATAAAAAATCAGATGCCCAGCATCTGATGTCATTTCCTGCTGAGCGGTCATAGAGCAAGATAACAGGAAGAGGTCCTACTGTCATTTCCTGGAGAGCTGAGTCCATTTCCCATAACCCGGGAGGCCGCATAATATAGAGAAGTGATCCTGAAAACCTTTGGAGGCATCCGGCTTCCCAGCACGGATTTCCAGCACCAACCGCTTTGACTGACACCTGGCTTATATGCAGGAAGGAGGCATACATGACAAGACCGAACTATGCATGCTCGGAGAGCTGTTGAGGAGGCGAGGGCGGCGCCTGAAAAAATAAACAAGGCGCATATTCGTTTCCCATGAAGCCAGTGATCTGGATGCTCATGACTGAGCTCTTCAAGCAGGAGCTAGGCTAGCCAGGATGAAGGGATTTTGTTGCTTATTGCTATCCAGCGCCTTGGACAGTCACTTTAGCCAGTGGCGTAGCGTGGGGGGTGCAAGGAGGGCCGGCCGCACCAGGCGCAACATCTGGGGGGAGCGCTCGCTGCCTCCGGAGTCGCCGAAGAGCCTCGGGCGCAGGCTGTAGCAGAGCCCCATGTCTCGCGGAACTGACGAGCTGTGCGCGCGTCTGGGCTGAAGGCGTCCGGCAGGCAGCGGCTCTCAGCGCTCGCCGCGGTCCCCGCGCGTCAGGGCTGCGGAGGACGCGCCAGGCAGCCCCTCCTCACAGCCCCGCCTCCGCCGCTGCTGCTGCTGCAGCTGCTGGGCCATGTTGCATTTTCCTCGCCTCTCTGCCCCCCTCCTCCTCTGGGCAAGCGGCGTCGTTTGGGCGGCAGCGCCAGCGGCAACTCGCCTCAGTTCGGCAGGTTAGGGGTTGGGGGGGCGCAAATTACTTGCCTTGCCCCGGGTTAGGGGGCGCAAATTACTTGCCTTGCCCCGGGTGCTGACAACTCACGCTACGCCGCTGACTTTAGCACCTGGGCTAAAACAGTAAATAAGGAGCTTCAGCGCATCTGCAAGGTGGAAGACTCTACAGTGTTACCTCGGAAAATAAATAAATAAATAAATAAATAAATAAATAAATAAATAAATAAATAAATTTATACCCCGCCCTAAAATACAACTCAAAAACAAGATTAAAATACAACATTCAAATGCAACCTCATTTCAGTAGAAACTCAAAAATGTCAAATCTTCACCAAGGCCAACAACTATCCAGACTGGTCCTATGTGGGCCAGAAAAAAGCCAAGGAAGTCCACAAATAGGAGTTCCATCATAGAAGGAGAAAGGAGAAAGGATAGTGGGGAAGGGGATCAAGTCGATTCCAAGCCAAAGGCCAGGCGGAACAACTCTGTCTTACAGGCCCTGCGGAAAGAAATCAGATCCCGCAGGGCCCTGGTCTCATGAGACAGAGCGTTCCACCAGGCCGGAGCCAGTGTTGAAAAGGCCCTGGCTCGGGTTGAGGCTAATCTTACTTCCTTAGGGCCCAGGACCTCTAGGGTGTTGCTATATATGGACCTTAAGGTTCTCTGCGGCGCATACCGGGAGAGGCGGTCCCGTAGGTACGAGGGTCCTAGGCTGTGAGGTTTACAAACTTAATCCATTCCGGAAGTCCGTTCTTAAACCGAAACTGTTCTTAAACCAAGGCGCTCTTTCCCTAATGAGGCCTCCCGCGGCTGGTGCCTTTCCACCATTCGGATTATGTTCTTAGACTGAGGTAAAGTTCTCAAACCGGGACACTACTTCCGGTTTTGCGGAATTTGTAAACCAAATCATTGTTAAACCAGACTGTTCTTAAACCAAGCTACCACTGTACAATGGTACCTCGGGTTACATACGCTTCAGGTTACACACTCCACTAACCCAGAAATAGTGCTTCAGGATGAGAACAGAAATCGTGCTCCGGCGGAGCGGCAGCAGCAGGAGGCCCCATTAGCTAAAGTGGTGCTTCAGGTTAAGAACAGTTTCAGGTTAAGTACAGACCTCCGAAACGAATTAAGTACTTAACCCGAGGTACCACTGTACCTCTCTTTTAAATCGGAACCAGTGAAGATTCCAGGACAGTGTACAACATTAAGAACACATTTTATGGAGCATCAATAATACAAACGTAATAAAAAGAATACTAACAGACAGCATAATAATAATAAATAATCATAGTAACAGTTCCCCTGGCCCCTATCTTTAACTGGCCATAGATTATTTAATGGCTAAATGCCTGGGAAAAGAGGGGTGTTTTTGCCCGGCACCTAAAGACATGTAATGATGGTGCCAGTCGAGTGCATTCCACATACAGGGAGCCACCACAGAAAAGGCCCGTTCTCATGTTGGTACATCTTTAAAATGTTTCTGAGCTAGATGGACCTCAATATAAAGCAGCTCCCTAGGTCCTTATTAGCAAAGGGTCATTGTTCAGGGGAAGAGCACTTGTTCTGCATGCAGAAGGTTTCTCAGGTTTAATCCTCAGCATCTTCAGGTAGAACCAGGAATGTCCCCTGCCTGAAACCACAGAGAGCTATTGCCCATCAGTGCAGACAACACTGAGATAGATGAACCAGTGGCTTGACTCAGGTGAAACAGTGGCTGGTGGGCAGCCAGACTGGGGTGGTATGCAGATGTGCCACCCCTCCTGTTCTGCCGCCTGAGGCCAAGGTCTCCGTGTGGCTAATGGGTGGGCCGGCCTGGACTTTTCACGCATGAAGGCTCTGGCGCAATCACTTTCAAATGTGTGTGAGAGCCCAGAAGGTTACAACAGAAGCAGTCCTAATCCCAGCTGTTAAACCTCTCCCAAACTTGCATTATATCCAGATATCTAGTAGCCAGTTCTCTACAAATCAGGAGGTCTTGCCTTCTCTCTGTCTGCCTCTCTCGAAAGGAGAAATCCCAGCGTTTCTGATAGATGACAACAGTTTAGGCCCCCGGAGAGCTCAGTTTCGCCCACGTTTGAGTCGTGAAATTGGCCGCAGGTTGGGAATCTGATACACATCAATGTGATTTCATGGTGAGACAGTCTAATGGAAGATAAAAGGAGCATAGGTTAATGCTGTTAGGTTAAGGCCTTTCCTGCTATCCAAGACACAGGAACATTTTAAGGATAATCCAAGACCTACATGTTGGGAAAATGTGGAGCTGTTTTTCCAAGCCCCAGAAAAACCTGGTAGCTTTTGCTCCCAACACACAAGCTACGAGGCGTACGGGGCCTTTCTGTACTTACAGTTTTTAGTGGTACAATTGGTGTTTTAACCAACATTTTAAAGAGCAAATCTGGAGCTAATTGTCTGCACCTTCGGTCCTATGTTGCTATTACCAGAGGGTACAGTTTTTTTCTTTCTACAACAATGGCAGATTACACCAGAACTGAGGAAAGTTCTGTGGCCACAGTCACATTCTTTATGTACATAAAGTACACATGATTTCAGGAATTGTGTGAGTGGTTAGATAGCAAAAATAAGTAGCAGGTCTGGGGTCTTTATCTGAACTGGGACCCTGGTAAGGGATGTGGGGGCTATAACCTTGTGCCCCCACTCCAGTCCTGCTCCAGAATGGGTCCCTACAACCTGCTCTTTGTATCAGAAAGGAAACTTTTCTGGCACAATAAAACATCATAACACAGAGAGACTCACAGTGGAGTGTGAATGGTTTAATGCCCAGCCATTAAAATCATGAAGCTTAAAAGTCCAAAAAGTCTAAAGTATTTTTTTAATAAAAAAAACTTGCATGTATGAAACAAACTTAAAGATGAACTAGAAATCACTCAAAATTCTACCCCAAAGTGAACTTAATTTATGTTCACTCCCCCTGGCAATGATGGGAATGGCTTTCAGGTTTAGTGCAGAGATTTTCGAATTGGTTTGGTGAATTTCCTTAAACTGAACTAGTTCGTGTCAAGCACTGCTTCGAATGAATGCTGCGCTCGGACTTCAGCCCTGTGCAGTGGATGAACATCTCAGACCCTCCAAATGTCCCTGTTTTCCAGGGACAGTCCTGGATTTACAGAAGGCAGCCCCAGTCTCTGATTTGATCCCGGAATGTCCCACTTTTCCTTAGGATGTACCTATAAATATTGGAGGATATGGAGTAATGCAACCCCCAAGACAAGGAGATAAGTAGCTATACAGTGGTACCTCGGGTTAAGAACTTAATTCGTTCTGGACGTCTGTTCTTAACCTGAAACTGTTCTTAACTTGAAGCACCACTTTAGCTAATGGGACCTCCTGCGCCGTTGGAGCACGATTTCTGTTCTCATCCTGAAGCAAAGTTCTTAACCCGAGGTACTATTTCTGGGTTAGCGGAGTCTGTAACCTGAAGCGTCTGTAACCTGAAGCGCCTGTAACCCGAGGTACCACTGTACAACCTTTAGAAGACAGTTAGCCCTGTATAGTTTCATTATGTTTTTATATATGTTAGAAGCAGCCCAGAGTGGGCTGGGGCATTAATAATAATAATAATAATAATAATAATAATAATAATAATAATAATAGAAGAGGACGTCCCTATTTTCATCCAAGAAATGGGATATGGAATCTCGAGGCCTTTGAGAGCCACAGCTAGCTCTCCCTTTCTCTCTTTCTCCCTGCCCCCCAGCCTGCTGAATAAAATAAGTTCCATAATGCAAGGAAAATCCATCCTAAGCTGTTCATGCTTGGTGGTTCTTTGGGGCCCGGCTGCAGCTGTCTCCATTTAATACTCCCTGCCTGGAATCCTTGTGTGCACAGCTGGCTGGATAGCAGCACCTGCATGAAACTGACAGCCCTCCTCTCTTAGAAGTCTGCGGAGAGGCTGTTGCCACTGCCGTCGACATCTTCCTTATTGGCAAGCCCCCCCCCCAGCCCCCCGAAAGAAAGGGTAGATGGGAGTGCAGGATAGTCAGCAGCAGCCAGGCTGAAATCACTATGAGAAGAACCCAGGTGAATTTGAGCGCAGTTGCCATCAGAATATTTCTCCAATGAAATATTCCTATTCCATCGTGATAATTTTACTATTTATACACCACACATCTTATTAGGTTGCCCCAGCACTCTGGGCAGCTTCCAGTATTTATAAAGGTAAAGGGACCCCTGACCATTAGGTCCAGTCGTGGATGACTCTGGGGTTGCGCCGCTCATCTCGCTTTATTGGCTGAGGGAGCCGGCATACAGCTTCTGGGTCATGTGGCCAGCATGACTAAGCCGCTTCTGGAGAACCAGAGCAGCGCATGGAAATGCCGTTTACCTTCCCTCCGGAGTGGTACCTATTTATCTACTTGTACTTTGACGTGCTTTCGAACTGCTAGGTTGGCAGGAGCAGGGACCAAGCAACGGGAGCTCACCCCATCGTAGGGATTCAAACTGCCAACCTTCTGATTGGCAAGTCCTAGGCTCTGTGGTTTAACCCACAGCGCCACCTGCGTCCCCTCCAGTATTTATAGAAACATAATAAAACATTAAACATTTTTTAAAAAAACTTCCCTATACAGGACTGCCTTCAGACAGCTCAGGAGTTGGATAACTCCATAGCCTCTAACATTTCTCCAATGAAAATAGGAACGTCCTAAGGAAAAGCGAGACATTCCGGGATCAAATCAGAAACCGGGACGGCTTCTCTAAATCAGGGACGTCCCTGGAAAATAGGGACACTTGGAGGGTCTGTAAGAGGGGAAAGGAGCTCAATGTCCTGCCCAGTGCCCAGTGTTTTTATCACTAGAGAGTCTTCCAAGACTTGCAGGCCCAGGCACAGTGTACCTTTCCCTATGGAGAAAGATTGATGTATTGACCGGATAACAGATTGACACAACAACTTTAAGGGATTAAAAATTGGCCGCAGCTTTATTGATTACAGGTGTAGGTAGGTAGGCTTTGGCTCAGGCACTGGGCGTGTATCCTGAATTAGCCTTCGGGCTGAAGGTGGAAATTTAATCAGGGTCGTGCCTGGGTTAAGGACCATCTCAAGACACAGGTCAACTAAGCTGGCCCTCCCCAGGCTGCTACTGGATGTTCTATGGCCTGTCTGCCCTCCACTTGCCTTCAGGACAGAAACCTCCACCCAGAGCCCTTTTCCAGGGTACCCTGTGATATCACACCTGCATGAGGTCCGGGTGATGAACCAAATCACCCCCACTCCTGTTAATTAGGCTAAGGATTCCAACCAATGCCTTATCTGCTGAAAGTTGCAGCGACTCTGGGGTTGCGGTGCTCATCTCGCTTTACTGGCCGAGGGAGCTGGCATACAGCTTCGGGGTCATGTGGCCAGAATGACTAAGCCGCTTCTGGTGAATCAGAGCAGCGCACGGAAACACAGTTTACCTTCCCGCCGGAGCGGTACCTATTTATCTACTTGCACTTTGACGTGCTTTCGAACTGCTAGGTTGGCAGGAGCAGGGATTGAACAATGGGAGCTCACCCCGTCGCGGGGATTCGAACCACCGACCTTCTGATCGGCAAGTCCTAGGCTCTGTGGTTTAGACCACAGCACCACCCGCATCTACACTATCCCACTGCAAATTCCACTTTGCCCGCTATACACAGCTAAAAACTGAAAGCCATGTTTTAAAGAGACCGAAGAAGACTGGGTTTAAAGGTAATTAGGACGAGGGGGGGGGGAATTCACCTGTGGCGTAAACTCACTGGACCCGAGGGAACTGCGGTAGGAGTTACGTTTATTTAACTTATTTTGGGCTGCCGACGGTCTCACATTTTCTAGGGACATCATTAGGGTGATATACACAAGATATGGGTCTTAAAGACTTTACAAGCTCGGTTTACAAGCTCTATAAAATTACAAGTTTCTACCCCCCGCCACAAAGGGAGGTCTGTAACTTGCTTTATTTTGTGTTTAATGGGTATAAAGGGTAGTGCTGGTAACAGAGAGACAGTGTTTTAAGGAACAGCCTCTGGCCAGCCTGAGAGGAGGATCGCCAGTAACAAGTGGCAAGGCCTGGGAAAGATGGAGACCTCAGTGGGAGGGGCAGATCTGTGCCATTGTAACTAGGAAGGATATCCTGTCAGCAGAGAATCACATACTGCTACTGCAGGTGGAAACAGTGGCACAGAGCTGGGGGGGGAGGCTTAATCAGGCCCTCAAGAACTCTTCTCAGGTGTCAGGGACCATGCTGAGGAGGTTCTGCTCTGAGGAAGAATGGTGGGAGCCACCCCCTCCAATCTGATCCTGATCCTAAATATTCCCAGGAGCAGGAGGACAGTACAGTGGTACCTTGGTTACATACACTTCAGGTTACAGACTCCGCTAACCCAGAAATAGTAGCTCAGGTTAAGAACTTTGCTTCAGGATGAGAACAGAAATTGTGCTCTGGCGGCACAGCAGCAGCGGGAGGCCCCATTAGCTAAAGTGGTGCTTCAGGTTAAGAACAGTTTCAGGTTAAGAATGGACCTCCAGAACGAATTAAGTACTTAACCCGAGGTACCACTGTATAGATTTGGAACAGTGGTTTGCAGAGGGGCCTAGTTCAGAAGGCAGAAGCTGGGAAATACTGGATGGGGAACAGCTAGCAGAAGAAACACTAGAAGAGAACGAGTTAACAGATTCACAATCTCTGGATAGTATCCTCCCCTCCTTCCCCAAAGTCCCAGAGAGCTCCGAAAGTGGCAGAACAGAAAACACAGTGGCTCCAAGCTCAGATTACAAGACGTAGGAGTGATGTACATTAATAGGGACCCGGGGGGGTGAACTTAATTGGGAGCACTGGCATTTCTAGGTGATGTGTTCTTTGTTCTCTCGCTGTGATTATGAAAGTTTCTAACTGGTAAGAAGACTCCTTTTCCTTTGTTCTGCTTATCTACTGCCACGGAGGGCGGGGAGCCGATTCCCTGAAGCCTGACATCAGGTGACATCCTTACTGGCCTTGCTTCCAGTAGTGCAGTGGCAAATGCAGAAAAGCGGGGTTCCTTCATGACAGCCACAGCCCTTCTAAAATGACACAACCTTCTAGGGCAGGGGTAGGCAACCTAAGGCCCATGGGCCACAAGCGGCCCACGGGGGTCATTTAACCAGCCCACGAACTGCCCATGAACCAAGCCACCCGCTCGGTGAGTCCCTGCGCGCTGCACTAAACTGGTGCAGTGCAGCTCAGGGACTCGCTTCTGCGGTGCTGGAAATCATGTCTGTGCAGACGCAGACGCTGGAAATCACATGCATGCGCATGAGCGTGTGCGCAATCCAGCCCACGGTGGGATCTCCACTTGAGTAAACCGGCCCAGGCGAGGTAAACCTTGCCGACCCCTGGTTATATATGTGTGTGTGTGTGTGTGTGTGTGTGTGTGTGTGTGTTAGTTTTTTTTAACATACCATTTTCAACAGTAATTAAACATATTTTTACATCTTATTCAATTTTTTTTGACTTCCATCAGTCCTGTCTGAAAATTTTCCAATCTAATCTCTTAGTATACATTTCTTATTTTCCCTGTTACATTTAAAACTCATAACCAATCTCTCTATTCTTTATCTACTTTGTAGCACTTCATATATTCCTCTTTACAAAACTTATTTTGTAGTCCTACTAGCATAATTTGTTGGTTACAATTGCTTTTCAAATAGTTCATATACTTCTTCCAGTCTTCTGTAAATCTCTGGTCCCGCAGGTTTCGAATCCTTCCTGTCATTTTGTTCAATTCTGCATAGTCCGTTATTTTCATCTGCCATTCTTCTTTCGTTGCCGACCCCTGTTCTGGGATTCTATAATAATTTTATAATTATACCATAATGCAAATAATCAGGGATGCATTGCAACAACCAGTGCAGATATCCATGCTTTGCCTTTCATCTAGACCTACTATTTTCTGTATACGTACACGGGCAAATGATTTGGAGGGTTCCAACGTCTTCTTTCGAAGCGACTTGTGTTTTCCTTGAAGTTCCATTGTACAGAAGAGAACTTGCATGCCGTTCTTTCGAAGGTGAAGCCTGCTGTCGTTTCAGGGTACCTAAATGCTTGAATTTGGAGTGTACAGAACAACAACTCCCCTGTGTCCCTCCTAAGCCTTTTCCAGAGTGACCCTAGGAGCCAATCCTCCGTGAGTGACCCACCTCCTTTCACTCTGGTTGGCTCCAATCAGCACAAAGGGTGAGAAGACATCTCAGTGGCTAAGAAACTCCCTTTCGTGCTGATTGGATGTCTCTGCAGAAAGGGACTCTGCTGGGATCCTGCTGCAGAAATAGCAATAGGTGTTTGACATACACTACAACCCTGGATCACTACACCACTGCTTGCATCAAAACCTCCTTGAATGTTTTTGCCTAGACGGAATGTGACCTTGGACTCTGACAATGCCTCTTGCTTGTCCGGATGGACGCTAGGGGGGTGCATGCACACAGAAACTAGTCTACTGTTTAAAGGTTTAAAAATACATTTGTTGCTCCACCCACTTGTCCCCCACAGCAATGCCGCCCTGGAGTCCAAGACATTTCTCCCAACCAGCCTTCGGCCAGCCTGCCCAAGATGGATCCCAGTCTTTTTTCCTCCTCCTCCTCCTTCCCAGAACATCTTGCTCAAAACTCTATTTTTCTGTCACTTCAAGCACACACCCCATCACCACCTGTCTCTCTCCCCGCGCCCCGCCAAAGGAATCCTCTCAGATCAACTCCTTTTGTCATGTTAACAGATCTGCTCTTCACTAAGCCATCCCTGGGATTCCTTCTCTGGCCCAGCTCTGCAGCTGGTACTTTCATCCGTATCCCGATTAATCAAAATCCTACAATTTATTAATTTCTAGGGTATAACAATACGTTCCCGCACAGAGAAAAACAACAAGTTCAACAGGCCTTCCCAGTAGTCTGAACCTTCATGTGCTTCAGCTGCTGATATGTTTAGAACTTCAGATTTTGTAAGGCAATTGGTTTTTCCTAGGATATCTTTCAAACTTAGGAGAAACGGGAGGTGTGTGTGTTACTAAATCAATGTGCTTTTTGGGGAGAGTGTTAACCAGGAAGCAGGCTAGAAGCAGACCAGACACCCCCCCCCCAAAAAAAAGGAACAGTGTTCAGATTCAGGTTTTGGGGTGGGGTTATGACTTGTTCCCTCTGGGATTCATAAATCCTCTCCGCAACTCTAATAATTTCAGCAGTGTGTACGCACCGCAACAGCAAATTAGACACCTCGCTCAGTTTAATATATCATAACATTCCTCTTTGGGAATGGAAAATAACATATATCCTGGGTCTGTTTGCCAACCGTCAACGCTATCAGTGAGGTGTGTGTTTTTTAAGAAAGAGAGAGAACGAGAATATAAGAGTCCTCCCAGGCTCATTGAAATTTATCCAGCAAAAGTTGGGAGGAAAGGAAGGGGGAGGACCTAGACTCCACAGATATTCTACACCAATCAATCAAGTCATGGAAAAGATTTGATGGACATGTCAAAGGGGCATTACCCAGCAAAGCTCCAGATGGACAGAGGCGTGTGGAGCGGCAAAGAGGAAGGAGTGATAGCCAGGGCGGCAAAAGGTCCAGAGTGCTCGAAGGAAAAATCGTTGCGGAGAAACACTGTCACTTTTAAAAAACCCATCGTTTGTTTTGGTTCTCCTTTATGCCAGACCACACAAGGACATTTTGCCCATTTCTGCAACACTTTGGGTTTTCAGAAAGCCCCCTTGCCAAAAGTAAATTATGTTTCTTCTGCTATAAATAGCTGGATTCAGACACACACACACACAAAAAGTGCGACACTTTTAATGGTGCTTTGCAAAAGAAAACTCAGAAGAACAACAAAGCCATCTGCACATGCAATCCTTATTTGCTTTCTTCCATATACCTCCCCAAAATATTTTATGATTTTCACTTACTTATTGCTTCCACTTATTTATACAAGGAACAACAATTACCGTATTTTTTGCTCTATAAGACTCACTTTTTCCCTCCTAAAAAATAAGGGGAAATGTGTGTGCGTCTTATGGAGCGAATGCAGGCTGCACAGCTATCCCAGAAGCCAGAACAGCAAGAGGGATTGCTGCTTTCACTGCGCAGCGATCCCTCTTGCTGTTCTGGCTTCTGAGATTCAGAATATATTTTTTCTTGTTTTCCTCCTCCAAAAACTAGGTGCGTCTTCTGGTCTGGTGCGTCTTATAGAGCGAAAAATACGGTATGCAAGGAGAAATAATTAACGTTCAACAATCCGACCCACCCCCAGCAGAAGTGCCAAATGTCTATTGAATTATATTAACCTTCCAAGTCATTCTGGTTTTCAAGTCAGGGGCCTTTAAGCATGCCCTATCGGTGTTGCATATGGAATAAAAGTATGCCAGGTTGATGCAATTTTTCACGAAGGGGAAATCGTACATAACGATATTAGGGATGGAGAGATCTGTCCATTTTGCTTTCTCTCCGTTTCTAGTTTTTCAAGTCAACTGCACTCAGTTCCTGCTTGCTAGCTGTCCATTAGGCATGGAAGGAAACTCTCTCCTTCTGCCAACAGGTGAACACTTTCTTGTTCCAGCAGGCTTGTGGGAACTGACTGCTTTTAATGAAATGGCTAGTGCCATGCTGCTTTTTATTGTAACTGTAATTGCTTGTATGCTTCTAATAGATTTATAAAGTTTTAATTCCTATCAATGTTTAACTGTTTTTTAATTATTTCTATTCTATATTTTAGCAGTTCTTGTTTTTATCTGTAAGCTGCCTTGAGACCCATCAAAGGAAAATCCAGGGGATAAATACATTATTATTATTATTATTATTATTATTATTATTATTATTACTACTACTACTACTACTACTACTAATACTAATACTACTACTTCTATTAGTAGTAGTTGTTGTTTATTTACTTAAAACATCCTGAAAAAGCACCAGCATTTTAGTGGTGATGTCTCCTAATAAACACAGTTTTGTATGCAGTTTTGACCGATGCACAATTTTTTGCAAGCAATCTCCCTGAATACAGTAATGCCCTTTTGTAAGTTTTCCCTAACATAGCCATTCAATGCCCGCTTTCCTCTAATATATGCATTTTTGTAAACATGGTTTGATTGGAGAACTGCATTGAAAAATGTAAATATGTGTGAATTTGGAAGGATGGCTGCGTTTTGGAGCTCATGTTGTTTCGAAAACTGTGAATTCCAAACAGATTAGCCTTCAAGTTTAAATCAAATTTCTCCACCTTCTCTACTTTCTGTCGACATCTTGGTTGACCACCGTGAGAACAGGATGTGGGACAAAACGGGCTTTGGGGATGATGCAGCCATGCACTTTTTCTATGCTCATGTTTTAACATTCTGGGCATTTTGGGGGAGCCACATTTTCTGTGTTCCTGGCTGCCCCGTCCTCAAGCTGGAGGGCACAGTACAGAGGGCTTTCTTAAGCATGGGTTGCTCTCAAAGCAAGTCTCATGCCTCCTGAAGCCAAGCATGATTAATGAGACAAAATTCATTCTCAACCCTCCGAAGGCTTGTGTTTCATTAGTGCCAACCAGTCTTGATTTGTGTGGCCAAATGGACATTCTCTGGAGTGGCAGCCCATGTCCCGTGACAAGGGGGCTGGGGGGCATCTCTGCTAAGAGACTGCCTGCTGGCTACTGGCTTCCCCGCCCAGCTCTCCAAATCCCTTACCAATGTGCCAACGTATCTGCAACATTTTTAAGATGCTCCAGAGGGCAGACGTTGATAAATGATGCTCCTGCTCAACCCC
Organism: Podarcis bocagei; assembly: GCF_964188305.1. Classification (NCBI taxonomy): domain Eukaryota; kingdom Metazoa; phylum Chordata; class Lepidosauria; order Squamata; family Lacertidae; genus Podarcis; species Podarcis bocagei. The sequence goes on along the minus strand of NC_138142.1, from coordinate 13,565,654 downwards.
CCTGCTAATTTTGGATTTGCAGTGTTTACAAACAGCTGTTATAACATCCGAAGGTCTACAGGGGAAGGGGGTGGGTGGAAAAAAAGAATATTCTCCGTTAAAGAAAAAGAGAGTTCTTACCTGGAAGGAGTCCAGGAATGCCACAAAGCACAGCCAATGATCTTCTCTCCCTTCCTGCCTGCTCCAGACTGCTCCTTGCTCTGGTGCACTTTAATGGGAGATGTTAAGAATGTATCGTTTATAGCAGCTGCCACGATCTCAGAAGGACTTCCCATCGCATCTTCCTTATGAATGCCAGCATCAGGTGGGCATCCGTTCCTAGACGCCACGGCTGTGATGGTAGCAACGGCCCTTTATCAGCCGGATGCTATTTTGATATGTCCCCTAAGGCTGTCGGAGAGCGCCGGGTTTTTCCACCTACTGTTGAATTTTTAGACCCGGGTTCTTATCTGTGTCACCCTAAATAGCACCAGTGTAAATGAATGCCACGGTGCCATCTGAGCATGGAAACTGTAGCTGCAACGAGCTGCATACAGCGTGCACATAATAATACTCCAGCAAACTGCACGAAGGCATTTTGAGTTGACCTCTGGGGCTTTGTCGGAATTATCCAGCAGGATGCAGGCAACCTCTACAATCTGCTTCAAGATGCCAACGTTTATTAATTAGATTTATTTCTTCCCCAAGAGGCTGAAGGTGGCGGATGCAATTCCTCACCCCACCCCTTTGCATCTAGCACTATCTATGCACATCTGCAGGAGCTCTCCAGAATTTCAGATTTATCACCCTAAGTAGAGATGCTGGGGATCAGACCTTCTGCACGCAAAACAGTTGCTCCATCACTGAGACATGGTCCTTCCCAAGCCCTTGGCCACCTTGCAAGGTTAAGTAAGGTAAATAAAGTGGTGGCCTGCCCTCCCAAAGCATTCAGATTTTTTTTACCCACTATGATTTTTTTAAAAAAATATTCCTTTTGTCCATAACCCCCCAATGAATCATTGGGGGGTTTTGTTTTATTTTTAATGCCTGCCGTAGCTCTAATCTCTTCCTGCATACCCAGCAACGTTGGATAGAAAAAGAAAGCTTAAAGAGGTCTTTAATTAACACGAGAAGGACGGGTGCGTATTGCTCTGCCCCAGCTGCTAGATAGGAGTTTTGAGTGGTGGGAAGGATCTGTACATACTGTTCCTGTTTCAGCTCGAGTTATGCAGACAGGAGCCTGCTAGTGCTTCTGAATCTACGCACAGATGCCTTCTGCTAGTTTGGAACAGCGCACAGAGTGCCTTTTCCCTTCCATCTGGGGAGAAGCATTAGGAAAGGCACCGCCTTGCGCCAGATCTGAGATGTTTTATTTTTCATTTCTTAATGAAATTTGAGACAGTTATGCACAGCGCAAGGAAACTCAAAGCAGGCGCAGCTTGCGTTGCTATCAAAGCAGTGACCAGAAATGTCTGGAAGTTACATCTGACCACAAGGGTCTTTGCGAAATCGGAGGAAGCAGTTTACCACCTTGATCATTAATATCAGCAGTGGAAGGGGCAACTAGGTAATGGAGAAAGGTTTCCACCTTTTAGCTTCTCTGTCATTATTAAAGGCACTCGCGCCCATGAAATATACTCAGAGTCGAGAGTGGATTTCATGCCCTTTATTCAGCTCATAGTGGTGAGGAGGAATGAAAGTTCCCCCAAAGTATCTGCTTTATATACATTATTTACACAATGGGCCTCACGTGATTGGCTAATTCCAGAATTCTCCTGTAGGCCAATCAGGTTGTCGATTCACTTCCATCTGGAGCTGGATTGGGTGGCTCCTGCGGACCAATCATACTGCTGCATTGTTCTAGGACCAATCAGACTGCTGCATTCTGAATCCTATTGTTCTAGGACCAATCAGATTGCTACATTTTGGATCCTATTGTTCTAGGACCAATCAGACTACTGCATTTTGGATCCTATTCAACTCAGTACATAACAGCCCACCTGGAAATTCAAGCCGTCTTCCTGCCACCTGGAGGGAGCCAGGCACACCTGGACACTTCAGGTAAGACCTGGAGGCCTGGCATCCCTAGATAGGACAGCTTGGGTTGGGAACCCAAGGCCTGGGGCCAAATGTGGCCCACCATTCCTCTCTTTCTGGCCCTCAGGACTCTCCTCAGGCGACGTATCCCAGTGACCCAGCTTCACACCTTCCTTGCGTGTTTTTGCCTGGCTGAGATTTGTCCTTGGACTCTGATCATGCTTCTTGCTTGCCCAGATGGAGAATACTGAGATGAGTGTGCAGTCTATTATGCAGAGGTGAAACGCACCATTGTTGCTCCGTCCATTTTCACCTCGGGCCCTGCCTATCACTGACACGTTGTCCCATAAAGTAGAAGAAGACACTGTGATCTTCGAGCTGGAATTTTTTTTCCTCACCCCTGAAATAAACGATGCCTTTCAGAGGACATTCCCTCCGAAAGCCCTTCAGATAGAAGTTTGTGGTCCGAAAAGCAGGGTATATATGACCATTCCAGAATCATAAAATTGTCACGTTGGGAGGGACCCCTAAGATCATCTAGTCCAACCCCCTGCAATACAGGCATCTTTGTTTTCCGTCTTGCGAAGCACGGTTCGTCGCAACTGCGCCTCTTCAAGCGGCTTTAATGAAAAAGCGAACAAACTCGCAAGACGTTTTCGTCTTGCGAAGCCAGCCCATAGGGAAATTCGTCTAGCGAAGCAACGCAAAAACCGAAAAACCCTTTCGTCTAGCGAGTTTTTCGTCTTGCGAGGCATTCGTCTTGCGGGGCACCACTGTGCATTTTTAGGTAGGTTTGCACAGTTGCCTCCAAAAAAAAAGAGAGGAGTGAATGAACAAGAGAAAGAGAAAGAGAAAGAGAAAGAGAAAGAGAAAGAGAAATGAAAGAGGTGCAGATACAGACAAACTGATCTTTGTTAAGAAATCTTTGACGCTTTCAAAGGAGTGTGTGTGTGTGTGTGTGTGTGTGTGTGTGTGTGTGTGTGTGTAGAAAGTGTTTATTGCATTTCATTAGGAGAGACTAAGTTTTGCTTTTTTTCTTCCACGGTGGAGACTTGAGAGGCCACTTCAGTTAATCGAGGATACAGAACGGAGCCAAATCAGATGTTTTTCCTATCAAGGCCCTTTAAAAAACAAAAAATTAAGATGGCTGTTTAGAGTCTCCAATGGACCAAGGTTCATTAAGGCTGTTAACATCCCAGAGCCGCTGTCTTCTGAGCCTCCTCTCGGTTTGGGTGGCCCGAACGAGACTCTCCCCAAGGGTTCATTACAGGTGGTAGGCAGACAGGCCTGGAGCCTAGGCCATACCACAGAGCCCTGAGAGAAATGTGTTTCCCTGACCAAAAAAGCACAATCTTATATTCTTAAAAACATTCCAGCCCTGTCTGGGTGTTCCTCTGCATGCATTCCTGTACGTGGGATTATTATTGTAGAGAATTTATAAAGTCATTCATTTCTCTGGAAGTGTACGGCGCGGGCTCTGCTTGAATGGTCGGGCCTAGCGCGAAAACCCCGAGCCATGTGGGCCTATAAAAACACAACAGTAAATAAATCAGCAGGGAGAATTTACACTTTGTCCTTCTGATTGTTTTTACACTCCATGGCTCAGAAGCAGAGCCCAGAGTGTAAAATAAATAACCTTGTGGCAATGCTCCACTAGCCTGTTAGTAGCAGGGCGAGACCCAGATATATTTACAAGCTGTGCTCTCCAGGCAAAAGCCAGGCGAGGCTGCAGAGGCAGCGCAGGAGGGCGATGTATTCGGTGGTTCATTATTTTGTCATACATCAGAGTTTTATTACATGGCTGTCATGGCCAATGCTTTCAGGCCAGAGCGACAGAAGAGTTATACATTTCTGGAGCAGAAAATTCAGGCGCAGCCATCTTTTCTTCACCTCCCTCCTTCCACAGCTTTGCTCTCCTGCCCTGAACTCTGGCATGGCGGTGTTCAGTATAGCCATTTCAAGACTGCCATATTTGAAGTCCCTAAAATATCAGATCAGGAATTTCAAGAGGGCTGCCCGTGTTTTGTGGAACAGCCCTTACTTGTTTCCGGAAACAATTGAAGGCGTTTCTTCTTTCAGCAAGCTTTCCGATGGGATGAAAGCATCCCGATTGTTTATCCCGTATTCCTTTTAGATCTATCTTTAGTTGGGTTTTGTACTTCTTTTAAAACTATTTTTAGATGGTTTCATGGCATGCTTGCAAAATTGCCTTGAGACTCAGCGCGTAAGGCAATTCATAAATGGGTAAAACAACAATAGTGCTGTTACAGAGTTTAGTGCCAGGAATGCCGCATCACCCAAGTGGGTGTTTGTGTAGGACAGGAGAGCATAAGGCCTGGGTGGAATGTACATAAATTTTTTTTAAAAAAGTTCTGAAAATGCTTTTTTAAAAAAAAGTTTTGAAAAATACATTGAGTTTGGCATAGCTCACTGTTGCCATCTAGTGTCAAATTTGTATATTGCACTTTGCAACACATTTTAAAGCTGAGTCCCTGGACTCTGTATCCAGACCTCAACAACACCCCTCTTCGGGCCACAGCCCTCACTAACCCTCCTTCACCCCCTCCTGAAGTGCTATCTGGATAGAGTTATGTGCATGTAGAGAGCTCTCACTTTACATGGCTCTAATGTGTTTATTTCTTGCATTTATATCTCACCTTCTTCTCCAAGGAGCCCAAGACGACATACATGGTTTTCCCACTCCCCACTCCACAATGACCTTTGAAGTAGGTTAAGCTAAGAATTGCCCAAGGTCTCCTAGTGAGTTTCATGGCCAAGTGGCGATTTGAACCTTGGTCTCCCAACGCTCTAGCCAAGACACTACACACCTAGCATTAAACAGTGGAAGCCACAACTATTACTCTGCCCCCCAATACATGGCCTACCAATGGGGCTGTGAATGTGGAAGGGGCATTTGTTGCTCAGTCCTGTGTCCTGGCAACCTCAGAGTTGGCATACTTGTCAGAGTATGCCATTTAAAAGCTTGCACAACCCATAACCCACTTCATTTAGTCTACCTGGCAAGTTCTTCTTGAGAGACCCATGATCCACTGCTTGGCAGGATATATAAACATCTTGTACGTGGTGCCACCCGACAAATAATCTTTCAGTGGCACAAGAAAGGATTCTGTTGAGTATTCTGGAAACAAGTCCCTTCTAGCAACTTGATTTCTATTTGATCTGCAAAGAAGTTCTTCTTGAAGAGGAGGTGAGGGGAAAACAGCACACACAGTGGTACCTCCAGAGGAAAGTCTTTCTTGCATTCTGAAGAACTAATGAAGACAAAGTCATGTTATAGACAGATGTCTCTCGTCGGCTTCACTCAGAAGCGAGAAGGAAATTCTGATGTTCTCCATCATCACGGCACCAGGTCTTTGGGTAGCAACATGTTTATTTAACAAGCTCCCTTCCTAGACTAGACCTTGCCCTCCAATAGAAGCTTTTTTAAAAAAAAAAGCCTCCTTTGCAAGCTTTGATATTAATTTAGAGTCAGAATTGGTTCAGAACAAAGGGAATGAATGGGCGTCTCCACACAACAGCTTATTGTGGACTTATTGTGTCCATTCTTAAATATTTTGCACACTATCCATGCGACATCATCATCATCAAAATGGCTGCCAGTTAGTTACCAATCTGGGTTCAAAGTACTGGTATTGGAGTACAAAGCCCTATGCAACTTGGGCTCTGGGTACTTTAAAGATTATTTCACACCATATAAACCCAACCAATCACTACATTCTACAAGATGCAAGAATTTAAGAGGAGCCCTGCTGGATCAGGCCCATCTAGCCCAAAATCCTGTTCTCACAGTAGCCAACCAAATGCCTGTGGGAAACTCACAAGCAGGATTCAAACACAAGAGCCCTTTCCCCTCCTCTAGTTTCCAGCAACTGGTATTCAGAAGAATTGCTGCCTTCAATCATGGAGGCAGAACATCGCCATCAATGGCCCTGTCCTCCATGCATTTGTCTAACCCTCTTTAAAAGCTAAGTAGGCTGGTGGCTGTCACTGCCTCCGGTAGGAGTGAGTTCCATAATTTAACTATGTGCTGCATGTAGTTTCATTTATCCGTCCTGAATCTTCCAAAATTCAACTTCATTGGATATCCATGAGTTGCAGTGTTATGAGAGAGAGAGAGAGAGAGAGAGAGAGAGAGAGAGAGAAGAAGAAGAAGAAGAAGAAGAAGAGGAGGAGGAGGAGGAGGAGTTTGGATTTGATATCCCGCTTTATCACTACCCTAAGGAGTCTCAAAGCAGCTGACAATCTCCTTTCCCTTCCTCCCCCAAAACAAACACTCTGTGCGGTGATTGGGGCTGAGAGACTGCAGAGAAGTGTGACTGGCCCAAGGTCACCCAGCAGCTGCATGTGGAGCAGTGGGGACGCAAACCCGGTTCACCAGATTACGAGGCTACCGCTCTTAACCACTACACCACAGAGGGAGAGGGAGAGAGAAACTTCCCTCTATCTATTTTCTCCATGCCATGCATAGTTTTTATAAACCTTTCCCATGTCACCTCTCACTCTACTTTTCTCTAAACTAAGAGGTCCCAGATGCTGCAACCCTTTTTCCAACTCTGCAATATCCTCTTGGAGGTGAGGCAGCCAGAACTGTACACAGTATTCCAAATGTAGTCGCACCATGGATTTGTATCACAGTATAGGGCGTCCTGCAAATGCCATCCTGTCAGGAGGTCCATTGTGCGTGATGTCCGAATTGGGCCTTTAGTGTGGTGGCATCTATACCTTTTGGAACTCCCTCCCATTGCATATAAGAAAGTTGCCTTCTCTTTCTCTTTTGGTTTTTTTGCTCCTTTTAAAGTTGTTCTTCTTTCAACAACCTTCTAAAAACTTTATCCCACTTGATTCTGTTGTTCTTTCTTTCAGACTGTTCTTATATATATATTAGTTTGCTTTTTTATATTTTAAAAAAAGCTTTTTAAATTTATGTAACTGTTTTATAGATCTCCTTATTATATCATAAATCATTTTGGGATATCTCACAGGAAGCAAGTCATGAATGAATGACTGAAATAAATAAATAATCAAAATACTAGCCCATACTTTTTCTTCATTTAATCCAGATTTTCCTTACCACAGAAAATCTAATAAATGGGGGGGGGGCTGATATACTGTATTTTTCGCTCCATTAGATGCACTTTTTTTCCTCCTAAAAAGTAATGGGAAATGTGAGTGCATCTTATGGAGTGAATGGCGCTGCGCAGTGCCCCTTCAGCGAAGCGGGAGGAGGAACGGAGCCCCTTCTGTTCCTCCTCCCGCTTCGCTGAAGTGGCACTGCACAGCTCTCCCTCTCTGCGCAGCGCCTCTCCTGTGAAGGAGAGATGCTGCGCAGAGAGGGAAAAAGTGCATAAATATACCATAGTTATCTCTGAGAAATGTAGAAAATAACAGGATATATTTATCCGAAAGTCTTCAAACTTACACAGCCCTTTAAAAATTAGCTGGTGAAGGTGAATACATCGAAACAAGGCCCTGTCCTGGTTTCTGATCCATAATTGACTTCTGACTTCTGCTCAATGATTGAAACTAAGATCTTCACGTTGAATCTGACTATGGACTAACATGAACTTATCTCTACTCATAAATCTCTACTCATTATCTCTAATTCTGTAACGAATTATTGTGTTATACATATCTTTATGAGTTTGAGTTTGTAATCTCTATTTGAGTTTGTAATCTTTGTTGGAATACATACTTTTGAATGGGTTAGTTTTTGTTACAATTGACTATTGATTTGCGAGTAGGGACCACTCCCGCTATTGAAACTTACATTGGCCTGAGTTCTTGGTGTGCTTTTTTCTTGGAAGGTATGATAGGACATCACTATTTTCATCAGAGAAATTTTGCAGGTATGGAAAAGGATGTCCTCAGAGCTTTCTCTTCAGCCTGAACTCGCCAGAACTCAGTTCCAGCACCTCTCAGGTGAGCGACATTGCTATTCTAAGAGAAATAAAGGTAAAGGACCCCTGGATGGTTAAGTCCAATTGAATTTGGCCATGGGGTATGGAGCTTATCTCCACTTTCAGGCCAAGGGAACTGGCATTTGTCCTCAGACACCTTTTCTGGGTCATGTGGCCAGCATGATTCAACCGCTTCTGGCGCAACAGGACACCGTGACAAGTTCCAGAGCGCACGGAAACACCATTTACCTTCCTGCCGCAGCGGTACCTAGTTATCTACTCTCACTGGTGTGCTTTTGAACTGCTAGGTTGGCAGGAACTGGGACAAAGCGATGGGAGCTCACCCTGTCACGCGGATTCGAACTGCAGACCTTACGAGGTGTTCATGGTGAGTTCTGGCACCTCTTTTTCTTGGAAAATAACACTGGACGTCCCTATTTTCATCGGAGAAATGTTGGTGGGTACGCAAGCTGAGTTGCATATAAACTTCCAAAAAGAGAGAACATTTTCAGCCTGAAGGCCGCATTTCCTTCTGAGCAAACGTTTAGTAGCTGTTGCCAGTGGTGGGCAGGGTCAGAGGCAAAAGTGAGCACAGCAATGAGTATAATTTTAACCTTTGTACAGTAGGCTAGCTTCTACACACACACACACACACACACACACACACACCTCTGTCCTTCATCCAGGCAAGCAACAGGCATTAGCAGAATTCAGGGACATATCCCAGGACTATGTAGAGCTGGTTTGAGGCCTGAGGTGGAAGTCTTGTTAGAATAGTTATAAACTCAAAGAAGCAGCCGGACCCTGGTGGGACACCCACTCCCAGCCTGCTTAGCTGTCCGAGGCAGGGGCAGCAAACTTTTTCAGCAGGGGGCCGGTCCACTGTCCCTCAGACCTTGTGGGGACCAGACTATATTTTTAAGGGGGAGAAATGAACGAATTCCTATGCCCCACAAATAACACAGAGATGCATTTTAAATAAAAGGACACATTCTACTAATGTAAAAACACACTGATTCCTGGACTGTCCGCGGGCCGGATTTAGAAGGCGATTGGGCTGGATCCGGCCCCCAGGCCTTAGTTTGCCTACCCATGGGTGTGAAGGAATGCTAGAGTTTGTGGTAGGGTGACCTAGAGAGAGGTCTGGAGAAGCCGTCCAAGTCCGCAGCCATCCCTACAAGCTTTTGGGAGCTCATTCCAAAATTCACAAGGCATCTGAAGCAACTGCTTAATGATGTTTCATAACATTGTTTGGGTTCTGTGACTCACCCCAGAATCAAAATCAAGGCAACCCCCAGTGTTCAGAATGGGAAGGCTTTGATTATCAGGACATCGGAGCCACATCCTAACCGCCAGCCAAGATGCTCAGTAATCATGTTTTTAAAAGCCACACATGTTTTCTTTGGAAGAAAGAGTCTCTCTTGAATTCTCTGGTTGTTCAGGAGGTTATTTTAGCTTTATCTGTTTGGCTGCATTAGAGCCCAGATTCCAGCTACTTGGTTTAAAACTGGATATTCCCCGAGCTGTTGCACTCCCGAGTATTTTGGATTCGGTCCTCCGCATAAGTAACAAAAATAAATATACAGCGAGGAGCTGCAATTTTAACAGTACACCAATCTAGATGTTAGGATCCAAACTTTCTCCTTTGTTTTTAATGTATGACTAGCACATATATCGGGGGGGGAGGAACCCAGCGTTTATGTTGTATAACAGCCGAGCTTGTAATTTCAAGAGAACCACAAAAAGTGTAGGCTAAAGAAAGAAAAATAGACAATTCAAGTCCAATTATGTGATAAAAGCCAATAGGTCTGCCTTGGCTACAAAAATTGTGATGATTCCCTAAAGTCTAAAATTAATCTTATACAGAATCATGAAGGTTGTTGTTTTTTAGAAAGAAAGAAAGAAAGAAAGAAAGAAAGAAAGAAAGAAAGAAAGAAAGAAAGAAATTCTGCTCTATGATTTTGATGGTTATGTTAAATTAGTGGGCGGCTGGCTGTTGGACCAATCCGCAAGGCAAGCCCAACCAACTATATTAACAGTTCAGTTCTTGCATCTTTGAAGTATTTTTAAAATTACATTTATATCCCATCTTCTTCTCCTAGGATCTCAAAGTGGCCTACGTGGTTCTGCCCAAGGCTTTTTCTCAGTCAGAACTCACTGGAGCTCAGTTCTGACACTTATCTCTCTCTCTCTCTCTCTCTCTCTCTCTCTCTCTCTCTCTCTCTCTCTCAATTCTTTATTGATTAAAAGATTTGCATGTCTATACAAACATTATGCATTATCTTTTAACAGGTAAAAAAAATGAAGAAAAAAAATATATGAAATAGAAATTTTATAAAGAAAAAAAGAAATAATGAAGTAACAAAGATAAGAAACAAAGAAATCATTTTTTTAAAAAAGAGACAAAGTTATTTACATAGTAAAAGTACTCATCAGCAAAATCCTTCCCTCCTTCTAATTATACTGTTTGATATAACATTCTTTACATTGTATAATATCATTTCTTTCTGCTTTGTATACATTCCTTTGATCTTTTTCTTTACAAATATCACTCAATTTCTGCTAATATGGAGTTATTTGTAATGTACAATAAAGTTTTACATAATTCTTAATATCGAAACAAAAAACAACTAGAGAATGGATAATATATAGTTCTGACACTTCTCAGGTGGGCGCCATTGCCATTATAAGGGAACAAGGGAAGTGTTCGTGGTGAGTTCCAGCACCTCTTTTTCTAGAAAAATAGCACTGGTTCTGCCCCCTTTTCATTTCCTCCCCACAAAAATCCTGTGAGCATCCTGTTCTCAAGTAGGACTCAAGTAGAAGAGCACTTTCCCCTCCTGCAATTTTCAGCAACTGCTGTCCAGAAGCATTAGTGCCTCCAACTCTGAGAGCAGCTCACGGCCACCTGTCAGGAGTCCAGTCCCCGGCTTGATAACACAGTGAGCATAGTTCATTAAAAAGGATGACTTACTGTCAAAACAAACAGATAGATCCTTATCATACGAGTGACAATTTATGTTGGAAATGCAAGGAAAAGGAAGGAACCTTTTATCATATATGGTGGACGTGTCCCAAGGTGAAAGACTTCTGGGAAAAGATTTACAATGAATTGAAAAAGATGCTGAAATATACATTTATTAAAAAAAACCAGAAGCCTTTCTACTTGGAATAATAGGTTTGGAATTGCCCAAGAAAGATATTAGACTGTTTTTGTATGCCACAACTGCAGCAAGAATTTTGTTAGACAAAAACTGGAAACTACAAGAATTACCAACAGTGGAGGAATGGCAGATGAAGATGATGGGCTTTTTGGAGCTGGCTGACCTGACTGGAAGAATCAGAAAGAGGAGGAGTACCAAGAATAATGGAAGAAATTTAAGGACTATTTAGCTAAATATTCTAAGATAATATAACTAGAATTACTTGTAAGTACCAAATTGGCCTAGGAGTTAAATATGTAAATATAACATTATGGATAGAAGACAATTTGAAAAGAAAGACAGATGTTAATTAATTAAGTTAATTTTATTTAAAAGTAGTATTGGAAAACTGCTACAATGATCTACATGGAAACTCAACTAGGGGGATTCGAGGAAGTCATTTAACAATGATAACAAAATTGGGATTTTAACAGTGAGGATAAATGTTTGTTTGTTTTTTCTTTTTTATATATTGTAATGTTTTCTTATTTGTTTGTTATCAATATGGAAAATTAATATTTTTTTGGGGGGGGGACAAAACAAACAGATAGCTCCGAACAGCTTTAACAGAGCCTCCACCATCATCAATCAAGATGACCCTTCTGAAGACTGCTTCCGTCGAGACCAGAAGCAACTGAACTTTCGCTTCATACGTCTTCTGTTTTGCTACCTGTCTTGCAGCCCTCCCATTCGCCAAGACCTCGGACTGAGTGGGTCAGCTCCCGCCTCTTCCCCATTCTCTGAGAGGCTGTCTCTTAACTCTTTCCCTCCTGTTTGTGCTTCCGGCAAGCTTTGACTGCATTCTAGCTTGCTCTCAGCCATTCCCTTATCTACAGGCATTCCAAGGGGCGGGGGAGTTAGCACTAGCTGATGCTCATCCTGCATGGCAGTTAACCCTCTCTGTTCCTGGCTGCTTTCTTCAGTTGGCAACAACCCTTCCCTGGGAGCTGGCTGCAAACCTCCCCAGGGAGCTGGCTCATTCATGACACCACTCTGACTAGTAGCCATGTAGCCCACATTCTGCACTTGTGCACAGGGAACAATATGGGGAACTAGATCAAAAGTCCCATTGTATGAGTCCACCTCATCCATCAGAAGATGACAACTTCTGCTGGAAATGGAGCCCACTGCTGAAGGCCGCCATTTATTTTTCTTATCTTGGATGCCACAGGGCAACACAACATTTGAGGAATTGAGGGTGGAGAAAATGCTGGAATCATCTCTCCCGCTGACCCCAAAAATTGAGAACCACCCCCACCTCCACATGGTCAGGAATCAGTACAAATGGGAGCAACGAAAAAGCGTACCCATCTACTCCTCAGTCCCAGTTGCCTAATCTCAAAAAGAATATTGTGGAGCTGGAAAAATGGTCTGGAAAGGACAGCCAGAATGATCAAGGGGATGGAATGACTCTCCTTATGAGGAAAGGTATTTGGGATTTTTTTTAGTTTAGAGGAAAGACAAGTAAGAGGTGGCCTGATAGAAGCACATAAAAGCATGTGTGGTGTAGAGAAATAAATGTTTTTCTTGCTGTCTCCTAACACTAGAACTCAGGGAGAAATCTAGTAAAGCTGAATGTCAGAGGATTCAGGACAAATAAGTACAACTTAACACAGGCTTCCTCAAACTCGGCCCTCCAGATGTTTTGAGACTACAATTCCCACCATCCCTGACCACTGGTCCTGCTAGCTAGGGATCATGGGACCAAAAACATCTGGAGGGCCAAGTTTGAGGAAGCCTGACTTAACACAAAGCATGGTTGAACTGTGGAATTTCCAGTCCACAGGAGGAAATGATTGGAAAGTTTTTATTGTTTGTTCTTTGACCGTGTTTTTAATATTCTGTTGGGAGTCACCCAGAGTGGCTAGGGAAACCCAGCCAAATGGGCGGGGTATAAATTTGTTGTTGTTGTTGTTGTTGTTGTTACCTATGGGCTTCCCATAAGAATCTAATTGGCCACTGTGAGAACAGGATTTTGGACTAGATGGGCTTAGATGTTCATATGCAATGCATATTTTTTCAGACCAACCCATTAGTGTGAAAGATGCCACAGGACTTGGTTTTTTGCAATCACATATAGAATTTTCTGTTGAGACTTGACTCAAAGTCTCCCAAATGACTCAAAAACCCATTTGCTTTCGCGACAGTTCTCTCCTTCCCCTGAGTGACAGGGCAACAATCCGAGGTTAATATCTCCGATGAAATCACAGCCATTTAGTAAGAGCGAGAATTTCTATCGTAGAAACCTCATTCAAAACGCAGAGGAACTACAATGTTCTTCTGAAGGGACTAATGCAAATTGGATGGGAGGGGAGAGAGAAGAGACGCACATTTCAGCTTACAATAACACAGCGAAGGAGCAGCCCACCTACCACCTCCTCAAATCTTGACAAGGGATATAATTGCCCTTCGGGAATTGTAACGGGATACAATGTCTTCCTCCTCTGGGTTTCGAGTTCGAATTCCAAATCCATCTTAGCTCAGCAGCGATCAAAGGTCACTACAGTCCAACGGCTGCTCAGTAGCTTATTTGAAACAAGAAGGTGGTCGCCTCTTGGTTTCTAAAGGGAGAGGATTTCATTTTATTTTTAATCTTTTTAGAGAGGAGTAGCGATGGTTTGAAGACGTCTGCCTATCTCCATGGAGGAATCCTGAGGGCATCATCTTGAGTAGAGATGTCAGAAGGCTTCGTTTTCCATTCCATCACACGCAGTACTGTTTGCCTTCTGCTGCTGTTCATCTTCCACTGCAAACTGTGCTATTTACGTAACTTACATAATTAATTGTGTAAATTGCGTCACGTTATTCCATCCAATTAAATTCAAGGGAAATGCAACAGGAGAGATGAAAAGAAAGTAATTCACGCAGACCAAAGCGGCCTATGGAACTCACTGCCACAGGAAGCAGTGATGGCCTCGAACCTAGATGGTCTCAAAAAAGGATTACAGTGGTACCTCGGGCACGTCAAAGTGCAAGTAGATAAATAGATACCGCTCCGGCAGGAAGGTAAACGGCGTTTCTGTGCTGATCTGGTTCGCCAGAAGCGGCTTAGTCATGCTGGCCACATGACCCGGAAGCTGTACGCCGGCTCCCTTGGCCAATAAAGCAAGATGAGCGCCGCAACCCCAGAGTTGGCCATGACTGGACCTAATGGTCAGGGGTTCCTTTACCTTTACCTTTATGTATTTTCTCTAGTTAAGTTTTTACCTCTATCTCTACATTTTATTTTATTTTATTGCTATGGCTAGTAAAGGTAAAGGGTAAAGGCTTAGTCGTGGATGACTCGGGTTGCGGCACTCATCTCGCTTTACTGGCCGAGGGAGCCAGAGTACAGCTTCTTGCACAAAGAGATTTGCATTTCCTTTTCTTTTTTCAGTGTATATATTTGCATTTGGAGAGAGAGAGAGAAAGGGGGAGAGAGAGAGAGAGAGAGAGAGAGAGAGAGAGAGAGAGAGAGAGAAAGAAAGACGATGAGAATAAAAAAACCAAAGTGGTGGTCCAAAGTGATAGTACCTAGTGTCGGACATGGACATGGGAGACTGGAATTCACTGATCATCCGGGACTTAGGGTTGTTTCGAGAGACTGCGGTGGCAGTCAGTTATCGACAAGATGAAGCTATTTTTGCAGACCTGCTATGATTAGTTCACTCTAGGAAACAATTCCGCTTGTATGGTACTCCATGTGATTCCCAGAAAGCCATCTATTTAAGGATGCACTGTCCTTGTAAACGTATCTGTCTGAAACACGGGAAGAGGTTACAGGAGGCAAAAAGATAAATAACTGGTGCCCTGGAAGTGCCTCACTATTCCCAGAGTGCTACATGGCCTGATTAAAGCAAATGGAGCGCATAGGCGCTGCAAGTCCCCTTGCTTACCAGGGAAAGTAATCCTTCCTGTTATCTGAAGTTCAGGCTGTGTGTGCCAATCCTTATGTAGGCAAATGGCTCCATTCACACCTAAGAAAGAGGTACCAGCAGACTTGGGGAAGCGCTGAGGTCTGTAGAAAAATGGGGGGCTAAAGCAATAACATCCTCACCCCCCCCAAAAAAAAACCAGTAAATGAGAGCTGAGCATGTTCAGTGGTGGGGAGAGGAAAAAACTGGAGGTGGGGGCATGGGACGGAGTGGCTTAAGTTATTGAAAAAGCAGCACAACACACTGCAACATTTTGTTGCAGATCCTACATGACCCTGCCATTCCTGGTCTTTGTCATTAGGAAGCCACTCCCCCTATTATTGCATTGTTTTTGTTGCTGTTGCTGCTATCTCTTATTTAATAATAATAATAATAATAATAATAATAATAATAATAATAATAATAATAATAATAATAATAATTTATTTATACCCCACCCATCCAGTTGGATAATAATAATGATAATAATTTTTTTAGTTATACCCCACCCATCCGGCTGGGTTTCCCCAGCCACTCTGGGCGGCTCCCAAAAGAAGAAGAAGAAGAAGAAGAAGAAGAAGAAGAAGAAGAAGAAGAAGAAGAGGCAGCGATAAAACATCAAACCTTTAAAACCTCCCTAAACAGGGCTGCCTTCAGATGTCTTCTAAAAGTCAGGTCGTTGTTTATTTCCTTGACATCTGATGGGAGGGCGTTCCACAGGGCCATAGGCGCCGACTCCATGGGGCTTGAGGGGGCCCGAGCCCCCTCAAAAATTCGTTTGGGGGGGCTCCGCCCCCCAATAATCTCCGGCGCCCCTCCAGCAGAGCACCATCGCCGCCCCTCCCCCAGCCCAAAATGCACAGGGTCGGGCTGCATGCCTCCTGCCCTCCCTCCCGAGCAAAAGCTCCACCCAATTTCCTTCGGAGCTGATTAATAGGCGCAGCACGCTCTCCCCTATTCGCTCACGAGGAGGCGGCGCCACTTTATTTGCATATTCATGAGCTTATTTATTATTCATGAGCTTTCCCGGGGCCCCCCCAATATTTTTTATAAGTCCGCGTCCCTGCACAGGGCAGGCGCCACTACCGAGAAGGCCCTCTGCCTGGTTCCCTGCAACCTCACTTCTCGCAGTGAGGAAACCGCCAGAAGGCCCTCGGAGTTGGATCTCAGCTGAATGGTGGAGGTGAAGACACTCCTACAGGCATACTGGGCTGAGGCCAATTAGGGCTTTAAAGGTGAGCACCAACACTCTGAATTGTGCTCGGAAACATACCGGGAGCCAATGTACGTAGGTGCTATCAGGGTGTAGCTTTGGGGTAGCAATCCAGAACCCCCCAAAAGAAAGTGACCTCCAAATGCAGCCCCCTGTTTTGAAATAAGTGAAGGATACCCTAGGGACCACCTGAACCTTCCTATCCCAGCTCACTCACTGAGATCATCTGTAGGAGCATCATTGATTGCCCCTCCCCTGCTCCTCTTTGAGTTTTCATGTCATTGGTCCAGCCCTGCAGAAAGATTCTTCCCATGATGCATCTTGTCTCTACTGAAATGTGTGCCATCATCTCTTCCTTCCACGGGTCTTGAAGAAAGATGGCCCAGGAAATAAGAACGTAGGGGAGGCTTCCTCAACCTCGGCCTTCCAGATGTTTTGAGACTACAATTCCCATCATCCCTGACCACTGATCCTGCTAGCTAGGGATCATGGGAGTTGTAGGCCAAAAACATCTGGAGGGCTGAGGTTGAGGAAGCCTGACGTAGGGCCTGATGTCAGGATCAAGCCAGTGGCCCATCTAATCCAACTTCCTCTCTCGCAATGACCAGCCAGATGTCTGTGGTAAACCTGCAAGAGCACTCTCCCCTCATGGGGTTTCCAAAGCTGGTACAGTGGTGCCCCGCAAGACGAATGCCTCGCAAGACGGAAAACTCGCTAGACGAAAGAGTTTTCCGTTTTGGAGGTGCTTCGCAAAACGAATTTCCTATGGGCTTGCTTCACAAGATGACAATGTCTTGCGAGTTCCTGCTGGGTTTTTTTCCCTTCCCCCCCTTTTTTCTAAGCCGCTAAGCCGCTTATCAGCTGATCCGATCAGCAGGTAAGCCGCTAAAAGCCGCTAATAGCGCTAATCCGCTAATCCTTCAATGGGCTTGCTTCACAAGACGAAAAAACCGCTAGACGAAGAGAATCACAGAACGGATTCTTTTCGTCTTGCGAGGCACCACTGTATTCAGAAGCCTACAGCCTCCACAGTTAAGGTAGAACATCATAGTGAGTTGTGTGGCAGTTCCCAATCCCGCCAGGTGGAAATAATGACACATGACACAATTATTAAGGTTAAAAAAGGCCACAGCTTTATTGGTTACAGGTGATGAGCGGTATTGGCTTAGGCATTGGTCCTAACCGACTACAGTGGTACCTCGGGTTACATACGCTTCAGGTTACATACGCTTCAGTTTACAGACTCCGCTAACCCAGAAATATTACCTTGGGTTAAGAACTTTGCTTCAGGATGAGAACAGAAATTGTGCTCTGGCAGTGCGGCGGCAGCGGGAGGCCCCATTGGCTAAAGTGGTGCTTCAGGTTAAGAACAGTTTCAGGTTAAGAACGGACCTCCGGAACGAATTAAGTACTTAACCTGAGGTACCGCTTTACATGGGGCTACCTTTGAAGCTGCCGGAAACTACAACTAATCCAGAATGCTGCAGCTAGACTGGTGACTGGGAGCGGCCGCCGAGACTATATAACACCGGTCTTGAAAGACCTACATTGGCTCCCAGTATGTTTCCGAGCACAATTCAAAGTGTTGGTGCTGACCTTTAAAGCCCTAAACGGCCTCGGTCCAGTATATCTGAAGGAGAGTCTCCACCCCCATCGTTCTACCCGGACACTGAGGTCCAGCACCGAGGGCCTTCTGGCGGTTCCCTCACTGCAAGAAGCCAAGTTACAGGGAACCAGGCAGAGGGCCTTCTTGGTGGTGGCGCCCTCTCTGAGGAAATCCCTCCCACCAGATGTCAAAGAGAACAACAACTACCAGACTTTTAGAAGACATCTGAAGGCAGCCCTGTTTAGGGAAGCTTTTAATGTTTGATGTAGTACAGTATTTTAATATTTTTTGGGAAGCCGCCCAGAGTGGCTGGGGAAGCCCAGCCAGATGAGCGGGGTATAAATAATAAATTATTATTATTATTATTATTATTATTATTATTATTATTATTATTATTATTATTATTATTATACCACTGTATATCCGACTCCAGCCCATCTGCTTGAACAGTAGGGGGAGCCCTGCTGACGCACATCAACTAGGAACTCCCTAGTCACAGCTAGGGGGCGTACCTTAGGCCCTAACCTCCCTAGGCTTCGGACAGGGCCATGCCCCCCAGAATCCTTTAACAGACTACCCTTCAATATGTGGGGCAGGTGATGGCGCTACCTCCCCTCTTCCATCTACAGAACTATACCAATGCCTAACCGCCAATACCCAAAAAGTTGTGACGATTTGCTACGAGGTAGGCGAAAACCAAGTGGCTGGTGCCAATTTTCCAAGTGGAAAAATTCCTGCCAGGCCCCTCAATGGCGACCAACCAAGCTCCATAGCAAGGTCAAGGAACGAAAACCTAAAAGGGCGGGAGGGTGGGAAAAGCAGGAACAGCTGGCGGGTGTCAAAGAGGGAGATCCCTGGCTGCATCCTGCCCTATATAGGGGAGGCCATGGCCCCCGAGCCAGCCGACCAGGGGGTGACATGGCCGGGAATCCCCCCAATCGTGCGGGGCTGGCCTCCACCCACCGCGCACGTGGAGGGGCCGTGAAGCCCGCAACCCCACCACCTCCTTAGGCGGAAGTGGCTTAACCATCAATAGGCTTCCCCTCCATGAATCTGAGGGACGCAGATGGTGCTGTGGGTTAAACCACAGAGCCTAGGGCTTGCCGATCTGAAGGTCAGCAGTTCGAATCCCCACAACGGGGTGAGCTCCTGTTGCTCGGTCCCTGCTCCTGCCCACCTAGCAGTTCAAAAGCATGTCAAAATGCAAGTAGATAAATAGGTACCACTCCGGCAGGAAGGTAAACGGCGTTTCCGTGCGCTGCTCTGGTTCGCCAAAAGCAGCTTAGTCATGCTGGCCACATGACCCGGAAGCTGTACGCCGGCTCCCTCGGCCAATAAAGCAAGATGAGCGCCACAACCCCAGAGTCATTCGCGACTGGACCTAATGGTCAGGGGTTCCTTTACCTTTACCATGAATTTGGCTCACCCTCTTTTAAAGCCATCCAAGTTGGTGGTGCCTCTTCTGGGAGCAAATTCCACTGTTTTAACTATTTGACTTTCCATTTCCCTCAATCCCAGCTTGTTCCATACAAACAAGAGATTGTGGCTTAAAACAAATTCCGGTCGGTTTCTAAGCAAATCCAGAGCGCCAAGCCACCGATTACGAAGCTGGCTTGTTTAACTAACCAGAGCGCGTTTCAAACCACCAAGCTCTGTTTGTACATAAATGACAAGCCAGGATTACGGGGGAAACTGCAAGGAAACTCCGCAGAACCTCCTAGACCAGGAGGAGAGGAGTGCATATGAGCCAAAGACTTTGCCCAGGCTCCTAGATGATGCCTGTAGCACAAACCAGGTTTTAGTGTTACTTGTGAACTAGCCCTGTGTTCTTATACCTTTACTGTTTTAATAATATAATTTGATGTTATACATACAATCATACTTTGGAAGTCGAATGGAATCAGTTCCGGAAGTCCATTCAACTTCCGAAACGTTTGAAAACCAGATTGTGGCTTCTGATAAAATAAAATAAAATAAAATAAAATAACAATCTTTGGCAAGGAGGGGAACACTCCTGTCCCCCCCCCCCTTTTATTGTTCTGATCAAAGCTGGGACACACACACACACACACATGTATACACTGCTACTTTAGCTTAAGCAGACAGCACCAGGAGCTGCAGTCATTGTTCCCTCTGCATCACAAATGCCCTCCCTGGTGCAAAACAATGGCACCTCTTTTATCTGACAGATGGAGGATGGAGGTTGCTGCCTGGCTAACCTGAACTGCTCATCTCTGCCCTTCAGAGAAGAGTCATTTGTTGCAAACAGGAAAAGCTCTTGCGGAAAAATGTGCCCCGTCCAAATCCTCTTCCTCCTTTTTGGAGCCTTCCCACCCTCGCTTGGTCACCAGCCAAGTTCACCAGGGAAAATCCTATTGCCTTCCCACCCCTCGCCCCCCACCCTGCTGACATTGTTCCCAATAGCCAGGCGCTTCCTGGATTCCACATGGAAGAACAGAGAGAAAGGGAAGCAGAATCTGTTTTGTTTCCAAACTCCTTTCCTTTCTTTGCAAATGTAATAATAACTGCAGCCCTGCTCCAAATTGCAATCGTATTCCATTTGTAATGAAAGGTGAATGTGCTTTTTCTTGCCAGATAGTGCTTATTGGTGCAATGAAGTTAATACAATAAAGTTGTAAAACACTTCCATTCCACCACCATTATTTCAGATCTGTACTTAACCAATTATGATTTTGCTCTATATTGCTGGGCACGCTTTATTTGCTGCTGAAATTTTTGTTGCTCTTTTGATTGACTCTGTTTATAGGTTGATGTATGGTTTTTCTTGTAATGTATTGTTCTTTTCCCTGGTTTTATTTTATCCTTTGTTTTCAAAAGATACGTAAGTCACTTGGGGACTTCATATGCATCAAGCGGCTAATAAATCACTATTCCCATCATTATCGTCATTACCATGGTGACAATATTGCTTTCCAAAAAATTTAAAGACTATCTACAGAAATACTGTAAAATTAATGAATGTTAAAGGGATGTTGGATTTGAAAACAAGTGGTGTTGGTAAAAAGATTAATAAGAATATGTAAATATGGATTGATAATGATGGAAAATGTATTTTTAATACAGGTTAAGATGTTGAGTAAGGTTAAGTGATAGAGGGTAAGGATTTGCTGAACTAAATATTTCAACTGGAATACAAAAAGGGAGGTGTGAGGAGGTCAAGAAACTAGTGATTGAAAGATAAGATAAGAAAACACTAATTTGTTTTTACTCTTTTGCTCTTTTTTCTGTTAACTCTTTTTATAGTGTACTTTCTGTTAACTCTTTTTATAGTGTACTTTGTATGTGTTTTGTTTTGTAATTTTTCTACTTTCGTTATTTCTATTGGCTTTTGTATTCTATGTTTAAATTTTGTATTCTATGTATTTTGTATTCTATGTTTAAATTTTGAACTTACTGTTTTTCTATGAAACTTTAATAAATAGCATTTTTTTAAAAAAAAAAAGACAATATTGCTTTCCTACAGCGAATAACACTTCATGCATTTGATGAAGTTGACAGCCCACAAAATCTTATGTATGCCAAAATAAATTTGTTAACTGTGTATACATTTCCACATCGGTTTGCAATTATTTTTAAAGGTTCTTGTGAAAATTCAGCTGCATTTTTTGCTTGAATTTCTTTAATGGTACACATCTTTATATGCAATTTTCAATACTATAGGTTAGTTTGGCATCTGTCGGTCTCCAGAGACAGTGAAGGATTGCATTTCTGGGGGTAAGGTCAAGCTGTTGGGAGGTTGCAGTGCCTGCTGTGACTATAGAGACCAATATAGGAGAGACATGTTTTGTTGCAGCTGGGGCATATGAAGGCATCCGGTTGATGAAGAGATTGCTGGTTATGGTGGAACCCAGGGAGACAAAATTGTCTACCGCCTCATGCGCGTGATCACCAATACTGATGTGTGGAGCGCTGGCAACATCCTGACCCAAGTTGTTGGTTTTTGTCAGGCTGATGGGAAGGCCCTACAGGCTTGGGAAAAATACTATACACATTTCACAAAGCCATATAATGCATTTTTACATTGTTTTCGCTAATGTAAAGCCCTATATGGCTTGGGCCCCGGCTACCTCAAAGATCTCCCCATACAAAGCTGCTAAGGATCGTCAGGTGAGCACTACCTCTTTGCCCCACCAGCATCAGAGGCATGCTTGGAGGTGACTGGAGAGACAGATCCTTTTCTGTGGCTGCTCCCATATTGTGGAATTCCTTCCCAAGTGAGATTAGACTGCCTGCTTCTCTGTTATCTTTCCACCAGCAAGCTAAGACCTTCCTTTTCAGATAGGCCTTTGAAAACTACAGTACAAGTGATGATGATCACTGGGCTGCCATCAGGGCAAACTATTTTTTAATTGCTAGCTCTGAATGCATTTTGATGTATTTTAACCATAAAAACTAGGTGGGTTTTTTTATAATTGCTTTGAATTTTATCATGATTTTAAAAATATTGGAAGCCACCTTGAATCCCAGCTTGAGAGAAAGGGGGCAAACCAACAAACAAACATTCGCCATAGCATTGTTGCACACATTACCTAGCTGGACAGTTGCATTGCAAAATTCAGAGAAGTGTGAATTTCGTAAGAGAACTTTTGGCTTTGTGCAGCATTTTGCAAAAGACAGTTTTGGTAAGTTTGCCTTTCGATCCAAATCGAATCACTAACCTCCCATCCCTGCTTGAGAGTGATGCCACAGGAATCTGTGCGTTGTCCAAGTTTCTTTACGCGTTCTCCCACGGCGAGCCTGTGGGCTCTGAAAAATTGCAAGTGCATAGGATGGCTTTCAAGTGTTCCGTGCAAAGGAATATATATATATATATATATATTAATGAAGCCCTCCTCCAGCACGACAACTTGAAACCAAAAGCAGGTGTTATTGCAAAGCCAGCAGGAGGGATCAGCCTGATTAAGGAACATTCCAGTGGCCTTGTCTTTTTTGACCCTGGCACAAGGCACAAGAGAGTCTGGTTGAAGGAGAAGGACACCCCCCCACCCAATAAAAAAAAGCCCTTTGTACGTAGTGTCTGCCTGAGAAGCAATAATACTGAATTCGGCCTTCCTTTTCAGCAGCTGGCAAGCAGCATGCAGAGATTTGATGTCAGAAGGAGTTACGAAAGCAGAGGGTTGTGTCATTGCTGGTGTGCAACAGGAACGCTCTGGGATGCTGAGGCGCAGAGAGCTGAAACTCCACACGAAGCATGTGCGAGGACACTAAGCTGTTGGAACTAAAGGATAATTTGAAAAGTATTTTCTCCTAATGCAGGCATTAGGTTTCCTCCAGCTTTACGGTTGGAATTGAGGAGGAGGAGAAGTAAAAGAATGTCAAGTGACTAAGGGTGAGGGAAGATTGGGGAAAACCCAGAGACATTCTAAGGGATGAATTCTGCTAGGGGTGGTGCTGTGAGTTAAACCAAAGAGCCTAGGATTTGCCGATCAGAAGGTTGGCGGTTCGAATCCCCGTGACGGGGTGAGCCCCGTTGCTCGGCCCCTGCTCCTAACCGGGTCAGCTGCAAGGGAGAAAGGGGCGAGCCAAGGGCTGCCCCGACCTTAAGTGGCCTCTGGAAGGCCCGCCCCCCTACCGCCAGCCAATTGGCTGGCGCAGCAGAGGGATGCAAACTAAGGGGAATCCCTGCTTCCCGCGAGGCTGGCGCCAGCCTCGCTGGAATGAGAGTGGGCGGGGTCGTGAGCCCGCAACCCCCCCTCCTCCTGAAGTTCGGTAGTGGCATTGGCTCCCAGTACATTTCCGAGCACAATTCAAAGTGTTGGTGCTGACCTTTAAAGTCCTAAATGGCCTTGGCCCAGTATACCTGAAGGAGTGTCTCCACCCCCATCGTTCAGCCCAGACACTGAGGTCCAGCTCCGAGGGCCTTCTGGCGGTTCCCTCACTGTGAGAAGTGAGGGTACAGGGAACCAGGCAGAGGGCCTTCTCAGTAGTAGCACCCTCCCTGTGGAACGTCTTCCCATCAGATGTCAAAGAGATAAACAACTACACATCTTTCTGGACACACCTGAAGGCAGCCCTGTATCGGGAAGTTTTTAATATTTGATGTTTTGTGTTGTTTTTACATTCTGTTGGAAGCCGCCCAAGAGTGGCTAAGGCAACCCAATCAGATGGGTGGAGTACAAATAATATATGCCCTATTTTTTATTTATTGTATTTATGTTGCATTTGTGTCTCACCTCTTCTCCAAAGAGCTCAAGGTGGAGTCCTTTTTGTTGGGGATAATTCAGACGGAAATTCCCAGGTGTCAAAAAAGGTTAGCCGCCCACTTTTAGCAGGGCTTTTAGATAGCTAACTGTTTGTACAAGAAATAAGGTGGTCTCTCAAAACAGCTTCCTGTGTTCCTAGAAGCCATCAAAGGCAGCTGGGTTCTTTTGACACTGTAGGTCAAAATATGGGGAGTACACTCGCGCTAGCTGACCAACCAAACTCTTCCGTAGTTTATTTGTAGGGAGGAGGGAGAGCTTGAGAAATAACCAGTTGTGGGCTCTTCCCCAAAGGATAATGGTATTTTCAGATGGTCTTTTTTGGGGGGGCGAAGGCAGAATACAAAGTCAAGGAGTTTGGCTTCAAAAGGAAAGGGTCTTTAATTAATTTGGGAGATCGCTAAGCCCCAGTCCTATGTCATCAGTTCTTTCAGTTTGGAATTCAAGATATTTGCACAGGAGCCAATCGGTAGTGACCAGTGGCCAAGGTGATGAAATCTCCAAACAGAGGGAAAAAGAGAATACTTTGAGAAAGGAAGGAGCAAGGAAGGACCCAAGAAAGGGAAGTGGCGCAGTGTTGAGCATTGAGAGCCTGTTGAAATCTCTTGCATTCAGTGAGAGCGGTTGTGGGTTCTTTAAGTGGGCCTAATGATGTGGAGAAGATCTTAAATGCACAAAACTGGCTGGCCCAACCTGGTGCCCTCCAAATATTCCACTTACCATGCATGCTGGGGCTGACATCTGGGGCTTAGGAATCTCTCAGCCTAAGGGTGTAAGGCAAACAAGGAAGGCTCATATTAAGATTCCCCGGAATAAGGACCTGACAGAGTCATCTAAATAACGCTGATGGGGTCCAGAGAGAAAAGAAATCCTGAAAACACAGAGGAAACTAAACAAAAACAGTGCATAATTTGGGGAGAAAGGAACAGAGAGGTTTTGTCTTTCTTAACTGAGGCCTTGTACATAGCAGCGAGACATTCAACCAAGCATACAGAGGGAAACTCCTACACAGCTGTTTAGAAGGCGATTAATAAATCAATGGTGATGTTAATAATAATAATAAACTGGTGTCCAACAACATAATGGCAACTGGAGTCCAAAAACGTCAAGAGAGCCCCTTATTGGCTATGCCTGTCTTAAAAGAGCCACATCCACACGATACATTTAAAGCACTGTTATGTAGGGTTGCCCATATGTCCTATTTTTCCAGAACACGTCCTCTTTTTTTCATGGGTAGAGTCATCGTGGTGATTCATAGTCAGGGCCATTTTAAGCATATCTGGCGCCGTGGTACAAAGCTCCCTCCAGCGCCCCCCCCCTTTCCCTGAGTTCGCCACCTTTTTTTAGGGAGGATGGCACTGCCAGTGGGGCTGGGGGAGGCGGGCAGCGGCAAGAGGGTGGCCTCCCGGCTCAGCTGGCCGCTTCGTGCCGTGGTGGCCATGGCAGACGGAGGCTCCGGGTGCAGCGCTGCTTCATCATGGCGGAGGCGGGCGGAGGCGGTGAGCTGATGCCAGGAGGTGCCACGTCCAGCCTCCGCCTCTTCCCTTGCGTCCTCCAGAACTTGCTGCCCTGGCGTCCTGCACCACTAGCCTCTATGGGTAAGACGCCCCTGTCCATAGTTAAAAGTAGAAGTTGGGAAATGCGTCTTCTTCTTTGCTCTTCAAAATATGGCAACCGTACTGTTATGCGACTATTTACAGTCCCTCTTCCCCCATAGAAGCCTGGAAACGGGAGTTTGTTAAGGGAAATAAATATTGCTAGGAGACCCCCTACGCTCCTCACACAACTACAATTCCCAGTGTTTCCTGCAAAGAGGTTTTGATTGTTCAGCCGCTGTGGGATTTGTAGTTCTGTGAGGGGAACAGCTATCTGCTCACAACTTTCAGCACCCTTAACGATCTACAGTCAGCAGGTTTCTTTGGGAGAAGCCATGCCTGTTAAAGTGGTATAATAATACTGCTTTAAAATGTAGGGTGCAGATGATGTTTCATGTCCCAGAGCCTGCTTCGTCCCTCTGACCCAAGTGGCCTCAACTCCACAAAAACTTGTGCCAGAAGAGATCTCTCTGAGGTACCACAAGCCTCCCTCATGTTTTTGAATTAATTCTGTGTAGCTTCCTGAGACCACCCATTTTGGTTAACCTAGGCATCATTTTACTATGCACTACAAAGACCCTTCTCTCTCTCTTTCTCCTACACACAACACACACACAAACACACTCTTTTCTCGGCCCAAGCATCCATTTTCTGTCAGAATTCCTCTGACAGCTGTCAACACTTCCCTGTTTATTTGTTCAACAGGAAGTGGTGGTGGAGGGTGGCAGGTGAAGACCCCGTGGCAGCAGAGAAAGGGGGGGGGGTCAATGACATTATGGGATAATCGTCTCCCTCCATCAGCAAAACTCCAGGAGTTAACAGAGAGGGGGACTTCCATGGGAAAACAGGAAGTCCCACATGCCATGGTGAAAAGTGAGGGAACAAAACCAACTTGGGCCAAAGAATCCTGGGAATTATAGTTTATTAAGGGTGCTGAGAGTTGTCGGGAAAGACGTACTTCCCTCACAGAACTACAGTTTCCAGAGTTCCCTGGAAAGAGGAATTGACTGTTAAACCACTCTGGAAATGGTAGTTCTTTGAGGGGAATAAAGGTCTCCTAACAACTCTCTCTTTCTTTTTTTAAATACTTTGTTGAAATTAAAAAGAAATAGCGAACAAAAGTTCATCCCAAAAGTAAAAACAGTAATATATGTTACATCAGATCACGATCAATTCTTCTTACGTCTATAATGACTTCCTGTCACTCCATCACACCTCCACCACTTATTTCATCTATTCATTTTCCTTTGTTAATTTTCATTCATGACTTATTATCCTATACGTTTCCACAATATCACAGAAATCATTCAAGGCCTGCCACTGACGTCATGTTATTGCAATGTTCCTTAAGGTATTTTGTATACATGCCTCATTGTCTAATAAAAGTTTGATCACTATGACCTCTCACTTTCCCTCTCATTTTTGCCAACTCTGCGTATTCTAAGAGTTTGCTGTGCCATTTCTAGTTCGGTCGGGATTTTCCCCCCTTTCCAATTTGTAGCATTCAGTACTCTTGCTGCTACCGTGGCTTACAGGAATATATCCCTCGCTTCATATCTGTTCCTACTATTCCCAATATGAAAGCTTCCTGTTTTTTAAAAAAGGAGATCTTAAACATTCTTTTGAGCTCATTATGGACTACATCCCAAAATTCCTTTACTTTCTTACACTTTCACCACATATGTAGCATTGAGCCTTCTGCTTCCCCACATCTCCAACATTTACTTGAGGGTTTTTTTTAATACATTTTAGATAATTTTAGTAGTGTTAGGTACCAGTGAAACTGCATCTTCATAAAATTTTCTCTCAGGGCATAACACGTTGTGAAATTCATATCTACCTTCCATAGCCTCTCCAATGTAACCAAAGTCTTGAGCCCATTTAACCATTGCTGATCTTACCTCCTCCTCCTTGACTTCCCAGTCAAGAAGTCTCCTAACAACTCTCAGCACCCTTAAGAAACGACATTTCCCAGATTTAACAGGTTCATCTTTTAAATCTGTAATGATACACTGGGCAAAGGATTTGGGACATAATATCCAGATGGCAGGTTGGGAAAGGTTATGGAAAACGGATCTGAAATTCGCGGCATGTTGTACGCGGAAAGAAAAGGATATGAAAATGATGTACCCGGTGGTATTTGACTCCTAGTAAGTTAGCAAAAAGGGATGCGGGTGGCGCTGTGGGTTAAACCACAGAGCCTAGGACTTGCCGATCAGAAGGTTAGCGGTTC
Organism: Podarcis bocagei; assembly: GCF_964188305.1. Lineage (NCBI taxonomy): Eukaryota > Metazoa > Chordata > Lepidosauria > Squamata > Lacertidae > Podarcis > Podarcis bocagei. The sequence continues at coordinate 13,537,756 of NC_138142.1, read as the reverse complement.
AAATCCCCGCAACGGGGTGAGCTCCCATTGCTCGGTCCCTGCTCCTGCCAACCTAGCAGTTCGAAAGCACGTCAAAGTGCAAGTAGATAAATAGGTACCACTCTGGCGGGAAGGTAAATGGTGTTTCCGTGCACTGCTCTGGTTCGCCGGAAGTGGCTTAGTCATGCTGGCCACATGAAAGCTGTACACCGGCTCCCTCAGCCAATAAAGCGAGATGAGCGCCGCAACCCCAGAGTCGGTCAAGAGTAGACCTAATAGTCAGGGGTCCCTTTACCTTTTAAGTTAGCAAAAATGTATAAAACAAGTACAAATACCTGCTGCAAATGTAAAGAAATAGAAGATACCTTTTATCATATGTGGTGGTCATGTAAGGTAATAAAAGCTTTCTGGGAGATGATATAATGAAATGGGGGGGGAAATGTTTAAAATAACTTTCGTTTAAAAACCAGAAACTTTTCTATTAGGAATTATAGGTACCAAAGGAGCAGAAAAGACTTTTGATGTACGTGACAACAGCCACTCGGATGCTACTAGCCCAGAGATGGAAAGAAGAAAGAGTCCCTATCACAGAGGAATGACAAGCCAAGCTGACGGACTACTCCAAAATGGCAAAGCTGTCTGGAAAGCTCAGGAACCAAGAGGACAAAAACTTTAAATAAGAATGGGGGGAAATTATAATCTACCGTATTTAAGAGACCACTGCAAGCAGATGAAAACACTAGCAGGGTTTTAATCTAACTTGTAATGTAACAATCGCTGTGGACAATATGGACAGATACAAAATACAGATTATGAAATAATATGCAGTTGTAAATGTTGACAGTAGGAACCATGGAGGTGATTGGGGGAGGTCTTGAGATTCAGAGTAAGCTCTATATATGGATATGCATTTGGATTGTTATCAATTTATGTTTGTAAAATCAAATAAAAACGATTTCAAAAAGAAGAAGAACTAAGCAACTGCGAAAAATAAAAACAGTTTTGCCAGAAAAAAAGAAGAGAAAAGACACTTCCCAGGGTTCTTTGGGGGAAGCCATGACGGTTAAAGTGGTAGGATCCTGCATACAGTACAGATGGAGCCCTGGATGGCCTGTCTTCCTAAGAACGTACAGATGGTCGTGTCAAGCAGCTTTGGGGTATTTGCTCAAAATACAGTGGTACCTCGGGTTAAGAATTTAATTCATTCAGGAGGTCCGTTCTTAACCTGAAACTGTTCTTAACCTGAAGCACCACTTTAGCTAATGGGGCCTCCTGCTGCCACTGCGCCGCCGCTGCACGATTTCTGTTCTCATCCCGAAGCAAAATTCTTAACCTGAGGTACTATTTCTCGGTTAGCGGAGTGTGTAACCTGAAGCGTCTGTAACCTGAAGCGTCTGTAACCCGAGGTACCACTGTATGTCACATCAAGCAGCATGGGGAAGCTGTGCCACACCCCCAAATACTCCAACCCTTATTCTGGCCAATGGTCAGGGATGATGGGAATTAAGAGTCCAACCATGTCTAGAGAGGCACAGGTTCCCTGTCCGCAGAAGATGTAATGGTCTGGGATTGCGGGAGGTCAAAGACCCATTACTAAGTCTGTAGCATGATCCCTGTCTCCAGTGTCCTAGTACCACTCAGCCATCATGAAAGGGGGGCTTTTTAGCCGTTGAGATGAATTCTCCTCACCCTTTGTGTTGGCTGGAACCAGAGTGAAAGGAGGTGAGTCGACCACCGAGGACTGGCTCCCAGGCTCACTCTGCAGACGCCATGTGGGGAGAACAACAAAGTTAAGCATCTAGGTACATTGGCAACACAAAGCTGCTTCGGTGTCAAGAGAGTGGGGTGCAAGTTCTGCAATGTGCACTAGAACTCCAAGAAAAGCACAAATCAAATATAATAATAATAATAATAATAATAATGATGATGATGATAATAATAATAATAATAATAATAATAATAATAATAATAATAATAATAATAAATTGTTATTATTTATACCCTACCCACTCTGGGTGGCTCCCAACAGAATATTCTAAAAGTTGGATACAGTGGTATCTCGGGTTAAGTACTTAATTTGTTCTGGAGGTCCATTCTTAACCTGAAACTGTTCTTAACCTGAAGCACCACTTTAGCTAATGGGGCCTCCTGCTGCTGCCACGCCGCCAGAGCACAATTTCTGTTCTTATCCTGAAGCAAAGTTCTTAACCCGAGGTACTATTTCTGGGTTAGCGGAGTCTGTAACCTGAAGCGTATGTAACCCGAGGTACCACTGTATTTGTTTATTTCCCTGACATCTGATGGCAGGGTGTTCCACTACCGAGAAGGCCCTCTGCTTGGTTCCCTGTAACCTCACTTCTCGTGGTTAGGGAACTGGCAGAAGGCCCTCGGAGCTGGATCTCAGTGTCCTTGCTGAACGATGGGGGTGGAGATGCTCCTTCAGGTATACTGGACTGAGGCCATTTAGGGCTTTAAATGTCAGCACCAACACTTTGAATTGAGCTTGGAAACATACTGGGAGCCAATACAGGTCTTTCAGGACCATTCTATGGTCTCAGGGGCCGCTCCCAGTCACCAAAAAGAGATATTGGAAAGCTCCAAATTATTTGCCCATGTACGTACGCAGAAAATAGTACGTCTAGCTGCAAGGCAGCCTACTGAGATCTGCATTGACCATTGCAATGCATTCCTAATTATTATTATATAATGATATGTTATTATGTAAGCATCGTGGGGGGCATGGCTATAAGCAGGTGTAGCTGTGACTATCATGTTGGGACCCCATCTTTCTGAATTTGTGGCTACACTGCTGGACCTGACTCAAAATAAGGCTGCTTCCTTTGTTGTGAACTGCCCCGGGATTTTCAGGTGAAGGGTGGTATACAAATTTAATAAATAATTTTAATAATATGCTCTTAAAATCTCAGCAAACACTGACATATTGACTGAATCCTCAGTCCATTTTAATTTACAGCAAAGATGTGAAAGTCTGAACATCTGGGTTTCATCTTTCTTTCCTACTCCTTCCCACCTGCCTTCAATCGACTGAATACAAGAACCCCCGGCGTGAGTCATGTCCATTTAAATATGGAAGCACATTATGAAACGCCATGGAGAGTCCAAAAGGTGAGGTTTTCTGTGGTTAGAGCTTAGACAAGGGTCAAGACTGTTTGCTTTAAACATGGCGGGGGCTCCGCCATATCAGAGATGTAGGTGGCTTCCCAAATGCGGCGCCACTTCTCACTTGATCCTCTCGTGAATTTGGTCTCCTCTGCAACGTGTCTCGCCAGAGGAAGTCGCTGGAAGAACCAGAATGCATGCACAAAGGAAGCGTCTTTGCTAACCTGGTGCCCTCCATATGCTTTTGACTACAACTGCCATTGGATCCAGCCAGCATGGCAGTGCTAGCCAAGGCTGCTGGAGGTTGTGTCTCAAGCATTTAAAGGGCACTGAGGTGGCAAAGGCTCATCTGCCAGCACAGTAATGGAAGGCCCATTGGCAGGGGTAGAACATCTGCTTTGCACATGGAAGATCCCAGGTTCTGGCATAAATACCTTATAAACCAACGCCTCTTGACCCAATATCAATTACAAGATCTTCAGGTGATCATGAAGATGGATAAGAAGCACTTAAGAGATTGTCTCTTCAGGTCCGATGCAGAAAGGGATTTAACCACGATTGCCTCTACCAAAAGTTTACCATGGTTCCCACTTACCAAAATGGAGCACATCTGAGCTAGTTATCTGCCAAAGCTCCCACTTGCCGTACTAAGAATCGCTTTTACATAATTACAGTTCCAATTGATGCCCTCGGCGGTGGTGGATGGCCAGTACGGCAAAGTACAGTACAAGGAGAGACTTTGTGTGGGCAACCTTGTGTAGAGGACCTGTACCACTATTTATTGCAATGCCCGCCATATATAGAACCAAGAGACCGCTTTATAAAACCCCTGATCATGAATGGAACTCACTTGAACATGGTGGAAAGGGTGAAATGGCTGCTGAGTGATACTGATGACTTCGTAACTTATCAAGTAGCACTATACGTGTTGGCAGCTAAGAAGATCAGGAGAAAAGAACTAGATAAAATAGCAGTCAATTGCAATGGTGATTCGGACATTTAAGCTGACACATTCTATCTGAGAACCCCCTGCTATTCTATCGTATGCAACAAATAATTTCTTGGAGACGTGACCGTGATTTATTGTATTTTCAGTGCCTGGTGTTTTTATGGTTATGGTTATTTTTATTTTTGGTTCTTTTGTGAATGATGTGATGGCCTTCAGCTAGTGCAATAAAGTTTATGAAAAATATCTTGTATCTGAAAGCCGCTGCCAGTCATTGAATACTGAGCTAGGTGGACCACCAGTCTGGCCTAATGTAAGGCTGTTTCCTGGACTCCTGTGTTCTTTACTGCACTGGTGGTTTTGGTGGTTATATCGTGGAAGACATGCCTTGCTGCTGTATGATCCACACGCATGTGAAGAACAAGCACACCTAACCCCATTCGTCTCTCTCAGGAGAATCACGTTGATTGAAGCCAGGCATGGATAACAGAGCTTGCCCTGCCTGCTACCCCCGGTTCTTCACCTTGCAAATGGCCTCCTCTTTGGGACAAAGCAACCCTGCCCCCAAGGAAAGTGAAGGATAAGCCTTGCTCCTGGAAACGGCACCTCAACCAAACAGCATTGCTCTTCTTTGAGGGACAAGAGTCCACACAATCTGCTCCTTCCTCTGAGTGGGCAGTTAGAGTTAAGGGTAGGATTTGCATGGCAGCGCTTTGGGGGAAATGGTCCTCTGAACTACCAAGCTCAGTCTAGGCAACACTTAGCTAGATGGATCATTGATCTGATTCAGGACTGGGCAGCTTCCTTCACTATTAGGAAGGACAACAGGTTCAAACCACAGCTGAATTTTCTCCTGTCTGTGTTCTTGCATTATTAGCCTTGAATGAGGGTACTGTAGTCTGAACGGTGAGGATATGACTATTTCTTACGCTAGTCACTGGGACCTAACCTTGGCCCACCATGTTTAGTTCCATTCTCAGAAGTAAGAGAAAGCACATGTACAACTCAGAACCTCATCCAGCTTCCTCCGTGTGTCTCTGAACCATAGTTCCATTCTTTATTCTTTTTTGTAAGTTTTTTTTTTACCTTAAAAAGATATAAACATATAACAAAAACAATTTAAAAAACGTGTTTGGTGAGAGGGGGTTATTTAAAAAGTTTTGCTATTCATACAAAAATTAAAAAGGTGTACAGAGGCTACACGTGGGTGGCGCTGTGGTCTAAACCACAGAGCCTAGGGCTTGCAGATCAGAAGGTCGGCGGTTCGAATTCCCACGACAGGACGAGCTCCCGTTGCTCAGTCCCAGCTCCTGCCAACCTAGCAGTTTGAAAGCATGAAGTGCAAGTAGATAAATAGGTACCACTCCGGTGGGAAGGTAAATGGCATTTCTGTGCACTGCTCTGGTTCGCCAGAAGCGGCTTAGTCATGCTGGCCACATGACCCAGAAGCTGTACACCGGCTCCCTTGGCCATTAAAGCGAGACGAGCACCGCAACCCCAGAGTTGTCCGTGGCTGGACTTAACATTCAGGGGTCCCTTTACCTTTACAGAGGCTAAGGTTTCAACTCAGCCATTTTTGCAAGGACAAACTTTCATTAGCCTCGTGATTTATTCCTGTTATTATTCCCTTAATCTTTCCCAGGTTGCACCGGGTACTAACCGCTCTCTGCTATCGAAAAAATCCTGCAGCCAAACACGAAACTGAAGTCAAAATAATGCCTGGATTTGTTTTACCCAACCCTTGCAGTTCAGTGGGGTTTTCTTTCCAATTATGGGGCTCGCTTTGGTTTGAAATAATAGGGTTTCTTGATGTAGCTCGCTCAGCTGGTTTGAGGCTAATGCTGGGCAGCCCAGGGTTCATATCAGGGACGTGAAAAGGAAAGGTTTTCCAACTTTCGAGAAATCCCTCTGCGCTTACTTTTCACATCAAAGATTGTGTGGGTTATTGTATTAAGAATCCGCAGGATCCTGGAAGCCTTCGAATTCTGAGTCTCACCACCACAAGGGAAACCAGGTTTTGCAGCCACATAATCCTTTGCATTTTATAGTCAGAATTAGATCGGCTTGTTTTAAATTATGGGTTCACAGTAGAGCAGCAAGCAAGTGACTTTCTGAGTCAAGTACATCTTGCCCCATTCCCAATAAAGTGCAGAATCTGGCACTGGGCAGAATTGCAAATGTCTGGTGTACCTTGGCACTACTATAGGTGCCACCTAATACCCATTCTGTATTTGTAAGAACTCAATTCAGCACCTAAACCTTGGAACTTCCTGCCCCTTGAGATTAAGCAGGCGCCTTCACTTCCCTTTTTTCATTGCCTGCTAAAAACGATTCTTGTTTAGTCAAGCCTACCCAAGTGCCTAGAAAGTTGAGGTAATTTTAATCTGTTTCCATATTTTAACTTCTGTATGTTTTAAGTATGGGTGTAAATTTTCCTTGATTTTATTATCTCTTTGTAAACCGCTTTGGCTCTCGTTTTGTTTTCTTACAATCAAGCAGTGTATAAATTTTATTAAATAGGTAAATATCTTAAGGCCCACCTCCTTCCAACGGAGGCAGGTCCATTTGGGTGGACCAAACTCAGCGTTCCTATTTACAACCCATTCAGGGAGTGGTACTGCCTGTTACTCACTTACTGGATCATCACCTTGTTGTTCCTATGAAGAAGAAGAAGAAGAGGAGGAGGAGTTTGGATTTGATATCCCACTTTATCACTACCCTAAGGAGTCTCAAGGGAAGCAGGTGGCACTGTGACTTAAACCACAGAGCCTAGGACTTGCCGATCAGAAGGCTGGCGGTTCGAATCCCCGTGACAGGATGAGCTCCCGTTGCTTGGTCCCTGTTCCTGCCAACCTAGCAGTTTGAAAGCACCTCAAAGTGCAAGTAGATAAATAGGTACTGCTCCGGCGGGAAGGTAAACGGCGTTTCGTGTGCTGCTCTGGTTTGCCAGAAGTGGCTTAGTCCTGCTGGCCACATGACCCGGAAGCTGTCTGCGGACAAACGCCGGCTCCCTCGGCCTATAGAGCGAGATGAGCGCGCAACCCCAGAGTTGGTCACGACTGGACCTAATGGTCAGGGGTCCCTTTACCCTTTACCTTTAAGGAGTCTCAAAGCAGCTAACAATCTCCTTTCCCTTCCTCCCCTTGTGAGCAAAGCCATTGGGAGTCTTGTACTCCCAGCAGGGTCACCCAAGGCAGATCCACCAGTGTCGAAGCAATGACTCTTCAACATCAACTTTTTTTGGACTGGTCATGTTGTGCAGATGCCTGATTATTGTCTTCCAAAGCAACTGCTCTATTCTGAACTTTAAAATGGAAAGTGTAATGCTGGTGGTCAACAAAAGAGGTTTAAAGACTCTCTCAAGGCAAATCTTCAAAAATGTAGTATAGACACCAACAACTGGGAAGCAATGGCCTGCGAGCGCTCCAATTGGAGAACAGCCTTTACCAAAGGTATAACAGGCTTTGAAGATGCTCAAACTCAGGACGAAATGGAAAAACGTGCTAAGAGGAAGGTACTCTTGGCAAACCCTCACCATGATCAACTCCCACCCGCAAATGTATTTCCCCACTGTGGAAGGACGTGTGGATCCAGAAACAGTCACTTATGGACTCACTGTTAAGACCGTGTTCATGGAAGACAATCTTACTCGACAATGAGTGATCGCCAAATAAGAAGAGAAGGAGAAGGGGAGATTGCCTGTTCGCTTCCTCTTGGTCTCAGTGCTGCCCTTGAATAACCCAACAGGGAGGAGACTGGGGACAAAGCCAGAATGAGTTGTCTCTACCTGATGTTACCTCTAGCACCACCTACTGTCAAACTCCCTGCCTTCTGCCCCATCAGGCCCAACGGGCACCAGCCACCACTAAGCCTGTCGGGAATTTTAGGCCATTACTCAAGAGCCTTCTCTTCTCCCCACCAACAATTTCAGAGGTAAAGTGGCTGGATACCCAGGACAGAGCCTTTTCCTCCACTATACCTAGGCTGCACCCAATGTTTGTCTGGCTTCCTGACCCATGATCTTCATGCATTACGTTAACACAAGGTCACCTTCAGAGGCCCTTCCAAACAGAAGAAGCAGACTATTTTTATTTTCACTTACATGCTACAAACCTAGACAGCATCTTAAAAAGCAGAGACATCACCTTGCCGACAAAGGTCCGTATAGTTAAAGCTATGGTTTTCCCAGTAGTGATGTATGGAAGTGAGAGCTGGACCATAAAGAAGGCTAATCACCAAAGAATTGATGCTTTTGAATTATGGTGCTGGAGGTGACTCTTGAGAGTCCCATGGACTGCAAGAAGATCAAACCTTTCCATTCTGAAGGAAATCAGCCCTGAGTGCTCACTGGAAGGACAGATCCTGAAGCTGAGGCTGCAGTACTTTGGCCACCTCATGAGAAGAGAAGACTCCCTGGAAAAGACCCTGATGTTGGGAAAGGCTGAGGACACAAGGAGAAGGAGACGACAGAGGATGAGATGGTTGGACAGTGTTCTCGAAGCTACCAGCATGAGTTTGACTAAACTGCGGGAGGCAGTGGAAGACAGGAGTGCCTGGCGTGCTCTGGTCCATGGGGTCACGAAGAGTCAGACATGACTAAACAACAACAACAACAACAATGGCAGGATGTCCCTGTTTTCATTGAAGAAATGTTGGAGGGTGTGGAGTTATCCAACCCTCCAAGCCGTCTGAAGGCAATTCTGTATAGGTTTTTTTAATGTTTTACCGTGTTTTTATGTGTGTTAGAAGCTGCCCAGAGTGGCTGGGGCAACCCAGTAAGATGTGTGGGGTATTAAATGGTAAAATTATTGCAACTGAATGGGACATCCCTATTTTCATTGGAGAAATGTTGGAAGGTATGAGCTTGGTTGTCCCCTAGCTGAAACCCTGGTGAGGTGCTGCCAAGTCAAGATAGACAATGTTGAGCAATGGTTTGACTCAGCAGAAGGCAGCTGCCTATGTTCCTACATCTCTTTATCAGGGGCTGCTAGCAGGGACAAGTCGTAATAAAATAATAGAAATAAATGGTTCCAGTGGGAAGAGGCCTTGGAGATATGTCTTCCTCTACCACAGTCTTCTCCTCTTTGACATGCAAGCTCAAGAGACACGTCATATCCTCTCCTACACTCAAGAGGCAAAGGGATTCAACCCCCCTGCCCAAAGAAGGAAGTTTTGGGGGGAATGTTTCCATCTATACACAGCAGACTCCCAACGCGGAGCCAGAATATCCCCTCCAGGAATCCAACCACAGGCTCTTCCAATTTGCCCCTCTTTCATCCAGGAACACTCTGGTGGGTTTGTGCGGAAGGGGAGGCTTCCAAATGTTTCCCCTCCTTGCCTAATAATATCCATCAAAGCGTTTCCAGTTTTAAAAGCAAGGACACACATCACAAGGCAGGCTCAGCAGGAAATTGTCTCTGGGAAGGTCGGGCCAGCCTTTTCTTACCAGCCAGAACAAAACCACGAGATCCTGATAGGCCCTTGGCTCAGTAACCCCACAAGCTCTGTTTTCCTTCTCTCTCCAGACGGATTTTATTTTTATGATGTTGGGGAGTGGGGAGAAAAGGCGGGAAAATCTGGCTTTCGCACTTACTTCTTTGTGGCGATTGTGTGTCTCGGCTATTCTAGAGATATCTGTGACAGAAAAGAGCTGTCCGGTTTGCTAAACAAGTCAGACCTGCTACATAATGTTGCAGCATAGACTAACAAACCTATCCCATAACCCCAACAACGGGGAACCTCAGGCACAGGGACAAAATGTAGCCCTCCAGACCAGTAGCACAGGGGCAAGTTCAGAAGTGCAGAGTCCTTTCAGGATAGTCACAGTCCTACCCGCTCATAACCACACCTGCTTCTAAGAGTAATACTATACAATAATCTTATAACTATACAGTAATACAGGGGTACCTTGGTTCTCAAACTTAACGTGTGATATTTTAATGTATTTTTGGTTTCTATGGAAGCCGCCCAGAGTGGCTGGGGAAACCCAGCCAGATGGGCGGGGTACAAATAATAAATTATTATTATTATTATTATTATTATTATTATTATTATTATTATTATTCCATTCCAGAAGTCCGTTCCAAAACCAAAGCATTCCAAAACCAAGGTGCACTTTCCCATAGAAAGTCATGCAAAACGGATTGATCCGTTCCAAACTTTTAAAAGCAACCCCTAGAGCAGCAATTTAACATGAATTTTACTATCTAACGAGACCATTGATCCATAAAATAAAAGCGATAATATGTACTGTACTATAAAATAAATAAGACAGTATTGCAGATGATTTTTAAAAAAATATTATTATTTTTTACCTGCACTGATGATAGTCATTGTTTGGATGGGGTGATTTTATCCATTTCCACAGTCACACAATCAATCAGTAGCTGAACTGGGTTCCACACAGTCACAAAAACAAATTAATCAAAAATGCCTCAAAAACAAAACAGCAAAATAAACAGCAAAAACAAAAATCACCAAACTTAATCCATTCCAGAAGTCCGTTTGACTTCCAAAATGTTCGAAAACCAAGCTGCAGCTTCTGACTGGTGCAGGCGCCCTGGAAACAATAGCCAACAACCAAATCAGATGTTCGGCTTCCGAAAAACATTCAAAAACCGGAACACTTACTTCTGGGTTTTCAGTGTTTGGAGACCAAGGCGTTTCAGTACCAAGATGTTTGGGAACCAAGGTACCACTGTAATTATTAGGGATGTGTTGCAATAATCATGTGTTGCCTTTCAGCTAGATATACTATTTTCCAGGTATGTACATAGGCAAATGATCTGGAGTGTTCCCATGTTTTCTTTCAAAGCGACTTACCGTATTTTTCGCCCTATAGGACGCACTTTTTCCCCTCCAAAAATGAAGGGGAAATCTGGGTGCGTCCTATGGGGCGAATGCAGGCTTTTGCTGAAGACATCCACAGCCTAGGCAGCCCTGTGGGAGGTCCCACAGGGATGTCTAGGCTGCGGATAGCAGCCTGCCGCCCAGCGCGAGGGGCGCCCTGAAGCAGAGCGCCCCCTGCGCCGGGGCAGACATCCGCAGCGTGGGGAGCCCTGCAGGAGTCCCCCGCAGGGCTCCCCACGCTGCGGATAGCAGCCTGCCGCCCAGCGGGCGGGGCGCCCTGATGCAGAGCGCCCCTCGCGCCGGGCAGACATCGGCCAGCCCCACAAGCTTGGGGGACAGCAGGGAGGCGCAGCGCCGCCATCCCGCTGTTCCCCGACCTGGTTCGGTTTCCCCGACCTGCTTTTGGGGGGGAAATAAAGGGAAAAATTTTTTCCTTTATTTCCCCCCAAAAAAACTAGGTGCGTCCTATGGGACGGAGCTTACTATGGGACGAAAAATACGGTAAGTTGTGTTTTCCTTGAAGTGCAGAACTTGCACTCCGTTCTCTTGAACAGGAAGCCCCTTGTGTTTTCAGTATTCCGAAATGCTTATCTTTGAAACATAGAGAGCGACTCCTCTTTGGTGTTCCTCCTGCATGACCTCTCCAGAGTGACCCCAGGAGCCAATCCTCACCTCCTCTTTTCACTCTCGTTGGCTCCAATCAGCACAAAGGGCGACAAGACATTATTATTATTTATTGAATTTAAATACTACCCTACACCCGAAGGTATCAGGGTGGTTCACAGAAGACTTCTTCTCAGTGCTGAGAAATCTCCCCTTTCATGTCTCTAAGGTGCTGGACGCAGGGACTCTGCTGGCCCCCTACTGCAGAAAGAATAATGGTTCTTTGACACAGCCACCCACAACGCTGGACAACTACACCTCTGTATCTGGCTGTGATGGCCTGGGATTCGGACTCAGAGGCTGAACCTGAGGAATCCCAGCCTGCACAGGAGTCCCCGCCTCCAGGACCGGCTGAGCTGGGGCTGGGGCATGAGCCTGAAGGGTCCTCACCTGTGCCGGATCCTCAGGAGCAGACACCAGCTGAATCTGCTCTGGCTCCTGAGGTGATGGAGGACCCATTGCCTGCAGGTGCTCCACTCTCAGCCCCGTCAGGGGAAGAGGAGGTTGCCTCTGGGTCCAGTAACCCTCCAGCCTCTCCTGAGCTGCAGAGGCTCAGGGCAGAGAGGCAGAGGGAACTAAGTTCCCGCAGGAGGAGTGCTCACCTCCAGGCCAGGAGAGGCGAGTCACCTGTGAACCGGGGCCGCCCTATGCCTTGGGGCAGATAAAAGCCAGTCAGCCCAGTCCCAGGTTGTGGGAGCAACGTTGTTGCTAGCCTGTTCCTGCCTGCACCCTGTCCTGCTCTTCTGCCAGAGTTCCTAACCCCACCCGACTCCTCGCCTTGGACCCAGGTACAGCTTTGATGGACAGCCTCCATACCGCACCATCGACCTTGGACTGGACTCGGACCTCGCCTCTCAGTGAGCCCCCAGGACCAGCACACTGGCTCTTGGAGACTCCTTCCAAGCCACACCTCCTCAACTGCACCCCAGACCACTTATAATCTGTAGGGATGTGTATAGATGCTAGGGAAGATATATTTATTAGATATTTTCCTTCCTCACGTTTGTGAGCTCAGCAGAGTGCATCCCTTTGCAGCTTAAAGGGGAAGCTTAGACAGGCTAGTTTTAGCCTTTTAATTTAGGTAATCCAAGATGCTTTAAGGCAGACTGGATTCCCTCAAATCTTGTAAAAGTTAAAAAGTAATATTTACTCACTCAGAATACTTGTTGAACAGCAACAGATACAGCAGCTTTATTCAGGCTGGCTTAAAATGGCAATTCAGTTACAAAGACATAAGGTAAAGGTAAAGGGACCCCTGACCATTAGGTCCAGTCGTGGCCGACTCTGGGGTTGCGGCGCTCATCTCGCTTTATTGGCCGAGGGACCTGGCATACAGCTTCCGGGTCATGTGGCCAGCATGACTAAGCCACTTCTGGCGAACCAGAGCAGCGCACGGAAACGCTGTTTACCTTCCCGCCAGAGCAGTACCTATTTATCTACTTGCACTTTGACGTGCTTTTGAACTGCTAGGTTGGCAGAAGCAGGGACCGAGTAACGGGAGCTCACCCCTTCGCGGGGTTCAAACCACCAACCTTCTGATCGGCAAGTCCTAGGCTCTGTGGTTTAACCGACAGCGCCACCCGCATCCTTCTTACAAAGACATACTTTATTCTAATTTTAAAATGGTGTCTCAGCAATGGAGCTCAGCCATGCAGATGTTCTACATTGCTGGAATGAGGCGAAAGAGCAAAGAGGAAGCGCCCCAGTCAGGTGAGATTACAGTGGTACCTCAGTTCTCGAGCAAACTCCATTCCGGAAGCCCATTTGGTTTCCAAAATGTTTGAAAACAGAGGCGCAGCTTCCCATTGGTTGCAAGAGCTTCTTGCACTCAGTGGAAGCCATATCGCAGGTTTGGGTTCCGAAAAACATTTGAAAACGGAAGCATTTACTTCCAGGTTTTTTGCGTTCAAGAACCGAAACGTAAAACCAAGGCGTTTGGGAACCATGGTTCCACTGTATAGTGGTACCTCTGGTTAAGAACTTAATTCTTTCTGGAGGTCTGTTCTTAACCTGAAACTGTTCTTAACCTGAGGTACCACTTTAGCTAATGGGGCCTCCCGCTGGCGCTGCGCCGCTGCCTCGCAATTTCTGTTCTCATCCTGAAGTAAAGTTCTTAACCCGAGGTACTACTTCCAGGTTAGCGGAGTCTGTAACCTGAAGCGTTTGTAACCCAAAGCATTTGTAACCCAAGGTACCACTGTATATGTGTGGCAATGCCCTCCCCCTGATAGGGCACAGTTGAAGTGTCTCTCAGTGTCTACTCTAGGAAACTTACAAGACTCTGAGCTTCAGCTCCTATCATGTGCCTACCTAGCAATCATGCATTGTTGGTTGGACTGCATTGTAAATGACCCACATCACATGACATATCAATGACATCAGGTGCCCTGCTTTGGACAGAAGCCAACTGGTCAAAATCCTACCCAGCATTGCCTGATGGGTGCTGGCTTTGCCAAATTCCCTTTCCCATCACTTGCTACCTGAAGTGCCAAGGACTCAACCTGGGCCCTTGAACCTGAAATGCAACCACACTGTCACTGAGCTGTGATGCCCTCCACTAACTGGTCAACAAAAAAAAAAACCTTCCCAAGCTAAACTTGCCACCAGTCAGTCAGATTTGCCAAACTCTCTGCCTTCTTTTCAGCTTTGGGTGGATCATGTCTGCCTTCACGCTGACCAGACAACTGTTGAACGCTGTTCTTCTTCAGAGCTAATGACCTACCAGCTGTCTCTGCCCATGGCTTTGACCCTCCTCCCACCAATTCAGTGTCAGCACCAAGGGAGATGTGCCATGTTGGCGCATTTTGTTGCAAGGTGGATCAGATGCAGCCATCACCGTAGCAAGGAAGCGATTTGAAGAGTCTCGGCCTGGGTTAACTTGTGGCAAGGGGAGGGCAATATTTCAGCAAAAGAGAAAACCTCCCTCTGTGCATTTTCTGGGAAGCTCCATAACTAGAGCCAATGAGACCTGAGAAGGAGGGAGGGAGAAGGAAGGGAAGAAACAAATGCTAAGCTTTCCTGTCATTCATTATCCGCCATCTGTTCCCTAATTTCTTTCCTGTGGCAAAGTGCTAAACCCCAAGGCTGCTGCTTACAGCAGTTCTCCAGGCACGAGAGGAGAGGGATCTATCTCTGACAGCTGATCTAGACATGCAGCAGAATCACATAATAATCTCTTTCCTGGACAGTACAACTTACGAACGTAAGAATAGCCTTGCTAGATGAGGCCAACGGCCCACTGAGTTCTCGCAACAGCCAACCAGATACCCATGGGAGGCAGGAAGTGAGCACAAAAATGCTCTCTCCTTCTCTGACCACCAGCAACTGGTATTCAGAGGTGTCACTGTGTCCAGTGTTGGAGGTAGAACATAGAGATCATGGTTATATACTCTGTGTGTGTGTGTGTGTAGGTACAGGGTTATTAAGACTAGGACTAATCGCCTGAGAAACAGTTTCTAGCCAAATGTGATTTTGGTTTTAAATGCGGGTGGCGCTGTGCGTTAAACCACAGAGCCTAGGGCTTGCCGATCAGAAGGTCAGCGGTTCGAATCCCTGCGACAGAGTGAGCTCCCATTGCTTGGTCCCTGCTCCTGCCAACCCAGCAGTTCGAAAGCATGACACGTCAAAGTGCAAGTAGATAAAGAGGTACCACTCTGGCAGGAAGGTATACGGTGTTTCCGTGTGCTGCTCTGGTTCTCCAGAAGCGGCTTAGTCATGCTGGCCACATGACCCGGAAGCTGTACTCCGGCTCCCTCGGCCAATAAAGCGAGATGAGCGCCGCAACCCCAGTCGGCCACGACTGGACCTAATGGTCAGGGGTCCCTTTACCTTTACTAAGGTAGTCTCTATGGGAGTATATTGTATGTAATTATGGAGTATCAGAGTTTTTAGGGGGCTAATCAGGCTGGGATAGCTGGGATAGCAGGCTTGTTGGTTTTGTGGGAATGTTGAGGAAAGTAGCAGAGAGTATATTGATTAAATATTATCCTTCCTCACACACACTAGTGAGCCAGCAGCAGAGCACATTTCCTTGCACATTGCTGTGCAAGTTGGTAGATTCGTTAGAATCATTGAAGTTAAATAATCCAGTCTGGCTTGTCCAGTCTGGATTGTTCCTGGTAACTTTCCCCTTTTATTTCCCTCTTAACAATAATAATAGCATGACAGACTTTTTTAAAAAGTAAGAGTAAAGTTCACTTAGATTCAGTTCACAGTAGGATTCTGAAGGAAGGTGGTTACAGTTCCATTTGTAGAGAAGAGATGACTGAGCTAGGCCTCAGACTTTTTTTTTAAGATATTTATTAAAAGTTTTTAAGATATAACAAGAAAAAAGAAAAATAAACATACAAAATAAAAAACAGTTAAAAACACACATTAATTTTCAATAACATAACTTCCATACACTTATTTCCTCGGACCTCCTCATACCTCCCTTCTTTGTATTCCAGTTTGATTTGTTAGTTCAGCAAATCCTTACCATTGAACTTTTACCCATTTGTGAAACCTCTTTTTTTTTTCATATCTCTTAAAGCATTACAGCTGGAAACCACTTACGGTAATTTCTATCCAACATCCTTCTAACATTCATTAATTTTACAATATTTCTGTAAGTAGTCTTTGAATTTCTTCCAGTCTTCTTTCACTGACTCTTCTCCCTGGTCTCGGATTATGCCAGTCATTTCTGCCAGTTCCATGTAGTCCATCACCTTCATCTGCCATTCTTCCAGAGTGGGTAGATCTTGTGTCTTCCAATACTTTGCAATAAGTATTCTTGCTGCTGTTGTTGCATACATAAAAAAGTTCTATCCTTCTTTGGCACCAATTGGCCGACAATGCCCAGGAGAAAGGCCTCTGGTTTCTTCAGGAAGGTATATTTAAATACCTTTTTCAGTTCATTATATATCATTTCCCAGAAAGCCTTAATCTTTGGGCACGTCCACCAAAGGTGAAAGAATGTACCTTCCGTTTCTTTACATTTCCAACCTTTGTTATCAGGCAAATGATAGAGCCTCAGACTTTCTACCTTGTGGCTTCCATCCTCTGTAACGATGAGCCATGTGCTGCTAAGAGCCAGAAGAGAGGAAGATGGCAAAAGAGGAAGATGGCTGCATGACTCGCCCTTTTATAGCATCTGCTAGGGTCACACCCATCTACCTGGTCACACACAGGGGAAGGACGCTCCAGAGCTCCCTGTCAGGAGCAAAATTCCCCTGCGTGTCCGCTCTAGGCAACAGGAAATGTTGTATTTGACTGCTTCAGTGATGATACATCCCACACTAATGGGGCACACATAGGAAGGAAAAAAATACTCACCTCAGAGGCCAGGACCTTTCTGCCTTGCCACAGGGTCAGGCCAATTAGTGCTCCCCCCTTCCCAACTCAAGGTACATTGGGTTATTTATGACTTACAGTGGTACCTCAGGTTACAAACACTTCGGGTTACAGACTCCACTAACCCAAAAGTAGTACCTCGGGTTAAGAACTTTACCTCAGGATGAGAACAGAAATCGCGCCGGCATCAGTGGGAGGCCACATTAGCTGAAGTGGTACCTCAGGTTAAGAACGGTTTCATTGCCACCAGCTTAGGTGGCAACACCATCAATTCCCTTTGTGGAGAAACTAGCAGTTTCAACATACAGTCAGTAGAGTCACTATATAGTGCTATCTCAGGTTAAGTACTTAATTCGTTCCGGAGGTCTGTACTTAACTTGAAATTGTTCTTAACCTGAAGCACCACTTTAGCTAATGGGGCCTCCTGCTGCCGCTGCACCGCCAGAGCACGATTTCTGTTCTTATCCTGAAGCAAAGTTCTTAACCTGAAGCACTATTTCTGGGTTAGCAGAGTCTGTAACCTGAAGCGTATGTAACCTGAAGCGTATGTAACCCGAGGTACCACTGTACTAGGACTCACCAACCTGAAACACTCCAGAAGTTGCAATAACTCTATGGTTTTTTTTTACTAATGTATTTGTTTATCTTTCATACATATATACATAGAAAGAGTGTACATTGTATAATTTGGTTTCTTTTTCAAAAAGAAATCAGATAACTGAGATAAGAGGCAGGGTCAAATGTAACCAATAAAATTTTATTGTATTGTTTAGCATTGATTTTGAATTACCTATGGCACGGGCACCATAATATTTTCAGTGCTTGGGGCCTTTAAAGGTCTTAATCCAGCCCTGGGGTCACACTCCTCTGCTCTAGAACAGGGTGGAAAAACCCTCTCACCACCGCAACACAGTAGGACTACAACTCCCATCACCTCTGGGCATAATCCATACTGTCTGGGGTCGATGGGAGTTGGAGTCCAGCCACATCTGGTGGGCCACGGGGTTCCCGCCGTCACCCCTTGGCTCTAGTGAGTCCCTGGCTACAGTTCCAGTTTTGCTTATCTTTGACACTTTGAGATCCTTCTCAAATAAGACATTATTTAAATAATCCTGGGTGTTCCATATTTCGGTGGCGGGGCGGGGGCGGGTCATGCTTTTCTTACGCTGCACGGGAAACCATGTTGTTGTTCTGAACAGTACCTGGTAATTAATTCACAAATACATTGGGGAGCCCACATGATCTCTAGAGCCAGACCATGCCAAGGAAAACACGGCCTATGGCAGTGTCAACAAATTGGAGAGCTAATCCACGGCGTTTGTTCCTGGCCGGCTTTTGAACCTCTGACATTTTCGTAGCTGCTCTGTCCTGCCCGCCTCTCCTTGTGTTCGCTCTGTCTCCCCTCCACTTCCTTTCCGTCCCCCTGGGTTGTTGCTCAGTGTGTGTTCGGCCACAGAGGAAGTAACCAACGGAACATTCAGGCCCTCCCTTGTTCATGCCAACCGGCTGGAGATAATAAACAGAGGGCAAGTTTGTCTGCGTCTTGCTTGACGCAGTCGAGAAAGCTCTTTCTCGTTTTTTTCACCTCCACCTCCATCAGTTTCCTCTTTGGATATTTAGCACACACCAAGAGGTGTCATTGCACAGACTGCAGCCTTTGCAGCATCTTAGCGCATCTCTTTTGAGGAGGTATGAAAATGACTCGCTGCTTAACCTAAGAATGGCTCTGGTTCATCAGGCCAGTGGACCATCTAGTCCTGTTCTCACAGTCAGGTCCGGATTTAGGTTTGATGAGGCCCTAAATTACTGAAGGTAAAGGGTCCCTTTATATGTCCAGCTATCCTTTGTCAACAACAAAGTGTCACTGTTTATTGTGTTGAATATATGCTATATGGTAATTGATGGACATTTGCACATGTTGCCATGCAACCAGTCCATGAAGAATGTAAAGGTAAAGGGACCCCTGACCATTAGGTCCAGTTGTGGCCGACTCTGGGGTTGCAGCGCTCATCTCGCTTTATTGGCCAAGGGAGCCGGTGTACAGCTTCCGGGTCATGTGGCCAGCATGGCTAAGCCGCTTCTGGCGAACCAGAGCAGCACACGGAAACCTTCCCTATTTATCTACTTGCACTTTGACGTGCTTTCAAACTGCTAGGTTGGCAGAAATGCAGAATGTAGGCACCCTATATATAGAAATGAGGAAACCGGAGATATTTTAGGGAGCAGGCTAGCAGGTGGGGCGCATTACTTCCATCATAGGGGCCTGCACAACAAAAAACACTGTTGCTGTATGTAGGTTTTATTTTATTTGTTTTTTATCTTATATTTTGGAAATGTACATCCAGAGTATTGCGGAAGAACGATGTCAATCAACATTTGATGATCTCCTTCTACAGGTCAACAATAGAAAGTGTCCTTTCATACTGCATCATGGTGTGGTACGCTGGTTTGACATCATCTGATAGGTTTGCTGTGGTACGCTGGTTTGACATCATCTGAGGCAGAAGATATAGAAGCATGATTAGTCACACCAACAGGGTAAAGAAAAGCTTCTATCCATGGGCTGTTAGGCTGATGAATGAAAAGATAACAACAGGGCAACTGGCTTTCGGGTTTGGTGGGTGTGCGTCAGTAAACAAGGGGAATTAAGACTAAGAGAGCTGAGTGGGGGGGTGCTCGTGTAATCTCACTGTATACAAGTTGTACAAGTGACAATAAAGTATTTCTATTTCAATATTTCTATTTCTATTTCAATGTTTTTTCCTTTAATTTTTTTGGGGGCCCCCAAGAGAGTGGGGCCCTAAGCTATAGCTTGTTTAGCTTATACATAAATATAGCACTGCTCACAGTGACCCACCAGATGCCCCAATGGGAACGTCGCAAGTATCAGCCCTCTCTGCTCCTGCAGTCTCCCACAACTGGTATTCAGAAGTATTATTGCCTCCAGTCATGGAGACAGACCACAGCCATTGTGCCTAGCAGCCAGCGAAAGCCACCTCCTCCATAATTTTTTCCGATGTGCATCTCCCCCTAGCCCATTTTCTATTATACTTTTTACTGAATTTTTGAAATTGCAGACAAAGCTCTGTCTTACTCTCACAATGACACAAACAATCTTCTCAGTGCTTAGGATCTTGAAAGGTCTTAATCCAACCACGGTTCTAGACTATGGGGCTCATCCACACTTCCACAATCCCACACCTAGGATACATGGGTCCAAGTGCTTTCCACTTGTCTCAGCACTTCCCTCCAAAAAAGGGATGCGGGTGTCGCTGTGGTCTAAACCACTGAGCATCTTGGGCAGTGCCAGATTTATGTATAAGTTAAACAAGCTATAGCTTAGGGTGCCACTCTCTTGGGGCCCCCCAAAAAAAATTAAAGGGAAAAACTTGGGTGTACATTTCCAAAATATAAGATAAAAAACAAATAACATGGCTTTAGATACCTATTAGGTCCATAAATTACCATATAGCATATATTCAACACAAAAAAGCAGCAATTTGTTGTTGAAAACGGACAGCTGGACATATAAAGGGCCCCATTACCTTCAGTAGCTTAGGGCCTCATCAAACCTGAATCCAGCTCTGCTCTTGGGCTTGCAAATCTGGTAGGCAGTTTGAATCCCCACGACAGGGTGAGCTCCTGTTGCTCTGTCCCAGCTCCTGCCAACCTAGCAGTTCAAAAGCACGCCAATGCAAGTAGATAAATAGGTACCACTGCGGCAGGAAGGGAAACGGCGTTTCCATACGCTCTGGTTTCCATCACGGTGTTCCGTTGCGCCAGAAGCAGTTTAGTCCTGCTGGCCATATGACCCGGAAAGCTGTCTGTGGACAAACACCGGCTCCCTCAGCCTGAAAGCGAGATGAGTGCTGCAACCCCATAGTTGCCTGTGGCTGGACTTACCTTCCAGGGGTCCTTGACCTTTACCTTTTACCCTCCAGAAAATCTGCTCTTTAGCACTAAATTGGAGCAAACATCAACCCACAGGAAAGCAGATTAACGTTTGCTCCTATATATCACTAAAGATTGGGTTTTCCCAGGGGGGAATTGTGGGGCAAGCCCTTTAAACTGCTGTATTTAAAAGCCAAGCCAACATCTTTCAAATATCTTTTTTTTAAATTTCCCCACCAAATACATTATGAAAAGCTGTATTGCCCTGCATGCAGCATGGCTTACAGCAGTATACATCAGTAAAACAAGTTCTTATTAAGTTATCCACAAACCTTTGGAAATGGTCTTTGGTTTTCCGGAGAATTTGTAAACAAAACGAAGCTCCATCATTCTCCAGCAAAGGTCTCTTTGTGCTTTCTTCCTCTCGCCAGTCTTAATTTGTGAGTCAATTCTTCCATAAGGGAAATATGCCACACTCCCCTGAACCAAGTGTTGAAGTCCACGCCTTTTAAACCCTTCCATAATGTGACTATAGCCATGTGTGCAGACACTAAAATAAATCCAATTACAGTGGTACCTCTGGATGCGAACGGGATCTGTTCTGGAGCCCCATTCACATCCAGAAGCGAACGCCAACCCCTGTCCACACAGGGCGCAATTTGCTTCCGTGCATGTGCGTGACATCATTTTGACCGTCTGCGCATGCGCGAGGGGCAAAACCTGGAAGTAACGCGCTACCCGAAAATACTTATCCCGAAGCTGCTTCAAACTAAGGTATGACTGTAGTGGTTTATCCACCAAGTCTGGATTGTCACTGAAAAACAGATTCAGTTATGCAAGTTTTGGGGGACTTTGTGATATGCTAATGTGTAATTTTACTTATTTCATTAAACACTTGTTCCCCAAAATCTGCCACCTTCTGGCATGTCCCAACTTCTTTCTGTACCTGTTTAAGCATCACTCGCCTTAGAGCATGGGTAGGCAAACTAAGGCCCGGGGGCCAGATCCGGCCCAATTGTAAATGAGGCCTGCGGACGGTCCGGGAATCAGCTTGCTTTTACATGAGTAGAATGTGTGCTTTTATTTAAAACGCATCTCTGGGTTATTTGTGGGGCATAGGAATTCGTTCATTTATTTATTTTTCAAAATATAGTCCGCCCCCCCCCCCCACAAGGTCTGAGGGACAGTGGACCGGCCCCCTGCTGAAAAATTTTGCTGACCCCTACCTTAGAACCTTGGTGGCTCCAATGCTGAGATGTGGGGAGAAGAGTCTAGGAGCTAAAGGAAGCAGAAAAAGCAAAGGAAAAGACTTACCTCCAAATGCCTCTATTATTAGGCCTTTATCCTCCCCCAATTGCTAGAGAATTAGTCAACAATAAATTGTTCAAAACTCCCCTCCACATATTTATGTGTCAGCTTTGAAAGGTGGAGAAGCTGGTGAGAGAGTGACTCCGTAATTAATTTGAAATTCACCTGTTGATGCCTTGTTCCCTTCCTGGGCTGTTTAGAGAACCACGGTGGGAAAGGCGCTGTCAATCAAGTTGGCTGGGGATTTCAGCTTTGACTTTTATCTGCTAATTAGCACTTATGGTGGAATCAGCAGGGAGCCCCTTAGTGAAAGTCAGCTCTGGACCAAACCACCCCACAACCTCAAAACACACGAAAACAAAGTTCAACACACCCATTCACAAACAAGCAACCGGACCCTAGGCCAACCACAATTTCTCTCACCACCAAAGGAACATGAGCGAATAGCAAAGAGAACCTGCACAAACGAGGCTGACACAAAAACCCACACATACATTAAGCAAAATAGAAATATCACCTCCCGACCCCACACCCCACCCCACCCACCATGGCCCCCTCCACCTCTTCTCCCCATTTTTCTTCCTAATGTAACCCTAATGTCTCAACAAAGGAAACTGACCTATGGAAAATGTAACCTGAAAAAAGAGACATTGCGCATACCTTTGTAAACCAAGAAAACTTTAATAAAATATTAAAAATAAAAATAAAAACACACGCAAACAAAACAACCCTGGAATAATTGAGCTTCCTGTTTCATCATCATACCCGTTGGTACTCTTTTCCAATCTTCAGTATGTTTGTGTACTATTTTGGAGACCTGGATGATAATCAGCCTTTGACACAAAACTGGGGGGGGGGGAGAGAATCTCCCTCAGCTACTCATCAAGGAACAGAGGGGAGATGTTAAGCTACAGCAAAGATGGGGAAGCTGTGGCCCTCCAGATGTGGTTGCACTCCAACTCCCATCATCCCTGAACAGGTAAAAAGGTAAAGGTAAATGACTCCTGGATGGTTACGTCTACTCAAAGGCAACTATGGGGTGTGGTGCTCATCTTGCTTTCAGGCCGAGGAAGCTGGCGTTTGTTCACAGACAGCTTTCCGGGTCATGTGGCCAGCAGGACTAAACCGCTTCTGGTGCAATGGAACACTGTGACGGAAACCAGAGTGCATGGAAACACCATTTACCTTCCTGCCTCAGCAGTACCTATTTATCTACTTGCGCTGGTGTGCTTTTGAACTGCTAGGTTGGCAGGAGCAGGGACAGAGCAACGGGAGCTCACTCCGTTGTGGGGATTTGAACCGCCAACCTTCTGATTGGCAAGCCCAAGAGGCTCAGTGGTTTAGACCACAGTGCCACCCACGTCCTCATCCCTGACTAATGGCTATGCTAGCTGGGGCTGATGAGAGCTGGAGTCCAACAGCATCCAGACGCTACAGTCTTGATCCACAGGCTAGGATTAAAGTGTTAGCCTGTTAACCTACCAGTGAATCAGTGAAAGCTTAAAAATCCTAACCTGTAGCACTATCCTAGCCGTGCCTACTTAGAAGTCAGTACTATCAAGTTCAATGGGGCTTAAAGGTAAAGGTAAAGGGACCCCTGACCATTAGGTCCAGTCGTGGCTGAATCTGGGGTTGGGGCGCTCATCTCGCTTTATTGGCCGAGGGAGCCGGCATACAGTTTCCGGGTCATGTGGCCAGCATGACTAAGCCGCTTCTGGCGAACCAGAGCAGCACATGGAAACGCCGTTTACCTTCCCACTGCAGTGGTACCTATTTATCTACTTGCACTTTGACGTGCTTTTGAACTGCTAGGTGGGCAGGAGCTGGGACAGAGGAACGGGAGCTCACCCCATCGCAGGGATTCAAACCGCTGACCTTCTGATCAGCAAGTCCTAGGCTCTATGGTTTAACCCACAGCACCACCCGCGTCTCTCAATGGGGCTTACTTCTGGGTAATCAAGGGTTGGGACTGGAGCCTTAGTTGGAATAAAGTCCCATTGATTTCAGGAGAACTGGCAAGATTTATTGGGAAAGTAAACTGTTCCTACATTTAAATGTCATGGCGAATGTGCTTTGGAAATCTGATGATGATGATGATGATGATGATGATGATGATGATGATGATGTTGATGGTGTTAAAGTACAAGTAAGACTTACAACAAAATGTTGCCATGAATAACTCTGATCAGGATTCAAACCTTCCCATTTTCTTCCTTGACATTCAGTGGCAAGTGAACACACTCAGTCCTCAATGGGCTCTAGAAGACAGTGGGGTTCCGCCTCTTAGGGGTTCCCCCACATCTTTTTTGTACTTCTGCTAACTTTGGGGCTTTCCAAAGCCTGCAAGTGTCTCCCCTCTGTGGGTGGTGCTGTTTTGGCTACATAAGGAACGGCACACAGAGCCAAAGCATTGAAAATAGAGGGAATGATTAAGGGGGAGGGGCTAAAGGAGAAGGGGAAAGGATGGGAGAGAAATTTGATTCCATTTGCATTCAAATAAAAGTCTGCCTTTATTCAAACTTTCCAAAACCGTGCATGAGCTGAAAAACAGCCGTCTTTCAAAATTCACACTTTATGAATTTTGTAGTGCGGTTCTTCACCCACGTAATGTATACAGAGATGTATAGACAGGAGTAAATTGTGCATAAAGATGCATATAAGTAAAAATAACGTTAAGAATGCATTATGTCAAGGGGAAACGCTTTGCAAAATTGTGTGTGTTTGGAAAACTCGCAGACAAAAATGTGCATATTGGGAGAAATATGCTCTAAAATGCTGGTGAATTTTCATGAGGATTTTTTTAAAAAAAATAAATCACTAGCTGATGTGAGAGAATGTGGAGAACTGAACTTTATAGAGTGGGAAAATGAGAAACTGAAATTGTCTTTCTTTAATCATATCATACAACTGGGTATCCCAGTTCATCACCCAGGTAATGCAATGAAAATAACAGAAGCCTCTTTTCTCTCTCCTTCAAAGCCCCCATTTTTCATCTGTCGCTAATCCAACTGGTCTTCCCAACTCCCCCTAGTTCAGCTTTCAAGGCTCACATTTTAATCCTAGGATCTGTGCCCCTCGCATATGAAGAGGGGTCATGCCAAAGCAACCTGGAAGCTCCCTGTGACTCCCAAGCCACCTGCCGGGCTTTGCCGTGATTTATGAAGTGTGAAATGATCTTCCAAGCCCAATTAATAAGGCAAGCTCCTGGTGGCTTCAATATTAGCAGAAGGGCTGTGGGCCAGTTCCCTCGCTGTCTCTCATCTTTTGCCACAGGAGCCTCGCTGATTGTGATTATTTATGGGCAGTGGGCACTAAAAGTGAGAAGAGCGGATGGGACACACACACACACAAACACACACACACACACACAATCCACCAGGTGGGAGAGAGGAATGGTCATTTCAACCTGCACAGCAGGGACGCCATCAGAGCAGGAATTTAGTGCAGCTACCGGGGCGCCGCTCAGCAGAATTAACAGGAGCAGCCAAATGCGGAGAGATTTCTGTGTTCTCCCTTAGCATTGTGATGTGGTTCAGGACAGTGGCGCAGCGTGGGGAGCCACAAGGTGGTTGCCTTAGGCGCATAAAATTTCATCACCCGGTGCTGCCTCAATACAGCTGTGCACTTCCATCACTGAGCTCCGTTGAAAACGACTTCTCCATGAGAACCAGGAAGTGACCTCTCCAGACAATGGAACAACTCTTCTTATCTCTGCAGCTGTGATCTCCTGAGTGACTCTTCGGCGACTGAGTACATTTCTCTCGCTCCACATAGCCCCCGGGTACTAGGAACCAATGCTGTGCTACTGGCTCAGGGTGATGGGGATGAGGATGATACAGACAGGACTTGGGTAGCTATCGCAGCAGAGTTAGGAAATAAATACGTAAGACTGCTGTGATTGAGAAAGGTGCCACAACACTAAAGGCCCTGTTCCTACATAGTGCAGGACAGACAGGCCGGCCCACCCATGAGGCCAAGTGAGGTGACCACCTCAGGTGGCATTGTCTGCAGGGTCAGAGGATCCTGATGTAGATCTTTATCCCTCCCATGTCCCTGATGAAGATCTTCACTCACCTTTTCTTCCCTGGCAAGGGAAGGAAAGCATTAGTTGGCTTATCTCAGGTGCCAAAAGGTCTTGGGCTGGCCCTGAGGACAGAGTTCCTAATAAGATGGCATCTGCTGCAAGCAGATGGGTATATATGGGATGAGCATAAATTTTGGGCATCCTAGTCCCAAGCCAACAAAGGTCTGTATAGTTAAAGCTATGGTTTTCCCAGTAGTGATGTATGGAAGTGAGAGCTGGACCATAAAGAAGGCTGGTCACCGAAGAATTGATGCTTTTCAATTATGGTGCTGGAGGAGACTCTTGAGAGTCCCATGGACTGCAAGCTCAAACCTCTCCATTCCGAAGGAAATCAGCCCTGAGTGCTCACTGGAAGGACAGATCCTGAAGCTGAGGCTCCAATACTTCAGCCACCTCATGAGAAGAGAAGACTCCCTGGAAAAGACCCTGATGTTGGGAAAGACTGAGGGCACAAGGAGAAGGGGATGGCAGAAGACGAGATGGTTGGACAGTGTTCTCAAAGCTACCAACATGCGTTTGACCAAACTGCGGGAGGCAGTGGAAGACAGGAGTGCCTGGCGTGCTTTGGTTCATGGGGTCACGAAGAGTCGGACACGACTAAACGACTAAACAGCAACAACAAGTCCCAAGCCATATAGGGCTTTGTACAAAACAGTACAAACTTAGCCTAGTAGCTAATTGGCAGCCAGCGCATTGTACTTTGCTGCTTCCCCACCATGGGAGCCAATTCCTAGGGGCGTGGTCCCTTTGGCCCCCCAATACAATATTTGAGGGGGTCAGCCATTGGTAGGCATTGCCATTCAAATGGTGTGTGTGTGTGACTTGAGATTGATTATGCAGGGCAGAGCTTGCCTGCCCGCTCCCGCAATATTTCATTCCAGTTGGCACCTCTTGTTCCCCACCCAAATTCTAAACGTTTTCCTTCTAACTTCAGAAAGCATAAGAATGTAAGATGAACCTTCAGTGACCCATCTAGTCCAGGATCTTGTTCTCACAGTGGCCAACCAGGTTGGGAAACCCGCAAACAGGACCTGAGAACAACAGTGTTATGCCCTCCTGTGGGTGCCGGCAACTGGGGCAGTGAGTTGTCCCCTCTCAGGAGTGCAGTGCAGCTGGAAAGGGGCTGCGTCTCACCCATAACACCCTCCTGTTTGTCGGGGGCCTTCATAGACCACCTGAGTCATGGTCAGGGTGCCATACACAACAGAGCTGCGATCTTTTGAAAGTCAACCCTCAACACAAGGTTAGGTTTGGTTGGTTAGTTGGTTGGTTGGTAAACAGGGAGTGCAGTGGTACCTCGGGTTAAGTACTTAATTCGTTCCGGAGGTCTGTTCTTAACCTGAAACTGTTCTTAACCTGAAGCACCACTTTAGCGAATGGGGCCTCCTGCTGCTGCTGTGCGATTTCTGTTCTCATCCTGAAGCAAAGTTCTTAACCCGAGGTACTATTTCTGAGTTAGCGGAGTCTGCAACCTGAAGCGTATGTAACCTGAAGCGTATGTAACCCGAGGTACCACTGTACAGTGGTATCTTGGGTTAAGAACTTAATTCGTTCCGGAGGTCCGTTCTTAACCTGGAACTGTTCTTAACCTGAGGTACCACTTTAGCTAATGGGGCCTCCTCCTGCTGCCGTGCAATTTCTGTTCTCATCCTGAAGCAAAGTTCTTAACCCGAGGTACTATTTCTGGGTTAGCAGAGTCTGTAACCTGAAGCGTATGTAACCTGAAGTGTCTGTAACCCGAGGTACCACTGCAGCTGATTTCCAAGCAATGCTATTTTCACCACTAAAAGAATATGTGGAATTGGCAGGATTTGAGGGTGTGTTTTTTTAAAAAAAGAATTATTTAAGAAAAATTGAGAAAATATGTGAAGCAGTGGGAAAAGATTGGAAATGGTAACCATGGAAGTGTGGAGGGGAGTCAAAGAATTCGGGGAATCCTAAATGATGACGATGTTTAATGTTTGAACTGAAATTTCCAATGTAAGACTCAATAAGAAAGATTAATAATTTTTCAAAAAGCACGTGTCATATCATAATGCTCACTGTTTGCCCACGTACGTCTCTCCCACTCCCCAGATAAATCCACAATCTTATGAACACTCTCTTGGGAAGGGAAGGTAAAGGTAAAGGGACCCCTGACCATTAGGTCCAGTCATGACCGACTCTGAGGTTGCGGCGCTCATCTCGCTTTACTGGCCGAGGGAGCAGGCGTACAGCTTCCGGGTCATGTGGCCAGCAGGACTAAGCTGCTTTTGGAAAACCAGAGCAGCGCACAGAAACGCCGTTTACCTTCCCGCCAGATACCTATTTATCTACTTGCACTGACGTGCTTTCAAACTGCTAGGTTGGCAGGAGCAGGGACCGAGCAACGGGAGCTCACCCCGTCGTGGGGATTCGAACCGCTGACCTTCTGATTGGCAAGTCCTAGGCTCTGTGGTTTAACCCACAGTGGTACCCCCCCAAAAAAAAACCCACCCTACTGACACCCACCCCCAGCATCATGATACTCTGAAGATACTATTACATTATGAAGTTAGTGGATGGTCAAGTAGGAATGTAGTGCTTGAAGACTTGTCCCGGTTCTTCTTCCATCCAAGTCTATCTCCGCATTCTTCCTTCATTCTCTTCCTTTTTAAGCCAGGAGGTCTATATTTAAAACTGGCACTCTAAAAATAGGGTAACCCGAGGTGGTCATAAAAGAGCTTTTTAGCTTTTGTACACGCCCTCTAATGCCCCTCTTTTGGGATGTATAATCCAAGCACAAACCAAGCTCCTTTTTCTCTGGGGTATATTTATAAATGGGTTTATAAATCCCCTCCCCTCTCTCTTGTTGTTGGTCTAATTTGTGAGTTGGGTTCCAATTAGAAAATAGCCCAAAAGGTATTTCTTTATATAGAAATGAGATACTGAGCTGTTGCCTACCTTGAATCTTGGTAATGACATAGGGGGTATCAGATTGTTGTTGTTGTTGCTGCTGCTGCTACTAATTACCTGCCCAAAGATCCCAGGGCAGGTTACAACAATTCAAATATAATATTTAAAAAAACAGTTTAAAACTTAAACTAATTATATTATAAATAAATAAATAAGATAGATAATAATAATAATAAATAATGGTTCAAAAAACCGGGCTCAGGGCGGCTAACAACAAATTTAAACCACTTAACTTGATGCAACAAAAAACAGCATAAAATACAGTATAAAATGTGAATACCAATAAATTCAAAATCAATTTGGGGCGAAATCCATCCAATAAACATTAGATGGTCACCAGGGTTAGCTGGCTAAATTAGTCCTATTTGGGCCAGCGAGGAGGCCAGGGGAGAATTAGCTGTGGGATCCTAGAACAGGTAATCTTCATAAAAAGGGGAAGGGAAGGGAAGGAAGGAAGGGGAATAAAAGATCAGGCTAAGTTCAAATTGAAAGGTGGATTCTTCATCCCAAAGTTGTGTTGGTTTCTGTTGCAAGAAATGTAAGAAGTATGTTGGAGAGGAGTGGTAAACCACAATAATAAATAATACGCATTCCGCCCAAAATATCCAAGGGCAGTGATAGCCTGTAGAACTAAATTTATCCCACTCTCCTTTGGTGACATTCTCCTCTCTCTTGTGCACCTGATTTGTTGAGCTGGCCGCTTTGTTCCCTTTCTGTCCCTGTGTCCGCTGTTTGCTAACTACGCTTTGGGGTTCTGAAATCTGAATGAGCAAGTCCCTACCAGAGAAGAATGGCAAACCAAGCTGGTGGACTATGCCGAGATGGCAAAGCTGACTGGGAAACTCAGAAACCAAGTGGATAAAAACTTTATAAAAGAATGGGGAACATTTGTAAGTTACTTAGGAGAAACCACTGTAAGCAGATGGAACCAAGACCAGGGTTTTGATTCACATGTAGCGTAAACATCACTACGGACAATACGGTTTGATATAAAAATTGGAGTACCGATGACTACGCAGTTGTAGGTGTTTAAAATGAGACCCCATGGAGGGGATGGAGGGAATTCTCAAGATCCAGGGAATTCTCTTTATATAGGTATGTTTTTACTAGTTTGTTTATTTGTACTTTGCATTTGCAAACCAATAAAAATGATTTCCAAAAAAAAGGAAAGAAATCTGAATGAGACAGCGTTAAAGGAAAATATCATGAAAATGATGTATAGATGGTATTTAACTCCTGTAAAATTAGCAAAGATATATCATAATAGTGATCTATGCTGGAAATGTAAAGAAAATGAGGGTACCTTTTATCATATGTGGTGGACCTGTCCCAAGATGAAAGACTTCTGGGAGAAGATTTATAATGAACTGAAAAAAATGTTGAAATACACATTTACTAAGAAACCAGAGGCCTTTCTTCTTGGAATAATAGGTCTGGAATTGCCCAAGAAAGATGATAGATTGTTTTTGTATGCCACAACTGCAGCTAGAATTTTGTTAGCTAAGAATTGGAAAATACAAGAAGTCCCAACAGTGGAAGACTGGCAGATGAAGATGATGGACTTTTCAGAGCTAGTCGACCTGACTGGAAGAGTCCGCGACCAGAAGGAGGAGGAGTACCAGAAGGATTAGATGAAATTCAAAGACTATTTAGTTAAATATGCTAAGATCATTTAATTGGAATAACTTGCAAACACCAGATAGGTTTAGGATTCAAATATGTGATGTTAGAGAATAATATGTTTAAAGTTTAAATGAAAAGAAAGAACGAGGTTAAGTGATTAAATTAATTTTATGAAAAAATTGGTTTTGGAAAACTGTTACAATGATATACACTGAAACTCAGCCAGGGGGATTTGAGGAAGTCACTTAACAATACTACTAAGATTGGATTAAGTACAGTTAAGATTTTTGTTTGTTTGTTTGTTTGTTTGTTTAATTTTTTTGGAAAATTAATTTTTAAAAAATGGGGAGGAAAAGAAATCTGAATGAGATGGATAAAAAATAATTAATAAATGCATTATAAATATTCCTTCCAAACATGTGCAGAGTGCTGGATCCTGCTTTGCAACTAAAAATAGAAGTATGTATGAAGTGTGTGTGTGTGTGTGTGTGTGTGTGAGAGAGAGAGAGAGAGAGAGAGAGAGAGAGGGGCACATTAAATGGAGCTGTCTTGTGGTCTGGCTGTTCTTCCCCGGTTAAGACTTGACTTCATTTTCATATATATTTTGCGAAACCTAGGCAAGCCCCAAACCGGTTCGGATGGACAAATATATGGAATGGGGGCGAGGAATCTTCCCCCAGTTTTTTTTTTAAATTAAATTATTAAGCCATAATTCTAAATATTAAAAACAGCACGCTTTTAAAAGTGAACATTGGGAGGCTCCGCAGTGGCTTTGTGGACGTCAGCCTGACAGCCTATTCCGAATTTATTTTGTTTGTTTATTTCTAACAAAATTTATAAGCCGCTTAACAACAAAAAGGCTCTAAGCGGTTGATCTAATACGATGTAAAATGTATGTAAAAGCAACATGCCCCGATAAAAGGAAAATTTAAAAAACAGGCAGCACTTAGAGCATATTATAGGTAGAGTATATTATTATCATCTACGCAATAAAATGACGTCGCTTGCCTAAACCAAACAATGCAAAGGAAACTCCTGCCAGAGACCGAGCCCTTCAAGGCTGCAATTCAAGAAAGACCCATTGAACTCAATGGGTCTTGCTCCAGAAAGGTCCTAATTGAATCGCGCTCTTTGGAGAAATGTCAGTTCCAGAAATCAAAGGAGCTTCACTTCCAAGTCGAGCGCTGCGAGAGACAGAAAGCGCGCTGTCGCCAGATTCAGTTTTTCTTTTCCTTTTAGCTGACGAGCCATCTGCTTTTCACCGATGGCTCGATCCCCGTTCAAAACCTAAGGGAGAAGAAAGCGCGAGGCAGAGAGATGATAATTCAAATAAGGAAAAAGCGATGGCTCGTTGGCTAGGAAAGGAGGCCGTCTCTCAAGTCTTTTCTTTCCTCGTTTCTTAGAATGGAAGAGGGAAAAGAGAAATATGATGGGGTGGTGGTGGTGGTGGTAGTGATCCGGGCCGGATTTAGATTTGACGAGGCCCTAAGCTCCTGAAAGTAATGGGTCCCTTTATATGTCCAGCTGTCCTTTGTCAACACCAAATTGTCGCTGTTTTTTGTGTTGAATATATGTGATATGGTGATTTATGGACCTAATAGGTATCAAAAGCCATTTGCACCTAACAAATAGGAGCTTACGCAACACAAAATACTGTTGCTGTATGTAGGTTTTATTTTATTTGTTTTTTATCTTATATTTTGGAAATGGACATCCAGCGGTTTTTCCCATTAATTTTTTTGGGGGACCCCAAGAGAGTGGGGCCCTAAACTATAGCTTGTTTAGCTTATACGTAAATCCTGGACTGATGATGATGATGATGATGATGATGAAATGGGGGTTCAATTTCCAGCCCCACTGACTGGAACTCACGATTCCCGCCTTGGGATTTCCCCACGATCCTCTCCTCTCTCTCTTTGTCTCTCTCTTTCACGCGCACAATTGCACGCCCACCCATCCCCTCTCTCACAGTCGCGCACACCTCCTCGCCTCTCTTTCTCTATACAGTGGTACCTCAGGTTACATACGCTTCAGGTTACAGACTCCGCTAACCGATAAGTAGTGCTTCAGGTTAAGAACTTTGCTTCAGGTTGAGAACAGAAATCGGGCTCCGGCGGCGCGGCGGCAGCAGGAGGCTCCATTAGCTAAAGTGGTGCTTCAGGTTAAGAACAGTTTCAGGTTAAGTACCGACCTCCGGAACGAATTAAGTAATTAACCCGAGGTACCACTGTACAAATTTAATAAATCATCAACAACTTCATCATCTCTCGCAAGAACCCTTCTCCCTAGTTTTTTCTCCCCAAAACAACACCAAAACCTTTTCATTTGCAGAAGGATTTTTTAAAAACTCCTACAACATGGTTATTCTTTTATTGCTATCCTGTTAATATCCTCCCCTCCATCACACTCTGGTTTGGTTGAGCTTCTTGCTTCCCACTGGCGTAGCGTGGGGGGTGCAAGGGGGGCCGGCCGCACCAGGCGCAACATCTGGGGGTTAGGGGGCGCAAATCCACGGGTTAGGGGGCGCAAATTACTTGCCTTGCCCCGGGTGCTGACAACTCACGCTACGCCACTGTTGCTTCCTTAACTTCCGCACAGCCTTTTCCCCGAGTACTGGAGGAGGCGGAAAGTGGGTCCCGCGGCTCACTGGTCCCGATCCGCAACCATTGCTGGAAAGGCTTCCCTTGCGAGGTACACCTGGATTCTACCTTTCGACCTTTCTGCGTCGATTCTTTGGCGCTGCGCGCAGAATTTACCTTTGGGAGGGCCCTGGCAACCTCATATTTTTTTTTCCCTCTCCCCTATTTAAAATAAAATAAAAGCATAACCCCGAGTGAAACCCACTCACTGAAAAGCTTCGCTTCCTTTCTTTAGGATCTCAAAGAACAAACACGCTACTTGCACAACCAGAGCGGACAAGCAGGAAGACTCCGCTCCGGAACTGCTGCGCTTTTTCTCTCGCGACCTAAAAGAAAACGGCACGTTTCCGTTCCTTTCCTCGAACAGCCAGCGGCGATTGTCCTCGTGTGCCGGCTTTAAAACCGAAGTTCTGCCTCGGAGGTTGGGACGGGTGGGGGAAGGGGGCCAGCTTATAATAAAAGAGCTCACGTTGTCTTCGCTCTCCATCTTCTCTGAAATCTAGCTGGCTCTAATTTCTGCGCACGAGGCCCCTTGTTCGTGCTCAAAGCAGCGGCGTCGCTCAGGACTGGGGTTTAGCAGAAGGGACAAAAGAAAGCAGCAGAAATTAAGTCCGAATTATGTCTGAAATATGTGGGGCATATTCACAAATTATTTATGAAATATGTTGGGCTCCCCCCCTCTTTTGTAACGTTTTCTTTACAAAAATCCGGGGCGGCTATTTTTACATATACTGTGTGTGTGTGTGTGTGTGTGTGTGTGTGTGTGTGTGTGTGTGTGTGTCTGTGTGTGTGTAAAAACAAAAAAACCCTCAAATAAAAGCTCTCCCTTGCTAAGCCCCTCAGACTCTTTTAACAATGGTTATTTATTTCCTCTCTCTTTCCCCCCCCCCCCAAGAAGACAGTGAAAGACGCAGGATCGCAAGAGGCTGGGAAGCGAGGGGTTATTTATTTTATTATCGATCCCAATTCCCAGAACAGGAGGAGAGGGAATCACTACAATCCGAATCAGCGTCAAGATTTCGCATGGAAAGATACTAAAAAAAGGGGGAGTCGGGTCGGGGAAGTTCCCAATCTGGAAAGGGACCGCAGAGGCCGACGGCCTATAGCAAAATCTCTTTTCCCCCTGCCTCTACACGCGAAGCGTTACGAGAGTTCGTCTCGTGTGTAATTGATAACGCGTGTTTCCTTCCCTGACTTTCTTTATTTCCGTTTCGGCAGTGCCTCACACATATCCTCGGTGTTTTAAAGGAATGCTTTGCTTAGAATTAAGGTTCTGGGGGGGGGTCGGGTCTCAAACGCACCCGGCTCCACGGAACCCCCTCCGGGCTCTATAAGAACCAACCGCGCCTCCTCCGAGATCCGTCAAATTCAACGGGTCACCGCCACCGTCAGGCGGACTCAAGAGTAGACCCGCTGAAATGAATGGAAATGGCTGAGGCCCATTCATTTCAGTGGATCTACTTTAGTTGGGCAAAACCAAAGAGGGCTTTGGAAATAGAATGCCAATCCCAAAGAAATCTCCCGGATTTGGGACCTGAGAGGTGATTGCCTGTCTCCCAAGAGATCGATAGATAAATAGACATATTACCCTTCTCATCACGTTGTTTAACTTTTCTCAGTGTGGCCCAAACGTTTTTAATTCTCAAGCCACCCTAACACCTATCGTGGACACGATCCACCCGACGTGAAGCAATTTTTTAAAAGCCCGTTCATTTAAACCGGAGTGTTGGGGGTCCCGATCCCTGCGAACTGGGCAGTAGGTCTACCGACTGACCTGCGACTTCCTCGCGAGAAATGCGTCTAGGGGATTGCAACTTTGAGCAACGCGCTTTATTTCTTGCGAGGGACACAGATTCATTCCATGATGATTATTATCACCTATTGTCGTTTGTGCTGGTAGCATACTTAAAATTATTATTATTATTATTATTATTATTATTATTATTATTATTATTATTATTATTATTATTATTATTAGCACCCTAACAGTTTTTGACACTTGCCATTAAAAACGGGTTGTTGTTTTTTTAAAATATTTCCACAACCCTGAATGAAATCGCAGGCTACTGGAAAACAGGCTTTCTGTTCAAAGGTTCTCCCTCTCCCCCCCCCCCGTTTTTCTTCAAAAGTGAAGGGGAAAATATTAAAAGCGCGCGCGCACAAAACCCCTTGCGCCTAGATCGCTTTCAAAGCCGAGAAAGCAGCCCACTTAATGCACGTGGATGGGCGTTATTCCCGGGTGGAATCGGGGGCTGACAGGTTAGTCTTCACCCTTCCGAATGAAAGTGCTTCTGATCTTGATCTTCGAATCCGGAGCGGGGCGGAGAGAGAAAGAAATCATTTGTAGATCAAGTCTAAACCCAGGCTGCTGAAAGGGGGCTGAAATTGACCCAGATGCGCGGAGGGAGAACAGCCTCGAGCCCTGTTGAAATCTCGCTAACGACAATTGCTCGGGGGCGACTCTGAGATATATCAAAGATGGAGTCATAAATAAGAATATTTTTTGGTTATATATATATATATATATATATATATATATATATATATATATATATATATATATATATATAAGTTTCCTTAGGAAGAGAGATTGGAGTTAAACTCGGATTAGCTACTTGCTGATAGGTATATTCGTCCCAGCCTTTTAAATACAGTGGTACCTCGGGTTACATACGCTTCAGGTTACATACGCTTCAGGTTACAGACTCCGCTAACCCAGAAATAGTGCTTCAGGTTAAGAACTTTGCTTCAGGATGAGAACAGAAATCGGGCCCCAGGGGCGCAGCGGCAGCAGGAGGCCCCATTAGCTAAAGTGGTGCTTCAGGTTAAGAACCGTTTCAGGTTAAGAACGGACCTCCGGAACGAATTAAGTACTTAACCCGAGGTACCACTGTACCCATCACTTGCTAGAGACAGGGGGTGAGTGGATTAAATTTAAGGGTGTGTTTTTTCTCCTATTCTTGGTGGAGGGGGTGTGCTTTTATTTATGGAGAGATGAGCTTTTGGTTTCCGGTCAAAAGCCTTTGCTCCCGGGTCCTTTATTTCGAAAACAATTTTTATGGAAAACACTGTCGCTGCCGGTCCGTGCAGACAGCACTGAGCTGCATGGCCCGAATGGTCTGGCTCAGCAAAATGCAGCTTCTTGTTGAAAGAAGGGCCGTAGCTCAGTGGGTGAGAATCTGCTTTGCATGCAGAAGGTCTCAGGTTCGATTCCCGGCAACTCTAGGTAAAGGTAAAGGGACCCCTGACCATTAGGTCCAGTCGTGACGGACTCTGGGGCTGCGGCGCTCATCTCGCTTTACTGGCCGAGGGAGCCAGCGTACAGCTTCCGGGCCATGTGGCCAGCAGGACTAAGCCGCTTCTGGCGAACCACAGCAGTGCACGGAAACACCGTTTACCTTCCCGCCAGAGCGGTACCTATTTATCTACTTGCACTTTGACGTGCTTTCGAGCTGCTAGGTTGGCAGAAGCAGGGACTGAGCAACGGGAGCTCACGCCGGCCGCGGGGATTCGAACTGCCGCCCTTCTGATCGGCAAGTCCTAGGCTCTGTGGTTTAACCCTGGGGAAAACTCCAGAGAGCCGCTGCCGGTCTGTGCAGACGATACTAAGTTAGATGGTGTGACTCAGTGGAAGGCAGCCGAAGGAATCTCTGCTCACCCTGAGCCTTCTGCGTCCAGCCCACCCTCCGTCTCCATCGTCCTGACTCCTGCCTTCTTCCCCAACCACCCCGTCCGTCCTTCCTTGTTTGTTCGCCCGTCATGCCCAAATTCTCCTCAATGACAGCTCTTCTCCTCCGCCTCACCCCCATTTATCTCCCCTCCAAATCTACCCAGGACCACCAGCAGCCCCCGGGAAGGGAGATCCATGAATCATCCCTGAAGGGGGACGCGTGAAAGGGGGCCAGCAGCTCCCCGGAGCTACCACTGTGAAAACGAAAGGGGGGGCGAGAGAGAAGCAAACACCTTCTGAAAGCGTCGCTTTTACGCCTGCAAATCGCGCGTGGACCCCCGCACCTGCCGGCCTCGGAAGTCTGCCCTGAATGGAGCTTTTGAGTCTATGGAGGGTAACAAAAGTGGCTTTTTAAAATTATTATTCTAAAAAAAAAAGGAGGAGGTAGAGTATTCAGGCACCCAGAAATAATCCTGGGAACGGTACTTTGCCTCTCACAGAACTATAGCACCGGGCACCCTTAAGAAACTATAGTTTCCAGGATTATTTGGATAGGGTGAGCATTGGAAAAGATGTGGATTGACTAACCATGTCTACTCAGAAGGAAGCCGTGCTGAATTCAAAGGGGCTTGGGGTAAATGGGGTTAAGGATTGCAGCCTTAGCCAACCAAATTGAGGTGGTAAGCGTGGAGAGAGAACCCCACCTCTTTAGGAACGCCAAAATACAGGTTCCAAACCCCGAGGCGGTGTGGTATAATGGTTAGAGTGTCGGACTAGGATCTGGGAGACTCGGGTTCAGAATCCTGATTCAGCCTTGAAGTTCCCAGAGCGATCTTGGGCCGGTCACTCTCTCCCCCGCCCAGCCCACCTCACAGGGTTGTTGGGGGGGGCACACTTGGAAGTTATGGGCACGCCAACCACACACCGTTTAAAGTGGAGCCACATGGATTAAAAACACGACGACAAGCCTGATTCACATTTGAAGTTGCCAGAGGACAAGACCCGTCAGCGTAAAATTCAATTCCTAAACACCCCACTCACAGCACAATCCCATAGACGCCTATCCAGACCCAAACCTCATTGAAGACAATGGAACTGGCCAGTGCTTTTTTTCTTTAAAAATAATGTTTGGGGTACTCTCATTTTGACTCAAGAAAACCACCATTTTATTGTTCAAACTGGGGAAAATAAATACAGTAAATGGACAAACGTACAAAGATTCACAAAATGTTTAGGGTTGTGCGTACCCCTGCGTACCACCCAGAAAAAAAGCACTGGAACTGGCTTTCAGTTAAGCGTGTATAAGACGTGACAATTTAAAAGTCCTCAGCGGTTATAACTTTCAAGGAGGAGGTTTGCTTAGAAAAGGAGGCCTTCGCAGGATCGGCCCCAACGATCTTTATTCTGCACTGGATACGTCTCACCTTAAATCCAACAGAAGGAAAAGTTGGGGTTTAGACGCTGCCCCCCACTTTCCCCCACTTTTTAATGAACCTGAACTTGTTTCATTTGCTGTATTGTAAAGCGCCTGAGGAATCTTTATGACCGAAAGGAGGCCTACAATAGAATAAGGCAAAACATGATCAAACCATACAAAACTGCTGCGTTGTTGTTTTGCGTGTAACTGAATCTGACCACTAGCAGCGCTAACCTCTGCTTGGTTACACTGCATTCAAACGGAGCTTCCTCCTTCGTGGGCGCGTTTAGGATTGCAATCTACGTCTGCAGTCCCAATAGGGAGTAAAGCTGCGAGTAAGTCTTATTGAACTCAGTAGAGATTGGTTTTGAGAAAGCAAGCATAGAATCCATTCTATATTCCTGTTGCGCTCAGGACACAAGAAGGCCTCCGTCAACAAGCGTCGGAGCGTTCAGTTGTGGATTATTTGTTTAGAATTCAGGAAAAGGGTAACCATCCACAAGTTCCACTCTTACAGCGCAAAACTAGATGTGCTTCCTTGGAAGCAAGCCCTGGTGCAGTGGCGTAGCGTGGGGGGTGCAGGGGGGGCCCGGCCGCACCGGGCGCAACATCTGGGGGTTAG
The DNA here is from genome assembly GCF_964188305.1 of Podarcis bocagei. Lineage (NCBI taxonomy): Eukaryota > Metazoa > Chordata > Lepidosauria > Squamata > Lacertidae > Podarcis > Podarcis bocagei. Next base: position 13,498,680 of record NC_138142.1, on the reverse strand, counting down.
GGTTAGGGGGCGCAAATTACTTGCCTTGCCCCGGGTGCTGACAACCCACGCTACGCCACTGCCCTGGTGTGTTGAGCGAGACGTCTGAGCTGCATTCCTAACCCCACTTACTTGGGAATGAGCTCCATTGAATTCAATGGGACTTCTATTTGAGGAGACATAGGTTTGCACTCTTACTCCCTAGTCAGTCTTTAGATCGTAGCCTCAGTGTGTGGAGAGAGAGAGTTATATTCCCCAAGGTTCAGATGTTGAGGTTGCAACCATAAACACATTTACTAGGGCGCAAGACACCTCCGTTACCAAGAGTAATACAGTAATTGTCAACATCGCGCGTTCCTGCCTCCCAAAAGCATCTATATGGGAATATGGTTATCCAGGAATCGATGGTTTCATGACTAATAATAATAATAACAATTTTATTATTTACAGCCCGCCCATCTGGCTGGGTTGCTGGGACACCCTCCCCCCGCCCCCAATCTTTGTAAATTTCTAATTGGACGGGTTACTTGGAAGTGGCTGAAACCTCTGAAATAATTGGAGATTCCTTCTCTGCCAGATAGTTTCTGTAGAGGTTTGGCAACTGTTATTCTAACAGATCTCTTTCTTTTAAGCAACCCCAAACACTGTGAATGTTTCAGACGAGAACTAGCTCAGCAGTTTCAAAATCCGACTACGCAGCAAAATAACCAGAACTACCACTCTTTTAATAAGCCCTAGTGACTCTTAAAAGGTAAAACAGAAAGCACTTTATTTATTAAAATAGAACCATATATTCCTATTTTAGGATTACGCGCTGGTTTTAAAACCTAGGTGCATCTTTTAAAAACATGGACAGTACATATAGAATTACTTATTATATCACCGTTAGTATGCGGCATTGTTTTGTAAACCGCTTTTTCCTAGGCTCAAGCGGTATATAAATCCTGTTAAATAAATAACATTATTTATGTTTCATCTGAGGCTCCAGCTGTTTTCGAAGACAGCTTCCTTCAGCTCCAGCCAGCCACTTGCAGCCCCAAACAGCTGGAGGGCAGCCGGTTGGCAAAGGTTTTGTGTCTCAGCGATTTGGATATGGAGATGTTATTTTGTGCTCTTCTGTTACGATCTCCCCAAACCAGTTTTCCAATCGAAATCTTCGCAGACGTATCAACAAGCTTGACATTATCTGCAAGCGTACGGGAGAGAGAGAGCTGTTGACAGACAAACCCATACTTCAGTTCTCCTTTGATACTTGCTTATCCCTTCTCTGATACGTAAGGCTTTCTTTAACCCATTCTCTGCCGTAAAAACAAGAACAACAAAATGAATAGGACAGAAATACAAAGAAGAACTCTCCCTCCTTTTAACCGTGTTCATCCAGAAATCAGTCTCATTGATCATGATTGTTTATTGATGGGGTACCTAGAATTCAACGTAAGTCCCTCATTTCAGGGGAAGATAGTATTTCAGCTCAGGAGTCTCTTAGGGCGCCTCAAAAACTCGACGGGTGTCTTGTGGCCTGAACTCTTCCTCTCGAAAAGCAGACAAGGCATATCTGACGGAGAATGCGGGAAGGTCTTTGGACGATGCAGACGTTGTGCATTGGGACGCGGATCCATGCTGGTCTAGTCCCGCTCAGAGTCCAGCCACGGACCTCAGTTAGTCTTGTGTTTGTGAATTCTAAGGGATCGACATAAACCGCTCCCTAGAATGACAGCTTCCCGGGGTTCCCTCCGCCTACGCGGTTTATAACACAGCATTCGCGGGCACCTCAATTTTCAGCGGAAAAAGCTATTTTTTAAAATCAGATTGAAAATCTGTATGCCATGTACTCTATGTGTGTGTGTGTGTGTGTGTGTGTGTGTGTGTGTGTGTGTTCATATATATGCCATATATATGCATATATACACACATACATGAGATGTATAGTTTTAGAACCCGCCCTGTTTTTGTAAAGTTAAGTTGTTTTAAACTGTTAACATTGTGCATTATTGTGTTTTATATTAATGTTGTGTTTCAGTTGTCGTCGCCCGCCCTGGGACTTTCAGACGAAGGGAGGGCAATAAACTGTAGTAGTAATTACTATTATTATTATTATTATTATTATTATTATTATTATTATTATTATTATTATTATTATTATTATTATATTAAATGTATTATGTATTCACATACAAACATACACACACACACACGCTCTCTATAATTTATTTCTCTTGTTATTGAAGTAACTGGCCCTGTGGGCTTAGGCTGAAGGGTAGGACTGAAATCCCATCAATTAATTAGGAACATCCCCCGCCTCTCTGAATCAGGAGTCACCTCGATCACTCTTTGCGCGTTTGATCCCCAGAAGTCTGAGCAGCCGCCCTAGTCACCCGCCGACCCTCAAACTATCAGCGGTGGGTGGGTGGAGGATGCAAGCGCAGCTGGATCCTTCAGTAGCAGAAGTTTTGCAAAGGAGCCAAATAATAATATTAACCTTTCTGCGGGGCGGCTGCTACCGACCTCCAAATATTTAGCAACCTAAAGGATGGCCGGCATTAGAAAGCAACTCCCTCTCTCAGGAAATACATAACGATTGTGGCTACCTGCTGCGGGCCACGTATAAGACATCGCCATGTGTGGGGGGCGATGAAATATACCGTCCACGCTCTATTATTGCGCAGCGTTGTTTGTATCCATTTATCTCTTTTCTAAAAATAAAATACAGCACTCTCCAAAATCTGTTATCCCTGAGAGACTCGTTAAAATAAGTCGGAATATTTTTTATTTATTCTGATCTTTATTTCAAAGGATCCTGACTCCTGTTAAAGTGCGAAACCTTAAAATTTAAGTCAGCTAGCTCTTGCTTAGAAGTAGACGCCGTTGAGATTATTAACTTGCTTTAGGGTGGCTCCGATCCAACCGCAGCGACTTGCGCTGAGGTTTTCTTCAGATCGTGGGGAAGATTCAGCCAGGAATATTGACTTCAGCAGGACTAAGGCTGAAGCTCTCAATGATTTTATCGGGGAATAAATTCCCCCGAACTGTATGCCCAGTAAAAAAGAAAAGAAAGCATAGGATCGCGATTCATCTTTAAATGGATCGCATATCTGGATCCGATTTAAATCCAGAATCGACGGCTTCTCTCTGCTGTGCTTTTCCTTCCCTATATTAACTAAACGAAACAAGCCAGAACGACATTTTTCAGGAAATAGATCGCATTGCCTTCAGTCGAGCTTACTTCTGCCTAAGCTTCTTTAGGATCGCAATCACTGGAGCGCATTCGACTTCGGTTTAGAAATGAAATGAAATAAATAAATAAATACTTGTCGCGAGGAAGGCAGAGATGGCTGCAATCCTAAACACATTTGCCGGAGAGGAATGAACCCCTCCGAAAACAGAATTCGTTTCGGAGTAAAGGATTAGGCTTCGCTCGCCGACAACAACAACACTTTTCAATGTTGTGCAAAAGTTCACATAATTTAGCGGTCAAAAAAGTTCGTGCGTCTTGTTTATATACTCCGCAAAATCTGCCGGTTTTTATTTATCTGCTTAAGCAAAATACAATAAACCGGAAGCCTTTTCTCCTAAACTTGGTTGTCCGGCAGATTCCTGCTTCCGGATTTGGAGAGATCTTAAATTGCTTGGGCTTCATTCAGGTCCGCGTTTCACCCACAGCCGGTCACTTCGAGTCGCGGGCTGCTGTTTAACTGTCTCTTTGTTTCCGGGAGGGGATTATTTTTCAAGACAAAACATCTCCTTCTGAATACATCCCGAATACCCATTAGACGCAACTGTTTTTCTTTCCCTCTTTTTTCAGAGCCGCCAATTAATAGGATCCCGGCTCCATAATCCCACCTGGCGCTTGCAAGAAGACCTACTTTGCGACATTCTTTCGCTCTTGTTTTTCTGTGGACGGGATTTCAGCCTCGGATTTGCCCCCACTTCGCTTGGACCGGCCATTTCCTGTTGGAAAGGCTAGTTGCGCGTTAAACACGAACAGCGGGGTGGGGGGTAAAATGGGGCGGGGGAAACTATTTTTCTGCACCGCCTATGGGAGAGTGAAACGGCTACTCAACGTTAGCCCGCATCGCGTTCTCGATGCGGTACAGAACGCAGAAATTACAAGCGAGGTCTCTGCCCCGATGGTTTACAGTCCACAAGACTGGGATCTGGGGGCGGAAAGGGGGATAGGGGCTATGGATCAACATTGGAGGCAGCAATAGGAGGTGGGGGTCAAGTACCCCCCCCCAGACACATAAACATTTACTTCCCCCTCCCTCATTATTGAACATGCAAACCTCCTTCTCGGCTTAAGGGAGCTTTAGTTAGATTGGAAGCGCTCTGTGATGCTTTTCTGTCGGTGACATAAAAATGAGAGTAACGGAAATCAGTCGCAAAGTCTGGGAGATCCGATTCTGTGGAACTGGCTGGAATACAGCCAGTCAGTTTTATGGATCTGAGCGCGTTTAGGATCTCAGACCCGGGGCATGAGTGCAAGAGTGAGCGCGTGATTTCTCTCTCACGCGCAAGCAACGCAGCCTGCGGAAAACCGGATCTGGAGCCTGGTACGCGCGAGAACGTCCTTGCAAGGCACCGTTGGTTTAAACTTTAAAGCCTACACCCTGCTTGTAACAATCGCGGCTTGTTATAAAGCCCAGTCCTATGCGTGGCTCTCCATAGAGTTCTTTGGGGCTTACTCCCAGGCCAGCGAGCGTATAGGATCGCGGTCTTACAGTGTAAGCCTATCATCCAGGTCTGTTTTAGAAGCAGGTCCCATCGGGTTCAATGAGGAGGACTCCCAGGGAAAGGGGCATTTAGGATCGCCCGTTCACAGGGTGCTATGCTCTCCGCGTCTACTCTGAAGTAAGCCCCGCAGTGCTCAGTGGGGCTTATTGCCAGCTAACCGGGTACGGGATCAGTGCCTTAATAACAGAGCGCGGCTTGCAGTAACAACAGCCGTCCGCTCCCAAGTGATTCTTTCCAGATTAGCAAAACCGGATTGAGATGGGCCGGGCATCGTCTTAATTTCGTACTAATAAATGCGAGCAAGCTGGTGGGTGTAATCCGGCGCCCCGCCGCTTGATGGCTTTTAGAAGGCTGTTTCTCTCGCTGAAACTTTCTCCTAATTTTAACAATTATTTCCCACCCACCCTCCTTCTAATTAAACACGTTTTCCCCTGTTATGCTCGGCATCTTAAACCGCCTCATTGTGGGGTCTCATTGTTTTAATCTGATCTTGATCTCTTGTGGATCCGTTTCCTCTCGCCTTCCTGCGAGCTCACCGGCTAAGGAAGCTTCACATGTTGCAGTCCTGCGCTTTTACCTCGGAGTAAGCCCCACTGGATTCAAATGAGGCATACCTACGAGTATGGGGTACATAATGAGTTTGTGCGATGAATCAGCCACGTTTTTTGCTTGGGAGGGGGGTGGGGGTTGTAGACTCGAAGGCATGAGCAAGTTTCTGCTTTTTAAAAAATCCTATTTTCCTCACTTTTCTTTACTTGGCAGCAAAAGGCATCTGGTAGTCTGTGTTAAGCGGTCTCCAACTTTTTCCGTCCTGGACCCCAAACCATCATTTCTAAATGGGGTCGTTTCTAAACCGCCTCTCAGCCAACCGCACAAGGCGGTTTGCAAACATCACTGAAATGCAGCCGTGCAATACAAAGCATAACATTCTCGCCTTGCGAATATCACAAAAGCGTGCAACTTGGTGTTATGTAAAAACTTCTTAAAGATCTGTTTTTAATTAACAAATCCAGCTAAATCAAACATGAGGTAAACGTGGAAAACATACTAGTATAAAGCTAAATATAAAAAGCAACCTTGAAAAAAAAAGCAAAGTGTGCCTAGACCTTTGAAAAAAGAACCGAAAGCATATCACTTACATTTATAGGCCCCAGGAGAATAAAATAGGTATTTTCCAGGCAAGAAGAAGAATGTAATGCTGGTGCCAAGTGGGCCTTTGGGGGGGGGGTATTTCACAGCTGAGATGCCACCACTAAAAATGCCCTAATCACCTCCTTGTGTGTGTGGAGCAACACTTGGCAGTGGCCCTCCGCTAAACTAGGGGCCCGTTTAACTCCATCTTTTGCATCGCTCCTCTCTACACTATTGCATGTCAACCCTCTACACCATTGCATGCATTACACCTGCAGGCTGAGGATAACATCAGAAGCTTCCTTAAACTGAGTCAGGTCATTGGCCCATCTAGCTCAATAATGGCAGTGGCTCTCCGGGGTTCCAGGATGTGGGATCTTTCCCAGCCCTACGTAGGGATGCTGGGGATCGAACCTGGGACATTCTGCAGGCAAAGCAGACGCTCTGCTTCTGAGCTACGCCCTTCCATAGCCTCTAGGGGAGGTTATGGCATAACAAACGTGTTAGTCTTTGAGGTGCTACGCCGTACACGGGCACCTTCTTGTTTCCCCAACAGGCACAGATGGCGGAGAGATAGACACTTGTCATCGATCTATGTACAACTGATCGAGAGGCAGGAGAGACTGAGTGATAAGGTAGATCAGTCAGTCCCTGCCTATCTCACTCAACAACTCAGAATCGCAAGTGGGTCAGAGATGACAGAATATGAGGGCGCGTCTGGTGTCCAGCCCAGCGAAAGTCCAGCTGCTGAAACCGCAGCACTTCAGGCCTTAAAAGCAGAAAACAGCGTTCTGCTCCTTTCTGCTGCGCCAGCATCCGGACACCGTAACTACCTGAAATGCCCCATATCCAAAATCCTAGCTGGAATCCTCTGCTTTCGGGACTTAACTCTTTCCTGCCCCACTCTTAAGTTCCCCTTCCCATTTCATCCTGCTTTCCTAACTGCGGTCTGCCGCCAACTAAGTTCTCCTCAAAGTAGACCCATTGAAACGAATCGAGATGACTAACTTAGGCCCATGCATATCAACCCGTAAGGAAAATTTAGTTGGGTGCAAGTCTCCCACCCCCACTTCACGGACTTCCTCTAATTACGCTCCCACCTAATTTCCCTCAAAAATAAAATAAAATAAAATAAAATGAGGGCGGGAGAGAGACTCTCCATGGGATTCAGAGAGTCGACTTTCTTCCTCTCAGTAAAAAAAAAAAAAAGTCATTGGCACAAGTTGGGGCGGGGGAGTAATAAGAGCGGAAGCCAGCCAGGTTACTTGCTGAGCTTGTGCCATTGGCAGCGCGGGCTGGCGGGACTGGCTGGCTGAGAGATCAAGGCAGAAGACTGGGTTTCCGCATAAAGAGAAGTAGCAGCAGCAGCAGCAGCAGCAGCAAGCCGAGGCAAGGCAGGGAGGAGGCTTCTCCCAAGCCAATCCTGCCAAAGATTTGGAGAGCTGGCCAGGACGAGGGAAGCACAGACGCGGAGCCCCGGTCCCCTTTTTGCCTTCGCTGCTGCGCGCAGGAGGTGAGGAGGGAGGCGCAAGGCACCCAATGGAGGCCGGGCGGAGGGAGGCAGATCTTCTCCTCTGAGGCACCTTGGCCCCGAGCGGAGAGAGAGAGAGAGAGAGAGAGAGAGAGAGAGAGAGAGAGAGAGAGAGAGAGAGAGAGAGAGAGAGAGAGAGAGAGAGAGAGAGGAGCCGAAGAAGAGGGAGAGACGCAGAGGGACCTCTCCAGAAGCCTCCGGGGCTTTGGATGCTGGCGACGGGCCTCGCAGGAGGAAGCAGACCTCGCTGCCTGGAGACGAAGGGAACCTCCGCGAGGCTCTCCCTGCTGTAAGTCTCCATCCCTCCTTATTGAGGATCTTTTCCTTGGGGAGAGGGAGAAGGGGGGGACGGACTTCTTTATCTCTCCACTTTTCTTTAAATGAGCCATTAACTCTTCCCCTACCGAACAAGCTGCTTTTATTTCCAACGGATCCTTGCGCGCGCTTTCCATCTTCCATCTCTTTATTTTTATTAATCACAAGAATCGCTACAGCTCCCCCACTGCCGCAACCTTGCTTCGTTTCTGCTCAGAGAGGCGACCTGTGGCTGGTAGCATAAACCGTAAGCAAGGGTTGTTGTTGATGTTTCGAGAGGGGGAGGCAGAGAGACAACGTTCCCTTGCGTATTTTCTTCCTTTGCGCAAATTCAGATCTGGCCGGGGGACGTTCTGTCGAGCAAACGCTATAGCACTGCGCTCCGAATGGTTCTTAATGCCGATCCTATACGTGTTTGGTCGGAAGTAAGCCTCCTCCCGCACCCCGCGCAATCCAGCGGGGTTTACTCTCCCGCGAGCGCGCTTTAGAGCACAACACTAGATATAAAACCACTTCGCTTTATCTGGACTGTGGATCGTTGAGGATCCTTCAGAAGAAAGTCCCTCGGAGTGTCCTGAAAATAAGGCTCACGGAGCGATCATATGAATACTGCGGGAATAAATTGGGTTTCACTTCCAGTAAACACGGTTAGGGTCGGTCTCTTAAATGCGTTCTTATTATGTAGACCCCCTTGAAAAGACTGGACCTATGTTAGTCCTTTTCATGAATTTCAATGGGTCTACTCTGAGTAGGCTCATCATTGGGTACACCTAATAGTAACAGCGGCGGCAGCGGCGGCAATTATTTGCTGCGATGGCCCCTTGCAAATTCCTTACCGACCCAGACGCAGGCCACTTAAGCCGGAATCCTTGAGTTGAAGACAAAGTGTGCCCCGCTAGATTCGGAGGAACTAAATTCCCTGCACGGAGCGTTGCGGTTTAGCTAATACCTGGTGGCTTAGAGCCGTGAGGGAGGTCTAGAGCTCTCTGCTCTCTTGTGGGTGCATATTAAATCGGAATGGTAAAAGGTTTAGCACCCAAGCGTGTCGTTAGACACACCGCGGGTGTAGAATGCCTACTGCGAAATCTGCGAGCGGCTTCGGGAGAGGTTGTTGTAAGAAACAGCAGCGCAGCTCAGTTTCAGTGCAAAAAGTGCGCGCGTGAAACTGACCCTCGGGACTTTAGTGCAACTCGGCTCCTCCGTTGAACTTGCTGAGAGCTTTGTGAGGGTTGATCCCAACGGGGAACGGAGTTGTAAACACAAACAGACACGCTCTCTCTCTCTCTCTAAATGCAGAGGGTCGTTCCCAATGCTAGTCATGTTCATAGCAGTACCGTTGAAGTTAATGGGCAAAGCTAATTTAGGTTCCTAAATTTCGACGAGTCTCCTCTGAACAGCGCTTAGCTAGAGACAACCCCAAGATTCAGCCTTCGTTGTTTTGAGTAAAGCGCTGATTTACATAGGAAGCTCTCTTATTACAGGATGAGACCAGTGTGGTCCATCTAGCTGAGAACTGCAAGCTGGCAGGAGGACTTGGTTGGAGACAACCCAGGAATAAGTAAATGTGGGTAGATATTCTGTACCCATCGAATTCAGTGTAACTTAATTATCAGTAGACATAGGATCGCAGACATAGCTGTGTGTGTGTATAGCCTCGTCTGCCCCTTTCTTCAGTCTGTTTTCTGGAAGTGTCCCCCTCACCCAAACACAAATACAACAAGTTTTATGGACGCATTTCAAAAGGTGTGTGCGTATCGGAGACACTCTAGAACGCGGCTCCTCCTCCAGAATCGGGTCCGGTAACCTGAAACCCGGGCGCTCTAAAGCGGGAAGGAAATGGTTAACATCCCTATATGCTCAATTACCTTGAGAGAGCGGCGGGAGAGATTAGTTTGGCTCAGGGAAGGCTCATTTAAAGGTACATTAAATCCTTCCAACACTCCCTTAGCCAAGCACCCAAGGTGAACCAGACGTGCGAAGTAAACACTGTCTGGGTTCCTGCTTAAAAAAAGAAAAAACGTCTCCACCCTACAATCCAAAAGGAGGAACTAAATCGGCGATAATCCAGCGCAGGTATACTCGGGAGTAAAACATAAGTAAGAGAAGCCTCACTGAAATAAGCAAATCTGTGGAACAGCCGATTAGGGCTGCGCTTGGAGCGCACGGTTAATTCGAATCGTAGCCTTTTGCTGGGGAACATAGATCCGGGACCTCATCCCGGTGGATCTACTCACAGTCAAGGGATCCCCTCGGGGCAGAAAGCTGCGGAATGAGCCAGCTCCTAACCACCCCACTCCCCCGAAAACAGCAGAGCTGGTTGACAACCCGGTGAAGAAATATAGCTGAAGGAATATAGATCTAAAGCAGGCATGTCCAAGAGGTAGAGCGATATCTACTGGTAGATCAGTGGACGTCTGAGGTAGATCGCTGGCAGATCACTGGCTCCCCCCAAAGATGCCCAGAAACTTTGGCTCCCCTAAAAAAAGCTCTACATCTTTGACCTGCACCCAGTGGCGTAGCATGGGTTGTCAGCACCCGGGGCAAGGCAAGTAATTTGCGCCCCCTAACCCGTGGATTTGCGCCCCCTAACCCTAACCCCCGATGTTGCGGCCAGTGCGGCCGGCCCCCCCTGCACCCCCCACGCTACGCCACTGCCTGCACCCCCCAAAAGGGGGTAGATCACTGCCAGTTTTTAACTCTCTGAGTAGACCTCAGTCTCTTGGAAGCTAACCACTCCTGGTCTAAAGCTTTGCAAAGGGGCGTTAGGACAATAAGTCCCGGGGCTAAGGTTCCCTGACGGAGCTTCTGTGTACGGTGGGCTCCGTGAATGCTTGCCGAAAGGGGAGGTGATTATTGAACGCCCCATTCCTGCCGCCCCGGTGGTGGCAAACACAGAGAGCGAGCCGTGTTGATCCAGAGATTAAACGCGCGGCCTGCTTCTCCATTAACGAGGCCCGCTTTCCCAGGGAACGCTTGCGAGCGATCCCCATTTAAAGGCTCTACGGTTACAAGGAGGATCAACTCCGGTGTCTTTCCTGCCTGACCCCAGTTAAAATGTTGGGGGGAGATTTAAGAGGGCCTCCTCTTTTTTTCTGGAGGAAAGGGGGGGGAGTGCAATCTTGTGCATGTCTTCCTCAGAAGTCCCCCTTTAATTCAAGGGGGTTTATTCCCAAGAAAGCAGGCATGGGATTGCAGCCTTCGGAGGAAAGAAATCGTTCCCAAATTCCGTGGGAGAGTTTGTGCGTCTTCTGACTTGGATGACGCGGGTCTATTTCTGCTTTGTCAATGTAATAGTAATAATTCTGAGTATAATGATGTTTACTCTGCCCGCCCCAGCCTTAGGGATGTGCACGGTGAAACATCAAAATCAGTAAGGCTCAGCTATTCAGCTAAGGATAAACCCATTGAAATTAAAGGCCCCGTCGTGCCTATTAATTTCAATGGGTCTACTTGGTGTGTGACCTTGGATGCAACTTTAAATAGTTCGCCTAGGGTTCTCAGTCACCTACTGGAAAATGTATCCTATTGAGTGAGTCCATTGGAAATAACTTCAAAAATATGGTTTTAGACCAGGGGTCAGCAAACCTTTTCAGTAGGGGGCCAGTCCACTGTCCCTCAGACCTTGTGGGGGGCTTGACTATATTTTGAAAAAAAAATATGAACGAATTCCTATGCCCCACAAATAACCCAGAGATGCATTTTAAATTAAAGCACACATTGTACTCATGTAAAAACACCAGGCAGGCCCCACAAATAACGCAGAGATGCAGTGGCGTAGCATGGGGGGTGCAGGGGGGGGCCCGGCTGCACCGGGTGCAACATCTGGGGGTTAGGGTTAGGGGGCGCAAATCCACGGGTTAGGGGGCGCAAATTACTTGCCTTGCCCCGGGTGCTGACAACCCACGCTACACCACTGCAGAGATGCATTTTAAATAAAAAGACACATTCTACTCATGTAAAACATACTGATTCGGACTGAGAAGGTGATTGGGCCTTAGTTTGCCTACCCATGTTTTAGACCGTTGGCTAAATACTGATGGGGGGAGTGGTGTAACAAAAATTACGTATGTAACTAGAATAAGACTTGAAATCTTCCTTCCAAGTTTTCGCCTGCATAATCAAAGAACAGTTGAGACACATTGGGTCTTCCAGAACTTCAAGTTAAGATTCTGGCAAATTTGCTCTACGTTGGAGTTTGATAGCAGTGTTTACTTATTATTTATAAAATACATAAAGTCTACTCGTTTGCTGGCACCGCCAATGATATATTTCAGACTGAACAGATTACAAAATTTAAAAAGGGTTTGGAGATTTTAAAATGCTCCAGACAGCTTCTACCATTACTATTAGTAGCAAACTGGTAGTAGCATGGCGTGGCCTTGTTAGTCTTTTGCAGCCAAGATTCATGTGGCACCTTAAAGACTAACAAAATTATTGTAGGATAAGCTTTCCTGGATAATAATAATAATAATAATAATAATAATAATAATAATGATAATATCTGTCCCACTTTTATACATACAATAATTTGTTAATTCCCATTCACAAAGAGAATGTTTTAGCACTTGACATGTTACATGGCGGAAGGCTGCAACTCTTGCTTATATTCCACTGCAGTAGAGAAACCTATCTTAAATCAGCCACCTTTTATGACTTGGTCTGTAATTCATATCCCACTGAAATCAATCGCAAAACTGTCTCTTTTTGTTACAGCTGTTATGTTCACTGTCAATATAGAAACACACACACACACAAACAAACAAACAAACAAACACACACACATCACAAAACAAAGCCTTGCATTAAAAACAACAACTGGACAGCTGTTAAAACAGCTAAGATTAAATTCTGCTCGCAATGATTCTAAAAACAGTATCCTTTACTTGGAGAAGAATAAAAAGTTACGCCTTGGATCTGTAGCATTGTGTCTGTGTATCAATTTTTTCTTTCTTCACCAGAGGCAATTACATTTTTATAATTATTGGTGTTGCAGCAACTTAGCTGATTCATGGCAGATGAACCAACTGAAGAAATGTCCCCAAAATTAATTGGGCGACGTAATTTTTTCTCCTATTATTTTTAATACAAGGGTTTAATAAATTGCAGGTGGCAAGTGAATTTTAGGAGAGAGATTCTCCTTGGAGCAAGGAGCAGGAAGCTACTTTTAAGATGGCATGGGCTGCGACACACACACACACACACACACACACACACACACCTGCATAAACTATCATCAAAAGGATTATGTTTTATGCTTTAGAACTATTGCAGTGTTTTGTTTTTCTTGTATGCAAATTTAACTGATAGAGCAGCTACTGTGTTTAGCTGGGCGAAAGCCTGCTGTTAACACCTCTCCCTCTTTGAACTTCACCAGCCTGTGTGGTGTCATCATCTAGCATGGACATCTTCTGCCCTGAAGGCCACCTGCATGATATTGTAAGAAATGCCCAATTATAGAAGTATAGAGTGTTCAGAAGAACTAGGGTGTTTTTTCAAGGAAGGGCCTTTCTTGTACAAGGGCAAGCTTCCTCAAACTCGGCCCTCCAGATGTTTCAAGACTACAATTCCCATCATCCCTGACCACTGGTCCTGCTAGCTAGGGATCACGGGAGTTGTAGGCCAAAAACATCTGGAGGGCCGAGTTTGAGGAAGCCTGTACTAGGGGATGCAGCCGTGTTTCTCTTATGGACAGTATCATAGGAAATTCCTTATACTGATTCTGAGCACTGGCTCATCTACTTCAGTCTTGTTGGCACTGACCGGCAGTCGCACTCCAGGGTTTCAGGTAGGGACTGTCTCCCAGCCTTACGTGGAAAGCACTGTTTTAGCAGAGCTACGGCCTTCGTTGATTTTACAAAGTCCTGTTGGTTTAACTGGAGAGTTAAGTCTAGCTTTCGTTTTTGCTTTCAACTTATGCATCGCTCAGACAGGTGGAGATGTCAACATTTTATATTTTTATTGTGGTCTCTGGGGCCACTGATGGGGTCTGGGGAATGCAAACCCTTTTTCTGATGTTTTCATGGTGTGTGTGATTTTTTTTTTTTTAAGTAATCCTCTAGATACTAAGACAGACACAAGGAAAAATGTGCAGACAGTATTGTACTCGTCTGCTCCTTACCTTCCAGTGTAGTGACACTGGGGAAACCAGCAAGCCATAGACTTATTATTATTATTATTATTATTATTATTATTATTATTATTATTATTCAAGTTAACTGAAGCAATACAACTGTTGGCCAACATCTAGGCAATGCCTAGATATCAGACAAAATATCACAAAATAGGATGCTGATTTTCAGGCTCTCCAGATCAACAAGGAGGGCATTGGTGAGGAAATTCTGTGTGTCTCTATTTAGAAGTAAATCCCATTGAGTTCAATCAGTCTTCCTTCTAAGCCAGTGTTTCCCAACCACTGTTCCGCGGCACACTAGTGTGCCGCGAGATGTTGCCTGGTGTGCCGCGAGATGTTGCCTGGAGGGAGGCGGGCGAGTCAGGCGATGAGAGGCGGGGCGGCGACGGTGAGGAGAGGCCGCCCAGCGCGGGGCTCTCGCCATCTGCCTGCCTGGCTGCCTGCGAGCTCGGCGGGCAGCGCCTCCGTCCGCAGCGCCCGCCTCGCGGCTCTCATTCCCTGCCCCTGCCAAAGCTCACCCAGCCAAGCCGCGCTCTCCTTCCTGCCTCGCTTTGCTGCCTCCTCCCCCCCCACCCCCAAAGCTTGGAGGTTCCCCGGCAAGGGGGAGGGGAAAAAATTGAAACTTACACTTTCGTGCGTCCCTCCCGGCGTGACGCTGCGCGCTGACGTCACGGGGCTGTAATGGTGGTGTGCCTGGAGATTTTTTTCATCAAACAAGTGTGCCTTTGCCAAAAAAAGGTTGGGAAACACTGTTCTAAGCTACACAATATGTTTAGGTTCTTGATTGTTCTGCCTAGATGTCGTCCCCCCCCCCGACACACACACCAAATCTTTTGTTAGTAAATGGTAAAGGTAAAGGACCCCTGGACAGTTAAGTCCAGTCAAAGGTGACAATGGGGTGTGGCGCTCATCTTGCTTTCAGGCCGAGGGAGCCAGCGTTTGTCCACAGACAGCTTGTGAGTACCGGTCTACTGACAGGGTTCAGTTGTTATGTATCAGCTTTATGATAAGAGACTTTTTAAACACACAAAAACAAATTGCTTTTAATGTTTGATGTATTACGGTATTTTAATATTTTGTTGGAGGCCACCCAGAGTGGCTGGGGAGGCCCAGCCAGATGGGCGGGGTATAAAATAATAAAATAATAATAATAATAATAATAATAATAATAATAATAATAGCCTGAGTCTGGGAAATGTCTATTGGTTATTTTGCTTAAAAGATGTTAAGCAACAATTTTTTTTACTATTATTTATTATGAAAGTGCAATGTGGAGCTTTTTAAGGGTGCTATGTATATGAGATGCTTGCTAGGGCTGATGGGAGCTGTAGTTCTGCAACATTTGGAGGGCTGCAGGTTCCCCACACCTGAACTAGACTCAGGACAGTCATCTCTCAGGGAAGATGAAGTTGCAATATGTATTTATACTGTACTGAGCAGATCCTTGGATTAGATGACTTCCAACATCCCTTCCAGGATTCTCCATAGATCTCCTCGCCTCCACCTTTGCTCCACCCTCTCTGCCGATTCAAACTCTTCCCTCTTCCAGATGAGTCAGGAACTCTGGACAGTCTTTGATGCTCGATTGTCTTCAGAGGCAATGGTGAGGTTTATTATTACACCCTTGCTTCCTAAGAACAGCTGAAGCAGTGATGCAATCATGGGGGTGTTTTGGTTTGTGACATTTTGGGCTTGGCATATGGGAAAAACAAGGGAGTGGTGAGTCGAGCTGGTGTCCCACCGTTGACCTTGATAAGGAGAACAGGTTTCAACCCCCACACTCCATCCTAGCCAGGCTTTGATGAAATGTAGATTGGGCTCCCGATTTGCATGGGGCTGGCAATTTGTTTGGTTGGCTCCTCTGTAGGAATCTGTCCAGTTTTTGTCTGGCTCATGATGTGAAGATATTTTGCTCTCTTCCACAATGTGACAATATGGGAGAATAGCCAATGTGGCACTCTCCAGATGCTGTTGAACTCCAACTCCCATCAGTCCTAACCAACATAGCCAATGCTAAGGTGTGGTAGTCTCACAGCATCTAGTGAGCACCATGTTGACAGCTCCCACTGTGGATGGTGCCCATCCTATTAAAGTGTGTAGCATCTGCTCCCTGGGAGCAGTGGCGTAGCGTGGGGGGTGCAGGGGGGGCCGGCCGCACCGGGCGCAACCTCTGGGGGTTAGGGTTAGGGGGCGCAAATCCACGGGTTAGGGGGCGCAAATCCACGGGTTAGGGGGCGCAAATCCATGGGTTAGGAGGCGCAAATTACTTGCCTTGCCCCGGGTGCTGACAACCCACGCTATGCCACTGCCTGGGAGTTGGAGCCATTTTGTTTTTTAGATGCTCTGCAGAGATGAAATCTGTAGGTTCCAAGTATGTATTGGTGCTCTATAAACTCAGCGTTGTTTACGAAGCAGCCAGATGTCTATCAGGGGTTAAGGCACCGTTTGGGATGCTGGCTGGATTTAGATGAGTAGGAGATGATATTTTATTTTGCAATTATCCTTCCTTTTTCTCACTGGCGTGAGAAAGCAAATGCCTAATTCAGCAGAGTTAAAAATCACCGTCTATGTGACGCTTATCTTTAGAAGTTATTGGGACAAGTTTGCATAACCTTCTAGAACAATTAGAATATCCAAGGGTGCTTTAAGCAGACTTTGACTATCTTCTCCCTTTTTTATTTTCCCCTCTTAAGAAAGAAATCACTCTCAGGCTGTTAAGTGAACAAGAAAATGCAAGGTTTACTCACATCAAAGGTCTTGCCAGGCTTCAACAGTTGCAGTGTGGAAAATCAGGCAGCCAATAATCCTTAAACATTACAAATACCCATAGTCCATAGTTCCCCCATTGCAGGTACATAAAATAATGTGTAGTGACAGAAAGAAGGAGATACCAGGTTTGTGGGTATGATATCAGAGTCCCCTCTACATAGGTTCTAAAACTCCATGGTGCCATTGCCCCTCTCTGTGACTCTCTAGCAATCATGCATTTGTGATTTTGGCTGCACATCCTCACACATGGGACATCATAGTCTACATGTGAGTTATCAGGCCAGGTTCAAGTCTCTTGCATTTATATACAAAGCCCTGAACAACTTGGGTCCAGGATACTTTAAGGAACAACGAAGCCTGTATATATTCTAGCCCAATCACTGGGATCATCCAGATGAGCGCTATTAGCTGTCCCCCATGTTACAGAAACCCAACTGGCCTCAACCAGAAGTCAAGCGTTTGGTGGTGCCAGTCCCAGCAGAAACTTGACAGGCAGCCTTGCTTTTGACTGCCAGGTGTACCTTGAAAACTTTTTTATACTAACAGGCCTATACAATTGTTTAAAAGCTTTCCTGAGCAGTCAGATCTTTTACTGATTGTTCTGCATTGCCTTATAAAGGTTTGTTAAGGGGCTGTACACCAAGCTGATATTTTGTGAGAGGGTGGGATAAAGGTAAATGTAAAGGGACCCCTGACCATTAGGTCCAGTCGTGGCTGGCTCTGCGGTTGCAGCACTCATCTCGCTTTATTGGCCAAGGGAGCAGCTTCTGGGTCATGTGGCCAGCATGACTAAGCCGCTTCTGGCGAACCAGAGCAGTGCACAGAAACGCCGTTTACCTTCCCGCCGGAGTGGTACCTATTTATCTACTTGCACTTTGACGTGCTTTCGAACTGCTAGGTTGGCAGGAGCAGGGACTGAGCAACGGGAGCTCACCCCGTCGCGGGGATTCGAATCGCTGACCTTCTGATCGGCAAGTCCTAGGCTCTGTGGTTTAGACCACAGCGCCACCCGCGTCCCAAGAGAGGGTGGGATACAAAAGCTTTAATCAATAAATACAAGCTTGAGGATATTTTATCAGCTGCATTGAGCCTCTAGGCTTTATGACAAATGCTCAGGCATGGACCATACTACATTCAACGGGAGCTTTGGATTTTCAAAAGTGCTCAGTTTTTTGGCGGGTAGGATATGTAAGGAGGTGTTTGTGACTATATGTTCTAACACAGTTCTCCTTTCCAGAGGTTGGTGAAGCAGAGAGGGAAATGTTAGGCCTGTTGGTCTAGTGCAGGAATAGGGAGCCTGTGGCCTCCAGATGCCATTGGACTCCCATCAACCCCCACCATTGACTGTGCTAGTTGCAGCTGGTGGGCACTGGAGTCCAACAAGAAGTCAATGAGGACAATACTGAGCTAGGGGAAAGGCTGTAGTTTTCAATGGCAGAGCATCTGCTTTGTGTACAGAAGGTCCCAAGTTTGATCCCCAGCATCTCCAAATAGGTCTGGGAGAGAAAATCTTCCTTGAAATCCTAGAAAGCTGCTGCTAGTCAGACAGTACTGAGCTTGGTGAACCAATACAGTGGTACCTCGGGTTACATATGCTTCAGGTTACATACGCTTCAGGTTACAGACTCCGCTAACCCAGAAATAGTGCTTCAGGTTAAGAACTTTGCTTCAGGATGAGAACAGAAATCGTGCTCTGGCGGCAGCTGGAGGTCCCATTAGCTAAAGTGGTGCTTCAGGTTAAGAACAGTTTCAGGTTAAGTACGGACCTCCGGAACGAATTAAGTACCGTATTTTTTGCTCTGTAAGACTCACTTTTTCCCTCCTAAAAAGTAAGGGGAAATGTCTGTGCGTCTTATGGAGCGAATGCAGGCTGCGCAGCTATCCCAGAAGCCAGAACAGCAAGAGGGATTGCTGCTTTCACTGCGCAGCGATCCCTCTTGCTGTTCTGGCTTCTGAGATTCAGAATATTTTTTTTTCTTGTTTTCCTCCTCCCAAAACTAGGTGCATCTTGTGGTCTGGTGCGTCTTATAGAGCGAAAAATACGGCACTTAACCCGAGGTACCACTGTAATCAGAAAAAAGGCAGTTTCCTATGTTTCTAGATGAACTAGACGACTAATTCTATATAACACAGCTTCCTGTGTTTCTAAAATACACTTTACATATTAACAGAACAGAAACCCTTAGTCTTTTCTAGACAATGTCAGACCTCTCCTACATAACTCTTTATACTATCTATATCTATATCTATATCTATCTATCGATATATATATATTGTTATTAGTTTTTTAACATACCATTTTCAACAGTACTTAAACATACTTTTACATCTTATTCACTTTTTTTTACTTTTCAGTCCTGTCTGAAAATTTTCCAATCTAATCTCTCAGGATGCATTTCTTATCTTCCCTATTACATTTCAAACTCATAACCAATATCTCTATATTTTCCCGCTTTGTAACACTTCGTATATTTCTCCTTACAAAACTTCTTGTAGTCCTACTAGCATAATTTGTTGATTACAGTTGCTCTTCAAATAATTCATATACTTCTTCCAATCTTCTGTAAATCTCTGGTTCCTCAGGTTTCGAATCCTTCCTGTCATTTTGTCCAATTCTGCATAGTCCATCAATTTTGTCTGCCATTCTTCTTTCATCGGAATTTCTTTTTCCTTCCATTTCTGGGCTAACAATACTCTTGCCGCTGTTGTTGCATATAAGAACAATTTAACACCTTGCCTATTAATGTCTTGGCCTATAATACCACGTAAAAATGCTTCTGGTTTTTTGTAAGAATGTATATTTCAACATCTTTTTCAGACCTCTCCTACATAACTTAGTCAGTAGAGCATGAGAATCTTAATTTCAGGGTTGTGGGCTGGAGCCCCACATTGGGCAAAAGTTTCCTGCATTGCAGAGAGTTGGACTAGACGACCCTTGTGGTCCCTTCCAACTCTATGATTCTGTGGTTCTATGATTCTGATGACTGAGTAGCAACACCAAAAACAGTTCAGGAGGTTAAGTCCTGGTTTAAAGGATGCCCAGATTTTCTAACAAAGTATGCTTGTTGATCTTTCCTGATAAAACTGTTTTTTACGTGTCAGTCTCTACAGTGGTACCTCAGGTTACATTCGCTTCAGGTTACATACACTTCAGATTACAGACTCCGCTAACCCAGAAATAATACTTCAGGTTAAGAACTTTGCTTCAGGATGAGAACAGAAATCGTGCTCCGGCAGCACGGCAGCAGCAGGAGGCCCCATTAACTAAAGTGGTGCTTCAGGTTAAGAACAGTTTCAGGTTAAGAATGGACCTCCGGAACGAATTAAGTACTTAACCCGAGGTACCACTGTATTGTGAATCCCCTCCCTGGCTATGCGGTTTATAATTTAACACTGATTTAGGATGTTGGCTGGATTGGTCAATTCAAGGTTACCATCGTGGTGAGAAATGTAATTGTAAAGGACCTCAAAGGTAACCAAAATCAGTGTTCCTCAAACTTGGGTCCTCAGATGTTGTTGGACAACAGTTTCCATAATCCATGACCATTGGCTATGCTGGCTGGAGATGATGAGAGTTGTAGTCCAACAATTCCTGGGTGAGGGTGTCTCATTTTGGCAATGGTTTTGAAGCCCAAAGCAGATTTTTCATTGGTATGTTGCAAAATGTGCCAAATAATAAAGAATATTGTTTTTAAAAAAGCAAAGGGGGGGGGGGAGGAAATGAAGAAACAGTCCTTATTTTTATAGAACTTCTCAACGACTTGACTAATACAGTAATTGCTGGCCTGAGATTACATTGCCAGGTGCAAATCACACCATCTTTCATTAAGAGCATTTGTTCTTTCTGCAAGACTTCAGACTGAAAATCCACAATGCATTGTAGTCTAACAACATCTGGAGACCCTAGATTGAATGATGCTGCTTTAGTCCAAATCCCTGCCAATTCAGGCACTCCTGAATTGCCTGAATCCAGGAAATCAGACTACAGCAGATGGAGTAGTGGGCTATGCTCAGGCTCAAGGGCCAATCCTGGCCCACAATGGTGTTCAGTTTGGCCCATGGGACAATTTCCCTTAAAACACGCACACCTGACCATCAGCTGACAGCACTGGTAATGCCAGCTGCTGATGGACGGGACTTTCTCTTCTCCCCCTTCTATGGACGCACAGTGAAAGAGAGAAGCGAGGAGCTGCTTCAAATAGCACTTTTGCAAAGCGCACTCCTACTTTCCTGCTTGAGCCTCCCTCCGGAGTGGGAGTGCATGCAAGCCCAGGACTGCCATAGAAAGCCCTTTTGCAAACCTCCAGCTGACTGTGCAAAGGATTTTGAGAGGTGGGCAGGGCTGATGTGATGTGACTACAGGTGATTTGATTGACAGGTGGTTGACCCCACCCACCTGTCAAGTTTAGCTTGGGAAGCAAATCCTGAGACGAGGATCTGGTCTGTGTAGCCAAAAAGGTTCCCCGCCCCTAGTCTACACTGCAGCGTTCCACAGGATGTAGTGATGTTCCACCAATTTGCATGGCTTAGATTACACAAATCAATGCAGGATGAGGTGACCAGTGACTACAAACCATAATGGTTATGTTCTGCCTCCAGTATGCCTCTGACTACCAGTTGCTCATACTCACCAGGAAGCAAGGATGGTGTTCACGTTCTGTTTGGAGCCAGTGTGGTATAGTGATTAAGAGCGGTGGACTAGTAATCTGGTGAACCGGGTTCGCTTCCCCACTCCTCCACATGCAGCTGCTGGGTGACCTTGGGCCAGTCACACTTCTTTGAAGTCTATCAGCCTCACTCACCTCACAAAGTGTTTGTTGTGGGCAAGGAAGGGAAAGGAGATTGTTAGCTGCTTTGAGACTCCTTTGGGTAGTGATAAAGCGGGATATCAAATCCAAACTCTTCTTCTTCTTTAGGAGTATCTTCTCATAGGCCACTGTAAGAACAGGACCCTGGATAAGGTGGGCTTTTCTTCCTGATCTTATGTTCTTAGCATCTAGGATAATGTTCAGTTTATCAGGTATGGCAGTAGAGGCCTTTT
Organism: Podarcis bocagei; assembly: GCF_964188305.1. Classification (NCBI taxonomy): domain Eukaryota; kingdom Metazoa; phylum Chordata; class Lepidosauria; order Squamata; family Lacertidae; genus Podarcis; species Podarcis bocagei. The sequence continues at coordinate 13,477,053 of NC_138142.1, read as the reverse complement.
ACTTGATATATTCTGAACCGGCTGGGTTATAACCACAAAAATCCACAAACTGCTTTATCCGAAGTCTTCCCCATAAACCTGTTCAGCAGCTTTCAGAGAAAGGGTTCGACTTCCAGACATTTGAGAAGTGCAGTCAGACCATGTTTTACATACTCACCTATGAGTTTAACACAGTCATCTGGGACTAATCAAATGGTAGACACGCACCACTAGACATTGGGGGGGGGGGTTGGAATCTGGTGGCAAAGTTCTTGTTTCGCTTTGTTTTATATTAGCACATTTAATATCTCACCTTTCAACGCAAGGAACCCTAGTAAGTATGTTTACAACCAGGAGGTTGTAAATCTGAGAGATGCCTGATTGGGAGAGCCAACCATCTCTTGTGATGTAAGTCCCATTGAGGCCTCGGTCCTGTATACCTGAAGGAGCGTGTCCACCCCCATCGTTCAGCCTGAGATCCAGCACCAAGGGCCTTCTGGAGGTTCCCTCATTGCAAGAAGTAATGTTACAGGGAACCAGACAGAGGGCCTTCTCGGTAGTGGCGCCCACCCCGTGGAACACCCTCCCGTCAGATGTCAAGGAAATAAGCAGCTATCTTATCTTTAAAAGACATCTGAAGGCAGCCCTGTTTAGGGAAGTTTTTAATATTTAATGCTGTATTGTTTTTAACACTCGATTGGGAGCCGCCCAGAGTGGCTGGGGAAACTCAGCCAGATGGGCAGGGTATAAATAAATTATTATTATTATTATTATTATTATTATTATTATTATTATTATTATTATTATTATTATTCAATGGATGTATAGGATTGCAACCCCTGGAATCTGGCTGTTTTGAGATTTCCAAGAACACGTAAGATAGATACACACATGTCAGTTAGGTTCTGGATTTCTAAATAACTCTTCACTTACCTTCTAGGACTTCTCTGGCCTTATACACACAGAGAGATGTGTTCTTGATACATCAAGAGGTTTTCTTGGGGAAGGAATCATAGCTCAGTGATAGAGCATCTGCCTTGCTTGCAGGAAGAGGGGTGTCAGTAGTGCCAACTTGGGCTCCACACTGTGGGTGCACAGAGCACGTGTGCCATGCCGCAATGTCATGGCACAGCTAATGCCCTTGCCTCTCATCCTACCAGGGTGCCAGTCACAACTGCCCTCCAGCGATCCATGCCTGATGGAGCCGGGTGGCATTCAGTGTTCCTCCCAAGCAGAGCTCTGTCACATGATTGCTACATGTCACTCTAGCTGCTCCCTCTGAGCTCTTTCACTAGTGCACACCGCTCATTTAATGGTTTCAACAAGAAGGAATTTCTTGCATGTGTTGTGAGGCCATAAACAGCACAGTCAGGTCATAGCTTCAGGTAGCAATCCTAAGGCACATTCATTTTAATTAGGCTCTGTTGAATGCAGTGGGACCTCCTTCTGATACATAGGACTGAATGGGAGTGAATTGACAGCCATCGAGTGCAGGAGAGATAAATAGTAGTGGACGGTGGGATGGGACTCAGCAAGGAAAAATCGGGCTTTCTCAACTTTAGTTCCTCATCTGTAAAATGGGAATAAAAGCATAGTGACCTATTTCCTCCAGGTCTTCTGCAGGCAGCGTGGCAGACATTGGGTGATTGGGAGACACACATTGCACAATGCAAATTACCACTGAGGAGAAGAAACAGAGAAGAGACTCAGCAACCTTTCAGAGTCTGACTGTCCACCTTCTGAAAATGCAGCTTTTTTTTTTATTCACTTTCAAAAGCCAACTTCCAGGGGTCCCTTTAAAAAGCCCCAGACATCACCACCTCATATATCTTACATAAGTCTAGTTGAGTTCAAGGTCAGTGCCTATAGAATTGTTGTAAGTGCCACTGAACCTTATGTCTTCATGTATGTAAGGTTGTAAGTCTTGTGGGCAAACTCTAAGGGGTTATTGCTAAGGATCAATTTGTCAGGTTCAGTAGGCGGTATTGCGTGCTAGTCCTACTCAGAGTAGACCTGTTGAAGTTAATGGACAGGACTTACTTAGGTCCATTAATTCCCGTGGGTCTTTTCTAAGTAGGACTTAGCTGAACACTAAGTTTTACACCTCCGCTTCCCCAGTCCTGTTCATTATTAAATTATTATTACTGCAATATTTTTTTTGTTGATATCAAATGAGGTCAGCATGAACACGATTTAAATGACACACTGCTATTATTATGAGTCATAAAAATCAGCCATAGCAACAGAATGATACTGCGGATTTGAAATTGATTATAGGAAGATCAAATAGTGGGTTTTGGTGGTTTGTTTCTTCAAGCGGTGGATTAATCATGAGAGTTGTGAGTTTTGTCATTCATGGTAGGGAGACCTAAAATAGGGATTTCAAAATTTTCTTTAAAAAAAATCTGGGCAAAGTGTTGTAAAAAGTGCTGTTTATTCATTGGATGGGGGGGGGGGAGAATCATTGTAAAATTATAGACACCCAGGCACGATTTGTATTTTTTTTAAAAAAAAGAAGGAAAGAAAGACAAATAAATCCGTTTTATTTAGAGCTCTTATTTTCTTAAGGCATTATCCGATCATCACCTGTTCTGAAACTATCTTGTAAACGCACTTTCCAGTCAAAAGGCCAAGGATTATTATTATTCCAATGGGGCAGTTACGCATAAATATGTCCCACTGATATAAAAGGGGCTTTATAAAGTACGGAATCGTGGTTGAAGTTTTTTTCCTTCTTCCAAAAAAACCCACAATTTTATTCGTTTGTTTATTCTATTTATAACAAACCGTCTTTTCCTCCATCCCGGAGCTCAAGGCGGCTTACACGTCCAATCCTGGGGGTCCTTCCGCACAATTCACACCCAGGTCCAGCAAATAAATCAACGGAACCGGTTGAAAGTAGGGCAGCTAGCCTCTCTTCCTACCCCCAGTGACCTGGAACAATGTTCTACGGCTTACTCAAAAGTGGAACTTTAGTTGGAAAACACGGAGGGATATCCTTGCGATCGTGGTCATCGAGGGATCCATTGCGTGATAACATCCCGCACACTTCTTACGGGCTCCATAGGGATCCCATTGACTTGGCTAGGACTGCTTATGTCACATACTGTAAGTCCTCCTGCATAATATTAAGCGTATTTTTTTTGTAAAAAATGTGCTGCATAAATATATATTTTTGCTCCTTATTAGGGAACACCCTTGCGGCACTTCGAAAACTTCGTCGATTTATGATGGCATAAGCTTCCGTAGGTTGCAGTCCACTTCAGCAGATGGATGGAGTTTTATTCTGTTTTACAAATATATGTACATATGAGAGTGGTGCTTTTTCCGGGCGTGGGGGGAGAGAGTTGTAAACATTGAGATCAGAAGCAGAACACAGATCCCGTGATTCCCGGTGGCGGTTTACAGACAGTTGTGGCTGATAACACAGGCGTCTCTCGGAACACGGAGAAGCCGGTTCGCACGTGTAACGTAACACCAAGCCCTTGTCGCGATTCAGTCCAGGAGTGATGCGGTCGAACTTCCTGATTAATGCCAATTCAGAGGTTTCACTTGGCGGTTCTCCCTTTAATGATGATGATAATGGTGGTTAATTGCAGACAGTCTCTATGCAAAACACGCAACACGCTCCCTGACCCTGCGGCGATGGTGTGTCTGCCTTACCCATCGAGGTCCCAGTAGCCCTAGCCTGGGTTTATTTTTTAGTTTTTCCGTGGGTTCTCATGTGGAGAAGGGTCTTGGGTATAATGCAGTGGGGGAGGCAAAGTCTGCTTATCCAGCCCCCCCCCCACCACTTCGGACTTGGAAGGGCTCGTCTGTAGCCGGAGGAGAGATCGGGTTGCAGGAGTGCTGTGCCGGGAGCAGCCGCGGAAAGCGATCCTGTTCTCCGCCTCTGGCCTTCTAACGTTGCAGCAGAGAAAAGGGGGACGGCGCTTCAAGGCAGCCTTTGCAGGTGACCTGGCCAGTTAAGCAGATGTATTTGTGTGTATTTCTGTGCCTAGCTCGCTCGGGAGTCCTATTGAACTCAATGGGGCTTAATCCCAAGGATGTGCGGTTAGGATCGCAGCCCCCTGGAAGGGATCCGAGACGTGCGCAGCCGAGCGAAGGCTCCCGTGGCACGAAGATTTGAGTGGGTGGGGGTCTTTTCGGCGGCGGTGTGTCCTCGAAACCAATGCTGATTGCTCAACTCTAAAGTCATTCCCTTTTCTCCCTCTCTCTCTCACGTGACAAGGACTGGAGACGTGTGTGAACCCGGACAAAATCCTTTTTATACCTCCAGAAATTATGTATGTCTTTATCCAGAAAAGGTGCGCGGGCTTTCAGACTCCCGAGAGATATAGCACCTGGGAATGTTTTGCGATTTCACAAAACAGCTATGACTTTTATACGGTTTGGAACCCAGAAAGCGTTTTCTTCCTTCCTCCGAATTCAGCATTGCACAAAAGATCCATAATTCTTTTTACTGTAGCTTTGGTCCCAAAGGGATATTTCATGTAAAATTCCTTCCTTCTTCCGTATCCATCCTGGTTTATCACCGTTTTGCATCGAGCGTTCTCGATCCAGATGGAAAAATTGTTTAAGAAGTGCTAATTCTTTTTATTATGGTTTCCTCACTTAAAGCATTCTCCAGCTGCAAGTAAACGTTCTTAATAGAATGTATTGTACTACCCTACTAATTGTAAGAGGATTACTCTGAATACTATGCAACGGTAGGGATAAATACTCCGCAGTTACTGTTGGTATAAAATCATACTAACGCAGAAGGGTTTGGGACTATTATGGGATTGAGAGCCCGATTCATGCTCGGTTCATATTTCATTCCTAGAGTAATTTTGCTTTAGGAAGGGGGACCCATTTGCTCTTAACCTTAATCTCAAATTTTGACACTTTTTAAAATTTGGGAGCATTTGATAACTTTTTGCAATTTATTTTTTTTTTGCTTAAGAAACCAAAAAATGACACATCCTTTCGGCTCAGAGCTTCAAATATATTCAGATAAGGGATTTGATCAAAGACTTTGTTTTTGACCAATATAGAACTTTGTCATATTAGATAGTTTAAAGTGTTCCTATATATTAATACAATAAAACGGTTGGAATGGCTCAAGATTAGACCGCGGTGAATGTGTCCTCTCAGATCAGCTGATTAAACAAACCATCCACTTTTTGGACATGTTTTCTTCCTCCCACACCCCGTCGTCATTTTTTAAATTATTATTATGGCTAGAGGCCTCAAAAACCGAAAGTGGCCCGCGCCTCTCTGGACGTCTGAGTCTGGATCGGAAAGAGTTGTCTCTGCCTAGGTCTCTACGAAGCTTATTCCCACCCCGAGAAAGTGTTTTAAGTTTTTAAGCAGGTGGTGTTTGGATCTGGGGCGGTATTCCCCCCCCCCCACCCCCGCAAAAAATAAAACCCACCCCTGGCAATCCTTCGCAAACTAAGCTGGTACGCGTCTCGTCCCCAAGCCTCGAAGCCAGACATTATGGGTCGGTGATGACATCTCCGGCGCGAGGGGAGGAGAGGTTTGGGGTGCGAATCAAGGCTCCTCACCATAATTGCCATAGAGCTGTAATTGCTGTCTTACGCAACGTTCAGTTTTGCAGTGAAACGCGGCTTCGCACAACCCGACGAGCGCTTTGTTGGGAGTGAGGGAGATCTAAGCGCACGCACTTCTGAGGATACAGTAGCGCATGGGACTGGTGTATTGGGGCGTGTGTGTCTGTCGTTGTGTGTGGTGGGGTCACCGCTAACAGTGCGGCCTGTTTATAGGTCGAAGCAGTACAACGCGGTAGAACTAATCTGTCCACCCGCACCTCTGGAGAAACCGTTCTCAGTGCCGGCCCACAGACCGGGCTGAAGAAGGGATTGTTCATTCTCAAGGTCTTGCGGGGCGAGAAGACCCCTTCTTTGATTCGGGCAACTGCAGAGCGGACTGTTTCGCTTCTAGGCTGGACTCACTCTGGGAGGGGGTTGTGCTGCTTCCTCCTATATACATAATAATTGGTGGTGATTCTGGGGTGTCCTTCCACACCTGGGCAGACACCCCCCACAAAGTTTCTGCTATTATTATTCTGTTGGCCACGGCAAGAGAACTGGAAAAATGAAGGAGACGCAGTCTACCCGCTCTACTGCTCCCCGCCGCAATCCTCTCCAATTTATAGCTCTCTTCTTTGCTAGTTTGTCGCTGGTAGTGTTTCCGCAAAGGAAGCGGAGAGCGGAGGATGCGAAATTAGCGGCGGGGCAGAAGGCCATCCTTACAAGTCCGTGTGCCATCGCCACCCACGGGAAGGTGCGCAGAGCGAGCGAGAGGAATCCTCTGCGACAGGGAAGGGAGCTGCGCCCTCAGCCTTGCAAGGAAGGCGCGCTCCGGGGAGGGAGGAGAGTGGTGTAAAAAAACGCAATAAATCCAGGGGAAACCGGAAAAAAACCCAGGAGCATTTACCTGAACTATTCATTGCTGGGGGAAAAGAAGGAATGCGGGAGAAATGTGTGGAGAAAGCAAGAACATAAAACTCCCACTCGATCCTAAGCGCTTTACCTGGAGGTAAACCTCCCTGAGCAGGCGCGGCGCTTACTTCCGAGTAAACGTGGCTAGGCCGGCTGCCGATCCGAGGTGCTGGGGGGGGAGGCAAGCGGGAGGGGGGACGAGGTGGCAGAGGAAGAGGAGGAGGAGGGAGATTTCGGGTTGGGCCAAGGCGCGCGGAGCCACTTTCCGCCAGCTGGGAGGAGGGAACGGCGATGGGTTGCTGGAAAGGGGGGGGAGGGGGAGGGAAGGGCCAGGGCAGAGGAGAGAGGGGTGGGGGAGCCGCTTCGGAAACTTCCTTCGGCTCCTTCTCTTCCCGCAGCAGTTTCTGCCGCCGGGCCGCCGCCGGGCCCCTGCCATGCGCGCCGCGCGCGTCCCAGCGCAGCTGGCCCTGGCGCGCTGATCTCCCCGACGGGCGAGCCGTTTCCACGCGGGCTCGGCGGTTCTCTGCCCTCCTATGGACGACGCGAGCCCCCTATCCCCCAAGGCCAACGCGTTCAGTATCGCCTCTCTGATTTCAGCCGCTGAGCGCGAGGGAAAAGGAGGCGGCGGCGACGAAGAAGACGACGACAACGACGACGAGGAGGAGGTTGCAGTCGCTGCGCTGGACTCCGAGCCCAGCGCCGCCGCCGCCGTCGGTGGGGGCCTGCGCAGACCTTACAGCCCCTCCGCTGCCGCCGCTGCTGCCGCCCGGAGGAGGATGCATTTTAGCGCCGTTACCCGGGACATGGAAGGTAAGCGGCGAAGAGACTCGAGAAATTTGCTTTTAAATAAATCAGTTGGTGGGGAGGGGAGAGGGGATGTCTGCAAAAATATGTGGCGCCCCTCAGCCACTGCTTAGCGCAGCCAGCACCCAAAGGTCAAGGGCGAAGGGAGCTCCGGGGATCTCGCCCACAGACACTCGCACAGTTTGCTCGGATACTCTTCTCCCGGTTAGAGTAACCCGGCTCTGCCGCTCACGGAGACCCGGAGACGGCCCAAGGGGCTTTATTGCAGCAAGGAAACCTCTTGACAACAGCCTCAAACAAAGCAAAACCCAGCACGCCAGTCCCTCTGCGGCGCGCACGCCGACACCTGGAAATTCAAGGTGTCTGGGTTTACTTCCGAGTAGACACGCCTCCGCTTGCCCTGCTCCGGCTCCCTTGCTCCAAGGAACTTCCGTGCAATGAAAATGTGCCTTGTTTCGCGTATATTATTTTCCGTGGCGCTTTGTCACCGAGGAATAACGCGGGTTTTGGGGGCTTCTGGACTTAGGGAGCTGCCTGCTGCCGAGTTAGACCAGCGGTCCCTCTAAACTCTTCTTACTGGCACTGGGTCTCCGGGGGTCTGGGGCGCAAATTTTCCCCGATCCTAAGGGGTCTGAACTGGGGAGCAACCTGCCTACAGAGCATGCCGTTTGCGGCTTAGCCACGAACGATCTTTCCTCGTATATAACCTCCCCAATGGAGATCCGCAGCAAAAAGCGCCCCCGGATCCTCCAGCTCCGGGCTGTAGCCAGCGGAGATATACTCAGAGTAGACCCAAAGGAGCTAATGAACCTGCTAGTCATGCCCATTAGTTTCAATGGGTTCTGCTTGGAGTACCCATTATAATTCATAATAATTAACGACAATAATAATAATTACTATGATGATGAATGTTGTGCAGCATTACCAAGTCACTTAGCATTAAACTCACCGTGTGAGCCGATGGGTCTGTGAGCAGCAAACATTGCAGTTTTGTTCGGGGTTCTTAAAAAAATAAAATAGTCCATACTTTTGTTTAACCGATCTAGGAACTAAACCACAACCTCTTCTGGTTTGCTCGCCCGCCCGGAGTCTTTTCTTTGGAAAACGACTCTCCTCTGAAAGTAACCGAGGCTGGAGTCCCGAAACAGAAGCCTACCTGGGCGTCAGCCTCATTGAACCCAGTGGGGTTGGCTTCCGAGTAAAAGCATCTGTGGCATTTGGGTGGCACATATAACGTTAGCAACTGGAGCCACCGCCCACGGAAAAAACAAACAAACCACAGGCTCTCTCAAATCGATAGTAAATCTAGGTTAGGCACATGCTTGTAATGTGCTGCTTCGCTGTCAATTAGCAAAGTAGCCCTGAGGTATGGAGTTATTAGCAGCGATTGCAGCGCAGTCAGGAAGGGACCACGTGTGTGTTTGGGGGGAGGGGGGGAGAAGCTCTCTCTAATTTGCCTGTAAGAACAAGAGAAAGTTGAGTATTTGGGACATATAAGTATTATTATTAAATTCTAATTATTAAATTTACAAGGAACTATAATAGTTCCCTTCTACATAAGGAAAGTCAAGGGAATGCAAATCTAACCGCAGGATTTTTTAAAGTGGGAAGAGGTGAAGTCTTCTCTTAACACTTACTAAAAAATAAATGGCTGAAACTTCGGAATAAATGAATGACCGGATGGTTCCCTTATACGGTGCAGATTATACACACAGGATCACGCTAACGTTCTGTGGAGCTGACATAAAACACGTTTGAGTCTTGCTTCCCGGTAAGTATGGTAAACACTGGGTTGTATTTTATATACAGAGATCTTAATCACTTAACTTGGAAGCCTGTTCCATTTAAGTTTTTTTTTAAAGTTTACTATAAATAAACACACAGAAATGAACTTGTGCTAGATTCCACTGCGATAGCCCGGTTCATTTCAACGCGCAACGGGGCGTTAGCCTTGGCGGGGAGGAATTAATTCACGAGATTACAGAGCTTGGAAGAAATACAAATAATTAGAAAGAAAATAAAATAGCAGTGTTATGGTATAGGAAGTCATATGGCGCTTATAGAAAGTATAAAACAATGGTTTTAGAACTTTAAAAAAACCCCGGCTGGTTCAAAGTCAGGAGGCGATTTTCTACAACAAGGCCACAGAGTAGCTGAAATCAATAAAGGCGTTTAATTGGAGAGTGGCGGAGAGGATTCTCTGTTTCAAATATTCCATTTGTGGGGGGGAGGGGAGAGAGACTGGGGGCTCATCCAGACGACCAGAGCAATGAAGGCTATATGCTGTATTACAGCGCAGCAAGAACACCGTGCTAAACAGCAAGCGAATAACACAGGACTCAATATGGATTTAGCGCGTGTTTGTAAACCGCGTGGAAGAACTAGCTGGTGGCAATGCAGGATACAAATAAACTTCAATTAATTAAACTTCGCGGAAAGGTCACCTATAGGAACCCCACGGAAGTGAATGGGAGAGATGTGGTACTGCGCGGTTCCCGTTCACTTCCATGGCTCTCTCTCTCTCCAGAATGAGATCTTCTGGCTTGAGGAGGTGTCCAAGAGTAGCTCAGAATAATATGACGGGCTTCCACACTACACCTTAAAATAAGCCATAACAACTTTTTTTAAAGTTGCTTTTTAAAGGTTACTTTTAAAACAGACTATACTTACTTGAATTGAATCTTAAACAACAATAAAACTTATATTGTATATTCGCTATTTCATTATATAGCGAGATTTAACCTCGGCAGGAGAGTCCTGCCAACTTTCCCCAAATTTCTTAGTAACCCAATTCTCTTACAGGAACATTTTTTTGAGAGGAAGTAAACTCCATTGAATAGGATATCTAAAGAGTCGTGTAGGAAAAGATGCCCATTCAGTCTGATTTCAGTGAGTATTCTCCGCAGGAATCACTTTAATCTTGATTTTATTTTTAAATCCGAACAGAGGAATCAGAATAATTCTGTGGTTTCCTTGGAACTTGACTTCCAAGGAAATGCACTTCCCACGGCAATCTAATAATAACAATAACTTCCCAAACTAATCTAATTATAATAATAATGCCTCTTCTTGAAACCAATACCATTTCATTCCTTCCAGCGTGCAGAGCATTGGGGGGAACGTCATAGCTCAGTTGTAGGACATCTGCCTTGCATGCAGAAGGTCCCGGGCATCTCAGGTAGAGCTGGGAATGTTCCTTTTCTAAAACCCTGGAGAACCGTTGCCTGTCATTGGGGACAATATTGAACTAGAAAGATCAGTGATCTGACTCTGGGTTAGCAACAGTGAATTTATCCCCCTACCCTCTTCAATACTGTGTTCACATATTAGCGAGCCCGCAATCCGGATTAGTACCGCAACCTCATATATAGGACAGTAAACCTCATTCAACACTGTACTGTATATAGATCGGGGGCCTAATACGGACAATTTCGGGGTGGAGAGGGGATTTCTGTCCGAGTCCTCCTGGCCATTTAAATAGAGTTAAGAGCTCGCTTTTGCTTCCAGTATACGGCTTAAGAGATTTGTGGACCGGCGCTTGCTGAAGCTTCAGAGGTCCTGGGTTAAAAACGAGCCTGTTTGAATGGGTAGGAAAGCTGCAGTGGTGCTGAATGAGTTTGCACGTCTATAATATGCAGATAATTAATTTGCAGTATAATAGGAGATGGGGGTGGGGGTGGGGGTGGATGAGAGGCGATGCAAGTGGGGGGGGTTGTTGTTTTGTTTTGGTTTTAAAGAGGTTGCATGTAAATTTTTGCTTGCATCAAAGCTGGGAGAGCGAGCTAAGGGAGAGCTCCAGGAAAAGCCCACCCTCTCCAAGCGCGCGCGCTCTCTCTCCCCGCTTGTCAATCACTCCGCGGCTCCCGAGGCAAGGAAAAGCGCGCGCGCGCGCGTTACCTGCAGGGGCTCCCCTTTATCGCCATTAAAGAAGAAGGGAGAGGGGGGGAGGAAAGTAAGAACCGGTTTGGTGGCAGCGAAAAGAGGGAGGCCCTCTGCTGAGAGAAAGAGAGAGGGAAAAGAGGCCGTCTCACAGCCAAGCCAGGAGAAAATGGAAGCAAAGAAGGCGTTTAAAAGATGAGGGGGACGAAAAGGAAGAGGGTGGGTGGGGGGCGGAGGTGCCGAGCCCTGCCCGGGCAGCCAGCCGCCAGCGCTCGCTGGCTGACTGACGGCCGGGCTGGTTGACTCGCCCTCTCCCTTTTCGGGGGCGAGGCCAAAAGCCCAGGCGCGAGGGGGGGGGGAGAGAAAGAGTTTGGAGGTGGGAGGAGGGACGTCCCCTGCTGGGCTGGGCGCGAGGAGGAGATAGGAGAGCGTGGCGCGCGCGCCCAGGCCTCTCCACCGCCGCGCTCTCCCCCCCCCCCAGTCCCGGGGGGAATGACTCAGTCCGTCTGTCAGTCAGTCAGTCAGTCAGGAGCGCCACAGCGCGAGAGAAAAAGAGAGAAGCAGTCTGAGGGAGTTCTTGTCAGTAGCGCTCGCTCTCTCGCGCCGCCGGGGAAGCGAGAGAACGCCAGAGAAAAGGAACTCGTTCCTTCAGAGCGCGAGGGGCTTTTTTTCTGGGCCTCTCTCTCTCTCTTTCTCGGCGTTCACTTCTCTCGGCGTCTAGCCGGAGCCGAGGCGGTGGCCTTCCTCGGAGAGCCCCCGGCGCGTTTATGAGGAGAAGCAGCCGCGGGGATAAGCTGTAAAGTTTCTGGTGCGCGCGCAGGCGCGCCACCGAGAGCGGAGAAGCGAGCTAGCCGGCGCTGAGGCGAACTTGGCCGAGCGCCTTTTTTTTTTTAAGGGGGGGGGAGGTGAGAGAGAGAGAGAGCGAGAGAGGAGAAGAGGCCAAGTCAACCGAGAGAGGGGCCTCCATTCTCTTTCTCCCTCAGCGGCGGGGCGCTATAAATTGAGGCGGCTGTGGCGCCGCGGCCCAGTTTACCTCAGGAGGGCGAGCAGCTCCGGGAAGCGAGCGAGCAACCGACCTGACCGCCCGCTGTTCTCTCTCTCTCTATTCCCCCTCCCTCCTTCCTTTCTCTCTCTCTTTTCTTCTTCTTCTTCTTCTTCCTCCGGCATGATATCAGCCATCTCCAGCCCTTGGCTGACGCAGCTGTCCCATTTCTGCGACGTCGCCGCTTTCACGGCCAACAGCCTGAGCAGCCTCAACGCGTCGGCGGCGGCCGCGGCCGGCTACCACCACCTCTCGCCGTCGCCGGGGGACCCGTACGGCCAGCATGAGCCGCCGCACTACGAGCCCTGCTCGGCGCAGCAGCAGCAGCAGCAGCAACACCCGCCGCCTCAGCCGCCACCGGCGCCGCAGCACCACCACGCCAGCCAGCAGCAGCAACAGCAGCAACCGCAGCAGCTCGGCTACGCCTTCCCAGGCGGCTCCGGGGCCAACCCTCCTCCTCCGCCGCAGCCGCCGGGCTCCGACACCCCCGAGAGCGGCGGAGGGGGAGGCGGCGGAGGGGGATCGGCGCCGGCCTCGGCCAAGGCGCCGGTCAAGAAGAACCCCAAAGTGGCCAACGTCAACGTGCAGCTGGAGATGAAGGCGCTGTGGGACGAGTTCAACCAGCTGGGCACCGAGATGATCGTCACCAAGGCCGGCAGGTCAGAGCCCCTTTGCGCGCAGGGGGGGGGGGTTGGACTGGATGACCCCGGACGGTCCCTTCCAATTCTGCCATTCCATCCCTGCCTCTCGAAAAGCAAGCGGCAGGCTTCCTAGTCTTGCTCAGAGGAGATCGGGAGAGGCTTCCCTTCGTGGTGCTTTTTGAAATGGACGGGCCTAAGGGAGTCAGGTCCGTTGACTTCAACGGGGCTACTCTGAGCAAGGCTAGCATGGGACTCTATGGGGCGCTAGGGGCTTCCTTCCCAGAAAGTGGGGTCCGCCGTTTCTCCTCACCCCCAAACTTCTTCCCCAAAAGACCCCCTTCTCAGGTGCTTTCTGCCCCGATGGGCAGGCAGTGCAGACGAATGGGAAACATAACAGGGGTTCTTTTATTTATTTATTTTAAGGCGATTATTATTATTATTATTATTATTATTATTATTATTATTATTATTATTATTATTATTATTATCACACGATCCTGCCACAGTTGGGCGCTTTGGGGATGTCTGGGGGGATTGGGAAGGAGCGAGGGCTGCGATCCTATGCCTGCAGAAACTTGCAAGCTATGTTGGGCTTTCTTCTGAGCAGAAGGCACGCTGTGGATTGCGGCGTTAAGGCGCGCTTTGGATAGTAAAAGCCTTTGAGCGCGTTGGGACTTTTAATCGACTTCCTGGAGTTTATTCTTCGTTCCTGCCGTGAATACCACTAGGTACCCCCCCTTTCTTGCTTGTGGCATTTTTTTCACCCTCCCCTTCATTGTTTTCCTTACGCTCTTCTTGCTGTGGCTTTGGTTAAGTGCAGGAGTTACTAAGGAACGAATTCGTCCCTAAACGCCCCGATCCCAATCACTTTCACTCGTTTCCTCCTCTCCTCCTTCAGCGGTGCTTACTTCCAAGTAAGACTATGTGATCCAGGATCCTTCAGTTTATTGACTCCGGATTTCATGTAGCGACATCTCCGCTTATCTGACCCAAAATGTTGCTGATTTGTTTGCTTTTTTTAAAAAAAAAAATCCCCTTTACAGTTCACAGTAGTACAGGCTAATGCTGGTGGAAACCTTTTTGATTTGAAAAATAGGTGTGGAGGATCATTATTATCATTATCATAATGCGATGATTAAATGATTAGTTCATTACCAGTCTTAATCAACCCTCATCCTTCCAAAACTCTTGCTTGAGCCCCAACCTTTACATATATGCACAATGTGTATTTTTAAAAAGTAGCGCTGTAATGGTTTAATAGATCCTGTACACGTTTACTCAGAAAGAAGTCCTACTGAGTTGAATGAGAATTGCTCCAAAGTGTGTGTGTGCGCGCCTAGGATCGCAGCCTGCGCTCCCTTTACCGCCCCGCCCCACCCTACCCTCCTCGTCATTTCCTTCCGATAATTTGCTGCCCATTATAACTTTAAAATAGCTTCCCGCAAGGTGGTAGCCCACAAATTAACTAAACGTAATTGTACTCAAAACTGGCTGATCCGCTTTGATCCTGAACGCAACAACGTGTACATGTCATTCCGGCTGATTTAACGAGGACTCATTTTCACCTAAATAAATTGTTTCGGGTGGGGGCGTCAGCGGTCTCCCTTTGATTCGGAGGAAAAGGCAAGCTCGATCCCTAAAACCCTTCGATCAGGTAGAAGCAGCCCGCCTGGCCTGACTTGGTTTGCGGGTTGTAACGTGTAAAGGGGTCAACGCGTGACCACCAGGGTTCATTCCCTATTTTGGGGAAAAAAATGTACAAAAATCAGAATTAAAAGTTGAGATTCAGGCAGTCGAGCGGAGATTTTAACTTCCACAGGGATACGCTGCACGCTTTAAAATTATATATCTTAATATTTTAGCTGGCGCAAAATCTTAATTACGCGTCGTTTCTTTTCATTGTCCAGAGTTTGGGTTCTAGTCTCTGTTGAGTCGCGTAAAATGCGGGTTTCGCAACATACGGTTCTTTCTTTCTTTCTTTCTTTCTTTCTTTCTTTCTTTCTTTCTTTCTTTCTTTCTTTCTTTCTACCGTCCCACCACAGTGCAGAAAATTAAAGTTCAGAATTTCAATGCCGTTTTAATGCTTTTTTTTAAGTTCCTAAGGAATGAATTCAAATTCCCTTCGGGGGATAGATAGGTTGGAAACATTTTATAGGCCTGTTCTGGAAGAAAATATATATTTAAAAACTTCACTCTTTCAGGGTAATCTGCTTTCAGTCACTTGTGTTTCTTTAAGGGGAAGCTCTGCGTTTTGTCTCAGTGTGGAAAAGAAGAGTTGGGAGCGCAGAACAGAGAAAGCCTCTTATAAATGTGTGGGGAAGCGCGGAGAGGCAAACGTGTGTTTACATTGCTTAAAATATATATGAAAAAATACAGGGAGGGGGTTATATCAATACGGAGCTTTGTTAGTACTTTATTTTGAGCGGGGGAAATGATGGGATTTCGCTTGTTTAGTCACCTCTTTCTATTCATGCCTTCGGAAGGGAAGTAAAATAAATTCAGGATTCGCCCTAGCAGGCCTCTATATATGTACTATACTATATAGTACATATATATATATATAGTATATATACATACACAATAAAAACAAAAATAGGTTGGGTTTTTTAAAAAAGTATTACGTTTCGTTAAAGCTTTAGTTCAGCATAATTTAAACATTCATTTATAAAATGCTGGGGATTTTTTAATTATTATTTTTTTGCATTTTAAATTTTGGGTATATACTAAATGAAACACCTACTTCAGAGGGCCGCATAAATTAACTTGAACACACATAGCCACCCCCACCCCCAACTTTCCTGTCCCAGCAGGAGTTGTCTTATATTATGCTCCAGTTTTCTTACAGCAACAACCCACAATTGAGTTAAGTTGAAATTATTGGGAGTTGTTGCTCCGTTGGGGCCCCGATTATGGAGCGGTTTCTGCCGAGGCAATGAACGCCGCCCAAGGCGCTATAAACAGACCTCCGCTTCCGCGTCAGGAGAAAGTTCAAGCCTGCGCTTAGTTCCTCGGAAGTAAGACCCAGCAAAGTTCAGTTCCTCACTAGCTAAGAGTCTTTAGGGTGACATCCTCTGTGGGTATACGGCCAGCAGTTGGTAGATCAGCCCCGCTGGTTTCAAAGGGGAATTGATTGAAGAATCACAGTCCCTAACTTCTTTTTATGGCAAGTATGCGGAGAGAGGGGGAGGGCTAGCTGGGGCCTTGAATCTGATCCCAACCAGCGTGGCAAATATCGTTGGTCTTCCAATCGCAGCACACGGGCTCACTTTTATTTTGTTAGAGCAAGGAGCTCCGGATCTGGCTTGTCAGCCCCATAACCTTTTCGGAGAGGAGCCGCTTTGGTTCTGGAAAGGAAAGACTCCATTGCAGAGAAGAGGCCCGGTGTGCGCTGGAGTCCCATTTGGGTCTGACGCTTTGGGGGAATTTATTTTCTCTTTCTTTCTTTCTTTCTTTCTTTCTTTCTTTCTTTCTTTCTTTCTTTCTTTCTTTCTTTCTCGCTCTCTCTCCCCCCGACTGTTCCTCGGGAAGCAGAAACGCCTGCACATGTTTGCTGGTAGCAAACCGTGAGCAGAAAGGAACAAAGCCTGCCAAGTCCACCATCGTCTCCTGCCGAGAATGCTCGGTAGGAATTATTAGCCAACCCGGTCATAATTTTCTTTTTCCAGTCGCCCCCGCTCTCTTTCCCTTTCCGTTTACACCTCTGCAGCAAGGAGGGATGCAGAACACCTGCTGGTAGGCATTGGGCACGATCCATGCTCTATTAAACTGCATTGATCTCCCCCTCTTTTCTTATCAGAATGTCATACATTTAATAAAAACACCTTCCCAATCCTAGGAACCGTGGTTTACACCTTAGAATCCCCAGTACCCTTAACAAACTACAGTTTCCTTGATTACTTTTGTCTGGGGGGTGTGCTTTAAATGTATGGTGTGTACGCAACTTGATCTCTCCCAGGGGAATCTAGGCGATTTCCAAGGAACTTTGCTTTGCCTGGATCTTGCCCAGCCTTTTTAGATCAAGGATTTTTCCTTTCCTGGGAGGCGATTTTTAAAATTACTGGTCTAGAAGTTACGTAGCAGTGTCAGAAAGAGAATACCCACGCCTTTTAAACTTCCACAAAAGAACACTCTGTTTACTTACTTTACTTGGCAGTACAGTAGTTAAGTTTAAATAATATTTGACTCTGGACTTCACAGTCCTACGGTGACTCTATAGATACGTGTTTGGGGACCCTCCTGCTCATTCTTCTGAGTGGGTCCCTGGACTTCTGCCCCCAAAGTTCTACCTGGATGGCACAGTTTATAATTGTTGATCGTGTTAGAAGAACCCTTTTAACTAATACATAAACATGAATTTCCTCCCCCAGGCACAACAGAAATTGCTTAGCGTTGTTCCTGTCGCTTTGAGTGTTTGCTCAGAAGTAAACCTCGCTGTACGAAAACGTAAATGTACACAGTTGTTGCGTTTAAACAGCACACACACACACACACAGAGAGAGAGAGAGAGAGAGAGAGAGAGAGAGAGAGAGAGAGAGACAGACAGACAGACAGACAGACAGACAGACAGACACAGACACACACAATTTCCTTTCCAGTCCCTTTGGAGCTAACCGAAGGGACACGGGGGAAAATACAGACTGGCTATGAGATAGTCACTACCTCATGTGGATGCCCCGCAGAAAAGTGAGCGAGCAAAGCGTGACATTGCCACCCTAAATCTAAAAGGCTATACGCAGTCACTTGGGATCGAGTCCCACTGGACTCGATGCGATTTGTCTCTGAATAAACATGCCTGCGAGGATTGCAGTAAAAAGTACAATGTGGAAAACGTTCATTTAGGAAAGCAGAGATTCTGGATTTGAAAGGAATCTCTCCATGGGCGAGCTTCTTGGTTTGATTTTAAAAAAACAAAGACTTGCGGGAAAAGGAAACTGATGCCCCAGTTTCTCTCTCAGATTCGCGAGAATTAGGGTTCATACCATCCGGCAGCTTCTAAGTCAATGGCTGCTTTTGTTCTGAATTGGTAGGGCTGAAATAATGGAGCGGGGGAATGGGCGACTTCCTAAAACCTCGGCGATTGTTTCAATGGGGGAAATGCTCTTCGCATTGATTTCGGTTTGGTTTCAGAGTTCTTTGCCCACATTCCTGGGCCCTGCTGTGTGCGCGGGCCTCCATAAGTGAGTTGGGGGTTTTGTGGGGCGTGGTTTTTGGATTTGAAAGCCGCGATCGTGGTTTCCCCAAGAAGCCCTCTATCTGAAACGGATTTCCTTTTTTAAGAAAAGGTCAGCGCCGTTGATTTCAACGGGGGTCACGTCCCAGTGAACGTGTTTATTTATTAGCAACACTGATACACAGCTTAATTTTTTAAAATAAAAAACCCCCTGGCTGTAAGCGGTTTTAGGGTTTATGTTAGGGTCTGCAGATCTGAAATCCACGCATTTCGTATGTTAACGAAGTCCTGAGATTGTGAATCGGACCGTTAACCCCTTCCGGACTCCTATTTATTTGGGGGGGGGTGTAAAATAGCGGGTTGTCAAATTTTTAAACGTTAATTTTAGATAGAATTACAATTGCAAATCCCCTAAACGCTTAGGTCCGGCCAGGGCGAGTTTGCTCGACGTAGTTCTGCGCTGATCCGTGCTGCTCTAGAACTTGATTTCGCCCATCTAAATTGTAGAAAAATAATTCACGATTCTATTATCCGCGAACCCCTTGTCTTCCCTAGTTCATTTGGAGGTGGGTCACTCCAAAGCGGTTTTCTTTGCTTCTTCGTCTTGACTGATTTTAGTAGAGTTGATTACGA
This sequence comes from Podarcis bocagei, assembly GCF_964188305.1. Classification (NCBI taxonomy): domain Eukaryota; kingdom Metazoa; phylum Chordata; class Lepidosauria; order Squamata; family Lacertidae; genus Podarcis; species Podarcis bocagei. Next base: position 13,458,459 of record NC_138142.1, on the reverse strand, counting down.
AGCAAGATTCCCTAGGGAGGTCTTCTAAAAATCGTGCTTGTGCGTTTGAGAATCTGATGGATTATTTTTAAGTGGAACAACGAGTAATAATAATAATAATAATAAATTTTATTTATATCCCGCCCTCCCCAGCCAAAGCCGGGCTCAGGGCGGCTAACAACAATAAAATAATCAATCAAATAATCACACAATCTAAAAATATTTCATTATAAAAATTAATTAAATCAAATTGATGGCAACCAATTAAGTAGAATTATGTGCAGGTTGCCAGAGGAGGGAGTCAGGCTGCGCCCTGACCAAAGGCCTGGCGGAACAACTCTGTCTTGCAGGCCCTGCGGAAAGATGTCAGGTCCCGCAGGGCCCTAGTCTCTTTTGACAGAGCATTCCACCAGTTTGGAGCTGCAGCCGAGAAGGCCCTGGCTCTAGTTGAGGCCAGCCTAACCTCTCTGAGGCCTGGGACCTTGAGGATGTTATTATTTGCAGACCGTAGGTTTCTCTGTGGGGCATACCAGGAGAGGCGGTCCCGTAGGTACGAGGGTCCTAGGCCGTATAGGGCTTTAAAGGTTAAAACCAGCACCTTAAACCTGATCCTGTACTCCACCGGGAGCCAGTGCAGCTGGTATAATACCGGATGAATGTGCTCTCGCAGCGAAGACCCCATAAGGAGTCTCGCCGCGGCATTCTGCACCCGCTGGAGTTTCTGGGTCAGTCTCAAGGGCAGCCCCACGTAGAGCGAGTTACAATAATCCAGTCTGGAGGTGACCGTCGCATGGATCACAGTGGCTAGGTCAGGACGAGAGAGATAAGGGGCCAACTGCTTAGCTTGGCGGAGATGAAAAAATGCCGCCTTTGTTATAGCTGTAATCGGGAAGAATTAAGGCTTAATTCCTAAACATTTACTGGGGAGTAAGTCCCGTTTAACTTACTTGGACTCAGTTCCGAGTAAAGGCAAAAATGTTCGGCGAAAGCGGTGGGAAAAGTTACTGGATGTCGTTCCTGTCTGTATTTTAAACTCTCTCACGTGTATACTGTCCTTACATTTTAGCCCAAACCGTTTTAAAATTCTGAACGCCTCTACCAGAGGTGGGGAAAGGGAAAGGTTAAAAGGGGGCAAAACAAACCGATCTAATTTTTTTAAGACAGGCTTCTAGTCCCTGGTAAGGGCGAGTGGTCCGGTTTATTTTAACGACTCCTTAAAACCGGTGATGCTTCAAGCTGGAGTTTCTCAAGTTAACGTGTTTGTTTTTCAAGCTTCATTTAAGGCCAAACGCGAAAAAACACCGGGGCGGGAGGTTAATAGGGTTCACCTCCTGTTAAACTATCAGCTCAGGGCCTGACACAATATTGCGCTCCGGGTCTGGGGGTGTGTGGTTTGGTTTTTCCCCGAACGACTCCGAAGTCGTCCCAGTCCCCACCAGACGGGACAAGCAGGCACCGATAAGCAGAGATGCCCGCACGTTTTCTACAAAGAGCACGTTTGGTTCGGAGCCGGCCAGAGAATCTCTCTCTCCCAAGCGCAGACGGGGGGCGGGCAGAGAAATGTTAGGGGGAAGGCTCGTGAAACGTCGGGAACAGAAAGGACAGCTGTCCCAATCCGCAATGGAGACTTCTCCCTCCCTCCCTCTCCTTCTCTGCCTCTCTTTTCCAACGGAGCCTGTGCTTCTTCCCCCTGTAAAGCGAAGGGGTGGCCAGTCTTCTGTTGCAGCGAGCAAACGAGCCTGCACCCCTGCGCCTCTTTGCCTGGGAGTAAACGCCCGTTGAACTCCCCTTGCCTGGGGAGCTGCTGAAGATCTGCGTGCCCCGAGGGAAGGCAGGAGCAAGAAAACCTACGCACCAGGGAGCCCACAGACCAGCAGTACGCAGCTGGCAGGAGAGGACTCTTGTCCGCCTTCGTTTAAGATAATCCATTTGTTTTAGTATTTAAATTGTAAACCGCCTTGGGTGCCTTGGCAGAGAAGGCGGTATACAAATCCAATAAGTAATTTAAATATACAACCCATCTCCCTGCGTCTTGCGGACTGGGTTCTCGCAGAAGTTTATGCCGCAGTAAACCAACCCATGCTTTTAAGGTCGCTTCCAGGCGGTTGTTTCGTTAGCCATTCAGCCCGACTTGTTTTGGGGAGGGGAGGTTTAGACGACGTAGCAGGCCTATTTCACCAGCAAGTCGTTCTGCTCTGCGGCAGGGAGGAAGAGAGATTAGACGACGTTGTGCCAAGCAAGTGCTATTCTGCACTTTCCAAGCGCCGTCCTTATTTTTCAGAACATACCAGTGTTCCCTGAAAGGGACCCAGTTTAACAAACCTGCTCAGATATCTTCTTCATATGATGGTACAACTTTTTTTTTTTTTGGTGTTTGTGTGTCGGGGAATCGCCCCTGACATCTCTGATTAGAAGCAAGAGAAACGGACAGCTAAGCGGGTCTCTTTACCACAGGCTGCTAAGTTTACTGGTGCCGCATAAGTCCCGCACTGTGACATATTCTCTGAGGAGCTACGTACTGAGGCTACAGTTCTATACAACGGGACCCAACGAACCCAACGAACTCAACAGGGCTGAGTAGATATATATTCGACTGCGCTGTTGATGGGACGGATTGTGGCCATCCTTACCCAACTTTTATCTTTCCGACCCCTTGCAGATCGAGCCTCTGCATACTTACTTGGGAGTAAATACCACTCTACTGCAATAGGTATTGTCCTTAGAGACGAAGCCTTAGCGTTTCGGGATTGTTTAAGTACAGAATTTTAGGATTGTAGAGCTGCAAGGGACCCCGCGGGTCATCTAGTCCAACCCCCTGGGGTGCCCGAATCTTTTGTCCAAGGTGAGGCTCGAACCGACGACTCTGAGATTAAGAGCCTCTTGCTCTACCCACTGAGCTAACTCAGCCATCCCCAGAAAGCTGCTCTGATATAAAATTCATTATATATTTTTCGGAGTGGGGCCTCCTGCACATTTGATTTCAGAAGCCCCATCCTATCCGTTTTCTTAGACACCCAATTTATTTCGGGTGGGATTTGCTCCCAAACAAGTTTGCTCGGAGTTGACACCTGCTTTGTCCTCCCATCAGCTTAGCAGTTAAACATTTTAGCTGGGGGGTCCTGACCGATTTCAAGGGGGGGGTTATTTCCCAATGGGGTGGGAGGAAGCGATCCAGAGAATTGAATGCTGCGCGCTTAGCTGTGTGAGCAGAAGCCGGCTGGTGCTTTCAGAAAAGGCTCCCGCCTGCCTTGGTCTCTGCCTGGATTGCGCGCGAGGCGCCTAAGGATTTATTTTTAATTTATATCCCACTTTTTTCTCCAGGGAGCTCAAGGTGACCCACCTGCTTCTCTCCCTCCTTATTTAATCTCCGCAATAGCCCTGTGAGGTAGGTTAGGCTGAGAGAGAGTGACTTGCCCAAGGTCACCCAGTGAGCTTCATGGCCCAGGGGGGATTTGAACCCTGGTCTTCCAGATACGAGTCCACACTCTAACCACTAGGCCACACTGGCTCAGAAAGTCCGAGGCTGCTTATGCGCACACTATGCATTTTAAAACACATTCTTCCAAAAGATCCTAGGAACTATAATTGGCCCCACATAGAGCTACAGTTATAGGGACGCGGGTGGCGCTGTGGGTTAAACCACAGAGCCTAGGACTTGTCGATCAGAAGGTCGGCGGTTCGAATCCCCCCCATGGGGTGAGCTCCTGTTGCTCGATCCCTGCTTCTGCCAAGCTAGCAGTTGGAAAGCGCATCAAAGTGCAAGTAGATAAATAGGTACCACTCCAGCGGGAAGGCAAACGGCGTTTCCGTGCGCTGCTCTGGTTTGCCAGAAGCGGCTTAGTCATGCTGGCCACATGACCCGGAAGCTGTAAGTCGACTCCCTTGGCCAATAAAGTGAGATGAGCCCGCAACCCCAGAGTCAACCACGACTGGACCTAATGGTCAGGGGTCCCTTTACCTTTAGAGCTACAGTTCCCAGCACCCTTAACAAACTGCAGTTGGCATTATTCTTTTGTTGCGGGAGAGCCTTGCACTTGAAACGGGTGGGGTGTACTCAGTCTAAGCTCCAGGCTGAGCTTCTGAGAAACGCATAAGTCCGAATCACACCCCGCCCCCTCAGCTGGGAAAAGTTTGGTCCCTGGAAAAGCGGCTCGCCTGGGGAACGTGCCTCCAGTCTTGGGATGCTGGGCCCTTCCTCGGCTGATCTCCTCAAGCTCTTCTGAGCCAAGCTGGGAATAGGCACAGAGGAAGCTGCTCTGTAGGGATTCAGACCATTCCTCCATCTAGCTCAGCGTTGTCAACAATGACTGGTAGCCATGGTTTCAGACCCACATGAAGGTGCCAGGATTGAACGTGGGACATTGTGCATGCGAAGCAGACCCTGTACCACAGTCCTATGGCCACCCCCGTTGAAGATGCCTGCATTTAAGAGCCATCAGAATTTACTCTTAGTCTTGGACTCTTGCTCTCCTGGCTCTTAGCCAGCGCATGGCTCAACCTTCACATAGGATGGAGCCCACAAGCAGAAAGACTGAGATGCAGCTCAGATTTCTTTTCACTGTAAAGGTAAGGGACCCCTGACCATTAGGTCCAGTCGTGGCCGACTCTGGGGTTGCGGCGCTCATCTCACTTTATGGGCCGAGGGAGCCGGTGTACAGCTTCCGGGTCATGTGGCCAGCATGACTAGGCCGCTTCTGGCGAACCAGAGCAGCGCACAGAAACGCCGTTTACCTTCCCACCGGAGCGGTACCTATTTATCTACTTGCACTTTGACATGCTTTCGAACTGCTAGGTTGGCAGGAGCTGGGACTGAGCAATGGGAGCTCACCCTGTCACGGGGATTCGAACTGCCAACCTTCTGATTGGCAAGTGCTAGGCTCTGTGGTTTAACCCACAGCGCCACCCGCATCCCTTTTTTCTTTTCACTGTAACCACATGATAAAGCCTGCCTTCAGGTTCCTGCTGTGGACTGAATGTGAGTAAAACTTTATTCTTGCTTTTAAAGAAGACTGTGTTGTGTTATTATTATTCTAAGAGGGAGATAAAGGGGAAACTTACCAGGAACAATCCAGACTGGACAAGCCAGACCTGTTTGCTTCATTCATTAAACGGTTCTAATGAATCATCAACTTGCTTCCAATAAGTTGCAAAGGCAATGTGCGCTGCTGTTTACTCACTAGCGTGAGTGAGGAGGGATAATATCAAAACAATATATCCTCTCCTACCTTCCTTGACATTCCCACAGCTTTTACGCCTAGTCTCCTCTGCACACTTTCGCTGGGGTTGCAAAGGTTTGGGGCTGCTGCCAGAGCCATGGGTTGCGCTGGGGCATTTCGCCCCCAGTAAGAGTTAATGCCCTATGCGATGCTGCTAACTTTCGAGTCCTGCATCCTGCTCAGCACGGAGTACCAGAAAACCTCGGAGACGATATGCCCTAACAACTGAGCGAGGAGAGAAGAAGCGTCTTACAGAGCGATTTTCGGCGAAGTTAGCACCGTTTGTGGAGCTTATAAAGGGGCTTCGTGGGAAACAGTGGCGTAGCGTGGGTTGTCAGCACCCGGGGCAAGGCAAGTAATTTGCGCCCCCTAACCCATGGATTTGCGCCCCCTAACCCGTGGATTTGCGCCCCCTAACCCTAACCCCCAGATGTTGCGCCCGGTGCGGCCGGCCCCCCCTGCACCCCCCACGCTACGCCACTGGTGGGAAAGGCTGTAGCTGAGTCTCAGAGCATCTCCAACCCTGGAGAACGGCTGCCAGACAGTGCTGAGGCAGATGGACCAATGAGTGTGAGTCCATGGGAGGCAGCTTCCTGTTCGCGTATGTATGTCACACTCGGGCAAACTGGAACAGGATCGCCTTCTTATGGAGCGCAAATTCTTTTCCTGCCCCGGGAATGCGCCAATCCACCGGAACTTCTTCCACAGTAAATCTGTTGGCCTTTAACGTCCCACTGGGCGGCTCTTCGCTTGCTTTTGGTGCAACAGAATCACGCCGGCACCCTTCTGCAAGCTGGGGCGCTCATCCTGGAGATGGGAGGGGGAATCCTTCCCAAGCCAGGATGCCGCGCATATTTGTGCAGGCTCCAGACAGGCCCCGGGGGGAAACGTGGGCGGAGAACCAACCGCTTTGCAGCAGGCTCAAGCGGCGCTGTTTCACCTGGCCGGTCCACATCTGTTCCCAATGTTCAAGGGTCTTATGTTATCCGACGTTCGCCCTATGCAGAGTAGACCCATTAAAACTGAAGGACTCGACTAACTTGGGTGTATTCACTTTGATGGGTCTACCCTGAGTGCAACTTGAGGGGGCGAAGAAGCTCCCCGCACTTAGAAGAGAAGCATGCTGGCTGAAAGGCGAGGCAGAATCCTTCTCCTTGGTCTGCTGGATTTCTGCCTGCAAGGGTTTTGAATTCATTGCACCGCGGAGAAGCCGCCACCAACAAACAGCCTAAGGCGGGGTAGCCTGGGCCCTGGGAGCGGGACTTGTGCATGTGGGACCTGATCCGAAGCTGCTGAATCTCGGGAGCAGCGTGCGTCCTCGGAAGAAGTAGAGGAGGAGGGTGGTACCCACGTGGGCGAAGGTCGGCCTATTAAGAGTTCCTCAGGCTGCTTTCACTTTCCTCTTTTGGCCCCTAGAATTGTATTTTTTTTATGGGGGGGAGGGAGGGGAGACATCCAAAGCTCAGAGAGAGAGGGAAAAATCCAGCCCCGCTAGAAGCGAAAATATTTGGATTTATAAGTTTAAGCAGATGTTTGCCACTCCCTCTTCCGAAGAAAACTACACTGAAGTCAAAGGGATTTAAGTGTCCTTTTTGGCACCGTTGCGCTTTTCTTCTCTGTGACCAGCATCTACATTTCCGGTGCCCCTAAAATACCACGAAGCTGTAACAAGGGGACGGGGTGAGAAGAAACAATGAAACACACAATTGGCACATTTGCAAAGCTAAACTGGGCTCCGCCCCCCGTATGGTTTCAGATTGGATGTGTGGAGTTGCCTGCGTTGCGGGGGGTTGGGCTAGATGACCCGTGGGGTCCCAACTCTGAATGGAGACGCGAGAGAGCGTGAGAGCAGTGTATTGGTCTGTGGGGTGGGGAATACCTTTCCGTAGGACCAACCAAAACATAGCTATGAGCAAGCTTCTGGATCTCCCAGAGCTCTTCTGTGAAGAAGTGGCGTGGGGGACTCGGAACTTTGCTCTCCATCATCTTTGGATGCAATAGTTGTTGGTCCTACAGCAACCTTACTCCCCACTGCCAAAAAAAAAAAAAAATGATCCAACGCGGCTTCCTTTCATTTCCAGTTTATCCACTTCTAACAAACAACTTCTCTCTATGTTGTGCATTAAGGAACAACATAGGAAGGCCCTTGGTTCACCTCGCGCTCTATACAGTGGTACCTCGGGTTACATACGCTTCAGGTTACAGACTCCGCTAACCCAGAAATACTACCTCGGGTTAAGAACTTTGCTTCAGGATGAGAACAGAAATCGTGCTCCGGCAGCACGGCAGCAGCAGGAGGAGGCCCCATTAGCTACAGTGGTGCTTCAGGTTAAGAACAGTTTCAGGTTAAGAACGGACCTCCAGAACGAATTAAGTTCTTAACCCGAGGTACCACTGTAGTCTACACCAGGCTTCCTCAACCTCGCCCTCCAGATGTTTTTGAGACTACATTTCCCATCATCCCTGACCACTGGTCCTGCTAGCTAGGGATCATGGGAATTGTGGGCCAAAAACATCTGGAGGACCGAGGTTGAGGAAGCCTGGTCTACACGCCCTGCTGCGGCTCTCCAAAACCCCCGACGGGTGCTCCTTCCTACCATCCCTTTTTCTGCAGTAGAGCATAAGACTCCATCTCAGGGCCATCGTGGGTTTGAACCCCACGTCGGTCGAAACATTCCTGCGTTGCAGGGGGAGGGTCTAGATGACCCACGTGGTCCCTTCCAACTCTGCATGCAACTCTGTGAAATCTACCCCTGCCCCTTTAAACCGGAGATTGAATCAGAGCACTCACTGGCCTACTAAGCTGCGCACGCTCTCCATGCGCTTCCAGCAGCATGTTTACGACAGCCAGACAAGGGCTGCGCGCACACATGCCACGCGTTTAAAGCGCACAGCTCCCCCGCTCCCCAAAGGACCATGGGAACTGTAGCTTAAGGGTGCTGTGACTCGAAGCCCTGTGGCGGGTAAACTATAGTTCCCAAGATTTCTCGTGTGTGTGTGTGATGTAATCTGCTTCAGATGTATGGTGCGTAACCAGCCGAGGAGAGCATTTTATAATGCTACCCAAAGTCCCACGGGTTTTAAGCGCTCGGAAACTGCCTCTTCTGACGAATCTTTCTTCTGATCCTCCTAACCTGTTCTTAGGGCATTGCCAGCCTAACTAACCAACATTACCCTGACAGGCTGGCGACGCTTACCCAAACCTTTGTCACAGCACAGGCGCTTGGATTTAAACTCATCTCTAGGCCCGCCACTAACGCCACTTTCTTTCCGAGAGAAGGGACGGGCTTCAAAGACTGAATGAATTTATTATTTCGGTCCCAGACCAATTCCAGCCCACAAACAATATCAAGGAAGTCATACAACACGATAGGGATACATTTGAATTTGCAATTAGGTATAATTAGGTATTGCAGGCGCAATTAGTTTTGTCTTACACGGGCTGAAAGGTTTTCTCCCCGGTTCCACTGAGACTTACATTTGCTGCCTGGGTCGTGCGTAACCACCTTCCAAACGCCAGGGTGAGGAGCGCAGTTGAAGCTGCCTCGCAGAGTCACGCCAGGAAAAGGCTAGCTGTCCATTTACCTCAGAACTGCTTAGTACAGTGGTACCTCGGGTTATATACGCTTCAGGTTACATACGACTCTGCTAACCCAGAAATAGTGCTTGCTTCAGGTTAAGAACTTTGCTTCAGGATGAGAAGAGAAATCGTGCTCCGGCCGCGCAGCAGCAGCGGGAGGCCCCATTAGCTAAAGTGGTGCTTCAGGTTAAGAACAGTTTCAGGTTAAGTACGGACCTCCGGAACGAATTAAGTACTTAACCCGAGGTACCACTGTATGTTTGACAGGCAGCGGCTCTCCAGGTAGCTGGGCCTTCAAATAAAAGGATCCAACAACCGCTCGCACAGCGTGTGCGCTCCTTGGTAGACCATCCGCTTTGCAGGCCTCTCCAGGTGGAGGAGAGACCCCGCCGCAGGTCTAAAATCTCGGAGAGCAGCTGTCAGTCGGTGTAGGGCTAGGTGGCCCGATGATCTGACTCGCTATGAGACAGCTCCAGCGCAGCCGCTTCTAATCCGTGGATCGTTAGGGCAGCGCCCAGTCGGGTCAGATGTGTTGGTTTGTTTTGTTTTCCCACGTACCTCGCCATCCACCGGGTGCAGGCAGGATCAGAAAAAAAAAACGTTTTTCTGTAACTGGCTCATCATCTGCGCTGTCCTTTCCTTCCCTAATCCAGGAGGATGTTCCCCACCTTCCAGGTGAAGATTTTTGGGATGGACCCTATGGCAGACTACATGCTCTTGATGGACTTCGTACCGGTGGACGACAAGCGATACCGGCAAGTACTTCTTTCCGCCCATCTTCCCGGGTTGGAAGCAAAGATTCTCATTAAGGGAGCCCAAATCGGCGCTCAGCAAACTTTGGAGTCCCGCGCAGCTCTGCGAGACTAGGGAGCGCTTGTTCAGCGCTTTGCACTAAGCGGTTTACAAGTATATAAATAAACCCCAGACTCCCAAACTCCGCCGACTTTGGAGTGAGCCCCGTTGAATTCAGTTAGGACTCGCTTCTAAATGGATATGGTGGTGAGGATGGTGTTGCAAGGTCATTTGGGGGCAGAGTTGTGGGGCTGGAGTCGCCAGTGGTTCTTTTGGGGTTTGCTAGTGTTCAAGCTGTAGGATGTCGTGTTTTCACGTTCTCTTAAAATCAAAGTCTAAGGGGCGATTGAAAATATTAGGAACCAATGCAAAACAAACAAAACAAACAAAAACCTTTTTTTTAAAGAAATCCCAAAACTGAGTTCGATATAAGCACTCGTAAATCCCAGATCAGGACAGTTTATTTATTTATCTAATGGATTCTCATTTGTATGGCTTTATTCCCTTATATAAACCAACCCACGAGGGAGCTCAAAAGCTGTAAATTCACAATCTCTCCATGCATCATGTTCTAGAATTCTTGCCCTTCCCTGGAGACGGGAAAGTAACTTTCCCGTCGTGCAGCCCGATGCAGGCTTACTCTTCCCAGCTAAAGTGTCCCGAAGCCTACCACAGCCCGGCCCTACCCATCTTTACTCACGAGCAAGTCCCATTTATATTACTTGGGCTTTACTTCCAAGATAATTCACGCTTATAATTGCAACATTGAAAGTAGAAGTTGAAACACACACACACACACCACACCCCTCTTTTGGACTGCCGCTCCGCTCGAGCATATCGTTTCAGCGGCACTGACACGCCTGGGCGCATTCCGACGTGCAAACACTTTCTTGCGTGCCAATGCCGTGGGAATGTGGGGAGCGGTGGCTCAGATGAGTGATAAGTCGCGCGGCAGGGGAGAGAGGGGAAAACACTCCCCATGGGATCCCTTGGCTCGGCAGAACCGGCAGCTTTGAGCCCTGCCATTCCAACGCGCAGGAATGCCAAGCCCGGATGGCGATTACATCCCAATTTTACTGCCTCTTTTATCGTGTTTTCGCTCCGAGGCCTCGGCAATTTGTCAGCGATTATCTCCAATTTTGTACTCGGTAAAAGAATCCGCCTCACGGCCATCCTTCCAAACGGGTTCGGTCGGTGGAAGTCGATTTCTGGCTTGCAGGCCCTTAGGAATCGTGGGTGGGATCATCGGGTTGACTGAGAACCAACCCACCCCCCTCCGCCCGATCCATCCACCCCCAAACTCGGGAGAATTTAATTGGCCACAATCTGTTGTCTGCTACAACACTCCTATGCGTGTTTATTCTGTAGGTTCTGCTGCGTTTAGGATCCTGCAGTCCTCCATTGCAATTGCTGCGTACATCAGTCAGGAAGGAAACAACAGCCAGCTGAAAGGGAACTGGGTGTAGAGTCTGCGATCCTGTAGACAGCTACTGAGGAGTAAGCCCCATAGAGCGCAGGACTTTGGAGCAGGGCCCCGTCTATCAGAATCTGGTGTCCCATATTTCAAAGGAAGAAAATCATCACCATTATCATTTTATTATTTATTAATAGTTAATGTACATATATGGTACATTTCTAGTCGCTCTCCATCTTTGCACAGTTTAATCCTGGTGTCCCGAAACTAGCACCCTTGTAAGCACCTGGTCTTCTGAGTCAGATAATAATAATGATAATAATAATCCACTTAAAGTCAAGCTAGGCTTCTCAGCAGTTCATAAGAACCAATTACATAAGCAATAATAAAAAACAAAAACCCATAATTAAAACTCACAAAATAACAATCCCATTAAAAACACATCGCCAACATGGTGTCCTGCATATTTTTTGGACTACATTTCCCATCATCTCTGACAACTGGCCATACTGGCTTGGGCTGCTGGGGGCAGGAGTGCAACAACATCTGCAAGGCACCTACACTGACTACTTGCCATCGAAAGAGGTGTGTCCTCATAAGACAATGTCTAAAGTGATCTAAGTGCGCCGCTGACATAGACATGTTGACGAGAGCAGTAGAAGGGACATATAAGAATGTGAAGTGGGGGAAACAGGGGAGACGCATTTTAGGCAACAAGAGCCTCTGTCTCAGGGGTCAGCAAACTTTTTCAGCAGGGGGCTGGTCCACTGTCCCTCAGACCTTGTGGGGGGCCAGACTATATTTTTTGGGGGGAGGGGGAATGAACGAATTCCTATGCCCCACAAATAATCCAGAGATGCATTAAATAAAAGCACACATTCTACTCATGTAAAAACACCAGGCAGGGCCCACAAATAACCCAGAGATGCATTAAATAAAAGGACACATTCTACTCATGTAAAAACACGCTGATTCCTGGACCGTCCACAGGCCGGATTTAGAAGGCGTTTGGGCCAGATCCGGCCCCCAGCCTTAGTTTGCCTACCTATGCTCTATCTGTTCCCCAGTGCAAGGATGCATCCTCCCCCCGCCCACTTCCTCTTCCTCTGGGGAGCTGCTTGGGGAACAGCTCAGTGCTTTGCAGCCAGGAGGTCCCAGTTCCATCCCCGTTATCTCTAGATAGGGCTTGGAGAGACTCCCTGTCCATGCCAGTGTGGCATGGTGGTTAGAGTGTTAGACTAGGACCGGGAGATAAAGGTAAAGGGACCCCTGACCATTAGGTCCAGTCATGGCCAACTCTGGGGTTGCGGCGCTCATCTCGCTTTATTGGCCAAGGGAGCCGGCGTACAGCTTCTGGGTCATGTGCCCAGCATGACTAAGCTGCTTCTGGCGAACCAGAGCAGTGCACGGAAACGCCGTTTACCTTCCCGCTTTGATGTGCTTTCGAACTGCTAGGTTGGCAGGAGCAGGGACCGAGCAACGGGAGCTCACCCCATCGCGGGGATTCGAACTGCCGACCTTCTGATCGGCAAGTCCTAGGCTCTGTGGTTTAACCCACAGTGCCACCCACTTGGTTATGAAGCCGACTGGGTAATCTCTGCCTCTCAGCCTAACCTACCTCACAGGGCTGTTGTGAAGATTAAGGAAGGAGGGAGATAACCACATGTGCCAGATCCTTGGAGGAAAATAAAAAGACAAATACTGTAAATAATAACTCAGGACAACCACTGCCAAGACTGATGTTCTGACTCAATATAAGCCAGCTTTCTATACTCCCCACCTTCACACCCATCCTCCCCCTGTTATAGGCTTTGACTCCCCCCCCCCCCATGCCTAGGGTTTTCAAAGACCCAGTGAAAGGAGCATTTATGCGTTTTGCTCCAGGTCCAAGGCGCCTGGCAGAAAAACAAAAAAACCTGCTCCTATGAAATCCCGATGCCAAAGATGTAAATATTTAGACAGATCTCCAGCTTCCCAGGGCATTTCAGAAATGTTTGCTTGTCAAAGGCAATGGGATATAGAACATCTAATTGAGGATATCTCTCTTTTTTCTCTCCCTCCCACCCTCTCCTTCCCCTCCATTTTTTTTGGCAAGTGATGGTTCTGCTCAACTCCGAGGCGAGAAGATTCTCCCTCTGAGCCAAAGCAGACTTTTAAATAAACAATCACAAAAAGAGAATGGCACTCTCTTGGCACTCTCTTGAATCAATGTGGACTTTGGGGAAGATAAAAACATGCATGAAGAATAAATCGGGGGCAGGTTTTGCTGGAAACCTGCTTTGAGACTGCATTGATTTGAGCGAAGTTTCCACTGAACTCAATGGGCCTTACTTCTGAGTAAAAGGTAAAGGTAAAGGTACCCCTGCCCGTATGGGCCAGTCGTGTCCGACTCTAGGGTTGTGCGCCCATCTCACTTAAGAGGCCGGGGGCCAGCGCTGTCTGGAGACACTTCCAGGTCACGTGGCCAGCGTGACGAAGCTGCTCTGGCGAGCCAGCACCAGCGCGGCACACGGAAACGCTGTTTACCTTCCCGCTATAAAGCGGTACCTATTTATCTACTTGCACTTAGGGGTGCTTTCGAACTGCTAGATGGGCAGGAGCTGGGACCGAAAGACGGGAGCTCACCCCGCCGCGGGGATTCAAACCGCCGACCATGCGATCGGCAAGTCCTAGGCACTGAGGTTTTACCCACAGCGCCACCCGCGTCCCCTACTTCTGAGTAGACATGCATAGATGTCAACATATTTAACTGTTGGGATGACATTTAAACCAATTACTGTTTCAGCATGCATCTCTCTTGATTCAGGTGAGGCATGCCAAATGATTCTCTCTTTTTTTAATAGAAAGATCACCTTTGCTAAGATGGGTTGGTGCTGATTTCAGCGTCAGACAGACATTTTCGAGGCAGAATGCCTGTAAATATCAGCTGCAGGGAATCATAAGTAGAGAGTGTTCCTGGGACATTCAGTTCCTCCTTGCATTTGGTTCTCCAATGTAAGGACAGGATGTCAGACAACATGGGCCTTTGGCCTGTCCTAGCAGGGCTGTTGTTATATTCTGACCATATCTCCATTGGGCCCTACTGACTCAGTGGCCTAGGAAGGATGCTGGTGGCGCTGTGGGTTAAACCACAGAGCCTAGGACTTGCCGATCAGAAGGTTGGCGGTTTGAATCCCCGCGACGGGGTGAGCTCCTGTTGCTCGGTCCCTGCTCCTGCCAACCTAGCAGTTCAAAAGCACGTCAAAGTGCAAGTAGATAAATAGGCACCGCTCCAGACGGAAGGTAAACGGCATTTCCGTGCGCTGCTCTGGTTTGCCAGAAGCGGCTTAGTCATGCTGGCCACATGACCCGGAAGCTGTACGCTGGCTCCCTCAGCCAATAAAGCGAGATGAGCGCCGCAACCCCAGAGTCGGCCACGACTGGACCTCTAATGGTCAGCGGTCCCTTTACCTTTACCTAGCAGTGCTGTTGTTATATTCCTACCATATCTCCATTGGGCCCTACTGACTCAGTGGCCTAGGTGACTGGAGATACCTTTAGCTTGAACCAGCAGGGCTCTTCTAATGTTCTTAACTTCCTAAGCACCTGATAAGCTGTTCCCACCAACTTATAGACAGCATACTAAAATATTACAGCTTCTTTGCAAGCTAGCGGTTGAGAAGCTACAAGAGCAGAAAGTGAAGTTGTTCCCATCGCACAGAAGGGAAAGCAAAGCCTGACACTTCACACACCCACATGTTAAAGTTCAGAAATGAAAGGCCCTTTCTTGAAGACATCCACTCTGACTTTGGAGCTCTTTTCTCTCATCCCAGATGTCCACGCACTGCTTTTGGTTACTCTGTGGTGAAAGGAACTCTCTGCCCATGGTCAGCGGCACCCTCTAGTTACCATCATTTTGCATCTTTCAAGGCGACGTGCTGGCAATGAGAACAAATTTTTTGGCTGAGCAGTGGCTCAGATGTTGCCCGGCCTCTGGCTGTGGTAGGTCTCTTTGTCTCGCTTCCAAGTTCCTTTGCCAAGGGCTCCCTAGATTAAAGCTACAGCCCTATACAGATGCAATACTTGACTGTCCCACAATTACCACATATTTGCTTAGTTTCCTTGTGGGGTAGGCAGAGCAGTCCAAGTTACCCACTGCTGCCGCCAGAGCTCTGAAACATGGGAAAGGGGTCTCCATGTCTACTACCCAGCCACAGATCGGGCCTGATCTGTGTGCTAGCTCCAGGTTGGTGCAGCGATTACATTTGCATGGAGCCCAGTACTGGCTGACACTGGCTGGGATACCAGCTTGGGATCTGGTGGATCTTGGACCATCTCAGTCCTGCCCCCCAACAGAACGCCCCATTTTCGGGCTTTCAGCTCTGGATGGGATGGTGTTCCTTCTGCCTATTACTGTTGAAATCAAATATACCTACAAAGCTGATATTTTGTCACCTGCTCAAAATTTTTTTGTTTCACCAAGTGCTTAGTCAGTGCTGACCGTTTGTTCTGGATTTTACGATTTTATAATTTCTTTATAATTTAATACATTTATTTTGCTTTAAACAAATACAGATAAACAACCAAAATTACAAAAGAAAAATCAATAATAATAATAATAATGGAAAAAGCTAAAAAAAACTACAAAAAATATCAGAGTACATGGCATAGAACTTAAGCCGTTATGGGAAAGAAAAAAGAAAAAGGAAAGAAGAAGGAGGGGGGAAAGGGGGGGGAGAGGAAAATGAGCCCAAACACAAGAAGGCTCATCTATTGCACACTTCCGTCAAGGTCACAACAGATCATTATTCTTATAAATTCTCTCTATCTGCATTCCATACCTCATATTGGTATCAGGGAACATTTCCCTATTTTATAATTTCTTGTACACCACCACCATTATATATTATATATTATATATTATATATTATATATTATATATTATATATTATATATTATATATTATATATTATATATTATATATTATATATTATATATTATATATTATATATTATATATTAGCAGATAGATAGATAGATAGATAGATAGATAGATAGATAGATCGGCAGTTTATAAACGCTATCATTTCCCTATTTTATAATTTCTTGTACACCACCACCATTATATATTATATATTATATATTATATATTATATATTATATATTATATATTATATATTATATATTATATATTATATATTATATATTATATATCATATATCATATATCATATATCATATATCATATATCATATATCATATATTATATATTTATTATATATTATATATTAGCAGATAGATAGATAGATAGATAGATAGATAGATAGATCGGCAGTTTATAAACGCTATCATAAATTAAACCTCACTACAGTAGATGTGACCTGTGCCCAAATGCAATACTTACCTATTACGTTGAAGTTCTGCTTGTCCCCCACAAGGCTCAAGGCAGTGCGTGTGGTTTTCCTCCCTGCTCTCCATCTTATCCTCACAACAACCCTTTGAGGTAGGTTACATTGAGAGAGAGGCTCAAGGTCCCCCAGGGAGCTTCACGGCAGAGTGGGGACTTGAACCAGGGTCTTGCCTAGTGGGGTCTAACACCATTGCACCACACTGCCTCACTTTCTAATCATACTGTTAAAAATGGTACACTATTGCTGCGCTAATTAAAAACACCTAAATATTTTTTAAGTCCATTGAGACAGGGTGATGCTGATTTCGACAGAGTAAATAAACAACCCGTTCTTTAAATTGGTTGTTTATTTAACCTATCTGAAGAACAGGGTGCTTATTTGATGTATCAAAATCGATGTTTTTACAAGTGTTGAATTCGCTGTTGGCAACGTAGATTCGCAAATGTAAAACTTAGCATGGCGGCTAACCCACTGCTGGCTTTTCTCCCCATACAGATATGCATTTCACAGTTCCTCCTGGCTGGTGGCTGGCAAGGCAGACCCTGCAACTCCAGGGAGAGTCCATTATCACCCAGATTCCCCGGCTAGGGGAGCCCAGTGGATGAAACAGATTGTCTCCTTTGATAAACTCAAGCTCACTAACAATTTATTGGATGACAATGGACATGTAAGTGTTGTCTTGGAGAGGGCGAAGCTAACTGGGAAACATTGAACAATATAATAATGGAATGAGTCTTGGGTGTGGGATGGTTCTTGCAGTTGGGTGCTGAGAGGTGCTCTGTATCTGGCACATATCCTGCCAGTACAAGGGGATCTGCAACAGCTGCCTATAAGGCCATTGAGCCAATTTTAAGGTTCTGCTCCTTGCATAAAGGTAAAGGGACTCCTGACCATTAGGTCCAGTCGTGACCGACTCTGGGATTGATGCGTTCATCTCACTTTATTGGCCAAGGGAGCTGGCGTACAGCTTCCGGGTCATGTGGCCAGCATGACTAAGCCACTTCTGGCGAACCAGAGTAGCACACGGAAACGCCGTTTACCTTCCCACTGGAGCGGTACCTATTTATCTACTTGCACTTTGATGTGCTTTCAAACTGCTAGGTTGGCAGGAGCAGGGAACGAGCAACGGGAGCTCACCCCGTCGCGGGGATTCAAACCGCCGACCTTCTGATCAACAAGTCCTAGGCTCTGTGGTTGAACCCACAGTGCCACCCGTGTCCCTGCTCCTTGCATACAAAGCCCTAAATGACTCTGGACCATAAACGCCTCCCCCCCAACACATTTTACCTTCTGCTCCTCAGCAAGTGCACTACAATCAGCTAATAGAACCCAGTTGGTTATCAGCTCATTGGTTGGTTATCAGCAGTAGAAAAGTCCACACAGAGGTGGACTTTTCTACTGCTGACACCAGTGTTGTAGAAACCCCTCCCTGATGAAATATGAGAAGCCCCATCAGCATTGGCATTCTGCTGGCCCCTAGAGACACTGCAGTTTCACAAGTCTCCCGCTGAACTGAACTTCTGATTTTATTGTTTACACTGTTTGCTTTTTTAAAAAAACCAAAACACACCATTGTCATGCTTTTTAAACTGCTTGTTCGTTGCATATTTTACTTGAAGACATTTTGGTGCCCAAGCAGGTTGCCTTATTTAATTTGCACGAGAACAACTTGCAAACCTGAATGTATTTATTTGAGAGCCCAGGCCCTCCGAAATTGCGGCAGGCAGAAGCATGGTTCAAAGTGTCCTGGACTTCAGAATGCATAACTTTTTGATGGGGTTGCTTCTTTCTTTAGTGGCACCCATCAAAAAAACTAAGCTAGAAGAGATTGCACACCCTCCAAGCCAGATTAATAAAATGTTTCAATCAAAATCATTGGGATTTACTGACTCAAATAAAGAGGCTGTGTGGTCAAAAGGCCTGGTGAGAGAGAGAGAGAGAGAGAGAGAGAGAGAGAGAGAGAGAGAGAGAGAGAGTAGCTAGCACAGGTGTGTAGTACCTATGGTCTAATCACTGCTTCTCAGCCTAGCCTACCTCAGAGGGTTGTTGTGGGAGTTAAATGAGGAGGTGGAGAATCATGGGTGCCACCTGGAGCTCCTTGGAAAAAATGTGGAATATTGGCATCCGTTGACACAATGAACAAATAATGTTTAGGTATCCTGGTTCCTAATTGTACAGCGCTTTGTACACCAGCATCATCACCTTGAACTTAACCCAGTAGCTAACTGGCAGCCAGTGCAGTTTTCTCAGCAGTGGCATTGATATTTTGCTCCAGATTTCATTTTTTCCTTTTTTTGGGGGGGGGGGCACAGTGATTTCATAAATAAATCCACCCAAATGATTTACATTGCACACCAGTAGTCCTTGTGGAGTCCTTCTGCGGTCCAGATGTCTCCTCAAAGTTAGGGGTGCACAGATTGACCCCCCTCACCCCCAGTCTGCCCCCTCTGTGACATGGTATACTTCAACTAGGTAATTTGAAACTCTGTATTTAATGGTCTTATTGGGGGGGGAGATATGGACTTTTCAGATGGGAATGTGAATTGCTTCACATACTTCAAAATATGGTAAGAAGCCAACTCTGCTGTGCTGGGGGGGGTGTGGACTTTCCTATCAAGCAGGGGCCCAGACGTCTGCCCCAAAGCCTTGCCCCCGATTGGCACCGCTGTCAGTTTCCTGCGTGGGACCTTCCTTTGCCTCTCTGCTTTCCATCTTGGTGTTGTAGAATGACTCAGTTACGATCTCCCTTGCTCGTTTTATCATCCAGATCATTTTGAACTCCATGCACAGATACCAGCCCCGCTTCCACGTGGTCTACGTGGATCCTAGGAAAGACAGCGAGAAATACGCGGAAGAGAACTATAAGACTTTTGTCTTCGAGGAGACCCGCTTCACCGCAGTGACCGCCTACCAGAACCATCGGGTGAGTATCTGGAGTTCATTATTGAGACACAAACCTTCCGTCCGGTACTTCATTTATCAGCAAAAGAAAGAAAGAAAAGAAAAAAGCACCTTTCCCAACCTTCTCTTCGAGCCACATGATGGATGGAGAGCCGGAAAAGAGAAGGCAGGAGAGAGAGAGAGAGAGAGAGAGAGAGAGAGAGAGAGAGAGAGAGAGAGACATTGTTAAGAGCAGTCAATCAACTGATATTGGTTTTTTTAAAAAAATCCCACCAGCCACAAAACAACTATCCATAAAGTGCTTTAAGGTGACGTGTCCCCAGTTAAATCAGCTCAGATGTGATGAGACTACGCAGATGGGATCAAACTGGTTGAGATGCAAAAATTGCTTGCAGATTCCTTAGGAAGAAATGTATGAAATGCATTGCATAAGTTGCGCTCCAAAACCAATCCCCCCCCTCCCCAAAAAAACCCCAAGGAGGCAAACCTAAAAAGGCACTAAAGGAAATTACATTTGCAAGTGGTCTCCAGTTTCTCCTCCTCTTATTATTACTACTACTATTACTACTATTGCTATTTTAATGTATATACAAAGCAGGCCTCTAAGCAGATATTATGCCCAGCACATTTTGAGTATAACAAGCTCTTCATCCAAGGCAGTTAAAATAATTCAGAAATTATTATTCAATCAGTTTTATAAAATGAAGAGGAGTTAACAGTGCCATGCTATATATACACACATGCATACTACTACTAGTACTAGTACTACTATTACTACTAAAAAACCTTTATTGTCACTACACCACCTGTGTGCAGTGAAATTAAATGAGCCCAACCATACACTCAGTCTTGTTCGCACTCAGAGGTAAGTCTCCTTGAGTTCAGTGGGGCTTACTCCCAGGTAAAGTGGGTAAAGGGGTGCAGCCTGAGATTATATAACTTGTCACTCTGCCATTTAAAAAGATTTCTGTGCCTCTGGGCCCTCCACACTCAGAACTGCCAAACTTCAAGGGAGCTTTGTTTGTGGTTTCTGTCGAGTGTGAATTGCCTCTAGAGAAGGAAAATGCAAGACAGAAGGGGAAAAAATGTCTACACAACCAATTTTTACCAGCTTCCTATTAATATTTACTAGGCTTCCTATTATTATTGAGTTGTATCCTGCTCAAAGTGGATGCACTGAAATTAATGCACATGACTAACTCAAGTTTATCCATTTCAGTGGGTCTGCTCTGAGTTATAACTTAGTTGGATGGCAGTTTCTTATTGATTTGTTTAGAAGGTTTTTATATTGTTTAGCTACAGTAATCTCTAAACAGCATACAAGGGATGCAATACAATGAAAATGGACAGCGGTTAAAACCATACGATCACACATGAGTGCTAGAATGAAAAAAATATTCAGGAGGCACTGGAAACTCAACACAGAGGCGGTCTGTCTGACCTCATCGAGAGAGGAGTTGCATAAAATTGGCCACTTGGTACTCAATGCACGGCTCCTCGTAGATCCAAACCATGGGTAGGCAAACTAAGGCCTGGGGGCCGGATCTGGCCCAATGGCCTTCTAAATCTGGCCCACAGATGGTCCGGGAATCAGTGTGTTTTTACATGAGTAGAATGTGTCCTTTTATTTAAAATGCATCTCTGGGTTATTTGTGGGGCCTGCCTGGTGTTTTTACATGAGTAGAATATGTGCTTTTATTTAAAATGTATTTCTGGGTTATTTGTGGGGCGTAGGGATTTGTTCATCCCCCCCCCATATAGTCTGGCCCCCCACAAGGTCTGAGGGATAGTGGACCAGCCCCCTGCTGAAAAAGTTTGCTGACCCTTGATCCAAACTCGGCATCTGAGCCATGGGGGAGCACTAACAGCGACCCCCCTAAAGACTTCAACATTTGGTTTAGTGGAAGGGCTATGTATTTTGTAAGAAATCTGTGCCCCCTCCCCCAAAAAACTAAAATTCCAAGGGATCCCTAGAGAGAGGAAATGACTTTCAAACCACAGCATAAGTATTCCTTGAGAAAGACATACAGTGGTACCTCGGGTTACATACGCTTCAGGTTACAGACGCTTCAAGTTTACAGACTCCGCTAACCCAGTAATAGTACCTCAGGTTAAGAACTTTGCTTCAGGATGAGAACAGAAATCATGTTCCGGCGGCGCGGCAGCAGCAGGAGGCCCCATTAGCTAAGTACGGACCTCCGGAACAAATTAAGTACTTAACCCGAGGTACCACTGTATTCAGAAGGAGGAACAGGGGCAGCTATGCTACAAATAAGCCCTATGACAGGAGTTAAAACGGGTTGGTTGCCCCCTCCCCCCCTTTTATTTTGTAGAACTAGGGTGTTGCAGGAGGAAGATTTGGGATGAATCAAAAAAGAGCACCCATCCTTTCTATCCAGCAGCAGGGTTCCGTGAATGGAATTTCCTCATGTGTTGTCTGGATCCAACCCACAGTCTATAAACCAATTGGAAATCGTTGTTGTTGTTGCTATAGATTTTTTTGTCATCTGCCCTGCACTCGGGTCCCAGGGCTGGTTACAACAATTTAAAATGCAACAATTAAAAAAATTTCTATTCAACACATTCACAAAAATAGGGTGGACCCTTTAAAAAACAAAAAGGCATCTCAGGTGTCAAAGGCCAAGGAAAAGAGGCAATTTGCAGATTAGCAATGTGGATTAAAAGCAAAATGTATATTCCCACCCCCACTTCAAAGGCAGTTGTGTTTTTGACATAGATCTTGTTGAAGTGACTCAGTAAGCAGTAGCTATGAAAATATGGCCCTAAATAGATTTGTGAAGCAAAAGTCTAGCACACCTGGAACACTTACCTCCCTTGGCTTGATCCTAAAGCAAATTAAGACAAGAAAGTCCAAATCCAAAATATCGCAGTGGTAAAACTACAATTCGTAAAGCGTAAAACAGCACTTGTTTGCTATGGATCATGGAAAGATGCAGCTAAATCCCTAAAACCATAATTTGTTAACAAAACAGATTAAAGTCCTAAAGCAAAATGTTCCAGCTTCTTCAGCTGCTCTGATGGCTTTAAGACTTTGATATCTCTGCTTTTTTAGTCACTGCTAATATAGCTACGGATGCATATTTGCCTTACATGTTTCACGTATGTGTCATGCTCCCTAGATAATCCCATGGCTTTGAATGGAGGTCTTTGGGAAATATGGCAACTGTGAATTGCTGGATTTCAGCTTAGAAGCACACTAGTCCAACTTAGCAGTGATTTAGTAAGAACAGCCGTTAATAACTTCCATCCACAAACCAGCAACAACATAGCGCTTGGACCCAACCAGTTCAGACATCTCCTCAGCGCGCTCGCTTAGATGTTGTTTCTGTTGCACACACTGTAAATATTTCTAGTTACAGGTAGGTAGCCGTGTTGGTCTGCCGTAGTCGAAACAAAATACCAAAATTCCTTCCAGTAGCACCTTAGAGACCAACTAAGTTTGTTATTGGTGTGCATGCTCATACCAATAACAAACTTAGTTGGTCTCTAAGGTGCTACTGGAAGGAACTGTAAATATTGTTAGGATCACTGATAACCTTTCTTAAACACAAATCAAGCAAGCTTGTTTTCTGCTGTTCCGGAGGGTAGGACCTGAACCAATGTATTCAAATGGCAAGAGATTGTGACTAAACATTAGGAATAACTTTCTGATAAGAGCTGTTTGGCAGTGGAACTGATGGCCTTGAATGGTTGTGGACTATCCTTCACTATCGGTTTTTAAACAGAGGTTGGATGGCTATCTGCCAGGGATTCTTTAGCTGTGATTCCTGCGTTGCAGGGGGGGTGGACTAGATGCCCCTTGGGGTGCCTTCCAAAATGGTAATACTTTATAGCCCCACCACCAACTCCAAGCTAATTGCACAGACTGTGAGTTGTACCCAACTGTTCTCAGATTAGACTCATGAAAATCAATGGATATAAGTTGGCCATAGCCATGCCTATTATTTGCAATGGGTCAACTCTGAGTAGGTTTAACACTAGGTAAGACCCCAAGTCTCTTTCTTGACATTACAGCTCCCGAGTTCATAATCTTAAAATCACAACAACAGGAAACAGCTTACACCACTGAGTTTAATAAAACTAGGGTGGAAAGAAACTTGAATTTGGATTTATCAAAGTACTACTATTGAGTCTTTCTACCTATGAGACTATGGGACACGGGTGGCGCTGTGGGTTAAACCACAAAGCCTAGGACTTGCCGATCAGAAGGTCGGCAGTTCGAATCCCCGTGACGGGGTGAGCTCCCGTTGCTCGGTCCCTGCTCCTGCCAACCTAGCAGTTCGAAAGCACGTCAAAGTGCAAGTAGATAAATAGGTACCGCTCTGGCAGGAAGGTAAACGGCGTTTCCGTGTGCTACTCTGGTTCGCCAGAAGTGGCTTAGCAATGTTGGCCACATGACCCGGAAGCTGTACGCTGGCTCCCTTGGCCAATAAAGCAAGATGAGCGCCACAACCCCTGAGTCAGTCATGACTCGACCTAATGGTCAGGGGTCCCTTTTCCTTGACTACCTATGGGACTGTGTACAGAAAGATGAGGAGCACTTGTAGAGAATTTGCAGCAGCTTCATAATGCCCTAATTCACAGCGTCCCCTTGCAGTGAGGGGAACCATGATAGATGAGAACAGGTTCGAAACTGGATTGTGTTTGTAGTGCAGACAAGCCCATCACCAGAGCTACTGAGAGAAGGATCAGTAATGGACTGTCAGAGCCAGCCCATTGCTTTTTGTTCTACTAAACTCTTTCTACAGGCCTGACAGAGTCCTCTGGCTGAATAATCTGCATTCAGCTTTTTGAGTCTCAAAGCAAGTTGCGTAGACTGCCTAGGGAGTTGCCCTCCTCCTCTTTCTGCTGCAGCAGTTCATCTGCTAAGCCCGTCTCTTGGTTTCTGAAGGAATTTGATCACCCTGGGAGGCCTTGAAGTATTATCTCCCCCCCCCCCCAAGAAGCTGGCAAGGGTTCCATGTTTTGCCTTAAAGAAAACCTCCCACAAAAATGTCCTGAACATCAGTGAGACATCACGGCTTGTATAAACCTAAGCCTCAAGCACTGTCTGAGGTACTGCAGGAAATGCACCACCAAGGTGATACAAATACAGTACGTAAAAATTGGTAAGCCGAAAAACTCCTCTTGGGGGAGGTCTCCGTTTTATCTGGACTTGTTCTGCTGAACCATAGAACTCAATATGGCATAAAACATGAGTTGCCTTTCTGAAGTACAGACTAGAATATCGATTCTGGGGTTTCTTGTGTGACAGATTTGTTTTTTATATAAATACCCACTTCCTTGCCAAAATAAATATTGATGTGGTCCATAAGCTGTTGGTTTAACTGATAATCAGCCAATGAACACATTAACCACCCCAAAGGTACCTTGAATCTGAGAATCCATTTTAAATGGTCATCCCATTCCAACCATTAATGGATTAGCTGCCTGTGTTGCTTAGTTAGGAGGAGAAACTCAAGCTTCATCCATTTTCCTAGATGGAAGTGTTTCTCTGTAGAGAAATCAGGATCTGCAAATCAGTATCAAGACAATTGGGCTGAATATCTACTTTTTGTCACTGCAGCATCACACAAGGTTACAACTGATGACACACAGTGTCACCATGAATCCTGCACATCAACACTTTGCTGACAATCCTAAAGCATGCTTGCCTGGGAGCAAGCCCTACTGAACACAGTGGGACTTACTTCTGAGAGAACACGCAGAGGATTGCTCTGTTGTGCTGCAATCCCATACGTATGAACCTTGGGGGCAAGCCTCACAGAACTCAGTGAGACTTACTTCTGAGCAGGCGCGTACAGGACCACACAGCAGGAAGTCCCTCTGAATCCGTGGGTCCAATCTGATCTGCAGATGCGACAATTTGCCTGTGTGTGTGTGTGTGTGTGTGTGTGTGTGTGTGTGTGTAAACCTGTATTGCTGCTGATAGTCTTTTTGTTTATGACTCGATTCTAAGAAACAAGAGTAGTATTACTCATACTGCTAAAGAATATGGAACTCTGGGCCTATAAATTTTCATTTCCCCCCGAAAAAGAATAAGATCAGAAGTGAAGCAGGCGGGGGGGTGGGCAGAGGGGCAGAGGTTCCACAATTGCTGTTCTGACAACATCTGAAAATAACCTTCATGGGAGCCAAGTACGGTGCCTTTAAGAGACTTCTCTGCCCCCCACCTCCCGACTGGCATTTATCTGATGGCTTGGGACAGCTGCTCCTTCTCTTCTGCTTTCTATCAGTTTGACCTCTAAGGCTGGAACTGTCACTGAGGGGCTTAAAGTTTGTTTTTCAACCCATTCCGGAAACTCACAATCACATACTTTATCCTTGGATTCGCTTAAATATGGGGGTGGGTGGAAGGGGGGGGGGAGAGAATGCCCTGTCTTTCTCCCTGGTGAATGAAACAAATACATGATTGCTCTTGTGGTGATGGGATGGTTTGGCAGAGGAGGGAGGTGGGGGGAGGGCACATGAAGTGACGTCTTCTTTCAAGTTTATTTGCATTTCTTCAGACAGATCAATGTATGTTGGGGGGGTGGGGGTGGGTCTGCCTTTCCCTGGTGCCCCAAATTAGCGTTAGCACAGAATACAATTTTGCATTTGGGAGCAGCCATGTGGTTGAACTTCCAAGGCATAGAGGGAGAGAGAGGATTTGCCTGTAACCATTTTCGAAACATCCCTGGTGCCAGGACCAAAAAGGGGGCCCAATATTAGGCATGGGGGAGAAATGTGATTCGGTTCACATTCAAAAGCGAACTTAATTATGACACACACACGAAAGAAAAATGAATCAAGTACGTATGGCTCAGAAGAATAAATTGCAATAAAAAAACAAGGATTTATTGCAACACATGACAGAATCTGATTCCCTTGCATTATTTCGATCTGTGTTTGTATGATACTCCATATTTCTGCTGCTGTTGTCCTTCCTTCCTTCCTTCCTTCCTTCCTTCCTTCCTCTTCTTCTTCTACCTCATGTCAAATTCTTTTTTTTAAAAAAAAACCACCCAACTCGTTTTTTCTGGTGTCCCTGCATAGACTGCTTATTGGGTAATCCAGCACTGTACATTCATGTCCCAATCCAGGACACACACACACACACACACACACACACACACACACACACCACAGACATGCTGTACTTGGTGTGTTGTACATCTCTAGGCTGCAACAACACAGCCATAACTAAAATTGTTTAAATCCCATTAGTTGGAGCAAGATGCATATGTGCTCAACTCTCTGGCATGAAACCCAATGTGGATTTCAAGTGCTTAATGTGCCCTGTGCATACCAGACTGGGGTGGATCCTATTCAGTGTTCTCTCTTAAAAGGTACAAAAATCTTTTATTTAGGAGTGAAGAAGGAAAACCATGCTATGATCAAAATGTGCTCAGAATAAAGGGAGCTGCAAATAAACAAACCCTATGTACTTTCTGAGAGTTAGTTCTTTGAGCGGGTTTTGTGCCCAACATTCAGCAAGTTTCACTGAGGGAGCTGACAGTGGCTCATAAATAGCTTTGCATACAGAAGGTCCCCGGGTCAATTCCTTGCATATTCAGTGTAAAACAGAAGTGGGGAGCCTATGGTCCTACTGAGGATGCTGGTATGGACTACAACTTCCATCATCCCTGATCATTGACCATGCTAGATTGGGCTGATGGAGACTGGAGTCCAACATGTTCCTCATCCCTGACTTTATGGTGTGGCATGCTTTGGAACAATTGATATAGGATAAAACAGAGCAACTTGCCCTCTTGAGGCCCTGGGGATTCCACCCTCTTGGTTAGTGTGACATTGTTGTTCCTTAATGGCCCTTGACATCTTTACTTTCCTTGAACCTCTCTCTTCAGATAACCCAGCTAAAGATTGCCAGCAACCCTTTTGCAAAAGGATTCCGGGACTGTGATCCAGAAGACTGGTAAGGATGTTTTTCTTCTCTTCCTCTGCTAAGGTCCTGGTTCATCCTAGGTTTGGATTCAAACATGTCCCTGGTGTAGAGAGCAAGGGAAGATGGAGCTGGAGTCCATTTGGAGCGCTACCTCAACTTCAACTTCAACTTGGGGGCGCTGAGATTTGGGAAGCCTTATTTAGATTGTGTCTTGGAGAATTGGGTTGGTTGCTTGGCTGGCTGGCTGGATTATCCACATAACATCTTGCTGTGTGTATTCATTATTCAGAGCCCATTATTCCTTTGAAAAGTCTAAACTCTGTCCAATCTTTTCCCACATTAGGCCCAGGAATCACCGGCCCGGAGCCCTGCCTCTCATGAGTGCTTTTGCCAGATCTAGAAATCCAGTATCTTCCCCTGTGCACCAGAATGGGACCGAGAAAGGTGAGTCTTTGTCACAATGGTAGAAAACCTCCTGCATTCAGGGCAGCTGTGGCTTGTTATGGTAGATTTAAAAACTCAACCTAAGAACAGAGAAGGTCCATAGCTCAGTAGTAGGCTGACAGCTTTGTATGCAGAAGGTCCAACCAGGTAGATCTGGGAATATCCCTGGGCCTGAAATCCCAATGGCCTACTGCAGGTTCATGTAGACAGTACTGAGCTAGGTGGACCAATGTTCTGATAGCAAACAGTTTCCCATGTTCCTCCTGCTTGGATTAGCCCCCCATTTAGTTATTGCAGTGGCTAAACAGATGCACCATGGGAAGCCAGCAAGCGAGAAATGAGTACAGTAGCCTTCTCCTTGCTTTTGAATGATTCCCAGCAACCGGTATTCATAGAAGAGGCCGAGATTATCAATTGCTACTAGCCATGGCGGATATACACATCGCTGCCTCCAAGTATACTAGCCACTGGGGAACAACTGCAGGACAGAGTGAATGCCCTCATGTTCTGATTGTGGGGTTCTTGGGTGAATCTGGCTGGCTCACTGAGAAAGAAAAAAAAGACTGGACTAGACAGACCTTTAGTCTGAATGCAGCAAGGCTTTGGACAAATTCCAGTGGAGTGGTCATGATAAGATGCAATCCCAGGACATCTGGGAGAACATCCCAGGAGCCATAGAGGTTGGATGGTCATCTGTCATGGATGCTTTAGCTGAGATTCCTGCCTTGCAGAAGGTTGGATGAGATGAACCTCAGGGTCCCGGCCAACTCTACAGTTCTATGATTCTATATCAGGTTCTCTCTCCAGCACCATGCAAGGTTAGGCCAAGGAAATTTGTTGCCTGATGTGAAGGACAATATCAAACCCACCTCCCCAATTCCACTTTATAGACTGAAAGCTGAATCTTCAATGCAGGCAACAGGACATTGTCTACTGCAACAGAAGGCAGCACGTTAACTTAGCAGGTGCAGGACTTGCCATGCTTGGCACACACAACAGTGTCCTCCAACACCTCCTCACTGCTCCCCGACCCCTGGCATCTGCTCCCTGAAGCATCCACCTCACAGGAAGCTGCCTTATAATGAGCCAAACCATTGGTCCATCGAGCTCAGAATTACTACACTGCCTGGCAGTGGGTCTCTCCCAGCCCTACCTGGAGATGCCATGGATTGAGTCTGGGACAGGTCAGACTATTTGTTCATCTAGCCCTAGACTGTCTGCTCTCACTGGCAGGGGCTCTTTGGGGTTTCAGGCATAGAGATCTTTCCCATCATTTGCTACCTGTGATCCTTTTTTAACTGGGACCTTCTGCAAGCAAAGTGCCTGCTCCATCCAGGGGCGAACTAAGGCATTGTGACACCCGGGGCAGGGCGTCGCTACATAGGGCATATGTGCGGCGTTGCTACATATGACGTATGCGGTGTACGTAGCGCCGTAGCACATGTGCTGTACTTAGCGGTTTGCCGGTGGCACCACTCCAGCGCCATATGGATGGTGCCGGGATCCTCTGCTCACAGCTGCAGCTGCAAACGGAGGATTCTCCACATGGGCGGTGGCACGATGGATGCTCGCGCCGCCACGGGGTTCCTTCTTGTCACCCCCGCAGACATCTGTGTTTCAAAGAGAACGTCAGCAATGTCTAGGCAACACGATGACCATGTACATACGCAATAGACAATCTTTATAGAATTCCTTCAAACCACAAGAAGTACAAAATGAAATCTTTAGTCTCAAAATCTCTGAAAATCTTTAAATGAAGCGAGGTACCAGACTTTGTATGATGAGAGACAAGCTGTGAAGCTTTGTGTATTCAGCAAATATGATGCCCAACACTGAACAGGGATTCCGGATATTGACTACTGTTTCGTAGAATTCACAGCTTGTCTTTCATCGTACAAAGCCTGGTACCTGGCTTCATTTAAAGATTTTAAGAGACTTTGAGACTAAAGATTTCATTTTGTACTTGTTATGGTTTGAAGGAATTCTATAAAGATTGTCTATAGCGTATGCACATGGTCATTGTGTTGCCTAGACATTGCTGACCCCTGCAGACATGGCACCCGGAGCACACCGCCCTACCCCCCACCCCCGTTGCAACGCCACTGGCTCCATCACTGAGCTTTGGCCCTTCCCCAGATTCCCAACTGCCCACAGCAGAGGCAAATGTGTGCCCCTACCTGGAGAGGTTGGGGATTAAACCTGGGACCTTATGTAGGCAAAGCATATGCTCTTCCTCTGAGCTGTGACCCTTCTCCCCATGGAAAAAGAGGATATCTCACTCTTCCTAATGGTAGGGCCAATAATGGGTAAATGTGGGAAGTCGTTCAAGCGCCGCAAGTCACTTCGTTGGAACAAGGGACGGCCGTAGTAAGAGTTAGGGATTCCACCCTCCACACGAAGCTCTAAGTGTGCGCTTGGCTTTAAGTGGTGTGATGCAAAGGAGCCTTAAATTAAATGTGATTAACAGCCAGATCCGCTGACTAGTCGAGGCACAGTGCCTGGAGATTTGCCAGTCTGGTTTATAGTCTTACAAGAAAAACATCTTGCTCACAAAAGAGAAAGCGTCTGAGTTACTAGCAGAGCTTCAGCGGGAGGAAGCTTCTACTTCTTTATTTCCCTTCTGCTGGCTGATCTGGTTATTCTTCTGGGGTTTTGCTGCTAATGCCCACGGCTGCAGAAACCACCCCAAGCACTTACTTGCTCAGGTGGCAAACTTCACAATAGGCTGTTTATCCTATTTAAGCAAGTGGGGCTCACTGCCTCTTCCTCAATCCAGTAGTTTCTATCCAGTGGCCTCAATGCGCCTGAGAAAAACAGGTTTCCACAAGCAAAACTTTCTGTATTAGGTGCACAGAATTCTTCTGCTCTGCAGGGATGAGAGACCACTATCAAAAAATGCTGGAAAGGGGAACCAGGCTCTCGAGCAGGAGGTGAATGAATCTGGATCACACCCTCCCTCCACCTGCCTTCTGGAGCCCCATTCCAAATCGCCCTCCCTCACTCCAGCCTCTGCGATTTACGCTTTAAAAGCCAGCCACAGAGTTGCCAATTGCATGGATGGTCTCGTGCATTTAGTTCGAGCCTTTGGGAGAATGACTTAAAGACCTACTGAATTGCAATTTAAAGAGGGAGGTCTGGAAGGGCACCCGAACACATAACCCATACTGCCCCAGGATTCTAGTGGTTGATATATTGTCCCTGTGTGCATGAGCAAAACATTTCAGAGTTCCCTTTAAGCACAGAACTATGGAATGCCCTGCAAACAGAGACTGTGCAGGCACCTTCAAATGACTGCAAAAAAAACTTTTTTGCTATCCCACCAGGCTTACGCAGACAATTAAGAGCACATCTTAATTCCATGATAGTTAGCTGAATGATAGTTGGTCTCTAATTTTAAATTTGTTGTGCATTTTCATTATACATAGATATCGTAAACTGCTTTGAGGTTTTCTTATGAAATAATAAGTAATGTCAACGATCGTATCAATTTCAGTCAGAGTCCAGAGGGTGGGGTATTGTGGTTTTTTAAATATTTATATCAGGAATGATGAATACTTTAATCTAGAGCCAATCATGACTGTGTTATTTGTGCAATGTAAGGCCTTAACAGGGCAATCCAAGGAACGGCAGTTCAGAAGTCTGGGAAGTCATTTACCTGGGGGCAAGTCCCATTGAACCTGATAAAGCTTACTTCTGAGTAGGCATGTACAGGATACAGTGCAACTATCTGAATTTGGGTGGATTTGATTTTGGCTATTAATTAGTATTTTTTTTAAAAAAAATGTGCATAGAACAAATTTGTTGGTTTGATATTATTATTTATTAGATGCATGTAACTACCCATTGATAAATGTTCCCTGTGTAGTTGACAAACAAAATAATGTCAACAGTTTTATGTAAAGGATTAGTGCAATGCCATCATTATTTTCATAAACCTACAATGATGCCCGAAGAAACAATTGTTAATTCAAAAACGAGAATCTGAAGTTTGATTGAACCAAATCACATATTTTAACAACGTGTCATATATATTCTCGAATACAAAGCAAAAAAGTTAATATTATGTCATCAAATGACAAACACAGCGAAACCAAACCTAATCAAAACTTAACATCTAACAATATAAATATTTAACGGTAAAGTATAAACACATATTTAATTGTGAAATTGAAGGATGTTGCTCAAAGGCAGACTCTGTTCCAGTGCAGACTATACATGTATACTCCAAATAAAGCCCATTGAATTCAATGGAATGTTATCAGATAAGTATGCATAGAAGTGCATAAGCTACTCAGATTAATGGCAAGGAGACTCGTGGCATGTTAAAGTCGTTATGGCATTCCCTTTCATGGGCTAGAGTCCACTTCATTGGATGCAGGTGAAAATATATGTCTGTCTGTCCGTATACATAAACACATACTGTCCTGCATCTGATATATAAAGATAAGAACATTTATTGGCATCTATTGAATTTTGGCCCCTCCAATTTTATGTCTTAAATTTGCAGACCAATCCTATGTGTGTGTACCCACAAGTAAGTCCTTCTGTGTTCAATGGGACCTACTTCCAAGTAAGTATCTACAGCTTGCAGCTGTGCAACCTGATTCTATGCATATTTTACTCAGAATTAAGTCCCATTATACTTGATGGAAGGGACGCGGGTGGTGCTGTGGTCTAAACCACAGAGCCTAGGGCTTGCCGATCGGAAGGTCGGTGGTTCAAATCCCTGCAATGGGGTGAGCTCCCATTGTTTGATCCCAGCTCCTGCCCACCTAGCAGTTCAAAAGCACATCAAGTGCAAGTAGATAAACAGGTACCACTCCGGCGGGAAGGTAAACGGCGTTTCCATGCGCTGCTCTGGTTCGCCAGAAGCGGCTTAGTCATGCTGGCCACATGACCCGGAAGCTGTACGCCGGCTCCCTCGGCCAATAAAGCGAGATGAGCGCCGCAACCCCAGAGTTGGCCACGACTGGGCCTAATGGTCAGGGGTCCCTTTACCTTTACCTGTCCTTAGATGCATTATATAAAATTGTATAGTGTATTAGCATGCACACACACTTCAGTTTTGAAATGTTCAAAAATAATTATAACGATAAACATAAATCCCAGGGAAACAACATAAACCAGAGCATAGATTATTTGTTTTACTTCCAGATTGCCTGCCTATGATGATGAAACTTAAAATTAGTTAGCGATTTGTTTAGTTTGGCTTCTCTTTAACCTCTGAGGCTTTCACTCTTCTCAACAATCACCTGAGCAGAGCATTTTCCATGCTCCTCTTCTTGTTCTTTAAACCAAAAGAGAAGGAGTAAGAAAACACAACCACCAGTAGTTGTATTTAGCCTCTTGCAGGACCCCCCTAGCAAACCCATTAGGCACCTCTATTTGATTCCTTTTCCATTACCCAGAGTAAACAGTTGCGCAGAGAATCTTGGGGGTGGGGGCCTTTCCTCCCTCCCCCCAGCACACTCCAGGCCTATTAAAATAAAGAGAAGTCTCTATTTGTTTAGTGTTATACAATTGCAAAAATTTCAAGCGTGTGCAAACTTGTCACTCAACTCAGCTCTATTTATCACAGTCAGAATGCCTTGTCCCAGGAGCACAGATTTCTGCTGAACACAATGTTAAACACTTCATTTGAGCGGGGTGGGGGGTGGGAGCTGCTATCCCTGGCATTCCTCCTCTCCCTTCTGTTAACTTAAGATCATTGAGCTAAGAAAAAACAACAACGTACACACACACACACAAAAAGGGCTGTCCTTTTGTTTAAGAAACGTGGTCGCACGGAACAGAGCAGCGTCTCAGTAGGTGTAGGTGTGCAGAAGCTATTTCTAAAGCTTCACAAGAGCTTAGTAGAACATGCAAAGCAATCAATCAAAATCTCAATCTCCTCCTTTAATCATCCAGAAATAATAACTGCACTCTTTGGTTCAGAACCCTCCTCTCCCCCAAGCCTCTACAAAACAGGTGGTCACAATCTCTGGTTTAGCACTGTGTCTGAACCAGGAAGGTCCCATGGCTCCCAGTGGGAGACCACCTGCGTTACAGGCAGAAGGCTCCAGGTAGGATTGGGAATCCCCCTGCCTGAAACCCTGGAAAGCTGCTGTCAGTCAGTGTAGACAGTACTGGGCTAGATGGACCAATTGGTGCTGCTCAGTGTGAAGTAGCTTCCCACGTTCCTTCAATAGTGGTTTGTTTTCCTCCAACAAACCATGACCAGTAGCAAACCGCTTCTGTTTGTAAAAGCGCATCTTATTCTCAATCTCTCCACCGCACCCCATTTTGCACTGGGGACAGGGCAGGTCTCTGGGGTGACTTGGAGTGCTTTGAGTGTCTGAGCCCACAGCTCCAAGAAAAGGAGTGGGACCATAGGTTGGCATTCTTAGGTGCTTGCAGAGGTCCCACTGCCCAGTGAGGGGGCTGCTGCCATTCGATGTAGTCTCTCCCTGGCTGACATGGCCTGTTTATGTGTCCCCTCTAAGCAAGCAAGGAGAGATCAAAGTGGGAATATGTAGGAGACTCCTTCGCATGTAATGTCTCTTCCTTCCAAGTCAGGGGTGATGGAGGTTATGCTCCACCTTTGCAGCTGAAGGCAATGTACTTCCAAATACCAGTTGCTAGAAACCACAGGAGGCTGGGGAAAGTCTCGCTTGTGGGTTTCCGGTGAACATCTGGCTGGCCACTGCGAGAACAGGATTCTGGACTAGATGGGGCACACTGGCCTGATCCACCAGAACTGCTCTTACATTCTTAAGGATATTAGACAAATCAATGGCTGCTCACCATGATGGATATGTTCTACATGTGTTCAGCTTGTTCTATGTTCAGCTTGATCTGGCAGGACTCCTCTTCTGGTGTCAAAGTGGCCTAGAAGCCAAAGCACCTGGGGCAACCATACACCATATTTTCTAATGACGTTGCTTGACAAAAGGTCAGAATTGGGTGCCTCCGCCATATTGCCCAGCCTTTCTCTACCACTTGCTGGTAACCACAGGCACCTTGCGCTTGAATCCTGCTTGCTGCTTTCCCATCTGCTTGGCCACTGTGAGAACAGGACGCCAGACTGGATGGGTTATGTAGGTTATGTTCTTATCTGCAGTGGCGCATGTTTGCACTACAAAGGCTAAAACTGTATCATCATCAAACCTTTATTGCATTAGCATACAGCCATAGCAAAATAACTATGGCCCATTTCCATTCTATACCCACGGCCTTCCTTCAGGGGATTTACTCTAAGACCCCTATTACTCAGCGTCTATGTCCATGTACAATGAATGAAGTAGAGGACTTCATACATTTCTTTTTCTACTGCCCTATTTATGAGCCAATAAGATCTAAGCTCCTCCTCTTGATCCCGTCCACCATTACGTCTAAGGAAGACTGAAATCGCTTCTTGTGGATGCAAATCCTCAAATTTCACGTGGGGTGGCAATCTTCATAGTGCAGGCTCTGAAACTCAGGGCTACTCTGACAGGGTAGTGTGTCCTAGACCTGGACCTGTTTTAATTCTTTTTATTACATTTTTTTAAAAAAAACTCAACGTGCCGAGCTTATTTTGGGGCCATTTTATGCTTTATATATATCCGCATATTAGATTTCTGGCGCTGGCAACTAAATCTTTGCATTGTTGTCTTAGGGTAATTTAAATGTCATTACACCAGCAATATCGCCTTGAATTTTGCTTGGTTGCTTGTCTCTAGCATTTTTGTATTGTCTTATTTTGCTATGGCTAAAACTGTATTGGTTTGAGTTACCTGGCTTCACTCTGGAGTGATGGGTCCCATCTCTAGAGGTTAGATGGGCACCTGGAGGTGACCTGGAGTTTCCAAGCCCCCTGCCAGCCAACTGACTCTTGTGCTTTTCTCCCCCCCCCTTCCTCTTTGGCGCCCCCTGCAGATGTGGCGGAGAGTCGTCGGGAATACGAGAGGGACGCAGCCGGCGGGACGCCACTCCACGCAGATCCTGCCCACCAGCAGCTCATGTCCCGAGTGTTGAGCCCGGCGCTCCCTGTGCCCGGTGGAGGGGGTCTGGTCCCCCTCACCAGCCCGGCAGGGAGCCGGCCCAGCCCCCCACACCACGAACTGCGGCTGGAGCCGTCCACTTCAGAGCCCCTCCACCACCACCCCTACAAGCACCCGGTCTCTGCCTACGACCATTACCTGGGGGCAAAGAGCAGGCCAGCCCCTTACCCTTTGCCCAGCATCCGGGGACACAGTTACCACCATCATCACCACCACATGAATTCGGCAGCTGCCGCTGCAGCAGCTGCCGCTGCGGCCAACATGTATTCCACCGCAGGAGCTCCCACCAGCTATGACTATGGACCAAGATAACCTTTGAGACGCAAGGTCCTCTAGCTTATATGACTGGCTATCTGCATGGGTTTGAACGGCTCAGTTTTCAGAGAGCACTATCTTGTCGAAAGAACATCCCCTTGTCTCACCTCCCCGCAAAAAAACAACAACCCTTCCCTGTTTCCATGAGGGGGTCCTTTGTCTCTTGCACACGCTTTCTACTCATCCCTTCTTGCAACGTTGGAATCGTCCTTCATGACTTGGTTTCCTTCCTCGTCCCGGAGGAGGAAATGATCAGTCTCTTGACATGCGTGATGGATGGATGGATGGAGGTTGAGACTTTACTCGGAGCATTTTGCGCCGCCTGCCGCCCTGCTTGGAGGGCACCACCATTCTCGTCCCGTCCCGTCCCGTCCCCCCCCCCCGACACAGTGATTGACAGCTGCACTTTCCTTCCTTTGCTTTATAAATGAAGCCATATGTTGTTCTGTTGCCCTCGCTGCTGTCATCATAATAACCTTTTAGTGTTTATGCAGTTGTTTACCTGCTCAGAGTGCTTGCTGAATACTACTTACAGCACTGCCACTGTGCAGGTAGGTCAGGTGATCGTGCCGACACGGCTGTGGACCTAAAGCGTGAGCATCAGAACAGCTCAGTTTTTATTTTTGCCTGAATCTTAGCTTGCCTATCTTACCGCTCTAAGGTAGGTGACAAGCTTTATCTGTCAGCTGATCTAGGTAGATGGCAGACTTCCCCAACCTGGTGTGCTCTAAGTGATTTGGACTACAACTCCCATTAGCCTTGGCACGGACAGGAGAATTAGTCCAGGACATCTGGAGGGCATTGGGGAAGGCAGGTGCAAATCCATCAGTCAGTGTAACAGTGGGGAAGGACCATGATTCAGTGCAGAAGGCCCCCAGGTTGTATCTCAGACCAGAGGGCAGATTATGGGGAAAGCCTCTACCTCCAAGACCCTGGTGAGCTGCTGGTGGTCAGTCTAGACCAGGCATGGCCAAACTTGGCCCTCCAGCTGTTTTGGGACTACAATTCCCATCATCTCTGACCACTGGTCCTGTTAGCTAGGGATGATGGGAGTTGTATTCCCAAAACAGCTGGAAGGCCGAGTTTGGCCATGCCTGATGTAGACAATGCTGGGATACATGGGCAAATAGCTGGTCATAGTCCAGGACCTTTCTGTTGCAGGCAGAGTACTGGTGTGCAGCAGGCCTGCATGTCCTACAGGTGAGTTGAGCATCTGTGGACCTTGGGTGGAATTCAGTGTCACACTAAGATGACCGTTCCGTCAGTACAATGACTTCTGCTTTTGCTGGATGGAGCAACCTCCCCTCTCGTCCCCTCACATCGTGCTCTGGGGTATTCTCCCAATCCTCCCGAGCAGATTTGATTGGGGGGGCGGGCGTACAAGGGCAGGAAAGGATGGGGAAAGTCCCATTTCACTAGTGGGTCCCCAGATGTTGTTGGACGACTACAACTCCCATCATGCCTAGCCAGCGTGGCCAGGGATGATGGGATTTGTAGTCCAACAACATCTGGGGACCCAAAGGTTGAGAACCGCTGCACTAGTGGGACTCATTGTGCTGGCTACCACTAGGGCAGAACTGTAGCTGGATCAGGCCCCTTGCAGCTGGCATGGCAGTTTTAAAGTGCTTGCTCTTCTGGCATGTGTCTGGTTTCAACACCAAGAGTGGCCTCTATTTCTCATCTGTTGCACGGGCCCTGAATGCTCATGGTACCATTTGTTGGAGACCTCAGGAGGGGAGAGCTCTCTTCTTCTCGGATCCTGCTTGGGAGTTTCCCATGGGCATCTGGTCGGTCACTGTGAGAACAGAATGCATCTCAACCCATTCCACCATAGTCCCAAACCATACATAGGTTTGTATCCGGCGCTAGTCCTTGTGAGAGTAAACTTGCTGAAATCAATGGGCATGGCTAGCTTGGGCCCATTGATTCCAGTGGGCCTTCTCTGAGTAGGACCGGCATTGGATACAGCCCAGGGAGCCCTTGGAGTGGCACAGCTGAGACCACCAGGAGCACTTCTGTGATACGTACTCACAGGGTTTCCAGTGTCTGCAAAGGTGGGTTTCTTCTGTAAGGTCCATCAGAATCATTACATGCCTACGCAAAAGGGGTGCTACGTTGAGAAAGACTTTCAGAACTGCAGGTATTTTTGAATTATGTACACAATGTTTTTGCCAGGCTTAGGGCACTGCTGAGACTGATGATTATGCATCAAGGTGGTGTGAAATTGCAGTAGATACTGGTTCTGATTTTGTCCGCGTGGGAGTATCCTTAGAAGTTGTCTGCAGTTTAAGGTTTTTGGCTCAGTGGCAGAGCATCTGTCTTTGCATAGAAAAGGTCCTCAGCATCTCCAAGTAAAGCTGGGTATGTCCCCTGCTTGAAACCTCAGAGAGCCCCTGCCAGTCAGTGTAGACAATACTAAGCTAGATGGACCTGATGACTCAGTATAAGAAAGGTTGTTTTGTTTGTTTAGTCGTTTAGTCGTGTCAGACTCTTCGTGACCCCATGGACCAGAGCACGCCAGGCACTCCTGTCTTCTACTGCCTCCCGCAGTTTGGTCAAACTCATGCTGGTAGCTTCAAGAACACTGTCCCACCATCTCGTCCTCTGCGGTCCCCTTCTCCTTGTGCCCTCCATCTTTCCCAACATCAGGGTCTTTTCCAGGGAGTCTTCTCTTCTCATGAGGTGGCCAAAGTACTGGAGCCTCAGCTTCACGATCTGTCCTTCCAGTGTGGTGTAGTGGTTAAGAGCGGTAGTCTCGTAATCTGGGGAACCGGGTTCACGTCTCCTCTCCTCCACATGCAGCTGCTGGGTGACCTTGGGCCAGTCACACTTCTTTGAAGTCTCTCAGCCCCACTCACCTCACAGAGTGTTTGTTGTGGGGGAGGAAGGGAAAGGAGAATGTTAGCCGCTTTGAGACTCCTTAAAGGGAGTGAAAGGCGGGATATCAAATCCAAACTACTACTACTACTACTACTACTACTACTACTACTACTCTTCTTCTTCTTCTTCTTCTTCTTCTTCTTCTTCTTCTTCTTCTTCTTCTTCTTCTTCTTCTTCTTCTTCTGTGAGCACTCAGGGCTGATTTCCTTCAGAATGGAGAGGTCTGATCTTCTTGCAGTCCATGGGACTCTCAAGAGTGTCCTCCAGCACCATAATTCAAAAGCATCAATTCTTCGGCAATCAGCCTTCTTTATGGTCCAGCTCCCACTTCCATACATCTGTCCGAGTCCTAGGCAATACTAATTGCCTAGATCAGGTATTGCCAACCTTTTCCGATCCAGGACCCACTTTTAACCCAAATGTGCATTTGGTGGTTGTGCTCCTGTTGTGACCCACATGGGATCAGGCTGGCACCCAATAGCGGGTCCCCACCCATTAGCTGAAGATAAGTGGCATAGATGGACCTAGCTCAAGAGCTTCCTTTCAATGGCAGAGAGCAGGTACATGTGCCGGCTGCATCATGGATCGTGTAAGCTGGGTATTGCACTCATGCAAATGGGTGTAAGCTTTATAGACAACACCTCCATTTTTGCTGGGGGACAGAGAGAGAGAGAGGGAGTTGGACTAAATCACACAAATGCCAACATCTCCTTTGTTACCATTTGTGTGCAGTGGTGGTCAGGCTTGTCCTGAAGTATGGGGCTAACCCCCTACTGCTCAACACCAGAGGCTATCTCTGGGTTGTCTAGATATTTTATTTTCACACACTTGTCACACGAACCAGAGAAGTTACACAAGTGTGTGTGGGCACATGGACACGTTTGATCTTCTTGCAGCGTGCGGGCTAGTTTGGAAGGAAAGGCACCCTGACCCCCTAAAACTCACGACTGAATAGCCCAGGTTATGCTTCTTTCCCCAAAGGCAGTTTTTAGACAAGGAAGCTGTAGTGAAGACTTTGAGCAGAATCAAAACATAACACTTGGGTTCATGGGCTGCTGTCGGGTCCCGTCCCCCCCCCCCCCGTCACATAGCAGAGAGCAGGGAAAGGAAGTTTCAGTCTCCCCACGCAGCTGCAACAACAAAGGAACCTCCGCCGACTTGACCGGAGCTGTGTCTGACCTTAAGAATGACCGAGAAGGTCCCTCTAGTGGGTTCAGGTACAAAGAGCTCTGATGGGATCAGGCCAGTGGCCAACCAAGTCATCATCCTCTTTGTGAGGCCAACCAGAACCCCCTTGGAAGCCCCAGAGAAGGACCTGGGTGCAACAGGGCTCTCCCCACTTTCGAGTCTCCAACAGCAGAGGCAGATCATAGCCACCCTGACTAGTAGACCTTGATGGTACCAGCCTGTTCTGAAGCAGCTGTCCTGTCCTGTTCCAAACACCCCCGGCCAAAAATTATGGTTGGAAGCATTTCTGGACCCTAACAGGAGGTCCTTGCATGCTGGTCATTATATTTATTTTATTTATTTCTTATCTCGCATGCTGGCAGGTAGTGTGGTACAAAACGCCTGGAAGGAACCAGGTTGGTGGTCCACACTGGCTGGCAGCAGCTCTCCACCAATTTGGATTGGGCCTGAGATGCTCTGCATGCAAGGCAGATACTCAACCACTGAATTATGTCCCTAACCCTAACAAGAAGATGCCTTATAAGGAGCCAGACCATTAGTCTATCCAGCTCAATATTGTCTGCACTGGCTGGCAGAGGCTCTCCAGGGATTCAACCAGGGCTCTGTCCCAGCCCTACCTGGGGAGAACCTGGCATTCAACCTGGGACTTTCTGCATGCACAGGAGATTCTCTCCCTTGCTGCCTTACTGGTTCATCACGCTTAGTACTGTCTGCGCTGACTGGCAGCTGCCCCCTAGGGATTCAGAGAGGAACCATTCCCAGCTCTAACCTAGAGATGTTGGAGATTGATCCTGCAACCCTTTGCAGGAATAATATGCATTGCACCACTGCGCCTCTGGTTCAGCTCTCACCCCAGTATACGAAATTGCCTTTTTACCGAATCAGGCTATTGGTTCTACACTGACTGGCAGTGGCTCTCTGGAGCATCAGGCAGAAGTCGTCTCTCTTGGTCCTACCTGGAGATGCCAGGGGTTGAACCTGTCCGCCCCGCATGCCCCCCTCCCTCTGCCACTGTGTTACTGCCCCTTCTGGAGGAGGAGGGGCATTCATTGGAGCACAAACAGAACCAAGATTTGCAACGCCTTAAAGGCGAATACATTTATTGCTTTGGTGGGCTGGAGATCACTGCTTCCATTCCACTTTATCTGACAAAGTGTGCTTTAATCAGCAGCGGAGTTTTGGCTTTCAAATTTCAGCAGTGGTCTGTTG
Organism: Podarcis bocagei; assembly: GCF_964188305.1. Lineage (NCBI taxonomy): Eukaryota > Metazoa > Chordata > Lepidosauria > Squamata > Lacertidae > Podarcis > Podarcis bocagei. The sequence goes on along the minus strand of NC_138142.1, from coordinate 13,417,226 downwards.
TCCTATGCACCTGCTCTTCTTTGAAAGAGCTGTCGGACTCTCTGACCTTCCTAGAAGCTGCCTTGCGTCAAGTCCCCTAGCTCAGAAAGGACAAAACCAGAATTGAGTTGGCTCCTCCCACTGCTGGCTCTGGCGCCACCTACTGTTGGCCTCCCTGCGTTTTCCCCTATCAGCCCCAATGGGCACCAGCCTTTGCTTATTACTTTCTTAAAGGTAAAGGGACGCCTGACCATTAGGTCCAGTCGCAGACAACTCTGGGGTTGCGCGCTCAGCTCACTCTATAGGCCGAGGGAGCCGGCGTTTGTCTGCAGACAGCTTCCGGGTCATGTGGCCAGCATGACTAAGCCGCTTCTGGCGAACCAGAGCAGCGCACGGAAACGCCATTTACCTTCCCGCCAGAGTGGTACCTATTTATCTACTTGCACTTTGACGTGCTTTCGAACTGCTAGGTGGGCAGGAGCAGGGGAGCAACGGGAGCTCACCCCATTGCAGGGATTCGAACCGCCAACCTTCTGATTGGCAAGTCCTAGGCTCTGTGGTTTAGACCACAGCGCCACCCGCGTCCCCACAGCACCACCTACTTTCTTAGGTGTACTCTTTAAACTTGATGTAAGAAGCGGAGGTGGCTTGTCTGACATAGATGGGCTTTAAAGGGGTTTTGGGGGGGTCATTGCAAGAAGATCCATTCACAGCTTTTGGCAACATAAGACACCACTATATTCCAAGTTGGACCCTTAGTCTATTGGACTCAGTATTGCCTGCACAGGCTGGCAGCAGGTTTCCAGGGCTTCTCTGCCTGGAGATGCAGGGATTGGAGGTTTCTGCACCCCAGGCTCTACCACTGAGCTATGCCTTCCCCAGAAATGCTTTGCTAGCACAGCTAAATAAATCACCTATGATCAGTGGATGTCTATCACTTAGTTTACCAGTGGTTGGGGGGGGGCAGGGGCAACAGGATGGGGAGAGTTAATGCCTTAAGTGTGGGCTTCCTGGAAGGGACTCAGGCAACAGTTCTCTGGAGTTCAGAGTTCAATATTGTCTACTCCCAGCTGGCAGTGTCTATCCAGGGTATCAGGCAAGGTTCTCTTCCAGCCCTACCAGGACATGCCGGGGACTGAACCTGGGACCTTCTGCATGCCAAGCAGATGTTCTAACACTGTTCTCCCTGGTGCTCTGATCATCCCTGATACAGGCTTATCTATCTTCAACTTGGCAAATCTATCTCATATGTACAACAGCAATCATGACCCACCTCTAGCCTAAACATACCCAAGCTCTGAGTGCAACTTCGTGCCTCTGCACCCCAGATTCTGCAAGTTGCTCCTTGATCTCCTTCAAGGGAGCTTCTCCTGCCTCCTCCCTCTTTCCCCGGATATACAGTGTTACTACTGCAGTGAGAACTCTGCTTTTGGAAGGCTTTAGCAGCTTTTGGAAGAGTCACGGACGAAAGCAGATGTGTTCTAGTTAATTATATATTATTATTTTCCTGCTGCAAGAAAGTCTGGTTCAATCGCAATGTGTTGAGCAAAAAGGGATCCTTTAAAGTTTAAAGAAAGTGTAGTGGTAATTGTGCATTCTTTCAAGGGCTGGACTAAACCATGTTGTCAAGCACTGCCCTTAAGAAGATGGCTGATGGACTATTGCAGGCTTCTTCAACCTCTGCCCTCCAGATGTTTTTGGCCTACAACTCCCATGATCCCTAGCTAGCAGGACCAGTGGTCAGGGATGATGGGAATTGTAGTCTCAAATCATCTGGAGGGCCGAGTTTGAGGAAGCCTGGACTATTGCAACCATTGCCCCTTGACCGCCTCTATCGGCTTCAGACTACAACTCCCATCAGCCCCAGATAGCACAGTTCTGCTGATGGGAGTTGTGGTCTGAAACAGATGGAGGGAGTCAGGCTGGCCAAGGCTGCAGGTTTATGTTGTGTGATTCCTGCGTTGTAGGGAGTTTGGACTAGATAGCCCTTTGGGAGGGGTGTCCCTTATGACCCTAGCATTCTACAATTCTGTGTATCACCCGCCCATCACCAAAGAACCTCCCTTCCCCCTCTAGGAGAGCTTTTGCTTTTGTCACTCTTATTTCCAAATTATTGGAAGGGTTTCCTCCCCAGTTACGTGGATTAGTGCCAAAGCTTTGGGTCAGGTCTTTCATGACATTGGTATATTTATTGTTATTATTAATATTATTTTCTTCCTTTCAGCAATTATGCAATTTGTGGTGTGTGTGTGTGTTCTTTTTCTCTTCTCTTCTTGATAGTTGCAGTGTAAAGTGAAGGGTGGGGTGGGGTAGGGGGGCCGGAATATTCAACTCAACCAAAGAGTCATATCTGCAAAGAGTGTAGATAATCTGTAGATATTTGTAGATAACTGTAGATAAACATACCGCAGTTACACTGGGGGTGGGAGGGGGAGAGATGGCAGACAGTAACATTTATAAAAGGTTTTCGTCTTCCTTCTTTCTCAATCTCCTGTCTTTTTTCCCCCTCCCCTTTGAAATCACATGCTTGTGGGGGCGGCCGGCAGCGGTGTTCATTTCACGTTACAAAAGCAAAACGGAGCTCTTCACACATCCTGATTTCAGACGGCTGGAGCTGCAATACTAAAAGCCCAGTTTGTAGCACAAACCTCAGGAGGTGGGGAGCCTCAGGTCTAGGGTCCGGGTGTGGCCCTCCAGGGCTGTCAATCGGGTTTGCAGAACTTTCGCCAGGCTTCACACTCATGCCTCTCACTTGTCTGGGTGGAGGACAGTTGCTAATTGGGGAAGGAAGGTTAACATTTATATTTGTTGCCTCACATCCATTTGTTTTTTTCAAAAAAAAAAATTATTTATTTTTCCAAATTTATAACAAACATATCCACAAACATAAACAAGCAAAAAAACCATCAAAAAACAAACAAACATGTATCCTAACTATAATATTTCCACTTTTGTTGTCATTGTTGGGTGACTTCTTCGAATCCCCCTGGCTGAGTTTCCATATAAGTCATCATAGCAGTTTTCCAAAACTATTTTCACATAAAATTTACTTGGTCCATTAACATCCCTCTTTCTTTTAATTTGGACTTTTATCCATAGTATTCTACAACATCACATATTTAAATCCTAGGCCAATCTGATACTCACAAGTAATTCTATTTAAGTTATCTTAACATATTTAACTAAGTAGTCTTTGAATTTCTTCCATTCCTCTTGGTACTCCTCCTCCTTCTGGTCGCGGACTCTTCCAGTCATGTCAGCTAGCTCCAAAAAATCTATCATCCTTATCTGCCATTCCTCCACTGTTTTGCCTCACCCCATTTGGCCTTGGGCTCCCCCCACCCACTGGCATGTGGCCCCCAGAGGACTGCCAAGATGGTGATCTGGTCCTTGGTTTGAAAAAACATTCCCCATCCTTCCTTCAGACCAACTACCGTATTTTTCGCTCCATAAGACGCACTTTTTTCCTCCTAAAAAGTAAGCGGAAATTTCTGTGCATCTTATGGAGCGAATGTGTGGTCCCTGGAGCTGAATTGCCCAGGGGCGAAAATCAGATCATGCTTTTTTCTCTTTTAGAAAGAGGGAAGGGGGTGTTGAAACGAAGCCGCTGAGCAGCTGATCGGCAAGCGATCGGGTGGGAGATAAGGGACTCTAGTGATAAAGGCGGCTGCCTGGGAGGGGGGGAGGTAAAAGCACATGGATGGTTACAAAGCACCAATCCACATGGATCCTCAGGATTTTTGCTTTGGGTCTCCCTAAATTCACCATCAGATCACATATCATTTCCATGACTGCAGCATGAACCACAAAAATCATACATCCACTGTTTCATTCAGAATATTTTTTTTTCTTGTTTTCCTCCTCTAAAAACTAGGTGCGTCTTATGGTCAGGTGCATCTTACGGAGTGAAAAATACGGTAATTCTGCCCAGGACATTGGTTAGTTTATTTAAGAAAATTTCTACCCCACTTTTTTTTTTTTACCTCCAAAGGGCTCTTCCTAGATTTCCCTGATATTCTCAGTTGTGACTGGTGAACATCAACTTTTATGAATGAAAAAAGCCTCTTCACAGGGAAGGGAATCCTGGGTCTCCTGGGTCTAATCCTGTTCTAGTGGAGCAGGTGCAGGGAACCTTTGGCCCTCCAGATGTTCGAGGAAAATGTTGGAGGAAGGAGCTCCCAGGCAGTCCAACAGGGATTGGGTACACTCAATGGGCTCAGAATAAAGACAGGCTTTTGGGAGCAGAGAAGACAGGAACAGAACGAAGCGGGTGGAACCCTGATCCAAAGCGCTCACCACTGCAACTTTTTGTTGCAGCTACAACTTCCAATAATGTCACAACCATTTATTTAGCTGAAATAACCCTAACTGGAGCACAGTTGTACAAATGCAAGAACCAATGAACGAAGAATATACAGTAACACAAGCAACTTTTCAAAAAAATGATTTATCATGAACCCATGGACAAAATAACAAATAACCACGCAAACAATAACAGAACCATATTCAAGGCATATCCAGGAGGGGGGAAAAAACCCTAATCATAGGGATGCAGTTACATATAGCCGAGATTGTAATATGACTCTATATAGTCTAACCACAAGAAGGAGTGAGTCATGGGAGAAGCAATTCTATGACTCTCCCTATTTATAATAGCAAAAAATGGAGGCAATGTGCATCAAAATTGTCCTGTTTGGCTTCACCGCAAACTACCCAAAATGACCAGACGCCCAAATAAACCAAGCAGCACTTTAAACAAAAACAAAAACCTCATGTTAATGAGTTTCAAAGATGTTATACAGTGGTACCTCTGTTGCACATGGGATCCGTTCTGGAGCTCCGGTCGGATCCTGGGGAATTCGCAACCGGAGGTGTCTCTTCTGCACATGCGCATGGCGTGGTAGAGCCCTTCCGTGCATGCGTGCATAGCGAAACCCAGAAAAATACTTCCAGGTTTGCCGTGTTCGCATCCTGAAGGATACGCAACCAGAGGTGTGTGTACCCAGGGATACCACGGTATGTGAGAGGCAATAAAATGGGGGTGCTAACCCATTAAAAGCCCACTGAAATTTATAAGTGTATTTAATTTTAGTTAGAAGAAACATGTGGCGTTTGAACAGCGAAGAAACCCAGGGCTGTGGTGCTGTCACAGAAAAGCTCCCAGGTCTTGTGTTCACAGACCAAACCTTCCAAAATTGAAACCAAGAGCAAGGCAGACTCTGATGATAATTCCTGAGTGGGACTGGAAGATGGGGGCAAGTATTCCTTGGATCATTATGAGATTTTCTGCACAGTTTAAATGGACGAGGGCCTTTTCATGACTGTCCAATCCCTCTGCAAGTGATCTTTCCATCTTCCTAGTGTTCTAGGTGGAAGGTTGCTGCTGTCCTTTTAATTATAAGGGAGAGAATTTAGGCACATCATGCTCCAGCAAGCAGCTTGAAGTGGAACCATTCAGAAAGAGCTGTACCACGCCATGACACCGATTGTGTGGCTCAGTTTCCCCATGTTCATGCTACACCTGAATCACACCAGGGTTTCAGACAAACTCTGAAGATGCAACTTAGAGGGGACATGATGAGGTGTATAGAATTCTGCCTGGTGGATAGACAAAAGAAAAGTTTGGATTTGATATCCCACTTTATCACTACCCTAAGGAGTCTCAAAGCGGCTAACATTCTCCTTTCCCTTCTTCCCCCACAACAAACACTCTGTGAGGTGAGTGGGGCTGAGAGACTTCAAAGAAGTGTGACTAGCCCAAGGTCACCCAGCAGCTGCATGTGGAGGAGGGGAGACGCAAACTCGGTTCACTAGATTATGAGTCTACCGCTCTTAACCACTACACCACACTGGCTCAGTGTTTCTCCCTCTTTCACAACTCTAGAACTCAGGGCTACCCAACAGAGATGAGTGCTGGAAGGTTTGGGACAAATGAAAGCAATCTATGGCATTTGCTCTTCCAAGAAATCACAATGGCCACCAGCTAGGATGGCTCTAGAAGAAGATTAGACAAATTCTGCGAGCCCAAGACTATCAGTTGCTACTATTCATTACAGTTGTGTTCTATCTCGATGGCAAAAGAGACACCATGTTCCTCAGAACCAGTTGTGGGAACTCCAAGTGAGGAGAGCTGATGTTGCACTTACATCCTCCTTCTGAGCTTCCCAGTGGGGCATCCGCTTGGCCTTTTGGCCTGATCCTGCAGGACTCCTCTTATGTTCTTATGTAGGTAAAAAAGGTCAAGGACCCCTGAACGATTAAGTCCAGTCAAAGGTGACTAAGGGGTTGCGGTGCTCATCTTGCTTTCAGACCAAGGGAGCCAGCATTTGTCCACAGACAGCTTTCCAGGTCTTGTGTCCAGCAGGACTAAACTGCTTTTGGCACAACGGGACACTGTGATGGAAGCCAGAGTGCACGGAAACGCCGTTTACCTTCCCGCCACAGCGGTACCTATTTATCTACTTGCGCTGGTGTGCTTTCAAACTGCTAGGTTGGCAGGAGCTGGGACAGAGCAACGGGAGCTCACTCCGTCATGGGGATTCGAACCACCAACCTTCCAATCAGCAAACCCAAGAGGCTCAGTGGTTTAGACCACAGCGCCATCCACGTCCTATGTTCTTATGTACCAGTTGCCAGCTCTGCTCGCAAAAGCCTACAATCCTAGGACCATTGGGCAAATATATGGTTTGGGAGCATTTGCCTGTCACTGGAATGCAACATGGGAAGAAATCAGCAATGCTGTCTTGTGCTTCCTTTTGGTTTACAGGTGAGGTGGCAAAACCTGCTGTGGCAGCCTGTGTTACATTTGCTGCATTAAAGCAGTGTGATTTTACATGCCACCAAGGGAAAGGAACAAGCCTCTTGTTTTATACACACTTATATTGGGATGGGGGATGAAACACAACATTTAAAGGCAAATCTACCTAAGCCACACTTTGGAAAATAAGGTGCGAGCTGAAACACAGTGATCTGTTGGAATTCACACTTCTCTGGATTTTGTGGCGCAGCTGTGCAAAACTGCAAATGCTAAGGTGAAGTGGACAAAGAGATGCATTTGGTAGTGAGAATATCACCAAAAATGCATTATATTAGGGAACTTGCTTTGTGAAAAGGTGCATAACGGGGACAATTGCAAACAGAAATGTGTGCACCATGAGAATTTCACACCAAAAATACTGGTGAATTTTCCAACTGTTCTATAAATGCAGAAAACTGAACATAAGGTTGGAAAAGCGAGGAACTGAATTTGATATATTTGCCCAGGGGTCAGCAAACTTTTTCAGCCATGGGCCAGTCCACTGTCCCTCAGACCTTATGGGGGGCCAGACTATATTTTGAAAAAATATATATGAATGAATTCCTATGCCCCACAAATAACCCAGAGATGTATTTTGAATAAAAGCACACATTCTACTCATGTAAAAACACCAGGCAGGCCCCACAAATAACCCAGAGATGCATTTGAAATAAAAGGACACATTCTACTCATGTAAAAACACACTGATTCCCGGGCCGTCTGCGGGATGGATTTAGAAGGCGATTGGGCCGCATCCGGCCCCCGGGCCTTAGGTTGCCTACCCCTGTATTTGCCCATCCCTACCTGTAAGTTCCACAGGACTGAAGGAGTGTTGACTTCTAAATGTATAGGATTGCACTGTCAGCCATTGAGAATTCAGCCAGCAGCTTAATAGCAAGTGCCCTCTAGAGAACAACGCTTGTATCGCAGGAAGTAAGAGGTTCCAGTTGCCACAGCGTCTCTGGAAAGCTGCTGAGAAGGGAGACAAAAGGGGCTGGAAGATTCTTTGGTTCAAGCTGCTGTGCAGAGGCGTGGAATTTTTCCCCCCCCCAGGACGAGGGCCACATTGCCCCTATGGAAACCTGTCGGGGGCCGCATTCCACACACTCAGACTCTTTTTTAAAAAAAAAATATTTTTATTGGGTTTTCACATTTTATATAGACACAAACAACACACATAACACCAAAACAAACATAAAAAACAACAAACATGAATAGTTCCCGAAAATCTTATTTTCTAACCCTAGTCCTTGACTTCCCCCCACCCCCTCCCCTGCATCCCTGTTCCCAGATTTGTGTCAGCAAGTTGGCATTTCTTCCGTCTTAGTATTAGTCCTTTTATAAAAAACAAAAATAAATTTTCCCTAAGTTGGACCCCAATTCTCTTCCCTCGATTTCTCATTTTTTCTTACATAATTTTCTTATTACTAAACCCCCTGGTCTTGAGTGTTGTTTAAATTTAATACTTCCCTCCCTCCCATCCCCGCTTTGCGTCCTTTCCCAAGACATGTCCAAGATAACAGTTTTTAGCCTGGATTCCGCACATCCGAGGCTCTCAAATCTCTTTCAGTCCCTCTCCGCCAATTTTGTTGGTAGTCCTTTTTGTCTATCATCGAGTCTCGAAAGATTTCCTTAACCATCAATCCAATCAGTCCATAGTCTCTTCCCATATTTAAAGGCAACTGCTGAGGAATTTCCACAAGGCCTAAGTCTTGGTGATAGTCAAAATCAAAGTCTATGTGGAGGCCCCAATTATACTTCTTTATTTCAAGTTCCTGAATTCCATAAAGTCCCAGGGCCTCCACTTTCGTCTTCTGTATCTTTCGTAGGCTTAAAGTAGATTTAATCCAATAGTCTCCTTGCTTGTGTTCTCCAGATGCCGGCTTCTGGTTAGTATTTTCCCAGATAACTTGTTCTCTTTCTTGTTTTGTCTTCTCCTCTTCTTTGTTTATAGTTTTGAATTCAGCTGTGGGTTCTTTCTCACTCAGGCCCTCATTACATTCAGCAGAACTACTTGTTTCCAAATCCAAGGTCGTCAATTGTTTACTCATAGCTGTAGTCTGCTCCTGTATGGTTCCCACCAGTGAAAACATCCTTTCGATTTCTCTCAGTATCTTTCCATCCACAGCCATTGTAATTCCACAGAATTCCCCCTAGAGGGAATCTGGTTACTGAGTAATCTTTTCTCCAACAATCCTCTGTCCTATTATTGTTTCTTTGTTTCCCAAAATTTTAGTTCAATTGTAACTCCTTTTAATCCGGAGAGGTCTTAAACAGCGATTTTTTTCACTATTAATAGTCCATTTGACAGCTTTTGACAGCTGTCAAATTCTGCTCCTCTATACAGGCTCCAAAGCAGGTCGCTCCCGGGCCCGGGAGGGAGGGTTGTTTGCCACAAAACAAAGACTCTTCCAACACTCGACTCTCCTGCTCAAATTTACCTTTCTAAATCTTGGAAGTTACTGTCTTTTTAAAACTCACCCTTTACAGGGTAAGCACTCCAGCTTAGCTCTTATTTCATTGCTCTGGATCGTCTGCAAGGGGGGGTGTGGGGACTTCCTTTTGGCACACCCCCCGGTCGTCTCAAATTCAGAAGGTAAAAATTTTTAAGTTCAGTTCCAAATTACTCACGGGTTCTTTTTTCAGTCCGAATTTCAAGGAAGGAAGTCAGCGCTCTCCAGTTATGGCTCGCGGCTTCGCTCAGCGGCGGTAGCGGTCGACTCTCAGTGCCACGCCGTCCCCTGTATCCCCTCCGTAGCCTTTAAAAAGGCTCATTGCGAATCAGGGGGGCGCTTAAGGCACCCGCCGAGTCTTCAGTCCGCAGGCTTCTGCGCCTGCGGTTTTTAAGGGTCCCCGTGTCGCCGGCACGGCAAAGACCCATCCACCGCTGAGCCGATTCCCTCCGGAGTTCGGAGGGAATCCGCCATTTCCCGATCGCGCCAACCCGGAAGTCCCCACACTCAGACTCTTGCATAAAAATACTGTCATGCAGACACACATGCACGCACACACACACACACACAGAAAAATACTGTCACCAAAGAAAGAGGATCTATCGTCAATCTTCTTTTCTTCTCAATTTGAGGAAACATTTAAACGTGCCGTTCCCCACCTGCAGCCTGGAATGGAGCGGCCCAGCACGAACGCAGATGCCACAATTCTCCCAATGATCTGTTTCGATTCTGGCTAACGTTTTGGTTTTGCCTCATTCGGTGCTCGAATTCCGCCCACGATAGGTTTGCAAACGAGGCACACATGTTGGTGTAATATACCTATTATATTCCCTTTCATAGCCTATGACACTCAAACAGTTTGTATATGTCACATCTGTTTTGCATATACGGACAACAGATTTGGCTGACCCGTCTATGGCTAAATTAAGATAAATGTGGGCTTTCCCCCTTTCCATATGGGGAATTAAATGTGTTTCCAGATTTCTGTGAAGAGAAAAGTATTGAGAACAGCCTATATCAAAGTAATTACAATACATTGTTCACATTTATTTCCATTAGGTATGAAAGAAAGAGAGAGAAAGAGAGAGGGAAGGAAGGAAGGAAGGAAGGAAGGAAGGAAGGAAGGAAGGAAGGAAGGAAGGAAGGAAGGAGAGAGAAAAGGAAGAGAGTCCACAAACCTGATGTTTGAGTCACACATGAATCTCAAGTTCAGGATTTTCACATTATAAGCAGAAATCGCCTTACAAAAGGGAAAAGTGCTTTGTAAAATACTAAATTCAAAGAATGAAGCTCTTTGGTGGATCGAGATGGGGATCCCTTAAGGCAGTGTGTGCAAAGGTGTTTCGAAAGGTTCATGGCATAATTTGCTCTGGTCTAGATAAAATAGCCTTATTGAAACTACTCTCCAAACTATCTTCATCTGAGAATGGGAGAAAACTCAGAAAGGGGTACATGATGATTGTAAGTTTGGGAAACGCTTCCTTAAAAGATCATGGTGGTCACAGTTGCTTGTTGTTTATTTATTATTGTTGTTTGTTTGTTATAGCACTTATATATCCCACCTTTCCTCCAAAGAGGTCATGGCAGTGTACACAATTCTCCCTTTCCTTACTTTGTCCTCACAACAACTCTGGGTTAGGCAGTCAGAGTGTGTGTGACTTGACCGCCAAGGTCACTCAGCGAGTTTCATGGCTGAGTGGGGATTTGCTCATTGTCACCCAGGTCCTAGTCTGACACTTTAACCCATTGGCTCTCAAACTTGTTTTCCTGGGTCACACTTTCAGAACAAAAATTCACTTGCTGATTAGAAATACACTGGGAAACAAAAAGAAACAAGAAGCAGTGCTGGATTTATAACACAGAACACAACTACTTGCACCACAATTCAAGAAGGACACTGACAAACTGGAACGTGTCCAGAGGAGGGCAACCAAAATGGTCAAAGGCCTGGAAACGATGCCTTATGAGGAACGGCTAAGGGAGCTGGGCATGTTTAGCCTGGAGGAGAGGAGGTTAAGGGGTGATATGATAGCCATGTTCAAATATATAAAAGGATGTCACATAGAGGAAGGAGAAAGGTTGTTTTCTGCTGCTCCAGAGAAGCGGACACGGAGCAATGGATCCAAACTACAAGAAAGAAGATTCCACCTAAACATTAGGAAGAACTTCCTGACAGTAAGAGCTGTTCGACAGTGGAATTTGCTGCCAAGGAGTGTGCTGGAGTCTCCTACTTTGGAGGTCTTTAAGCAGAGGCTTGACAACCATATGTCAGGAGTGCTCTGATGGTGTTTCCTGCTTGGCAGGGGGTTGGACTCGATGGCCCTTGTGGTCTCTTCCAACTCTATGATTCTATGATTCTACTTTATAATATGATCACGGGACATCCAGAATGTATAAAACGGTTCAGCTACATAAGAACACAGATCATTTACACAGAATATCCTATTGCTTGTCATTGAATCTTCCCAGCAATCTAATTAGGCAGTTGTATCTTCTTCACTTCCTCTTCTTTGGCGATCCATCATAGCCGAGTAAGATTGTCTTCCATAAACACGGTTTTAACAATGAGTCCGTAAGTGACTGTGGAGGCCAATTCTGGATCCACACGTCCTTCCACAGTGGGGACATTGATTTCCGGGTGGGAGTTGATCACAGTGTGAATTTGCCAATTGCGCCTTCCTCGTAGCACGTTTCTCCCTTTCTCCCTGAGTTTGAGTGTCTTCAAAGCCCATGACACCTTTGGTAAGGGCTGTTCTCCAGTTGGAGCGCTCGCAGACAAGTGTTTCCTAGTTGTTGGTGTTCATACTACATTTTTAAAAATTTGCCTTGAGACAGTCTTTAAACCTCTTTTGTTGACCACCAGCATTACGCTTTCCATTTTTAAGTTCAGAATAGAGCAGTTGCTTTGGAAGACGATAATCAGGCATCCACACAACATGACCAGTCCAATGAAGTTGATGTTGAATCATTGCTTCAACACTGGTGATCTTTGCTTCTTCCAGTACACTGACATTAGTTCACCTGTCTTCCTAAGTGATGTGTGCATTTTTTCAGAGACACTGTTGATGGAATCTTTCGAGGAGTTGGAGATGGCATTTATAAGTGGTCCATGTTTCACAAGCATACAGTAAGGTTAGCATCTATGCAGAGTCAAAAGGGAAATAAGAACACTACACCAGTGGTGTAGTGGTTAAGAGCAGTAGTCTTGTAATCTGGGGAACCGGGTTTGCTTCCCCGCTCCTCCACATGCAGCTGCTGGGTGACCTTGGGCTATCACACGACGTCTCTCAGCCCCACTCGCCTCGCAGAGTGTTTGTTGTGGGGGAGGAAGGGAAAGGAGAATGTTAGCCGCTTTGAGACTCCTTTGGGTGGTGATAAAGTGGGATATCAAATCCAAACTCTTCTCTTCTTCTTCTTCTACACCACGATATGGGTCTAAGTGATTTTAAGCCCTTCGTGACTTAGGCCTCAAGTATCCAAAATGCCATCTTCATCCATACAGATGCTCTTAGGTGTTCGGGTCTGCAGAGGGGTTTGGCTTGATAGGTCTGCTACAACAGAAAATGAGACAGGCTGGGGAGGAAACCCTGGACCACGAGTGGTACAAAAAATCACAGGATCTCGGCAGGCTGTTCGGGGACTTGCAACAATTGGAAAAGAAGCTGCATACCTTTCAGGGATCTTTTGCCGTCTCAGACAGTACTGAAAGCGAGATCATGTATAACTGCCCTGATACCATCTTGAGCACAGACCATCATGGATGCAACAAGGAGGAGGGTTTCTGGAAGGCCTTCATATCGACAGCCAGGGCTCAAAGCGCTCTGTTTGGATGTGCTACGAGAGGCACGTTCAGAGACGCTGCATTTTCATAACTGCCAGATAAAGGAGGCTGAGAATATTTGGGGGGGGGTGGAGGGAGGAGGGGAGAGAGACACTTTCTTGGAGTCCTTTTAAACATCACCTCACATATTTCTCCTATTTCAGCAACCACAGCGAGTGCCTTTGATTCCGTTCCCTTTCCTGTGTGCGTTGCTTCAAACCAGATGAGTTGATGAGATAAAAAAAACCCCTCTGAAATATTTCAATGTCTCTATTTCATTGAGCACTGAGCCTTGCAGGGATTGAATGAATCCGTCAGTTTCGGTTTTTGCTTTTTCCAGTCTCCAGATCTCTACATTTCCCTAATAGTATGCAATTGTGTGTGTGTTTGTGTGTGTGTGTGTGTGTGTGTGTGTGAGAGAGAGAGAGAGAGAGAGAGAGAGACATCCTCAAGAAAATTCCTCCGCATTTTTGTGAGAATTTATCCCAGATACGCACGTACGTATGCAGCTCTGCATATAGAGCAATTTCAACTTAATATGTGTGTATATTTTCCTAATATATGCATTTTTATGCACACTTTAGCCCAGTACATGCTTTTATGCATTTTGTGCACCTATTACTTGGCAGGAGAGTTGCATTGCAAGGCTCACCGTAGCGCAAATTTCAAACGTTGGATGTGTTTTGGGCTGGCGCATTGTTTCAGAGAACATAAATTGCATAGGTGTCGGGAACGAGCAGTAAATCACACTGTTAAAGTTGGAGTTAACTCTTTGTTAGGAAGAACACGACTCACACAGACTTGGCAGAGTGTCACTCATTTCCTTAGAGTGACCGCAGCTCCCAGTAGGTCTTGCCCCATGGATCAGTTGCTGAGACTAGAAGTCCCTGCCTCGCAACGGCCATCTAAGTTCCCTCGTCTCCAGGGCCTTTCCCCAAGCAATTGGAGGCTGCGCCTGCATGCAGCCAGTCTTTCCTCCGCCCTTTTCATGTCTCTTCTGGTTCTGGGAGACAAGTGGGGAGAGGAGGTTGTCCCAGCAGGAGGGGGAGAGACTCTTCCCCAGCCAGACTCATCTCTGCCTCTTAGGCCCCCTCCTCTCCAGCCTCTGCTTCTAGACTTTTCTCTGTTGCAGACTCTCCCTTCTCACTAAGCCCTGACTCCTCTTCAGCTTCCTGTCTGCTGCCCTGAAGAGCTACTGTTGTGTAGACAATATTAAGCAAGGCAGACCAATAAGGTACTAGCCTACGTTTTGTTTTAGAAAATGCACTGCTGTCGAAAAAGAGAACTGCATGGATGACCAGAGGAAATGACCTGCTCGATCAGTTGCCAACAGAGTGCCCTGGGGTGAAATGTACCCTTGAAGTCTTCTTCAAAGCCCTTTGAGCCTTTCCCACCCCTCTCACCACCACTCCCTTGGTCAAGAGGGGGCGAGGGCAATTGCCTTTTTCTCCCTTGAAAATGACATAGAGCTGGAGGAAAGAGTGATGCCCTTTCCCATTTCCTTCAGCTCTACGTTCTTTTTTTTTTTTTTTTACTGCTCAGATTAAATCTACTGGATCTGACTTTTACCAGATGCCTCGAAAAAGTGAAGCGTGAGTGTATGTGGGGTTTCCCCCCCTTTCTGTCTTGCTATGGGGCTGATCTGAGGGGTGCGGGAGAAAGTGACCAGAGGAGGTGTTGCGCACAGCGCTTGCTTAAAAATTCCAAACATACATGGACTTTAAAAGGTTGGCAACCTCCCGTTCTCGATATCCACACCCCAAATTCTACAGGGTTTCAAAATCAGGGGAAGTATCTGCAGGCGCCCCTCCACAGGGCTGCTTCCATGCATGGAGGGAAGTGAGATCTAGTGCAGTGTTTTTCAACCTTTTTTGGGCAAAGGCACACTTGTTTCATGAAAAAATCACGAGGCACACCACCATTAGAAAATGTTAAAAAAATTAACTCTGTGCCTATATTGACTATATATAAAGTAATTCTCTTGAATGGGAATCAAATAAACACAAATCAAATAAACACAAACACTTAACATCAGTGGTGAGAGTCAAAAATTTTAGTAACCAGTTCCGACATTCAAGCGTGGTTTAATATTTTTTTCTTTAATGGCAAACAAAAATGTTGCGGGCCGTTCTCTGCTCAGCGGGGATCGATCCGCTGATCCCCGCTGAGCCGGCGGATGACAGCTCCGTCTCCGCACTGTGTGCGGAGAGGGAGATGTCAGAGCCCCGCTGCTCTCTATGGGAAATCGGATGAGAGCGGACCGCCTATCCACTCTCATCCGATCCCATCTGATCTGATCCCCACCCAGGACGGATGGGAAATAGGGTGGACACAGTCCGGCGCCCGCCTAGTGGGCGAAAATGTGACATTATTTTTTAAAAAAATCTTTCGAATTTTTCAATTTTCCCCACGGCACACCAGGCAACATCTCGCGGCACACTAGTGTGCCGCGGAACAGTGGTTGAAAAACACTGATCTAGTGGAACCCACCGAGATCCAGTCTGCATCCAACCAATGACCAACTACCAGCTGCTGGAAAATCACAGGAGGGGAGAGTGCTCTTGTGATCAGATCCTGCTCACGGGCTTCCCACAAGCATCTTGTCAGCCACCGTGAGAACAGGATGCTGGATGAAAGGAGCCATTGGCCTAATCCAGCAGGCTTTAACAACAACAACAACAACAACAACAACAACAACAACAACAATAATTTATTAATTATACACCACCCATCTGGCTGGGTTTCCCCAGCCACTCTGGGTGGCTTCCAACAGAATATTAAAATACAATACAGTGGTACCTCCGGTTAAGTACTTAATTCATTCCAGAGGTCCGTTCTTAACCTGAAACTGTTCTTAAAGTGAAGCACCGCATTAGCTAATGGGGCCTCCTGCTGCCGCCGCGCCGCCAGAGCCCGATTTCTGAAGCAAAGTTCTTAACCTGAAGCACTATTTCTGGGTTAGCAGAGTCTGTAACCTGAAGCGTATGTACCCCGAGGTACCACTGTAACCTATTAAGCATTAAAAGCTTCCCTAAACAGGGCTGCCTTCAGATGTCTTCTAAAAGTCTGGTAGTTGTTTTTCTCTTTGACATCTGGTGGGAGGGCGTTCCACAGGACGGGCGCCACTACCGAGAAGCCCTCTGCCTGGTTCCCTGTATCTGATGTTCATCATTTAGTTTAAATTAAGCCCAGAAATAAATCAGTATCTCAGTAAAGGCATCCCACGTTCTTCTGTTCTGAGACTCCACTGCTGCTGCAATATCAGTGTTTGTAGAAGGATTCCCAGCAGATACCTTGAGGAACCTCCAGCAAAGATGGGAGAACCTGTGATCCTTCAGGTGCTTCTGGGCTGCCACTCTATTGCGTCTGCTGAATCAGGATGATGGGAGCAGCAGTCGAACAACACCTGCAGGGGCCACAGACTCCCCACCCCTGGCCTAGGGGAAAACTTCCACTCCCTGTCCGGAAAAGGCTCTTCCAGTGAGTATCCACCCATGCCGATGGGCTCAGTTGCGGTAAGGCACCCGTAATCACTCCTCGCACAAATTAGTCTCTGCTGCGATGATGAAGGAGATTGTGGTTAAGAGCTCGGAAGCGAGCGCAGTTCTTACAAATGAGAGCAAATGAAGCTGCGGCGGGCCACATCGGCTGGCCTGCCTATGCCCGGCAGAGATTCACATCACCCAGGAGGAGGGAGGCAGACTGGGGCAGCGCCAGAACTGCGCACCTCGGGATTATCTCCACCCCACAACGCAAGTAACCCTTGGGGGGCGGGTTTGGGATCGCAGTCAGGTCAGGGAACCTGCTTTGCTGCGTGTCTGTTTGAAAACGTGCTGCGGAGGCATGGGAACGCGATAGAGAGAGATTTGCAGGTGGCAGGATTCTGGCCCAAGTCCAGAGCCCTGAAGGATCCACCACCTGTGTGGAAATGAGAGGGCTGGGAAGCCAAGCGAGAGGTGCCCCTCTTCTCATCAGCGATTCGAGTCAGTTTGCATTTAAAGGCAAACCTGCCTAATTTGCACCAGTTAAGTAAGCCGAAACACAGCAGCCCTTCAAAATTCACACTCCTCTGAATTTTGCAATGCAAGTTCTCCACCAAAGTAATGCGTAAAAAGGCAAAGGAACCCCTGGCAGTTAAGGCCTGTCGCGAAAGACTCAGGGGTTGCGACGCTCATCTCGCTTTACTGGCCGAGGGAGCCGACGTTTGTCCGCAGACAGTTTTTCCGGGTCATGTGGCCAGCATGACTAAGCTGCTTCTGGCAAAACCAGAGCAGTGAATGGAAACACTGTTTACCTTCCCGCCGCAGTGGTACCTATTTATCTACTTGCATTTTGATGTGCTTTCGAACTGCTAGGTTGGCAGGAGCTGGGACAGAGCAATGGGAGCTCACCCCGTCGCAGGGATTTGAACCGTCGACCTTCTAATCGGCAAGTCCTAGGCTCAGTGGTTTAGACCACAGCGCCACCCACGTCCAAAGTTGCATTTGCCAGGTAAAGTGTGCACTACTTACACGCAGTCCAGAGGATGCCTTTGGCTGCCAGCTTCCTCCTTCTGAGTCTCAGTGTTACCTTTGTAGAACTCATCAGGGAGGCTGGGGGACAATTCCAGAATCAGCTGGCTCTGCCTGTCATTGGCTCTGGCGCCACCTACTGTTGGGCCTCCCTGCCTTCCACCCCACCAGTCCCAATGGGCACCAACCACCAGGGAGTATAACGCTTGTACAATGTCCGAATCTGCCTTAGATTTTACACCCCCTCCGTTTCCTCCGCCTGGGATATTTTTTTTGCCCGCTTTCCTGGTAATCTCTGCAAACGAACCCCTGAGAAACGAGCCTTGTGCTTCCAGCGTGCCTATCTGCGTGGGGTTTGCCTTCTCGGCTTTTAGCGGTTGGGGGTCGATTCCCTCCCGGCGCCATTCATCACGGAGCCTTTGGCACTTTAATGTACGAAAAGCCCGCAGTTGGGATTGTAGCAACCTAATTCCTGCGCGGTGAAGGGTTTTGCCCATGTGATTAATGGCGTGAAACGTATCTGGCCATGTTCTTACTGCCAGGCCGGCACGCTGCTTTATTCCAGCTGTGATGTAGAGCTCAGCTCTGTGGGAAAAAGAGAGAGAGAGCAGATCTATTAGGTATCAAACAGGCTGAGTGACGCTCTCGCAGCGGCTTGCAATTCCATCTTTTGCAGAAATCGTAGCACCCGTCTAAAGTTATTAGGCCTTTTGTTGCCTCCCACCTCGAAGGCATGTTCAGGGAGGAGACGGCGACTTGGAAAAGATGCTTATGCTGCTAACTTGCTTCTGGAGGTAGTATGATTCTGAATACCAGTTGTGCCAGCAATCGCAAGCAGTTTTGGGGCTTTCCAGAGATATCTGGCTGGCCACTGTGAAAATAGCTGGGCCTTTGGACTGATCCACGAGGGCTCCTCTTAAGTACAGTGGTACCTTGGGTTACAAACGCTTCAGGAGTAGTATCTCAGGTTAAGAACTTTGCTTCAGGATGAGAACAGAAATTGCGCAGCGGTGGCAGCAAGAGGCCCCATTAGCTAAAGTGGTACCTCAGATTAAGAACACTTTCAGGTTAAGAATGGACCTCCAGAACGAATTAAGGTCTTAACCAGAGGTACCACTGTACTTCTTAATAGCGGCTTAAGGGGGGAAAGGCGAGCAAGGGGGACACATGATACAGTTATCTAAGATTGTGTGCTGCCTGACCCTGGCATGTGACCCTGGAATGCCACTCATGAGGGGATTGGCCCAATATAGAGGCGTCATTGAGCAACACCAGCCAATAAAAGCCTCTCCAGGGGTGTGTCATCTGCCTGAAACCTTGGAAAACCACTTCCAGTCAGGGTAAAGGTAAAGGGACCCCTGACCAATAGGTCCAGTCATGGCCGACTCTGGGGTTGCGGCGCTCATCTCGCTTTATTGGCCAAGGGAGCCAGCGTAAAGCTTCCGGGTCATGTGGCCAGCATGACTAAGCCGCTTCTGGCGAACCAGAGCAGCGCACGGAAACGCCGTTTACCTTCCCGCTGGAGCGGTACCTATTTACCTACTTGCACTTTGACGTGCTTTTGAACTGCTAGGTTGGCAGGAGCAGGGACCGAGCAATGGGAGCTCATCCCGTTGCGGGGAATCGAAGCACCGACCTTCTGATCGGCAAGCCCTAGGTTCTGTGGTTTAACCCACAGCGCCACCCACGTCCCTCTTCCAGTAAGGGTAGACTGGACCAATTGTTCTGATTAGTATAAGGCAGCCTCCAATCTTTTTTATTTAGTTTACTCCTTCATTCAAAGCCTTGAGGACTAGAATCCTACTTCCACCGTCTCTTCTCCCAGGTGTGGCTTTTAGTTTCTCAGTCCTAAGAAGCTGGTAGCGAGAGGGAATATGTGGTAACGGGCATTTGCAGGACAAATACCTCAGAGCAAGATAATAATAATAATAATAATAATTTATTATTTATACCCCGCCCATTTGGCTGAGTTTCCCCAGCCACTCTGGGCGGCTTCCAATAGAGCGTTAAAAACAATACAGCATTAAATATTAAAAACTTCCCTAAACAGGGCTGCCTTCAGATGTCTTTTAAAGATAAGATAGCTACGTATTTCCTTCACATCTGAAGGTTCCACAGGGCGGGCGCCACTACCGAGAAGGCCCTCTGTCTGGTTCCCTGTAACCTCACCAGCAGAAGGCCCTCGGCGCTGGATCTCAGTGTCCAGGCTGAATGATTGGGGTGGAGACGCTCCTTCAGGTATAAAGGACGGAGGCCGTTTAGGGCTTTAAAGGTCAGCACCAACACTTTGAATTGTGCTCGGAAACGTACTGGGAGCCAATGTAGGTCTTTCAGGACCTGAGTTATGTGGTCCCGGCGGCCACTCCCAGTCACCAGTCTAGTTGCCACATTCTGGATTAATTACAGTTTCCTGGTCACCTTCAAAGGTAGCCCCACGTAGAGCGCATTGCAGTAGTCCAAGCGGGAGATAACTAGAGCATGCACCACTCTGGCGAGACAGTCCACGGGCAGGTAGGGTCTCAGCCTGCGTACCAGGTGGAGCTGGTAGACAGCCGCCCTGGACACAGAATTAACCTGCACCTCCATGGACAGCTGTGAGTCCAA
Organism: Podarcis bocagei; assembly: GCF_964188305.1. Classification (NCBI taxonomy): domain Eukaryota; kingdom Metazoa; phylum Chordata; class Lepidosauria; order Squamata; family Lacertidae; genus Podarcis; species Podarcis bocagei. Next base: position 13,397,063 of record NC_138142.1, on the reverse strand, counting down.
AATGACTCCCAGGCTGCACACCTGGTCCTTCAGGGGCACAGTTACCCAGTTCAGGACCAGGGAGTCCCCCACAGCTGGCCACCCCCTGTCCCCCAAAAACAGTATTTTTGTCTTGTCAGGATTCAACCTCAATCTGTTGGCCGCCATCCATCCTCCAACCGAAGCCTGAACCACGTACATCGCTGTAAAGGTAGCTGGAATTGTTCAACCACAAGTCATTACACTCCTGCCTGAAAGGGGTCAATTACCCTTCATGTCTGACTTTTTTTTTTTTTTTTTAATAGCTGGAGCAAAACACTGTTTATGCAATTGGTATTCATTAAAAAAAATCAAAAATCTGCCAAGGGCAAGTTGGAATGCAGGAAATCTTTAATTGGATCGCAAGTGTAAAAGTATATTACGTTAAAAAAAAATGAAAGTAAATGAAAACAGCTTCATAACTCCAGCGTTTCAGGCAAATCTCAAAATGCAGACAAGTCTGGAAAGGCCCAAGCAGGTTTGTGTGTTTGCGCACGCATTTGATGTAACGGTTAGCAACATGCTCAGCTGACCACACACCGCAGTGTCGCCCCTGTTGCGTGTTAGGGATTTTATTGTTCTTGAAAGCGATTGGGCATTGTTTTTTCCTTTACTGAAAACTTGAAGAATGGTGCATGCGGTGCCAGATTTACATATAAGCTAAACAAGTTATAGCTTAGGGCCCCACTCTCTTGGGGCCCCCCAAATAATTCCAAGAGGAAAAAATGGATGTACATTTCCAAAATATAAGATAAAAATAAAATAATATAAAACCTACATACAGCAACATTGTGTTGTGTTGTGTTGTGTTGCGTAGGCTCCTGTGATGTAAATAATGGGCCCTGCCTGCTAGCCTGCTCCCTAAAATATCACTGGTTTGCTCATTTCTATATATAGGGTGCCTACATTCTGCATGTGCAAATGGCTTTAGATACCTATTAGGGACATAAATTACCATGTAGCATATATTCAACACAAAAAACAGCGACAATTTCTTGTTGAGAAAGGGCAGCTGGACATGTAAAGGGCCCCATTACCTTCAGTAGCTTAGGGCCTCACCAAACCTAAATCCAGCCCTGGGCTGAGGGGACGTTCTTTCACTTGGACTTGTAAAAGGGTAAAAGAGTATTGGGAAATAATCCATAATGAATTGAAAAAAATGTTTAAAAGTACTTTCCAATTTTTTTTTTAAAAAAATCCCAGAGTCCTTTCTGTTGGGGATAATTCAGACTGAAATTCTCAGGTGTCAAAAAAGGTTATTTATGTATGCCACTACTGCGGCCCATATTTTGTTAGCCCCAAAAGGGAAAACGAGCGAGGTCTCAACCAAAGAAGAGTGGCAATTTAAGTTGACAGAATATGCGCAGCTTGCAGACTTAACATATGGAATAAGAGAACAAGAAGAACATATGTTTAGAGAAGATTGGAAAGCCTTTATTGAACATATGGGGGAAAATTGTGTACATTTGAAAATGTTGGCAGCATTAAGATGAATTCGACAGTGTAAATAAGTTTTTATGGATGTAATAATGGAATACTGAATGGTTTAAGGTAAAGGTAATGGGACCCCTGACCGTTAAGTCCAGTCACAGACGACTCTGGGGTTGCGGCGCTCATCTCACTTTATTGGCCGAGGGAGCCGGTGTACAGCTTCTGGGTCATGTGGCCAGCATGACTAAGCCGCTTCTGGTGAAACCAGAGCAGCGCACAGAAATGCCATTTACCTTCCCGCTGGAGCGGTACCTATTTATCTACTTGCACTTTGACGTGCTTTCGAACTGCTAGGTTGGCAGGAGCAGGGACCGAGGAACGGGAGCTCACCCCGCTGCGGGGATTCGAACCACCAACCTTCTGACTGGCAAGCCCTAGGCTCTGTGGTTTAAACCACAGTGTCACCCGCATCCCTGTGGAATGGTTTAGTTGCTTGTAAAATATGCAGGGATTTATGGTATGCAAAATGAACCATGGAAAGAGAAGTAGGGAAGTCACTGATGTTTTAAGGATGCAAAAATGAGTATTTTAAATCATAAAACAGAAAATTTAATTAAAAGTGTGTGTGTGTATACACATATATACAGTGGACGCTCAGGTTGCGAACGTGATTTGTGCAGGATGCACGTTCGCAGCCCGTAGCGTTCACAACCTGCAGCGGTGCTTCTGTGCACACGTGGGTTATGATTCTGCGCTTCTGTTGCATGCGTAAAGCGTGATTTAGCGCTTCTGCGCATGCGCGACCGCTGAAACCCGGAAATAACCCATTCCGGTACTTCCGGGTTTCGGCGGTTCCGTAACCCAAAAAAACGCAACCTGAAGCGTCTGTAACCCGAGGTTTGACTGTATATGAAACAGAGATTGCCAATAAAACGACCACCTGTTATAAGAACATAAGCAGAGCTTGCTGGATCAAGCCAGGAGCCCATTTAGCCCAGCACCCTGTTCTCGCAGTGGCGAACCAGATGCCTGTGGGAAGCCCACAAATGGGATTTGAACCCATGAGCCCTCTCCCATCCTGAGGTTCCCAGCAGCTGGGATTCAGAAGCACTCTTGCCTCCATCTGTGGAGGCAGAACATAGCTGTCATGGCTAACAGCCATCAATAGCCCACTCCTCCATGAATTAGTCGAACAAAGGGTGCTTAGACACAACCCAGCTTTCCATAGCGTTTGTGCCTACCAAAAATTCAGGGCAGGCACACCTTGTCGTTTGCAACCGGTGCGTGTTCCATAACTGACCTGCTGAAATCCCGTTCCTTTTAATCCTCCGGTGCTCTCTTACAGAAACTAACACAAAATCCTCCCCAAGCCACACTGCTCACTGGAGCGGTGGTGACCTTGGGCCAGTCGTTGCCTCTTTCAGCCTACGCCTACCTCACAGGGTCCTTGTGGGGATTAAACGAGGAGGGGGAGAACTATGTACACCATGCCAGGCTCCTTGTAGGAAAAAAAAGGTGGGTCTGCAAAAGCATAAATACATTTCTCTCTCTTTTCCCCTTTTTTAAATTTCCAAACCCTTTATTATTTTATTCACATGATATACATTCTTTACAACAAACAACTCCAATATAATCAGACAACTCCAAAATAAAATCGTATGTAACAAAACCGTAAGTCTCACGTTTTCATTTACACTGATCTCCTCTCCGATACCTTTACTTGATATTTCTTGCTGCTTTCTGTTTTCCTTATAGAATCTTTATGAAAATTTAAATCTCTTAAATCCTACACCAATCTTTAAGAATTTCAAATAATCCCTTCACCTCCCTCCCCCACAGCCCAGTGCTTCCCTCCACCCGTGTGCGATCTTCCTTACCTACTATTATTGTTGTTATTGTTGTGTTATTCACTTAATTTGTTATTCCATCCTTAATATATTATTATCCTATCTCCTTGCGACTTTTAAACTTTTGCAGATTAATTTTTAATCTCCAGCACCGACTTTTTCATGTACAGTCATACCTCGGGTTAAATACGCTTCGGGATGAATATTTTCGGGTTGTGCTCTGCAGCAACCCAGAAGTAACGGAGCACATTACTTCCGGGTTTCGCCGCTCGTGCATGCGCAGACGCTCAAAATGACATCATGTGCATGCACAGAAGCGGCAAGTTGAGACCCGCGCACGCGCAGACACACAGACGCGGGTTGTGTTCACTTCAGGATGCGAACGGGGCTCCAAAACAGATGCCATTTGCATCCAGAGGTACCACTGTATTCCTTAACGCATTCACACTCTTTATTAATATTTTGATTAGAGTAGCCTCTAATTGATGCTATTAATTTTGCCATCTCGACGAATTCAGTAAGTTTGGTTCTCCATTCTAATAATTCTGGTATTTAGATAAATACATTTCTCAATTGCCAGCATTAAGCTTGGTGGCATGGAAAAGTTTTCAGGGGGTATTTAGAGGCTAAAACAGAAAGGCGAGTGATGACAGATGGTTTTATTGAGCATTGTTGTAACATTTGCTGCTGCCTTTTGATTTCCTTTATGCTACTTAAGACCTATTTTTTCTATATTAAAATGTATTATTCTATATTAGAGGTACAGTAGTCTCCACCCCAATCGTTCTACCCGGACACTGAGGTCCAGCGCCGAGGGCCTTCTGGCGGTTCCCTCACTGTGAGAAACCAAGTTATAGGGAACCAGGCAGCGGGCCTTCTCGGTAGTGGCACCTGCCCTGTGGAACGCCCTCCCACCACATGTCAAAGAGAACAACAACACCAGACTTTTAGAAGACATCTGAAGGCAGCCCTGTTCAGGGAAGCTTTTAATGTTTGATGCATTACTGTATTTTAATATTTTGTTGGAAGCTGCCCAGAGTGGCTGGGGAAGCCCAGCCAGATGGGCGGGGTATAAATAACAAATTATTATTATTATTATTATTATTATTATTATTATTATTATTAGTCATCTCTCACTGAGGACCTTTCTGGCTGAGGCTGCTAGGCCACTCCAGTGGTCCAGAAAGGACGCTGAGTCCAGTTGTGCTCCTCCAGGATGTGGCTCCGAGTCACTTTCATTCCCCAGACCTCCAGCTCCAAAGGCTAGTTCACGGTCCTCTCTCTGCTGGCTCAGACGGAATGGGAACTTCTCGCTGGAGCGCAGAAGGAAAGGGACTTTGGAACTAATTGATTCATTTGCAGGAAATGTCTGGGGGTCAGAGATCAGCGTCCCTTTCGGCTGTGATAAATATCCCATGTAATTGGTGGACAAATGCGAGTGCTCAAGATTTATATCAATTAATTTTGGAATGTTGCTTGTTCTCACCCCTTCCCGTAAAACTCGCTGGGAGGGCAGCCTTTGCAGAGCCAGCGTGTTGCTTTCATCGCCTTCGGATGCTGACTCTTGGGCTTCGGATACAAACCAGCCCTTTAATTTTGCCAGAGTTGACGTTTTAGAAAGGGGCTGTTTTACTGTGCTTTGTCTTGCAAAGTGTGCCTTTGTTAAGTTTATATTAAATGCACCATAATCACTTTTAGTCCTAAGAATACGAGAAGAGTCCTGCTGGATGAAGCCAATGACCCACCGAGTCCAGCATCCTGTTCGCACAGTGGCCCACTAGATGGGAAACCTGGTCAGGATTCGAACACAAGAGGCCTCTCCCGTCCTGGCGATTCAGAACCAGTTCTTGGCACCACAATTCAAGTAGGACACTGACAAACTGGAACGTGTCCAGAGGAGGGCAACCAAAATGGTCAAAGGCCTGGAAACAATGCCTTATGAGGAACGGCTAAGGGAGCTGGGCATGTTTAGCCTGGAGAAGAGGAGGTTAAGGGGTGATATGATAGCCATGTTCAAATAGATAAAAGGATGTCACATAAAGGAGGGAGAAAGGTTGTTTTCTGCTGCTCCAGAGAAGCGGACACGGAGCAATGGATCCAAACTACAAGAAAGAAGATTCCACCTAAACATTAGGAAGAACTTCCTGACAGTAAGAGCTGTTCGACAGTGGAATTTGCTGCCAAGGAGTGTGGTGGAGTCTCCTTCTTTGGAGGTCTTTAAGCAGAGGTGTCAGGGGTTCAGAAGCAGAGACGCAGAGAAGGGAGGAGACAGAGAGCGAGGGGGAGGAATACGAAGGAAAGATGAGTGGGGATGACGAACCGAGATCGCCGAGCTTATCCAGTGAGTCCGAGGATTCCCAGAAGGGAGCGCCAGCAGTCAGAGCAAGGGGGGAAAGCAGGGGGACACCCCAGGAAGAAGGGTCCAGAGAGGAATCAGAGAGCAGCAGTTGGAGATCGGGACCCACGTACCCAGACGGGAACAGCGGGGAGAAAGGGGACCAGATATCGGGTTCCGGAGGCTTTCAGAAGGAGGGAGGGCATGAGTCAGGAGTAGTCACGCCCACCTCGGGGAGCGACGAAACGATCAAGAGGAAGGTTGAGAGTTGGGCGCGCGCGCCAAGTTCAAATGTAGCGGAAGCTGGCGCAGTAAGCAGCCCAGAGAGTGAACCAGGTCCCAAAGCCCGCCGCAAGGAGGCGGAAGGGTCAGGGGGGTCCGCGTCAGAAGAGAGTAGGAAAAAGGAGACCCCGGGGGGCAGAAGGACCCAGAGACGGAGGGAAAGGCGCAGGAGGTGGAGCAAGGCTAGGGTATTAAGCTGGTGTGCTAGAGGCGGAGACTCAGACGGGTCTTCGCCGGTCTGACCTAGAAGAAGTAGGGCTGCATATTGCAGTTTGGAAATGGAAGCTGTAATCCAATAAAGACTCTTTTAACCTGAACGCTGGCTAACGTGGTCCTATGTGAGCTGGGACTGAGTGGCAGCCCTGACAGTAAGACCCGTCTCCTTTAAGCTTCGGACACCTGATACCTCGCAGCGGAGGCAGAAGCAGCGAGAGGAGGAAATTGGTGTTTGGGAGCGAGCTCACAACGGTTGGCAGAGATGACGGAAGCAGAGAGAATTTTAGCGCTGCAACAGGTAGTGACCCAATTGAACGTGGAGGTACAGGCATCCAAGAAAAGGGAGGAGGATGCGGCAGCCGCCTACAGAGATCTCTACGCCAGGTTTGAAGCATGGGTTAAGCATGGGCAGCCAGGACCCAGACCGGAGGGGGTTGGGTTGGCACGGAGAGCAGGAGGGCTTGTGGCTCACTTCGATGGGAATTTACAACAGTACCCCAATTTTCGAGCAGACGTAATGTGCGCACTGCAACTGCTGGCGAAAGACTTTAGGGATGAGGAAGAGAAAGTGGGGTTTATACTATCCCATTTGCATGGGGATGCCAAAGCGTGGCTACGCAATTTGTGGAGGGATAAAGATCCGGCGCTTCAGAATGCAGATGCCTTTATCAAAGCGATGGATGCGTGCTTTTTATCTACCATTGACGTGGATCTTGCCCGACGGGAGATTCATGGACTGAAACAAGGGAGGGCGAGCGTACGCCAGTATCACGCCCGCTTTTTTGCGCTGGTCAGTGCCTTGGAATGGGACCGGGATTCGCCCCCAGTCAGAGACCTCTTCTGGGAGGGTTTAAGCAGTGCTGTTAAAGACGAAATTGCGAGGGGGGAGAGGCCCCGGAGCACGCAGGAGGTGGTCCAAAGGCCGCTGACTGTGGGGGTGAGGCTGGAAGAACGTCCGTGGTGCAGAGACGAAGGACGTGGAGGGCGCGAAGCAGCGAGAAGTTTCTCTTTCGTTCCCAGGGACGCTACGCGTGCGCAATCTACACCTCCGCCAGGAGGGGGAGTGGAACCTATGGAGGTGGGAGGAGCCAGGGCTCAGTCAGCTACCAGAGCCACTGCACCGGCGGCAGTCAAGACTAAACCTCCTAGAGGGACCAGGAAGTGTTATATATGCGACAGCTCTCAACACTTGGCGAAAGAGTGTCCCCAGAGGAGCTCCAAGCACACTGCAGCCTCCGCAACGGTGAAAGCGGCCACGCAACACAGCGAACACCAGCAGGGAAACGACGATGTCTGGCTGGAGACAGAGGCACTGGGGCCCAGCCAGACGCATCACTGAAGCAGTCCCCAGCGATCTTGCAACCCACGGACCCCCTCCCACCCAAACCAGTAGTGCAACTCACAGCATCTCTCCAGCTGCCCGATGGCGTCACTATCGAAGTCCCGCTTTCTGTGGATTCTGGAAGCAACGCAGACTTTATAGCACAGGATTTTGTGGAGCAGCACGCTATACAGCTATTGCCGGCCACTCTGCCCCTGCAAGTCGTCACAGTGGATGGCAGAGAGTTGCTGGGGGGGGCAGGTGGTGAAGCAAACGCCGCCAATGGTGATGCGCCTTGGCAACCACAGGGAAGTCATCAGTTTTAACGTCACACGACTGTCGGACACACCCATTGTGTTGGGCATGAGTTGGCTGGACAGGCACAGTCCGACACTGGCTTGGTACCAGCGACAGCTGATCTTCGGCTCCTCTTACTGCGCAGAACACTGCATCCTGCCCGGACAGGAGGGAGAGGAGGAGGAATCACAACTGCAGTTGGGAACGTTGCAAGCAGTCCCCCACAAATACGCAGACTTTCTGGAGGTCTTCTGCGAGAAGGAGGCAGACAAGTTACCACCGCACAGGCAATATGACTGCAAGATTGACCTCCTACCAGGGGCGACGCTACCGAAGGGGAGGCTGTATTCCATGTCTGAGGATGAACTACAGGAACTCAAACAGTTCATAGATCACAATTTGGAGCGCGGTTTCATCCGGGAGTCCAGGGCAGTAGGGGGCAGTCCTGTTTTCTTTGTGAAGAAGAAGGACACGCCCCAAAGGAGGCTGGTGGTGGATTTTCGCCTCTTGAACAAGATGACCAAGCCCTCTGATTTCCCCATGCCCAGGATTGACGACCTACTGGCGACGGTGCGCAAGGGACGCGTGTTTACCAAGTTGGACCTGCGAGGGGCGTACAATCTCATCCGCATGAGGGAGGGCGATGAGTGGAAGACAGCCATGTTCACGCCTCTGGGCACCTACGAGTACAGAGTGATGCCGTTTGGATTGCAAAACGGTTCTCACTGTTTTCAAGCTTTCATGCATCATGTGTTGGCGGGACTCCTCTACAAGAAGTGCGTCTGCTTTCTGGATGACATCCTGATATTCTCCGAGTCGCAGCAAGCGCATGACCAAGACGTTCGGGAGGTGCTGGAGAGGTTGCAGCAGCATAGACTGTACGCCAAACTGGAGAAGTGCCAGTTCGACACGACGGAGGTGGATTTCTTGGGTTACAAGTTGTCGGACAAGGGGCTAGCCATGGACAGCGCCAAGGTGCGAGCGGTGTTGGATTGGAAGAGCCCGCGCAACCGGAAGGAGGTCCAGCGGTTTGTCGGCTTCGCCAACTTCTATCGCAAGTTTATCAAAGGGTTCGCGATGCAGACGGCGGCTATTACGGACACGCTAAGCTCCAAGAAAAAGAAATTCATCTGGACGGAGCAGGCAGAGCAGTCCTTTCAGGCACTCAAGCGGCTCTTCGCGTCGGAAGAGCAACTGCTGCATATCGACCCCAGCAGGCCGATGCGGGTAGAGACAGACGCGTCCGATAGAGCAGTGGGAGCTGTCCTGCTGCAGAGGGACCCACAGGGGGTCTGGAGACCGGGAGCGTTCTACTCCAGAAAGCTCAGCAAGTCGGAGCAGAACTACACCATCTGGGACAGGGAGTTGCTTGCCATTCATGCAGCATTCAAAGCATGGAGGCACTTCCTGATCGGCGCCAAGCACACGGTGCAGGTCTGCACGGACCACAAGAATCTGGAGCACTGGCGCACGGCGAAGTTCCTGAACCAGAGGCAGATACGTTGGGCGGAGTTCTTTGCTGACTTCGATTTCCGAATAGAGTACGTCCCAGGCGACACCAACATCATGGCGGATGCACTGTCCCGAAAACCGCAATACCTCGAAGAGGCGACGCCAGCGGCAGCCATGCACATCTTCGCGCCAACAGCGTGGGCGTGCGCTTCAGCCACAGTAGACCTGGAGGCGGTGCGGCGGGCGTTGCAGGACGACTCATTCGCACAGGCGAAGATGGCCGAGGTGCACAAGGGCACGGCGAAGAGCGACGAGTTCCAGATACGGGACGGCTTGCTCTTACGTAAAGGGGCCATCTACGTGCCTGGAGATGAACTTCGCGCCAAGGTACTGCAGCAGTTGCACGACGCACCCACGGCCGGGCACTTTGGCACGGAAAAAACGGTGGAATTAGTCGCAAGGGACTTTTGGTGGCCCAGACTGAGAGGGGAAGTCGCGGACTACGTCGCGAGGTGCGACACCTGCCAGAGGGCCAAGCCGGTGCACAAACCACCGGCGGGACTGCTCGAACCGCTGCAAACGCCGTTTGAACCGTGGGAGAGGGTGGCCCTGGACTTTGTCACGGATCTACCCAGCTCGAGAGGCAAGACGGCTGTACTAGTGGTGGTGGACTTGTTCACCAAGATGGCACACTTCATACCGTGTGCGAAGGTGGCCACGGCAGAACAAACAGCCAAACTGTTCATAGATCACGTGTTCAAAGTGCACGGGCTGCCGCGGTCTATACTGTCCGACCGCGGTCGCCAGTTCATCTCGAATTTCTGGCAGAAGCTGATGGGCTTCCTGAACGTCAAAATCAACCTGACATCAGCGAGACACCCGCAGACCAACGGGCAAGCGGAGAGGGTCAATGCCATCATGCAGCAGTACCTGAGATGCTATGCCAATCAACAGCCTGCGACGTGGGTGGATTACCTGCCGCTCGCCGAGTTCGCCTACAACAACACGAAGCACGTGTCCACAGGGGTGACACCGTTCTTCGCCAACAATGGGAGGAATCCCAGAACCTTCCCGGGACTGGACAGAGTGGGGGAAGGGGAACCGCAGACGGCGGACGCTTTCGCGTCTGAGTTGCAGGAGGTCCACGATCAACTCCGACGGCAGCTGGAGCTAGCGAAGCACGCATACAAGGTGCAAGCGGACAAGCACAGGCGGGTTGGCGAAGAGATCCGAGTGGGAGACTGGGTCTGGTTGGCAGCCCACGCAGTGCCGACCAGATCGTTGGCCAAAAAGAAGTTGGGGCACAAGCAACTCGGTCCATACCAAGTCGAAGCGCAGATCAACCCAGTAGCTTTCAGGCTGGTGCTCCCGGAGGGTTCCAGGATGCATCCGGTGTTCCACAGGTCGGTGCTCACTCCCTACAGGACACCTCACAGGTTCCAGGAACCAGGAACAGCACCGAGTCCGTCTCAGGAGCGGTCGGAGGCGGGAAGATTGCCACAGCAGGACCCCATCAACGAAGTCACGGAGATTTTGGACTCCAGATGGGGGGAAGACGGAGTGGAATACCTCCTAGCCAGAGAGGGCACCCGGGCTAGTGCTAATAGCTGGGTGCCAGACTACGCTTTGGAGGAACCCCTGCTCAAGGACGAGTTTCATGCCCTTTTCCCACACAGACCCATGCCAGCAGGCTTCTTCGACGACTGGTTGTTCACGCCCACACTTTCCTCCAGCACGTTCCATGGCTTCGACTCGGACGGGGAGCCCGCACAGCGCACACATTCCCCAGAGGGGTCACCGGAGGGTTCGGCGTCCGACACCTCGTATTGGTGGGACGATCGGCCAGAGGAGCAGTGGCGCCGGAGGTGGCTGGAGATGCCAGGTCAAGCGACCGACGCAGAGACTGACATGGACGTGTGCGGGGAGGATCTCGGTTTCGAGCACGGCGGCACTGAAATGGAGGCGGAGCAGCTCACCGTTGACGAACGCGAGGAGGAAGACTCGGAGGTCTTCAGTTGGCGGCCAGCAACGAGGAGCGAACTGTATCCGGCATTCACTCCTGTGATGATGGAGCACCCTGCAACCACCCTTGAAAGTGGGGAGGGGGGAAGGGGGGGCTTCGAGGGGGGGATGGATGTCAGGGGTTCAGAAGCAGAGACGCAGAGAAGGGAGGAGACAGAGAGCGAGGGGGAGGAATACGAAGGAAAGATGAGTGGGGATGACGAACCGAGATCGCCGAGCTTATCCAGTGAGTCCGAGGATTCCCAGAAGGGAGCGCCAGCAGTCAGAGCAAGGGGGGAAAGCAGGGGGACACCCCAGGAAGAAGGGTCCAGAGAGGAATCAGAGAGCAGCAGTTGGAGATCGGGACCCACGTACCCAGACGGGAACAGCGGGGAGAAAGGGGACCAGATATCGGGTTCCGGAGGCTTTCAGAAGGAGGGAGGGCATGAGTCAGGAGTAGTCACGCCCACCTCGGGGAGCGACGAAACGATCAAGAGGAAGGTTGAGAGTTGGGCGCGCGCGCCAAGTTCAAATGTAGCGGAAGCTGGCGCAGTAAGCAGCCCAGAGAGTGAACCAGGTCCCAAAGCCCGCCGCAAGGAGGCGGAAGGGTCAGGGGGGTCCGCGTCAGAAGAGAGTAGGAAAAAGGAGACCCCGGGGGGCAGAAGGACCCAGAGACGGAGGGAAAGGCGCAGGAGGTGGAGCAAGGCTAGGGTATTAAGCTGGTGTGCTAGAGGCGGAGACTCAGACGGGTCTTCGCCGGTCTGACCTAGAAGAAGTAGGGCTGCATATTGCAGTTTGGAAATGGAAGCTGTAATCCAATAAAGACTCTTTTAACCTGAACGCTGGCTAACGTGGTCCTATGTGAGCTGGGACTGAGTGGCAGCCCTGACAAGAGGCTTGACAACCATATGTCAGGAGTGCTCTGATGGTGTTTCCTGCTTGGCAGGGGGTTGGACTCGATGGCCCTTGTGGTCTCTTCCAACTCTATGATTCTATGATTCTATGATTCTAGGTTTGTCTCCATCTGTGGAGGCAGAGTATACACTACAAATAAGGAATTGAGATAAATCTATATAGTTGCACCAGCAGCAAATCTCTTTTTTCTTGTATCCAAAAATGCAAGAAGGGCTTTTACACTTGCCAGAAGCTTGGCTCTGCTCTCGCCGGTCTCGGAAGCATCCTTTAAAAAAGTCCCATATGACCAGAGAATTTGCGCCTGTCCATTGGGAGATATAGGAAGCCCTGAATACATATTTTTTTAGATGTCCCTTTTATGATGAGGCACATAGAGAAACCACACTGACCCCCTACTGGTGAGGCTTACTGACCTCCCAGTAAAGCAAAAATTTGATCTTCTCCTGTTAGGCAAAGACCACAAAAGGACCCGGATTGTCGCCAGATTCTAGGCACAGATCTGTAGGCGCAGACCATCCCCCGATTCAATCTAGTTTGTTAAGAAAATTCCCAAACCCGGATCCACAGGCTACTTTGGGTCATTTCTCTAAGGAAGTCTATTTTAAAGTTTTTATGTATTTATATGCCTATCACACTTTTAAACTTAAAATCTTTAAATGTTTGTTTTGCTATTGGGATTGTAGTTCCAGTTGTGCCTCTCAGGTTGGTCTCTGACCGTAATAAATTTCATGTTAGACTACAAATAATCCATCAATAGACTACGAATCTTCTTTTAAAGCCATCCTAGCTGGTAGCATTCACTGCCTCCTGTCGGAGCGAGTTCCAAAGTTTAATTTTGCTCTGCACGAAGAAGTCCTTTTTTATGGGAAGAAGAAAAAGTCCCAACCAGAGAAGAATGGCAGATCAAGTTGATGGACTATGACGAAATGGCAAAAAATGACCGGAAGAATCAGAAAACAGGAAGACCAAAATTTTAATAAGGAATGGGGGAAATTCATAATCTATCTTAAAAACCATTGTAAACAGCCAAAATCGTTAGTGGGATTGGAATAACACTTGTAGTTTAATGGTGAATTTTGGACATAAGGGAGATGCAAAAGATTTGGATTGTTGTAAAAGATGCAGGAGGAAAGGACAAACAATAGAAAGGGGAGGAGGGACGTCCAGGCGATTCTGTGGAATCTTGTTTCTCTATTGTATGTTGATATGTGATTGTAAAATTCTAATTTGAAAAACCCAAATAAATAAATTTACAAAAAAGAAGAAGTCCTTTTTAAAACCTGTCCCAAATCTTTCAGTCTTTAATTCTTCCATGTGTAATAATTTAAAAATCTTAATCTGCTTCAAGATGCTACTCAAGCTGAGCACGAGGAGCAAGGGCAGGTTGGAAACTGTGAAGTAATTGAAATAAATGACTCCAGTGGCCCCAGGCGGCTCATGCTCTCTCTCTCTCCTTTAATTTCCCATCTGGGGGTGGGGAGGGGAGTCGAGCGAAGAACAAGACGCCTTTGCAAGCAGCTGCACCGTATGACCCAATTGGGGCATCACTTGCAACGTCGCAGGAGATGTGGAAGTGCAGGTCTTGAGAGTTGCAGACAATCCCCAGCCAGACCAGTTCACAGATTGGATATAGGGACAGATTGAACTGAAGGGCAGCACACTCTGGCTTCTGCCATTGGGCAGGTGAGCCAAGGCAGACTCCACACCTACTTCCAGGAAGACCTTGAATACGAGTTGCTGGAAATCACGTTGGGACGTGGCTGTAATTGGCCGGGGGAACCAAGGTGGCTGCATTGCTTGCCTTGCAGCTAGAGCACAGGGCAGTGGCGTAGCGTGGGTTGTCAGCACCCGGGGCAAGGCAAGTAATTTGCGCCCCCTAACCCGTGGATTTGTGCCCAACCCTAACCCCCAGATGTTGCGCCCGGTGCGGCCGGCCCCCCCTGCACCCCCCACGCTACGCCACTGGCACAGGGGCATGGCAAAGGCCAGCTTGGTCCATCCCTAGGTGGCCTTCAACTGGTCCAGGCCCAAGACCCACCACCGACTCCCAACTTGCAACATGGACCCCATTTTCAGAGAGATTCCCCAGACAGCGATTCCTTGGTCTGACGAGCCTTAGCCAGAGGTCAACATGGTGGCAACAGCTTTGCCATGACCCACCTGGGATGGCTTTGAGATTCTGACCCACTGGATGAAGAGCTTTTTGCCACACCCCACCTCCTCCTAATAATAATAATAATAATAATAATAATAATAATAATAATAATAATAATAATAATAATAATAATGCCACTCTTGAAACATGAGCACAATAATGAGGGACTTTATGTTTAGAAACTTGAGGGAAGAGGATCACATCTCTGGCGAGTATGAAATGAGCCCTATCTCTGCTGTGACGTTCTGGGTTGTTGTTTTTTAGTTGAAACAAGACTCTCCCATCACGGCTACATTGAAATCCTGGATACCTGAATTGTTTTCTAGGGGTAAACTATCACTTCTCCTCTGCAGATAGCTCAGCAGAAAAGGCCTAAAAACGAATCAAAACGTTCCTTCTCTAAAGGATAGACAGAGGGTGTCTAGGAATAAACGTATCTTTGGGCTGTAAGATTTGACCAGGTAAAACAGAAGATCATCCAACAGCTTTAGCTGGCAGGGTCAGTTTTAATGGGAGGTTTTGAGAATTAAGGGGACACTTTTTGTCATTATTATTATTTTGAGATTAGGTGTTGCGATAAGGAGTGACATACAATTCGAATAAGGCTGGAGAGGTTTGGCCCTCTGGCTGCTGTTAGATTCCAGTGCTTATCAGCCCCAGACAGCATGGCTAAGTGCTAGGGATGATGGGAGTTGTAGTCTAAGAAATATGGCCACAGGGTGCCCCCAAAAGATGGCCCTTTCCTTCTACCAACGCATGGCAGGGCTTTGCTTCTGAAGCTGCCGTCTCAAAAGTGTGTCCAGTCTCTCAAGAAAGGTGCTGACACTGAGGGTGTGTGGAAGCACACCAATTTAACAAAAGCTGAATCCACCAACTGGGTTAAGAGGCAAATCATTAAGCAACGGCAGAAGTTGAAACTGGGGGGGGGGGCAGTTGGCTGCTCCAGGTCAGACAGGCAGGAGGATCTTTTCTTCTTGCTTCTGTGATCGCGGAATGGGAATTATGCGCCCCAAACTTGCCTGATTCTCCACACTGAAAAAGTATGCCAAAGTCTCCAAGGAGAAAGGCATTAATTGGATTGGCAAGTTAAATCCTCCTGCTAGAGCTGGTCTACAGGGGGAAGGATTTAACAGCGGCTCTGAAACGGTTCTTAAACACAGCTTTGCAAGCAGAGACTGTGGCCTGGGCAAAAACCTCTCTCTCTCTCTCTCTCTCTCTCTTCTCTTGATTAATTGCAAAGCTCAGGGTGACAGGAGACCATGCAATCCACAAATGCCAGAGGCTGTCCCTTGCCACATTCTTGGCCGATTTAAAAGTTTGAAAACCTGACAGGAGTGTGAACATATTAAAGGCGGCCCTAATAAGACTGTAAAGGGAGAGGCAAAAGGGGGGGGGAAGAGAGGGGGATCATAAGTGTCGCGGGGAGTAAATGTTGCAAAAGGACATTCTGCATAGAGAGAGAGAATCATAGAGTTGTAGAGCTGGGACTCAAGGGTCATCTAGTCCAACCCCATGCAAGGCAGAAATCAGGCCTAGAGAATCCCTGACACATGGCCACAGATGCCGAAACACCTCCCACCGCCATCTGAGGGAGTCCGTTTCACCTTTGAACAGCTCTTACCATCACAAAGTTCTTCCTAATGCTTCACTGGAATCTCCTTTCTTGTAATTTGAATCCATTGGGTTGGGTCTTGCCCCACATGTTTCTATTATACAGTGGTGCCTCGCAAGACGGAATTAATTCGTTCCGCGAGTTTTGTCGTCTTGCGATTTTTTTCGTCTTGCGAAGCACGGTGTCAGGAAAGTTTTGGAAAAGCTTCAAAAATCACCAAAGTCTTTAAAAACCTCAAAAAAGGCTACCACACCGCGTTCTATGAGTTGCTCCTCGAAGTCAAGTCGCAACTGTATTAACGGTGTTAAGAAAAAGGAAACAAACTTGCAAGACGTTTCCGTCTTGCGAAGCAAGCCCATAGGGAAAATCGTTTTGCGAAGAAGCTCAAAAAACAAAAAACCCTTTCGTCTAGCGAGTTTTTTGTCTTGCGAGGCATTCATCTTGCGAGGTACCACTGTATCTCGGGTTAAGTACTTAATTCGTTCCGGAGGTTCGTTCTTAACCTGAAACTGTTCTTAATCTGAAGCGCAACTTTAGCTAATGGGGCCTCCTGCTGCCACCAGAGCACGATTTCTGTTCTCATCCTGAAGCAAAGTTCTTAATCCGAGGTACTATTTCTGGGTTAGCGGAGTCTGTAACCTGAAGCGTATGTAACCTGAAGCATATGTAACCCGAGGTACCACTGTATAATACATCCATATCTAATCTATCTATCTATCTATCTATCCAGCACCAGATTTACAGCCCCACTCTCTTTGGGGCCCCCCAAAAATTTAAAGGGGAAAAAACTGGATGTACAGTTCCAAAATATAAGATAAAAAACCCAAATAAAATAAAACCTACATACAGCAACAGTGTTTTGTGTTGTGTAAGCTCCTATTTGTTATGTGCAAATGGCTCTAGATTCCCATTAGGTCCATAAATTACCATATAGCGTATATTCAACACAAAAAACAGCAGCAATTTCTTGTTGACAATGGACAGCTGGACATATAAAGGGACCCATTACCTTCAGTAGCTTAGGGCCTCATCAAACCTAAATCCAGTCCTCTATCTATCTACCTCCCACCTTCCAAGACATTGCCTGCAGTCCCTCACTCCTTCAAACTGCTATATATTGGTGCAGGTGGGCAGAACAATCACAAACTATGGCAAGAACCTCCCTTTCCTGGTTCACAGCACATGCTTATTCAGAGAGAAGTCCCCATTTTGTTCAATGGGGCTTACTCACAGGAATGTAGGCCAGCCGGCATGGAAACTGGTAACGTTGGGTCCCTGCTGAGGCCCCAGGATTTTCTTATTTCCTGATGAATAGCCTTTGGACTATCATGTAACTTAAACAGAAAACTATCTTTAGAAAGATTTTTTCCTCCAAAAGCATTTTATTTTAGAAATCCAATTTAAATCAAAAAAATAGATTCAAATCAAAAAAATCTGATTTAAATAAATACAAATACAAATCCATTTTTTTTTATTTAAAAAACCATTGATTTTTATCCACCCTGAAAGCAACCCTGTTGCCTCCTTCTGCTAAGTGGGATTGTGTGTCCTTAAGTCCTGCTGAGATGGTACCATCTATTCTCCCTCTCGCCTTGCCCTGCCTTGCCCTTTAACTCTAAATTGCAAACTTCTGCCCTGTCTTCCTTCTTCAGCTCCAACCCTGTTTCATGTTTGATTATATATCGACCAGACGCTGATGCGGTGATCTTTGGAGCCAGCCGCCATCAGTCTCTCCTGGGGCTGGCTGTGGTCCGAAAAGGCTACGCAGTGGACTGCTGCCGTGTGGTAGTCCAGGACGGCCAACGGCTTCAACTTCTTCCAGCCGAAGAGGCGAATGCGGTGATCCCAGCCAGCAGTCGCCAGGATTTTCTTGTCTTGGCGGAGGGTCACCTCGGCGATCCCGGGATTGGTGAGTTCATACGTTTGTCGGAGCTGAGAAAAGAAGGGGGAAATAATCATCATCATCATCATCATCATCATCATCATCATCATCATCATCATCTATACCCTCCCCAGCCAAGACCAGGCTCAGGGCGGCTAACGCCAAATATAAAAACAATTGATTGAAATACAGCTTAAAAAACAAGATTAAAATACAACATTAAAACATTAAAATGCAACCTCATTTCAGTGGAAACTCAATCAAAAACTTTTGGGGGGATAAAAACGTCAAGTCTTCACCAAGGCTAACCACCCAGTCTGGTCCTACATGGGCCAGAAAAAAGCCAGGGAAGTCCCCAAATAGGAGTTCCAACACAGAAGGAGAAAGGAAAAAAGAAAGAGGGGGAGAGGGAATCAAACTGATTCCAAGCCAAAGCCGAGGACCCTGGAGAATGATTTGTTACTGCACTCAAAGTACCATAGAACTGTAGGGTTGAAAGGGACCCTAAGGCAGCGGCATAGCGTGGGTTGTCAGCACCCGGGGCAAGGCAAGTAATTTGCGCCCCCTAACCCGGGGCAAGGCAAGTAATTTGCGCCCCCTAACCCCTAACCTGCCGCCGCTACCAGCTTCTTCTTGCTGCTGCCTGGTCTGGTCTGGTTCTCTCCCGCGCTCAGCGCTGTGCTGGGCGGCCGCTGCACTGTCCCTCCCCCAGATAGTCCCTCGCTCTCTCTCCGCACGCCTGGCACCCACCCCCTCCACAGTGGGCGGCGACCCAGCGGCTCGGCTCGGATTCGCACAGCCAGCACTGCAGTGAGAGAGAGTGAGTGAGCCAGGTAGGGGCAGAGAGCTGCGAGTGCGAGCGCCCCCCCAGATGTTGCGCCCGGTGCGGCCGGCCCCCCTGCACCCCCCACGCTACGCCACTGCCCTAAGGGTCTTCTACAACTTCCTACTATGCAGGAATCAGAGATGAAGAATCCCTGAGAAATGGCTACCCAGCCTATTTAAAAGCCTCCAAGGAAGGAGAGTCTACCACCTTCCAAGATGGTCCATTCCACTGTCAAACAGCTCTTACTGCCAGGAAATTCTTCCTACTTCCTCGTAACTCGAAGCCATTGGTTCAGGTCCTACCCTCTGGCGCAGCAGAAAACAAGCTTGCTCCCTCTTCCAAGCGACAGCCCTTGAGATATTTGAAGATCGTATCACCTTGCCAACAAAGGTCTGTATAGTTAAAGCTATGGTTTTCCTAGTAGTGATGTATCGAAGTGAGAGCTGGACCATAAAGAAGGCTGATCGCCGAAGAATTGTTGCTTTTGAATTATGGTGCTGGAGGAGACTCTTGAGAGTCCCATGGACTGCAAGAAGATCAAACCTCTCCATTCTTAAGGAAATCAGCCCTGAGTGCTCACTGGAAAGACAGAACCTGAAGCTGAGGCTCCAATACTTCAGGACAAGATGGTTGGATAGTGTTCTCAAAGCTACCAGCATGAGTTTGACCAAACTGCGGGAGGCAGTGGAAGACAGGAGTGCCTGGCATGCTCTGGTCCATGGCGTCACGAAGAGTCGGACACAACTAAACAACAACAAATTGTATCTCCTCCCAGTCTCCTCTTTACCAAGCGAAACATACCCAGCTCCCTCGACTGTTCCTCATATGGCTCGGTTTCCCAGACCCTTGATCGTCTGGGCAGCCCTTCTCTGCAACAAATATAGAAGCAGCCCTGTAAAATCTGACACCCTTTGGCTCCAGCGAAGGAGACCAGGTGTGAGAAAGCTGCACAAGAGGTCCGTCTCCCACCACCATTCTCGTAAGAATATAAGAAGAGCCTCCTGGATCAGGCCAATGGTCCATCTAGTTGGTAGTCATCTGCCTCTTGCGGGTAGTTTAACTATATGCTTCTTGGCTTCAATACTTTCATTTATCTGTCCTGAACTGTCCAGCGTTCAGCTTCCTTGGACACCTACCAGTTCTAGTGTTATGAGAGAAGAACTTTTTCCCCATCCACTTTCTGCATGCTTCTATACCGTCGCCTTTCTCCTCCCAGTCTGCCCAAGCTTTTACTCCTTTCACAGAGCACCCCTTTCCTGATGTGGAGTAAAGAGGGTCTTCATATCATGGGAAGATAATGAATTTGAGCTAGGCAAGGGGTAGGAGAGAAGAGTTGCTTTGAAACTGGTTGGAGAAGGTTTTAAAATTGGATTGTTAAGTATATAAGGTTTTATGGACATGCATAAACAAGTACCGTATTTTTTGCTCTGTAAGACTCACTTTTTCCCTCCTAAAAAGTAAGGGGAAATGTGTGTGCGTCTTATGGAGCGAATGCAGGCTGCACAGCTATCCCAGAAGCCAGAATAGCAAGAGGGATTGCTGTTTTCGCTGCGCAGTGATCCCTCTTGCTGTTCTGGCTTCTGAGATTCAGAATATTTTTTTTTCTTGTTTTCCTCCTCCAAAAACTAGGTACGTCTTGTGGTCTGGTGCGTCTTACAGAGAGAAAAATACAGTATATTATAATGGAACCAAGAGGGGGAGTGGAGGGAAGTCAACCAAAAAATTATAGCTTAATTTGGTTATGGAATTTTTCTTTTCTGTTTTGTTTATTTTGTTGTTCTTGGAAAATCAATAAATTGTTATCAAAGGAAAAGAAAAGGAAGAAATTGGTTGTTTTCATGTGCAAAGCTGAAATAAAAACAAATGGGGTCTGAAACAGGCACCACGGGCAATTTCCAATTCTCTGTATGTACCAGGTGTAGAAGACCTTTGGTACCTCCAGATGTTGCTGAACTACAACTCCCATCAGCCCCAGCAAGCATGGCCAATGACCAAGGAGAGCCAAAGGTTCGCCACACCTGTATGGCTAACATTGGATTTATCCTGTTAGGTGTATTTTTGTTGTTGTTGTTTAGTCGTTTAGTCGTGCCCGACTCTTCGTGACCCTATGGATCAGAGCACGCCAGGCATTCCTGTCTTCCACTGCCTCCTGCAGTTTGGTCAAACTCATGTTGGTAGCTTCGAGAACACTATCCAACCATCTTGTCCTCTGTCTTCCCCTTCTCCTTGTGCCCTCACTGTTTCCCAACATCAGGGTCTTTTCCAGGGAGTCTTCTCTTCTCATGAGGTGGCCAAAGTCTTGGAGCCTCAGCTTCAGGATCTGTCCTTCCAGTGAGCGCTCAGGGCTGATTTCCTTCAGAATGGAGAGGTTGGATCTTCTTGCAGTCCATGGGACTCTCAAGAGTCTCCTCCAGCACCATAATTCAAAAGCATCAATTCTTTGGTGATCAGCCTTCTTAATGGTCCAGCTCTCATTTCCATACATCACTACTGGGAAAACCATAGCTTTAACTATACGGACCTTTGTCGGCAAGGTGATATCGCTACTTTTTAAGATGCTGTCTAGGTTTGTCATTGCTTTTCTCCCAAGGTGTATTTTTAGCATAGTTGAAAAGGCTAAGGAGTAAACCCTCCACAAATCCGTAATGGAGTCCCTAAGACGGTTGGATGGCGCCTTGTACGCCTCCTTCCGGCAACTCCTGCAGCCCAGCTGGTGCCAAACGTATTGCTCTGCTTTCCTTTGGGCCACATCAGCGAGGCTGAGAGTGGGCTCTTGTTGTCTGGGCAGCCCAGGACCTCCACACCCACTGGCTAGGTTTGCGTCCCAGGGAAGTCACTTCAGTGCCGCTAACGCAGACCTGTTGATGGCATTTTACCATTGTACTGTTGAGAGTGTATTAATTTATGGTCTCTGTGTGTGGTTTGGGAGCTGCATGGTCAGGGGAAAAACAACGCTGTCCAAGGTTGTAAAGACTGCGGAGAGAATAATTGGGTGCACCTCTTCCCACCTTGGAGCAAATCTATGCTTCCAGGTGCCATAAGAAAGCTGCAGAGATCGTGCAGGATAGTGCGCACCTCGGAAATGATCTCTTTCAGCTTCTGCCTTCTGGAAGAAGGTACAGGGTTATAAAGACTAGGACTAGCTGCCTGAGAAACCGTTTCTATCCAAATGTGATTTTGGTTTTAAACGCAATGTAAGGTAGTCTCTGGGGACGTGGGTGGCGCTGTGGGTTAAACCACCGAGCCTAGGACTTGCTGATCAGAAAGTTGGCAGTTTGAATCCCTGCGACGGGGTGAGCTCCCGTTCCTCGGTCCCTGCTCCTGCCAACCTAGCAGTTTGAAAGAATGTCAAAGTGCAAGTAGATAAATAGGTACCGCTCTGACGGGAAGGTAAACGGTGTTTCCGTGCACTGCTCTGGTTCGCCAGAAGCAGCTTAGTCCTGCTGGCCACATGACCCAGAAGCTGTACGCCGGCTCCCTCGGCCAATAAAGCGAGATGAGCGCCGCAACCCTAGAGTCGGCAACGACTGGACCTAATGGTCAGGGGTCCCTTTACCTTTAAGGTAGTCTCTATGTGAGTATATTGTATTCAATTATGGGGTATCAGAGTTTTTAGGGGCTAACCAGGCTGGGATAGTTGGGATAGCAGGCTTGTTGGTTTTTGAATGTCTGATGTAGATTTTTCAATTTTGTTGTTCTGTATGGGACAGACAGATACCAAGAAAAAGCTGAAAAGGAGCAGGGCGATAGTGTTGCTGCCACAGTCCAGAAGTGAGTCCTGACCAGCCAGTTGAAGACCACTGACCTATTGGACCCCCCTAGAGAAGGAAGAGAGAAACACCCTTTTCGCTTCAATTTCTGCACAGATGGGAAAGTAATTCGAACTCCGCAAACCACGGCAGTCACGTCCAGCCTGACAGGTTGAAGCGTTACAAAAATGATGGGAGATGATTTGGCCTACAAGGGGATGAGATGGAAGGCTTAACATGTGCGGCGATTATTTGAAAAAAGAAAGTCATAGCTGGTCAGCTCTACCTGCTCCTCGGATGACCTGATTCTTGAGCATTTGTCCCGATTTACTGGTGCAAAGCTTATGCAGAGGTTGGACCAGGCATAAGGGTGGACCAAACATTTGGATTTGTTTGTAGGGTGTTTATGTGACAATGTGCAGTCATCTTGATTTGCTTGCAGGATGCCTTCTATGTCTTCCTGTTAGTCATTTGATCCTGCCATACTTTTCAGTGCGTTTCCTCATCAGTCTCCTAACCACAAAGCCCCCCCCCCCATTTTGCAAAGTGAGTTTGTAGGGATTTAATCTGCTTCAGTTGCACAAACCTATTTTTTTTTGAAAGGCACTTGAATTCCTTGTGCAAAACTGTTAAGAGCCTTGAGGTGTTTGTTTGTTTATAGTAGCTACTTGCCCCGAACCTTTTCACGGCACTTTAACAAATAAAAAGAACAGGATGATTTTGGCCAATGACTGGCTACTCCGAAATATCACCATGAACTGGAATTCTATTTAAGATCCTATGTTGTTGTTTAGTCGTATCTGACTCTTCGTGACCCCCTGGACCAGAGCACACCAGGCACTCCTGTCTTCCACTGCCTCCCGCAATTTGGTCAAACTCATGCTGGTAGCTTCGAGAACACCATCCAAACATCTTGTCCTCTGTTGTCCCCTTCTCCTTGTGCCCTCCATCTTTCCCAACATCAGGGTCTTTTCCAGGGAGTCTTCTCTTCTCATGAGGTGGCCAAAGTATTGGAGCCTCAGCTTCAAAACCTGTCCTTCCAGTGAGCACTCAGGGCTGATTTCCTTAAGAATGGATAGGTTTGATCTTCTTGCAGTCCATGGGACTCTCAAGAGTCTCCTCCAGCACCATAATTCAAAAGCATCAATTCTAGGCAATCAGCCTTCTTTACGGTCCAGCCCTCACTTCCATACATCACTATTGGGAAAACCATAGCTTTTACTATACAGACCTTTGTTGGCAAGGTGATGTCTCTACTTTTTAAGATCCTATACAGGTACTTTATTACCAAGCAGATATGTTAAATCAGAATTAAGTCCCACTACATTCAAAGAAGGTACGGCTAGCTGGCTGGAACCTTGAAGAGGAACCTGCTGCAAGGTTTTGTTACAGGTTCTAAATACTTATAGGGATGTGTGTGGCGCTGTGGGTTAAACCACAGAGCCTAGGGCTTGCTGATCAGGAGGTCGGCAGTTCGAATCCCCGTGACAGGGTGAGCTCCCGTTGCTCGGTCCCTGCACCTGCCAACCTAGCAGTTCGAAAGCACGAAGTGCAAGTAGATAAATAGGTACTGCTCCGGTGGGAAGATATATGGTCGTTTCCATGCGCTGCTCTGGTTCGCCAGAAGCGGCTTAGTCATGCTGGCCACATGACCTGGAAGCTGTACGCCGGCTCCCTCGGCCAATAAAGTGAGATGAGCGCCGCAACCCCAGAGTCGTCCGCGACTGGACCTAATGGTCAGGGGTCCCTTTACCTTTACCACACACTTATTTTTTGATAGCAGCTACAACATCCACTCCATTTTCTTGGGGTGGGAGACAGGATATGTCTCTCCTCCTCCGTCAGAAAATTTGGGATAATTTCATTCAGTCAAAGTTAATGAATTATAATCTGAGGAAGACATAAGGTAAGTTCATAGGTCCACGTGGTGCTATTGTTAATGCATTTTTGATGCCAGGCAAAAACCTCTCTCTTTCCCCAGGCATTGGACGGATTATGATAATACATTTTTCTGCTAAGGTGTTTTTTTTTTGTTGCTGATGTTTTACTAGGGCTGTTTGGTATAGATTTTTGTATAGTTTTTATTGCAATGCACTGTTCCCTCAATTTTATGTTATGCCTTAAAGTTTTTTAAAATGCTGTAAGTTGCTTAGAGACTCTTTACATAGCAAGAGACTAATGAATTGAATATGAAAAAGTTAGATATTTAAAGCATTATTTAAATGCCCTATTATTAGGGGTGTTGGTTTTTACTTACCTGGCATTTAATTTAATGTCTATTATTTATCTGGTGGATAAGGCAATTCTGATCTTTCATAGGTCTGGTTATGTAAATAGAGTTTTAGTACTTTTTAAAAGAGGTCTAAATAAGTTTATATACATACAGTGTATGTATAGTGTCAATGCATAACAATATAAAGTCTAAAATAACCAGACATACATGCAGTAAAAAAGCGAATAAATAACAGAAACAGATGTACTGTTTTATAATGCTAAATTTCAGGGTATTAGGTCATATGCACTACCTTCCGTGCCCCTAGTTTATTATGAGCTATGATGTTTGGCTAAGGATAGATAGACCTTTCAGTTTCTCGATTTTTCCACTCTTAAATTCAGCTCTCCACATTTCCACATCAGTTTGCAATTTTTCTACAAGTAACAATGCCATCGTGAAAACTTGTCGGCGTATCAGAGCGAATCTGTCCTAGCAGACACATGTTTGCAAAGCGATCTTCTCTAATACAATGCGCTTTCATGCACGTTTTAACCAAGCATATGCAAAGTTTCCTACACGTAACTTGGCTGGAGATCTGCTTTGCACAATTTGGAGAAGTGCAAATTTCAAAGGAGGGCTGAGTTTTGGGATTGCGCATTATTTCGGAAGCTGCAGATCGGAGGCGAGGTTCGCTTTCAAATGTGAAATGAATCGGTTTTCTTCTCCAGGTCTATGCCTGGCCTTTTGAGGAAGCCTCTGAGATTCCTCCCCGCAAGGAAAGAACAGCCTCAAACCCATTATCCCTTCGTTACACTAACTCGGCCTAACCACTTTCCTTTGCGGCCTCCCCACCGCGGTGCCCGGCACAGACTCTGGACAGCCTCCTGGAGACAAGTGAGCCTCGTTTCACCAACTCTTCACCGGCACACTGGACTGGTGCCATCCCAAACGGGGCCGCTCTTGCGTCACGCCTTTGGACAGCCGGTTACCGAGCGAGGAGTCGCCAAAATGCATCGAGAGTAAAAATAACGTGCCACTGAGTGGCTTTCCAAACACCACCATTACCTCAGGGATGTGGAATGTCGAGGGGAAAAAAGCATCTGGTTCGTATTATTAATCCAATAGGAGAGAGAGAGAGAGAGAGAGAGAGAGGAGGGGAGGGGATAGGTGGAAATAACCTGATGTGAGGCTCTTAATGCTTTCGTTGGAGAGACAGCAAGTAAAGATGGGGGAATTGAATCAATGAATCGCAGAATTGTAGAGGTGGAAGGGACAGCGATGGTCATCCAGCCCAACCCCCTGCCATGGCAGGAGTATTTTGCCCAACGTGGGGCTCGAACCCACAACCCTAAGATTAAGAGTCACGTGCTCTACTGACTGAGCTGTCCCTCAGTCTAAGTGGGGAATCTTTCAGAACCAGCCTTGGGAAAAATGCCCAGAGTTCGCTTCAAGTAACAATAACTAGTTCTAATACTGATGACAAGAAGCCCATTCTATAGTTGCTGATGCCGTGTGACTAGTGGGGCCTGCAATAAGAAGTTAGATGCACCTGCCTTATGCTGTGTATATAATAATAAAAAATAATAAATTTTATTTATATCCCGCCCTCCCCAGCCGAAGCCGGGCTCAGGGCGGCTAACAACAATCAAATAATCAAACAGTAAAATAATTACACAATCTAAAAATATTTCATTATAAAAATTAATTAAATCAAATTGATGGCAACCAATTAAGCAAAATTCTGTGCAGGTTGCCAGAGGAGGGAGTCAGGCTGCGCCCTGACCAAAGGCCTGGCGGAACAACTCTGTCTTGCAGACCCTGCGGAAAGATGTCAGGTCCCGCAGGGCCCTAGTCTCTATGTGTTATTATTGCAATTTCTGTGGTCTGGTCTTTGACCATAATAAATCTTGATTGCTGCGTCAGACCATTGGCTCAGCACTGTCTACGCCGACTGGGTCTTCAGCTGTTATTGGATTACAACTCCCATCAACCCTAGCTAGCAGGACCAGTGGTCGGGGTGATGGGAGTTGTAGTCCAACAACAGCTGGAGGCCCAGCCTTGAGAAACAATGGACTGCCCCATCACAGAATGGCTGTGTATGTGTACATGCATGGGAGGAGAACCGCATATCCAAATGTTAACTCTGCCTCGAAAAAGCTTCGCATGTGGGAAGCGAGCACATTATTATTATTAATATTATTATGAGAATTTATATACCACCCTATACCCAGAGATCCAGGGTGGTTCACAGAATAAAATCAAAATATAAAACCACAAAATATATAATAAAAATAAAAACAACCCAATAGGCCAACCCAATAATTTAATCTCACTGTAAACAAGTGGTACAGTGACACTAAAGTATTTCTCTTTCTCTTTCTTTTCTTTTCTTTTCAATTCTATTCTATTCCAATAACACCCTCCCCCCAAAAACCCACATTTTAAATGGGCAAAGGATCAGGCTTTCTGTATGCTATCTTTCCACTTGCAGGGAGGCATCACATGGAAGGCACAATTCCCCCCCCCCCACTGCATTTTTTTAAGGGTTAAATGAGGTCTGAGGCCGCTGAACACCAGTGGAAATTGATCCCTTAATGTGCAGGATTAGAACTTAATTTGGATTAAAACCAACAACGGAGATAACTCTGAGGACTCTGCCTACTATGCAAATGACTCATCCCAGCTTTTCACATGTTCTACTTCTAAGCATCCGGGCGCCTCGTCTTTGGCCATCCAGCAACAGGAGGCTTGAGAGAACTGCCCCTAATTAAGTACGACTTAACCTCTTGGCATTGACCGGCTCTTTTGTCCATGTACAGATTACTCTGTGGCCATTACCATTTGCTGTCATTAGGCGACCTTGGCTACTCGGGGAGATGTCTTTAATGAAGGCAGCTGCTTCGTTGGAGTGGAACACTGCACACCCTGCCCTTCTGTAATAATAAACTCCCTTTCCCATTATAGACTGGAATGTCCAAAGAACAGAGACTTAATTTCAGAACGCTACGATCAAAATCCTATTAGACCTTCATAGCAAATCTTCAATCATCCACTTGCTAGCGGCTGCACTATCAGTCATAGCACAAGGGCGGAAGGATCCTCAAGGCTCTGCTTACTGCAACTTCCGACAAAACCATCAAATTTGCAGATGGCACCAAACTGGGAGGGTCAGCCAATGCCGCAGAAGACAGAATTGGGATTCAAGATGACCTTAACAGGTTGGAGAACTGGGCCAAAACTAACAAGATGAGTTTCAATGAGGGCAAAGGTAAACTGGGAGGGTCAGCCAATGCCGCAGAAGACAGAACTGGGATTCAAGATGACCTTAAAAGGTTGGAGAACTGGGCCAAAACTAACAAGATGAGTTTCAATGAGGGCAAAGGTAAACTGGGAGGGTCACCCAATGCCGCAGAAGACAGAATTGGGATTCAAGATGACCTTAAAAGGTTGGAGAACTGGGCCAAAACTAACAAGATGAGTCTCAATGGGGACAAAGGTAAACTGGGAGGGTCAGCCAATGCCGCAGAAGACAGAATTGGGATTCAAGATGACCTTAACAGGTTGGAGAACTGGGCCAAAACTAACAAGATGAGTTTCAATGGGGACAAAGGTAAACTGGGAGGGTCAGCCAATGCCGCAGAAGACAGAACTGGGATTCAAGATGACCTTAACAGGTTGGAGAACTGGGCCAAAACTAACAAGATGAGTTTCAATGGGGGCAAAGGTAAACTGGGAGGGTCAGCCAATGCCGCAGAAGACAGAACTGGGATTCAAGATGACCTTAACAGGTTGGAGAACTGGGCCAAAACTAACAAGATGAGTTTCAATGGGGACAAAGGTAAACTGGGAGGGTCAGCCAATGCCGCAGAAGACAGAACTGGGATTCAAGATGACCTTAACAGGTTGGAGAACTGGGCCAAAACTAACAAGATGAGATTCAATGGGGGCAAAGGTAAACTGGGAGGGTCAGCCAATGCCGCAGAAGACAGAATTGGGATTCAAGATGACCTTAACAGGTTGGAGAACTGGGCCAAAACTAACAAGATGAGTTTCAATGGGGACAAAGGTAAGGTTCTGCACTTAGACAGGAAGAACCAGCTGAACAAATGTAAGATGGGGGAAACACCTGGATTGCCAGCAATGCATGTGAGAAGGATCTAGGGGTCTTAGTAGACCACAAGCCTAACACAACTCAACTGGGTGATGCAGCAACAAAAAAGGCTCATGCTATTCTCGGCTGCATCGACAGAAGTACAGTGGTACCTCGGGTTACATACGCTTCAGGTTACATACGCTTCAGGTTACAGACTCTGCTAACCCAGAAATCGTACCTCGGGTTAAGAACTTTGCTTCAGGATGAGAACAGAAATTGTGCTCCAGCAGCGCGGCGGCAGAGGAGGCCCCATTAACTAAAGTGGTGCTTCAGGTTAAGAACACTTTCAGATTAAGAACGGACACGACTAAACAACAACAGCATGGTAAACAGAAGACTAAAAGGAGATATGATAGCCATCTTCAAATATCTAAAGGGACAACAAGGTGGGTTAGGATGAATGCTCAATTGCTGTCAGTAAGTTTACGATGCAATGTTATATCACAGTTGTGGACCTTTTTCTTTCTTTCTTTGTTAAGCTGATTGCAGGTATATTGTCCAAAGTGGAACATTAATGTTCCATCGATGGGAGACCAATGGCCTCTTGATACCTGTGGCAGATTTCTGGGATGTGGGACACAGGGACAGAGAGAAGCAGAGAACGAGAGAGCTTGGGGAAGATATTCAATGCCCATTCCATCCTATAAAGTGCAGAAGGAAATTCTACCTTGAAAAACAAACACATTACTCATGTGCATAAATGTAGCATTGCGCATATGTTCTGTATTTTATTTATAACTCTTTTTAGTTGCCATTCTAGCCAGAGGCAACTCTCAAGCAATAAAAACCCAAGAAAAGTAATAATGAATACTTAAAAAAAATGCAATAAACCTTACACTTTAAAGAATAGAAAGCTATAAATGAGCAACACATCAGCACCTTGAGCAACATCTTGCTCACCCCAAGTAAATGCTCCCCGGCCCAAATTAGCCTCAGCTGGTGGCAGAAAGCATATAAGGTCCTGTCTGGACTGCACCTTGGAAGTATTGTTGTTGTTTAGTCGTGTCTGACTCTTCATGACTCCATGGACCAGAGCACACCAGGCACTCCTGTCTTCCACTGCCTCCCACAGTTTGGTCAAACTCATGCTGGTAGCTTCGAGAACACTGTCCAACCATCTCATCCTCTGTCTTCCCCTTCTCCTTGTGCCCTCCATCTTTCCCAACATCAGGGTCTTTTCCAGGGAGTCTTTTCTTCTTATGAGGTGGCCAAAGTATTGGAGCCTCAGCTTCAGGATCTGTCCTTCCAGTGAGCACTCAGGACTGATTTCCTTCAGAATGGATAGGTTTGATCTTCTTGCAGTCCATGGGACTCTCAAGAGTCTCCTCCAGCACCGTAATTCAAAAGCATCAATTCTTCGGCAATCAGCCTTCTTTATGCTCCAGCTCTCACTTCCATACATCACTACTGGGAAAACCATAGCTTTAACTCTACGGACCTTTGTCGGCAAGGTGACGTCTCTACTTTTTAAGATGCTGTCTAGGTTTGTCATTGCTTTTCTCCCAAGAAGCAGGCGTCTTTTAATTTCATGGCTGCTGTCACCATCTGCAGTGATCATGGAGCCCAAGAAAGTAAAATCTCATACCACTCTAAAAAGTCATGGCTTCTCCCAAAGAACCCTGGGAAGAGGAGTCTGTTAAGGGTGCCAAGATTTGTTAGAAGGTCTCTCTTCCCTGATTCCCAGGGCTACAATACCCAGAATTCCCTGTGAGGTTGTGAAATCAGGCTGAGAAGACCGACCAAGGGTGAGGAAATTCAGTTCTGTGGGCAGAATGTGGCCTTCAGAACCCCTTTCAGGCCACACCCACTTTCCTATGGCTGCTCCCCTCACTACCCACCTGCTCCACATCTAGAGCGTTTTATGCCTGCAACGTGTTGTAGTGGTTGGGAGTTACTCGTGCGTAATCCTGCTCCGTTTGAGCATCGGATTGCCTGGTTAAACCCTCCGGACTACGCAGCCCATATTTGCGTGGCTGCCCTTAGTCACTCGTAGAATCTGTCTGTGGGCGTTTCTTAAAGCGTTGCCAACATAAGAGTTGTTTGACGCCCAATCGTTTCCGCCTCTCACTGCGCAGGGTGGGCGTGGGCAGCGGGGTGCTTGGGCTCTCCTCGCTAACTTCCAATGAAGAGTCCTGGAGCCCCTGTACCTCCCTGTCCCGTTGCTCTCCTGGATCCCTGGTGTTACACTCATTCTCTTCCCCTTCTTCCCGGCTGAGTCTCCCTCTAGCGCTTGGACCTTCCCCTGCAGAATCAGAGACCCTCTCCTTCTCCCGTGCCTCTGATGGCAGTTCCCTGACACGTGTCCTCTGACAATGCCTCTTCCTTGGTCTAGGCCAGCATTTCCCAAACTTGGGTCTCCAGCTGTTTTGGGACTACAACTCCCACCATCCCTAGCTAACAGGGCCAGTGGTCAAGGATTATGGGAATGAATTGCAGTCCAAAAACAGCTGGAGACACAAGTTTGGGAAATGCTGGTCTAGGTGGTGGATAGAGAAGGGGACGTGTGTGCAATGGAGCCATCTTACTTCACCAGAGTAAATATTATTATTATTATTAATTTATTATTATTTCTACCCTGCCACTCTGGGCAGCTTCCAACAGAAGGTTAAAAATACATTAAAACGCCAGTCATTAAAAACTTCCCTAAAGAGGACTGCCTTCAGATGTCTTCTAAATGTCATATAGTTGTTTATTGATTTGACATCTGATGAGAAGGCGTTCCACAGGGCGGGTGCCACTACCGAGAAGGCCCTCTGCCTGGTTCCCTGCAACTGCGCTTCTCACAGTGAGGGAACTGCCAGAAGGCCCTTGGACCTCAGTGTCTGGGTTGAACGACGGGGGTGGTGACACTCCTTCAGGTATACAGGACTGAGGCCGTTTAGGGCTTTAAAGGTCAGCAGCAACACTTTGAATTGTGCTATTACATTAATAGCTTCAACTGCTTTGCCTCTGGCTCCGCCCACCATCGACATGTGGCCCCCAAAATGATGTTCAGAAAGGAATGTGGCCCCTGGGCTAAAAAAAATTCCCACACTTGTGTTAAGACCTTAGTGGGGCCTGCATAAAAAACGAAAAGGACAGAGAAGAACCAACGACTTAACGGAAGTTGAAGAAGCGTCTCCATCTTCACCCAGCTTTCCCCCCAGATCATAACCAGCCTGTGATTAATTAGCTAGGGATTGGCAACAGCCCACGTCATGACTAAATATTTTTTCAGTCTATCAAGCCGTTAGCGAAAAAACAGAACAAATGGTGCAGATAGGGCAAAGGCACTGACCTCTAGGCTCTGCTGCTCATTGCAGCTCCAGCAGCAAAGCATCTTCTCAGACGAGGCCGAGACCCCCTTCGCCTTCTCAGAGTCAAAGTCAAGGCCCATGATTGGCTCCTGATGACATGTGAGTCGGCTCTGCATTCTCCCCATTGACAAATTCCACAGAACCACTGATCCATCCTCATAGCCGACCAGAAGGGAAGGATGCGAACTGACCTTGGGCTGATAGGAAACACAGAACAGATGAGTGAAGTGGCCTGGCGAACTCCCCACCAGTTATTAGACCCAAACCCGACGAGTACTGTATTTTTTGCTCTATACGACTCACTTTTTCCTCCTAAAAAGTAAGGGGAAATGTGTGTGTGTGTGTTATGGAGCGAATGAAGGCTGCACAGCTATCCCAGAAGCCAGAACAACAAGAAGGATCGCTGAGCAGCGAAAGCTGCTCAGCGATCCTTCTTGTTGTTCTGGCTTCTGAGATTCAGAATATTTTTTTTCTTGTTTTCCTCCTCCAAAAACTAGGTACGTCTTATGGTCTGGTGCGTCTTATAGAGCAAAAAATACGGTAAATGCAAGCAGGACAGAGAACCCCAAAAGGCACTGTTAAAACAAGCTACAATACCCTAAACCTTGAATACCCACTGAGACTAACTATCATAACTTGGCATGTGTAGGCAACTGATTTTTTTAAAGAGGGGAAGGGCAATTGGAACACAGTTATCCCTACCCTTAATTAAAATCTCATAACGCCGATTATTTCAAAAGCTTAATATGATGATTTAGTCTAATCTTGGGTTGGGCCCTAATAAAAAAAAGCCTGGTTGGAATGCAAATTGGCAGAGCCAAATTCCTCTCTCCTCTTGCCGAAGTGTGATGTCAAACATCCTCTCAACACTTCATTGTCCCAAAATGCTTCTAGCGACACCTGCGCTCCGTATGGACCCCAATTATTTCCCACTCAATTCACAGCAAGTTCTGTTGGTGGTCCATCCCTCCATCAAAAATCTCCTTATAATTTGAATTTTATTGGTCGTATATGGAAAGAATTGGATCTGACTCAGATAAAGCATTTATGACATTACTCATCGATGGCAACCGCGGCGTTAGTACAAAAACAACAGAAAAGCAGGCAAAGTAGCAGGAATGATGGGCATGGAACTCAAACGCTGGGCCTTTAATTTAAAGCTGTTAAAACTATAATGTTGGAAGAAGAATAAGGGAGAGAGAAGAAAACGGCATTAAAATGTCAAAACATATTTTCCCTTGGAATCCTAGGAAGGATTCTGTTTTAGGGTTGGGTTAATTTAAGGAACAATTAAAGAATGTGTTTTGAGCTAATCTGAGGTTCTTTAAAGGTAAAGGTACCCCTGACCGTTAAGTCCAGTAGCAGACGACTCTGGGGTTGCGGCACTCATCTCGCTCTATAGGCCGAGGAAGCTGGTGTTTGTCTGCAGACAGTTTTCCCGGGTCATGTGGCCAGCATGACTAAGCCGCTTCTGGCGAACCAGAGCAGTGCATAGAAACGCCCTTTACCTTCCCGCCAGAGCGGTACCTATTTATCTACTTGCACTTTGACATGCTTTCGAACTGCTAGGTGGGCAGGAGCTGGGATTGAGCAACGGGAACTCACCCTGTTGCGGGGATTCGAACCACTGACCTTCTTATCAGCAAGTCCTAGGCTCAGTGGTTTAGACCACAGCGCCACCTGCATTCTTTAGTTACCATGTTTTTCAATGTATAAGAAGCCCCCTATTTTTGAAGACCCCAAATTAAGAAAATGGGGGGAGATTGCCTAGAGTCGCTGAGCTTTTTTGGGGGGAGGGGGAAGAGTTGTTGAGCATTTTTAAGGGGGATTGCCAAAAATCGCTCACCTGCCTGGCCTACGCTGCCACCTATTGTCTGTTCCCTTGCCGGCAGAAACAGCCAATCGCGCGCCCACTTGCCGCAGCGACAGCCAATCAACACCAGCTCTTGCCACAACCACCAATAGCACACCCAATAGCCCAGGACAATGTCCGGCTTGCGGCAGCAACCAATTCCATGTTCCCCCTATGCACTATCAGTGTATAAGACGACCCCCAATTTTTAAGATAATTTCTTAAGGAAAAAATACCTCGTCTTATACACAGAAAAGTACAGTATGTATTCATGATGATAGCCAACCCAGCTTGCTGTCCTCTTCTTCTACCTGCAGCCCTCACCCCATGTACCTCAAAAGTTTTATCTGGAAGGTCCTGAGCAGATTTTGAGGGTGTGTTAGGGAGAAGGAGAGGAATGGGGAGTCCAATTGCCCAAGTGAAAGTCTGTTTCGCTCTTGCAACAAAACATTTAAACTATAGTGTTTGCATTGTGATGTAACCCAATTTACATACCGCCCCATACATTTCTGAAAAATCATTCTAAGGTGTTTACACAAAATAACGTGAAATATTCACACTGGTAACACCAACAGACTTTAAAAACAAGTAGACATTTCAGAACACTGTGTAATGGATGGCGGGTGTTTATATCCTTCCAACCTTGAACCTATAAGTCTCTTGGCCCCCACAAGGGCTCTTCAAGATCCACTGCCCTTTCAACCTTTGAACATATAGATTATGTAGGTAGGACAATCTCATTTGGATATCTGTTTGGACATATGAATGGTTTCATAATAATAGATATGTTTGAGGATTGACAGATTGTTCAGACTGCCAATATGAGCTGGCATCCTTTTTCCCCTGTTATATTTTAAACATATTAAAACAAGCAAGCAAGCAGATGTAATAAAATCTTCAATATATATAAAATCAACAGTTTTGTAAAAAATAAACAAACACCAGAGTTTTGAGCAGGCCTTGGAAAAAGAGCAAAGAACGTGGCTGCTTAATATTAAATTTGTTCATATTTTCATATATGAGTTTGTATAAGTGAGGAATAAAGAATATATATATGTGTGGTTTTTTAAAAGCTCAAGTAAAGTGCTGTCCATGGATACTATCTCCAATATCAAGAGAAACTATTTTCTTTTTCTCTCCCCCTCCCCCAAAAGGAAAAACAAAAAGTCTCCTGAACCCAAAGAGTTAACAGGTCTGAATCCCGCTGTAACCAATTGAGAGATATTTTGATTAATGATGTCACAGGTCAAAGGGCATGGCACCCTGGCCAGCCACCCAATTTATTTAAGTCTCTGAAATAACTCAAAGAAAGGAACGTTACTGGATTACGTGTCACACTTAAGGAAAATATTCATCATTGCACCGGCCGGTTGACGGATGGCCCCTGCAAATCGGAAGACTCACCATGTGAGCAAAAGGTTCAAAAGTCGTAATCAAAGCAAATTTAAAAAACCAATTGCCTTTTAACGCCAGCTATAGATTTTAAAGGAGAAAACACACACGCACAAAGGCACAAAGATGCCCCACTTTCAGATCTGACCTCTTGCCAGATCTTTATGTTAATTAATTAATTAATTAATTAATTAATTAATTAATTAGAGGTAGCTTTTGAAGAATTAAATGCTCAAGACAACCGTGCATAGACCCTCTCCCTCTCCCATTACTCCTTCAGACTGGTATCAAGACCCATGTTACAATACAGTGGTACCTCGGGTTACACATGCTTCAGGTTACAGACTCCGCTAACCCAGAAACAGTGCTTCAGGTTAAGAACTTTGCTTCAGGATAGAACAGAAATCGTGTTCCGGTGGCGCGGCGGCAACAGGAGGCCCCATTAGCTAAAGTGGTGCTTCAGGTTAAGAACAGTTTCAGGTTAAGTATGGACCTCCGGAACGAATTAAGTACTTAACCCGAGGTACCACTGTACTAAAATTGTTTTAAGAATCTCTAGGCTAGCTACAATGGATGACCCTGCTGGTGAAAATAGCCTCGCAGCAGTCCTTCCTGTTAAAGTCTGCTTTGTGATCTATCCCTCTCCACTCTTCATTGTAAGGGGAAGATATTTAAGAATGCCATAAGAATCCTGGTTGGATGATAATGACGGAGGTCATGAGTTACATTTGTCCGTCGCTTTGTACAGAGGAAAAAAGTTCCGTGGCGACTTGACAAGGTTAAAATGCAATGAACGAAAGCAATTCAGAGCCAGAAAAAAAATTAAAGGAAGAGGCAAGACAAAATAGATAAAAGGTATGGCTAAGGACAGGTCCTAACCTGCCCCAAGAAATGATGAGCTCCACTGATGGAGGCAACTTCCTTATCAAAGGCCTGAGTAAAGGAAAAGGTGTTAGCCTGGTGTGTAAAGACTGAGGGGGCCAGTGATCCATGCGACGGTCACCTCCAGGCTTGACTACTGTAATTCGCTCTATGCGGGGCTGCCCTTGAAATTGTCCCACAAACTCCAGCGGGTGCAGAATGCTACAGCGAGGCTCCTCACGGGGTCCCTACCATGGGGCCATATTCACCCAGTGCTTTACCAGTTGCACGGGCTCCCGGTGGAGTATAGGGTCAGGTTCAAGGTGCTGGTCTTGACCTTTAAAGCCCTTTGTGGCTTATGGCCCTTGTATCTATGGGACCACCTCTCCTGGTATGCCCCACAGAGGACCTTAAGGTCCATGAATAACCATAGTTTAGAGGTCCCGGGCCCTAGGGAAGTCAGACTATCCTCCACCAGGGCCAGGGCCTTTTCAGTGATGGCTCCGACCTGGTGGAATGCTCTGTCCCATGAGACTAGGGCCCTTCAAGAGTTAATCTCCTTCCGTCGGGCCTGTAAGACACAGCTATTCCGCCTGGCCTTTAATTTGAATTCAGCCTGTTCTTTTATTTCCCTTCTCTTCCCTCCCCCTCCCCTTTTATGAAGATCACCCGCTCTGAGACCCCACAGCTAATTCTCCCCTGGCCTCCTCGCTGGCCCAAGTAGGACCAATTCAGCCACCGTTTAATTGATTTTTGATTTTTATTGTTATTCATGTTTTTATACTGTATTTTATGCTGCTTTTATAATTAAGTGTTTTAAAGTGTTTTAAATTTGTTGTTAGCCGCCCTGAGCCCGGTTTTTGAACTGGGAAGGATGGGGTATAAATAAAAAATTATTATTATCCCCGGGGACAGTATTCCATAGATGGGGAACCACCACTGAAAAGGCCTGTTCTTATGTGGCCACCCTCTGCATCTCCCTTGGCTGGGCATCTGCCGAAAACTGCAGGGTCTTGGCTGGTTCATATGGGGATGGTGGCCCCTGATCAGACCAAAGGCCTGCCTGATCTAGAATCCTGTATTCCAACCAGATACCTGTGGGAATCTCACAGGTAGCTCATGACAGCAACAGTTCTCTCCTGCTGTTCCCCAGCGATGGGTATTCATAAGTATACTGGTTAGCTTGTTTTGGAAGGCATTCCCTGGCCTATTTTAATTTATGTGCCATTATTGGATTGTTGGTTTTTTGACTGCTATACAGTGGTACCTCAGGTTAAGTTCTTAATACGTTCTGGAGGTCTGTACTTAACCTGAAACTGTTCTTAACCTGAAGCACCACTTTAGCTAATGGGGCCTCCCGCTGCCGCCACGCTGCCAGAGCACGATTTCTGTACTCATCCTGAAGCAAAGTTCTTAACCCGAGGTACTATTTCTGGGTTAGCGGAGTCTGTAACCTGAAGCGTATGTAACCTGAAGCGTATGTAACCCGAGGTACCACTGTATAGCAGTCTGTTTTGCTGTCTTTTCATGATGGTTGATGAATTGTACAGCAACTTGGGTGCCATTTTTTTTAAAAAACGGAGAATGTGAGCCATATGTTTTATAAATTAAAAGCGCTGCTATCTTTGGAAGAGTAGAAAGGAAGGTCCAAACAGCAGCTTGAGGTCGGATGGAACATTCCTCCTTCCTTTGAAGGAATATGTCTTATAATTCGATGTGTATCCACTGGGCTCCTGCACATCATAGCCAACTGGAAAGGGTTGAATCTGCAAACGCAAGGTTTGTCTTCCCTTAATTTTCCCAGCAGGAAAGGTGCTATGTTGTGCAATGGTGAGCATTTTTTTTTAAAAAAAACAAACTAACAAGAATGCATGTAGAAACTGGAAATGCAGTAAGTACTTTATTATATAAACTCCATTAATGCATATTCCTGACACATTGACAGAGATTCTCCTTTGCTTGCTTGCTTCCTTCCTTCCTTCCTGGACAGGCTTCCAAATGAAATAGCAATAAACCTCTGTCTGTCTGTCTCTGCAGTTAAGTGTAACACTTCTGAATATTCTAATGTTCTACAACTACCACCTTGACTACAGCACCTTTTGATTCACATTCGAGCAGTCGATGAAGGCAGAAGCTGAAATGCTTTGCTATCAAAAAACAATCTATTTTGTTAGTCACTGTAATTCATTTACGATTTTTGTGATTACCTGTATTTTACCAGGATCTAGGACAAGGCTGTATGAAGTGCTATACAAAAGCTTTGACAACTTTTCTGTTGTGTGAACGTTTCTGTCTCTCTAGAAGACTAAATGTTATAGGCTTCCCTACCACTCTTCTCTGGAGCACTGGGGGAAGCAAGTGAAACATGGACAGGGAATCTGTGGTCTTCCAGATGTTGTTGGACTGCAACTTCAATCATCCTTGACCAAAGGTCATGCTAACTGGAGCTGCTGGGAGTTGGGAATCTAGCAAATTTTTATTATTCCTGCATTGCAGGGGGTTGGACTAGATGAAAAGGGTCTCTTCCAACTTTACAATTCTTTGATTCTATGAAAATCTTGAAGGCCCAATCCCACCTTCATTTTTGACCAAACTGCGGTCAGAGGAACCTGCCCCCCGCTAAAGCTAGTTGGTTAAAGCAGGGTCCATCTGTATTTTGATACTCTGGTTTATTAAATCAGAGAGCGATTGAAGGAACCACAGTTCCTCAAGTTTGTAAACCCCCAGGGCACTATGGTTGAGGCAAAACGGAAAGCATGAAGGTTTCATTCTCCTCCTCTTGTGTGCAAAGGAGGAGACAAAGCCCTCTGCAAATAATTCCCAATCATCTAAACCAGCTTTTCTCAACCTGTGGGTCTCCAGATGTTGTTGAACTACAACTCCTATCACCCCTAGCTAGCAAGGCCAGAGCTCGGGGATGATGGGAGTTGTAGTCCAACAACATCTGGGGACCCACAGGTTGAGAACCACTGATCTAAACTATTAGTTTAGACCAGTGTTTCCCAACCTTTTTTGGGCAAAGGCACACTTGTTTGATGAAAAAAATCTCGAGGCACACCACCATTACAGCCCCGTGACGTCAGCGCGCAGCGTCACGCCGGGAGGGACGCACGAAAGTGTAAGTTTCAATTTTTTTCCCTCCCCCTTGCTGGGGAACCTCCAAGCTTTGGGGGTGGGGGGGGAGGAGGCAGCAAAGCGAGGCAGGAAGGAGAGCGCGGCTTGGCTGGGTGAGCTTTGGCAGGGAATGAGAGCCGCGAGGCGGGCGCTGCGGACGGAGGCGCTGCCCGCCGAGCTCGCAGGCAGCCAGGCAGGCAGATGGCGAGAGCCCCGCGCTGGGCAGCCTCTCCTCGCCGCCGCCGCCCCTCGCCGCCCGCCTCGCCCGCCTCCCTCCAGGCAACATCTCGCGGCACACCAGGCAACATCTCGCGGCACACTAGTGTGCCGCGGAACAGTGGTTGGGAAACACTGGTTTAGACAACCATCAGCTGAGCCACCCAAGTAAATCCTCCATTAAATATAGGTGCTATGCTAAAAGTATGAACTGGGCCTTCATGTCTTCTATTGATATGACAAAGTGTGTGAACCTTAAAGGTAAAGGGACCCCTGACCGTTAGGTCCAGTTGTGGACGACTCGGGTTGCGGCACTCATCTCGCTTTATTGGCCGAGGGAACCTTAAGACTTCTCTAAATAAGGCCCAGCGGTATAATTACATTTGAACCCTCAAAATCAGTGTTGATGGGTGCCTAGTGCAGGGGCTGAAGAGCGCCCAACAGAGATGGCTATCCAGGCTCCAGTCTTTCTTTAATTCCAAAGACAAAAGTCCATTCCAAACATATATTAACATATATTTCGGAAAGTTATTTGCTATGCATTTGGACACCTCTTGACATATTGCAACTACATT
The DNA here is from genome assembly GCF_964188305.1 of Podarcis bocagei. NCBI lineage: Eukaryota > Metazoa > Chordata > Lepidosauria > Squamata > Lacertidae > Podarcis > Podarcis bocagei. Next base: position 13,357,050 of record NC_138142.1, on the reverse strand, counting down.
TTGCATAATGTTTCCCAAGACCAAGGAACATGTTTCCCTCCATGTGTGGGTCCATTTTGTCTAGGTTTGGGATGCCAGATGCCACTTTGAGTCAAGATGGCGCACGGAACCTTTCAAAACGTCGTGATTTCAGCCAATTTTTGCGTGATGGTCCCCAAGATCCAAGAGCAGGTTTTCGTCTTGCGTTTGGGTACTAGGCACCATTTTGAATCAATATGGTTCAAAACCGATTTGAACCACTGATTTAAAAACCACACCGATTTTGTCATCATTGTTTCTCAGAATTCCCAAGCAATGCTGAGTATGAGGCTGCTAGTACAGGATAATGTAAGCATTATACATAAATAAATATGTTTAACCTCTCCAAATCTGAAGAGCCAAGGTAGGTAGCAACATGGTTGGTTCACACCAGACTAGAGACAAGCAAATCAAAATACAGTCATGTTGATTAAAGCTCAAGTGTTTTATTAATGCCAGGCTATCAAATGCCTTGCCAAATCCAAGTTCCATGATCGTTATTTTCCCCCCTGGATACTTCAAAAAACCAAACTACCCGGGCTAAACTTTTCAGGGAGTATTTACAAAACTCGCAACCCACACCATCTGATGAAGTGTGGAAAGCTCCAGCGGTTATGTGAAGGATGTTCCTGTTTCCCTCCCACCCTTAATAGCATAATTAGTTGATTGCTTTTGACAATCAATCAAAAATAAATAAATATAAAAACCTCAGAGTGAAGAATGATTCATGGGCTCCGTATATAGAGAAATGAATCACAGCGAGGGAAGCGTTTTGTAATTAGCAAGCTCCCGTTGGCTTACCTGCCACATCTTCAGACACATGGGCATGCCCAACTTGGCATCGGCCTCTGGCTTCAAGGTACAGACTGAAATCTTGGATGGCAGCTCCAAAACCCGAACCTGACATCAGGAAAACAAGTTTAGTTGGCCTGGCGCCAGGCACAAGGATGAGTCTCCTAAGGTGATTTGCAAAAAAAGGTGGTGCAAGCTCTTTTGTTGCTCAGGGATGGTGGGAGAAAACAAATCAACCCGGAGGAAGCCCCAGAAATCATAACTGCTAAGAAAGGCCAAAGGAAGCTACCTTATACTGAGTCAAAATATCGGTCCATCTAGTTCAGTACAGTGGTACCTCGGGTTACATATGCTTCAGGTTACAGACTCCGCTAACCCAGAAATAGTACCTCGGGTTAAGAACTTTGTTTCAGGATGAGAACAAAAATCGTACTCCGGTGGCGTGGCAGCAGCGGGAGACCCCATTAGCCAAAGTGGTGCTTCAGGTTAAGAACACTTTCAGGTTAAGAACGGACCTCCGGAACGAATTAAGTACTTAACCTGAGGTACCACTGTACTGTCTACACGGGCTGACAGCAGTGGCGTAGCTAGCCGCTTGGGTGCCTGGTGCGGGGGCGTGTCCTGCAGCCAGGGGTGGTGCGATCCGTGCCCGTGGGGGCGGGGTGAGCCTCTCCGAAGCTTACAGCCTCTCCATCGATGCCCCCTCAGCTGTGGGGGGGGGGCTAAGGGGGAGATGGTAGGCAGACGCAACTTCCACACTGCCATTTCAGGCAACATGGAATCTGCAGGCGCCTAAGCCAGCACATCACTCCTAAAAAGTTTTGTGAGCCCAATTTTGTTAATTAAAAAACTAATTTTGTCACCCCACCCCCCTCAGTGATGACACCCAGGGTGGACCGTACCCCCTTCCCCCTTCCTCCACCACTGGCTGGCAGAAGTTCTCCAGGGTTCCAGGAGACGTGTCCAACCTGGGTCCTTCTACATTCAGAGCACATGCACGAGATAAACTGTTTAGGTTTCAAACAAACTCAAAAACAGGGCACCAGGAGCGCTTCAGCCCTGTTTTTGAGTTTCTGCCCTGTTTTTGAGTTTGTTTGAAACCTAAACAGCTTATCTTGTATTCCTTTGTAAGTTTTACCTAAAACCTTTTTGTAAAGGCAATACTAGAGTTTTTACAACCGAGTCCTCAATTTCTTATTACTACTGCTTGGTTCTCTTAAATAGGGCTACATTTAAAACTTGTCATTGAGGTTTTCATACCTTTTTTGTAAACTCGGGGAAGCGTTTCAGCCCTGCTCTTGAGTTTGCTGGAAATTATTTAAAATCATTTAAGGTTTATAATGTTCTCTTAAACAGGGCTACGTTTAAAACTTGTCATTGAGGTTTTTATACCTTTTTTGTAAACTCAAGGAAGCGTTTCAGCCCTGCTCTTGAGTTTGTTTGATAGCACTTAAAATCATTTAAGGTTTATAAATGTATTTATTTCCTTCTGAGGAAACTGATTAGTTCAGTGAAACGAGTTTTTAGCCGGCATCTCGATAAGTCTTTGTTTAATTCTAGGTTAATTTTCCCTTATTTATTTTTTTATTTAATTCAATTCTATAGTCGATTACTTCTCGTTTCAGGGATTTTCACGGTAATTCTTTTGTTTTGTGTAATTTCTTGGTTCCGTGACTGTGTTTTTCACTGGTTTGAAAAGTTATTGGCTGTCAGGTACAGTGGTGCCTCGCAAGACGAATGCCTTGCAAGACGGAAAACTCGCTAGACGAAAGAGTTTTCCGTTTTGGAGGTGCTTCGCAAAACGAATTTCCTATGGGCTTGCTTCGCAAGACGACAATGTCTTGCGAGTTCCTGCTGGTTTTTTTTCCTCCCCCCCTTTTTCTAAGCCGCTAAGCCGCTTATCAGCTGATCCAATCAGCAGATAAGCCGCTAAAAGCCGCTAATAGCGCTAATCCGCTAATCCGTCAATGGGCTTGCTTCGCAAGACGAAAAAACCGCTAGACGAAGAGAATCACAGAACGGATTCTTTTCGTCTTGCGAGGCACCACTGTACTTGGATAAAAAGTTTTCTCTGAACCTCAGGGAAAGGTATCCGGGTTTCATTGCTGAATCATAGATTCATAGAATTGCAGAGTTGCGCGGCCATCTGGAGCGGGGCGGGCTTTGCCCCCGGCTCCCGATGGCCGTGCAGAGCCCGCGCTGATCCCGGCACGGCAGACAGCTCTGCGCCGCCATCCCGAGCGGGGCGGGACTTCTCTGCTGTCCCGGGGAGATTTTAAAATGCTGGGGGTCGGCAGCGAACGCTTCGCTCCCGCCCGCCAGCATTTTAAGATCGCCCGGGGCAGCGGAGAAGTCTCCACTGTCCCGGGAAGGCAGGCGGGGGGGAGCAAAGACTTTTGCCCCCCGCCGGCCTTCAGAAGAGGTCCAGGACCTCTTCTGAAGGCCGGCTGTGGGCGAAAGTCTTTGCTCCCGACCGCCAGCAATTTAAAACAGGTCCCCGGAGATTTCCCTATGGGCTTTCGTCTTGCGAAGCAAGCCCATAGGGAAATTCGTCTTGCGAAGCGCCTCCGAAACAGAAAACCCTTTCGTCTTGCGGGTTTTCCGTTTTGCGAGGCATTCGTCTTGCGGGGTACCACTGTAAATCCCACCAAGAAATGTAGGAAGGTGCCTCATACTCGGTCCATTGAGCTCAGCATCATCCTCAAAAGGGGTGGGGAACCTGTGGTCCTCCATATGTTGGCTTTGGCCATGCTGGACAGCTTCTGCATGCAAAACACATGCTTTACAGCTGACCTTTGGTTCCTTTCTCCTGGTATGTCCCACAGAGGAACTTACGGTCTTCAAATAAAAACATCTTGAAGGTCCCAGGCCACAGAGAGGTTAGGCTGGCCTCAACTAGAGCCAGGGCTTTTTCGGCTGTGGCTCCCATCTGGTGGAACGCCCTGTCACAAGAGACTAGGGCCCTGCGGGACTTGACATCTTTCCGCAGGGCCTGCAAGTCAGAGCTGTTCCACCAGGCCTTTGGTCAGGGCACAGCCTGACTCCCTCCTTTGGCAATCTCCACAGAACTCTAGCCTAATGGTTGCCATCAATTTGATTTGAATTAATTTTATAATGAATGATTTTAGAATTTTGTACTATTTTATTGTTGTTAGCCGCCCTGAGCCCGGCTTCGGCTGGGGAGGGCGGGATATAAATAAAATTTATTATTATTATTATTATTATTATTATTATTATTATTATTATTATTCATTGCACACAAAGCAGCCTTATGCTGAGTCATTTGTCTCTATAGGCCAGCACTGTCTATGTCTTTATTTAGTTATTCATGTTATATTCCACCTTTCTCCCAGTGAAAAACTCAATGCATCTCACAACACAAACCAACGCAACTAAAAATTCACTCTCTGCCCCCGTTAAATAAGTAACCTTGTTTAAAATAGCATTGAAATCACTTTAAACCGTCATAACAGCCAGTGACTGTTGGAACAAAAACATCTCTTTGCCTGCTAGCAAAAGGAAAGCAGAGTAGGGGACCAGGCAAGCCTTGAGGGGGAATATATACCATTATCTGGGACCAGCCACCAAGAAGGCCCTGTCTTGTGTCTCACCAAATACCCAGGAGGCCACAAGTTTGCTATTTGCTCTTATCGCCTGCCATGGTAGTTTCCCAGGAAGGGAGACATCTGAAGGCAGCCCTGTTTAGGGAAGCTTTTAATGTTTGATGTATTATAGTATTTTAATATTTTTTGGGAAGCCGCCCAGAGTGGCTGGGGAAACCCAGCCAGATGGGCGGGGTATAAATAATAAATAATTATTATTATTATTATTATTATTATTATTATTATTATTATTATTATTATTATTATTTTGTTATTATTAGGAAAGTGTGTGGAGGAAAACAGCCTGCGCCTCCTTTCTCATTTTAAAGGACAGCAAAGAGCTAGGAGCGCTTGCGTTCCTAAGGATTCTTTGCATTTCTCAGCAGAGAGCAGAACCATGCACATTTACTCAGGAGGAAGTCCCTCTGAGTTCCACAGGCCTTGCTCACAAGCAAGTGTGTTCAGGTTGGCTGTCCCGGTGCCAAGCTTAAACAAGTTGTGAAAGAGCCACCGTCAGGTTTCCCAACTTCCTTCAGTTGAAAACAGCTACAGACACGTGTGCGTAACTGAGATAATTTGGATTGGGGCAATGGACCTTTCCCCCCACCCCCGACTCAAAAGCACATGCTTCCAAAAGTGCAGCTTACCCAGTATGGTACCTGCAGGTTTCCTCCCCATGAGGCATGGAGCAGATTCAGGAGGGCAATTTAAATGGTGTGTTAACCTCCCCCCAGTCCACACTTTCCCCACTTCAACTCCATCACTGCCTTTTAAAAAAAGAGGAAACCTGTGATCAGATCACCCTCATCAGGTCTACTTTGTCGCTAAATCTGCAAAGTGGAAAAGCCTAGAACATGGGTAGGCAAACTAAGGCCTGGGGGCCAGATCCGGCCCAATAGCCTTCTAAATCCAGCCTGCGGACGGTCCGGGACGGTTACATGAGTAGAATGTGACCTTTTATTTAAAATGCATCTCTGGGTTATTTGTGGGGCATAGGAATTCGTTCATCCCCCCCCCAAAAAAAATAGTCCGGCCCCCCACATGGTCTGAGGGGCAGTGGACCGGCCCCCTGCTGAAAAAGTTTGCTGACCCGGGCCTAGATCATGGATGAATCTTGAGCCCGGCTTCGCCTGGGGAGGGCGGGATATAAAGAAATTATTATTATTATTATTATTATTATTATTATTATTATTATTATTATTATTATTATTATTCCAGATTCTGTTGAGCTCTAACTCCCCTCACCTCTGCCCATTGTCCATGGTGGTTGGAACTGAAGAGACCAAGAGACCAACAACATATGGTTAGCCACATGCTTCCCCATCCACAATCTAGGCAGGGAAGGAAATATTTCTGCAGCTTAATATCAGCTGCATTCATCGCGGCTCAGGAAAGAGAAGGCAAGACCTGAGGGTTGTTGGCTGCTATTGCTGAAGACCCAAAGGCAGCGAGTTTGGGGCACTCCCTGCAGCATGCAAAAGGGTTAAGTCTGCTAGTATGGAAGACCCAAGAAGCAGCCTGCAATGGTTGCCACCGAGCCTCAGAAATAAATCCCGGGTCTCATGTATTTTGTCAACTGTAGCTGAAACCAGAAGACGTTCCGTGCTGATCTTCTCTCCTTCGTTTTTGTGCTTACTAGGTGAGTTTTGTCTTTGCCTGGGGCGAATAGTGTTCCTGGGTGGCTATAGGTGGCCACAAGAAAACACACCCTTCTCCTTTTGCACATTTATAATGCTTTTTAGCATGTTTCTGGCAAATTGGCAAGAGAAGTGCATGTAACTCATAATTGGTGATTTAAATGCAATCAGGAACAAATAAATGTCTGTTCAGGTCTTATTATTCATAGACGGAATCTGCTTCAAGACAAAATTACCCCCTTTGGGTCCCGGCCAAGCATAAACACATATTAAGTCTTCATGTTAATCATAAGCCTCAAAAGTACTTTGGCTCATGGTGTTACCTGTTTGAGGATAGAATATATATATATATATATATATATATATATATATATATATATAGGAGCTTACACATGAATTTTGTGGAATTTTTGACTTGGGCACTTAAAAAAATAATCTGGCAAGACTGTGACTGCAAACAGCAAAGCCAAGCCCACCCTCTGGGGGAACGGATTATAGCTCAAAACAGAACAACTGCTTTGAATGTAGAAGGTGGCCTTGGCATTTCCAGATAGAAGGATTCTTCCTGAGAATGAGGGGAATTTACTGCCAGTCAGGATCACCATCCCAGATCCCACAGAGCACACATAAAGAAGGTCATCAGCCACACATTTTCAAACATCAGCTAAAGCCAGGCTTGGAATATTCCATTAGCGGCCATTGTGTTCTTGGTAGATCTCATTAGCCAACACAAAGAATTCATTGCGCTCCTTCTGAGAAAAGTTATTTTACATAGATAACATACATTACCTACCTCTTCCAGGCCTTTCCATGGCATGGCGAGTAGCCACCGTCTCTCTTCAACCTCCAAGAGGGAGCACTTGCAGAACCCAATATTCTCCGTGGAAACAGAGTCTGTGACAACACTCCTTCCTTCGGCCAAGTCCCACAGGCAGATGTTTTGGTCACGGCCCTGGCTTTTACAATCAGAAACATTCTTTGTCATACGGCAGAATTTGCAGATTCTGAGCGTCTCTTGCCAAGCAGCTTCATCATGGATCCTCAACAGAGCTCCATGCCAATATGTATCTAACACTCCTGTATACCCAGCCCTCGCATAAGCCACCCTGAGCTGTCAACTTCCTGGCTACCGAGAGGAGGGAAGCTGGTCTCTGTTTCCTTTACAGTTGTACCTCGGGTTAAGAACTTAATTCGTTCTGGAGGTCCGTTCTTAACCTGAAACTGTTCTTAACCTGAGGTACCAATATAGCTAATGGGGCCTTCAGCTGCCGCCGGAGCACGATTTCTGTTCTCATCCTGAAGCAAAGTTCTTAACCTGAGGTACTATTTCTGGTTAGCAGAGTCTGTAACCTGAAGCATCTGTAACACGAGGTACCACTGTATTTGCCAGTCAAATTAAAGAAAACAACACATGTCACATTAATATCATTGTTGAATGATTGTGAAGCTGAGGCTCCAATACTTTGGCCACCTCATGAGAAGAGAAGACTCCCTGGAAAAGACCCTGATGCTGGGAAAGGGGACGACAGAGGACGAGATGGTTCGACAGTGTTCTCGAAGCTACCAGCATGAGTTTGACCAAACTGAGGGAGGCAGTGGAAGACAGGAGTGCCTGGCGTGCTCTGGTCCAGGGGGTCCCGAAGAGGCGGACACGACTAAACGACAAGAACAAATCTTGCGTGTTTTGAGCTCAAGCCTCCAGGCTCAGGAGCCATGAATGTATCCTGAATCGGGCTATCGGTCTAACTAGTCTAATGTTAAAGGAAAGGTTGAAGCAGTTGGGTGTGTTTGGTCTGGAGAAGGGGAGACCTGGCTGGGATGGCAACGAACGTGATAGCACTCATCAAATATCTAATCTGCAGTACAGGCCCTTCAGATATAGAAGGCACCAAACATCCTTGAGTTTAGCTCTATGGTGCCCATGAAGAAATCATGGTGGGAATTGCCAGAGTAGGAAGAGGAATGGAGTGAGAATGGGGAACTGGAAGAACTGGATCCTGGGAAGGGGCTGAGAGGTACCAATCTAGATCCTCCAGCATCACCCGTGTGCTTAATTTTGTTGTTGTTGTTTACTGCAGACTAATGTTGGAATGGGATGAACTGCCAACACATGGTGACATGGAAATCAGTACAGTCATACCTCGGGTTACAGACACTTCGGGTTGCGCGATTTTGGGTTGTGCAGTGCGCCGAACCCGGAAGTACTGGAATGGGTTACATCTGGGTTTTGGTGCTTGCGCATGTGCAGAATCGCAACCTGCGCATGCGCAGACGTGGCACTGCGGGTTGCAGACGCTGCGGGTTGCAAACGTGCTTCCCGCACGGATCACGTTTGCAACCCGATCGTCCACTGTAGTTAAAATCAGTGCAGCTTTCGAAAAGTCAGCCTGCCATCTTGATTCAAAATGGCACCCAACTGTATCCAAACAGAGATGGGAACCTGCTCCTTGTTTCTCAGAACAAATTGATTACGACACCTCAAGATGCATAGGGAACAAGCAACTTTCCGAAACAGGTAAGAGCTTTTGTTCTATTACATATATATCCCACCTTTCTTCCATTATGGAACACAATGTGGTGCACATGTGGCTCCAAGCACTTACCACACCTAGACCTGCTTAGCTTCAACAAGGCGGCTGCTAAATTTACCTCAGGCCCGGCCCAGCCCATCCACAATGAAGCAGCCGAAGCATCGGTGCCCATTTCCAGTGAGAATTGATGAAATCTCGCGAGATATCGTAGAGTACACGAAATCTCGTGAGATTTTGGTGAGATCTTGCCAGAAATTGGCACGGATGCCAGCAGCTGCGGGGTGGGAAGTGCAGCAGCGGCAGAGAGGGCGGCACTTTCCATTTTGCCTCAAGCTTTGAAACGGGACAAGCCGCCCCTGCTTCAGGCCACAGGGGAAACAAGTTTGCAAGAAGTCTGGATGGCTTTCCCCTGTTCCAGCCAAAAGAACATTGCCGTCTGTCAGTTTTGGATGAAAGGTGGAAGTACATAAAATGCACCAGCTCCCCCCACTCACAAAAATCTAATATAGACATTTTGGAAAGTTATTTGCTGTGTATTGGGGCACCTCTTAAGATATTGTAACTAGGTTTTGCACGATGATATCTGAGATAAACAAGCACGTTTTTGACCATGTCTGGATACAACTGGACACTGTTTTGCATCAAAATGGCGGACTAAACCTTTCACAACAGCACTGATTTTTTTGTTTCTTAGAATTCCAGAGCCACATCAGGTATGAGGCTGCTAGTAAACGACAACAATGACACACCACATACGAAGATAGTATTAATAACTGCAACAAACAAAACATTTGCATTGTGTTGCTACCATGTAATTTGAAAATAAACAAAACATATTTATCTGCAGTACAATTAACATTACAGACGACAGATGAGATACTTAAAATTACGAGAACCAAACCTCATACGAAGTACAGTAATAGACACTTTGAAATGTGGGTGTTAAGATGGACTCAGAAGTCCATCAACACAAGTGAGGTTTCTCAGGTATTCTGACCGAATTGCTTATTCAATCAACCCCAGCTAAGTGCAGAGACCAACCTATACAGACATTCTCTTATGGAGATCGAGAATTAAGGAACACTACCCAGAAATAACTGTAGTCCTGAAAGATTTCTGTGTCAATGCTTCTGAGCACAGAGTGCATGCGAAATGAAAACCATGTAATTATGTTAACAACTCAGATTTAATTCTGGGTTGTTAATTGTGGTTATGCAGACGACAACAAATATAAATGCTAATAAGGTCTGCTACGGAAGATGTCTTTTCTTGATAAACATGTCAAAACATCTCCAAATTACCCTGACGCTTTGGCAATCCGCTCCAGAAGAAGGTGGAGCGTTCTGTCAGTCAAAACAACCGAAGGCCTTGTGGCACCTAGCAGATTTATTGTGGCAGAAGCTTGTGTGGACAAAAGTTCTCTTCAGCTGATTCTCTGTGTGTATTAAATGGCCTGTATCCAACGTTAATCATACCAAGGCCCCACCCGCACTATGCATTTAAACCAGTATCATACCGCTTTAAAAAGGCATGGCTTCTTCCCACCCAAAAAAGTATCTTGGGAACTGTAGTATGTTAAGGATAGTGAGAGTTGTTAGGAGACCCCTATTCCCTTCACAGGGCTTCAGTTCCCAGAATTCTCCAGCATAGGGATTGATAGTTAAAGAACGCTGGGAATTGTAGTTCTGTGAAGGGAACAGCGGTCTTGTAACAATCCTTCACAATCCTATGTGGTATGCCCCATGGAGGACCTTAAGGTCCATAAATAGCAACACCCTAGAGGTCCCGGGCCCCAAGGAAGTAAGATTAGCCTCAACCCGAGCCAGGGCCTTTTCAACACTGGCTCCGGCCTGGTGGAACGCTCTGTCTCATGAGACCAGGGTCCTGCGCTCCCTCTTCACTCAGGAGGCTTCTTATTTCTTGTTTTCCTCCCCTAAAAACTAGTGCGTCTTATGGTCGGGTGCGTCTTATAGAGCGAAAAATACGGTAATTCTTGGCGGCACCTCCAGGTTGCAGCTGGGAAAGACTCCTGTCTCAAACCCTGCAGAGCTGCTCCCAGTCAATGAAATCCAGAGATGTGGAGCCTGTGTCGCCCTCCAGATGTTGCAGAGACTTGCCTACCATAGAAAGGAGCCATGCAATCTGTTGCTCCACCCACTTTGACCTCTGGCCCCGCCCACCGCTACCATGTTTCCCCCAAAGGGTTGCGCAGAGGGGAATGTGGGCTCCTGGGCTGAAAAAGAATTCCCCTCTCCACTGCTCCAGCTTTTCAATCTGATGCCCTTTTCTAGAGACATCGTTAATTCCGCAATCTTCTAAGTGTGCGCCTTCTGAATTGCATCACTCACCTAAGAAGTGTGTTTCTTCTGTTGCGTAAAGTTTTCACCCAGTACACTGATTTCCCGCCATGCCCATCCAGTGTCCTATCCACCCTGTGTGTTTTCAGATTCCAGATATGGACCAGCCCATTAGAACAGCTAAACAAGAAAAGAAAAAAGGGTGGGAGGGAGACAAATGCTAATTTCATTAGCAACCGTTTCAAAGCATGAGCAATCTGGTGGTACTTCCAAACTTACCTAAGTTGCCTACAGACTTTCTACACTGCAGAGACTGGTTTTTGTTTTTTTGTTTTTTTTAAAAAATCACTACCAGCTTGCTGATTTGATCATTACTTTCCCTTTAGGGGGGAAACAAATCAGTAAAATGTTGGGATGTTCCTTGAAAGTTAAATTTTATGGCAGAGATGCCTAAGCCATCGCACTCCAAAAAAACTTCTCCATACAAAGAGAATCTGAATATGCTTGCTTTGCTTGTCTTACACAGATTGGTTTTCTTTTTAGATGTTATTGAAGTTAGTAAAAGAATACAGGTTTCAAAGACGGGGGAATGGCAGCTGAAAATAATGGAATACGCAGAGCTAGCAGGTCTAGCCAACACGGTAAGAGAACAAGAAGACTGGGTATATAAAGAGGAATGGAAAATATCTGTGGAGTAACTGGAAAACAATTGCAGGCAAATGAAAACACTAGCAGGATTATTGTAAATTCAACAGTATTATTATTATTATTATTATTAATAATAATAATAATAATAATAATAATAATAATAATAATAATAATAATTTATACCCCACCCATCTGGCTAGGTTTCCACAGCCACTCTGGGCGGTTTCCAACATAATTAATGATAATAATAGTAATAAAAACGATGAAACACCAGAGATTAAAAACTTCCCTAAACAGGGCTACCTTCAGATGTCTTCTAAAAGTCAGATAGTTGTTTTATTTCTTTGACATCTGGTGGGAGGGCATTCCACAGGGCGGGTGCCACTACCGAGAAGGCCCTCTGCTTGATTAAGATATAATGGAAAGGGGGAAACTAGATGGCGGGAATAAAATAAGCAGCTAATTTTGGAAGTACAAGGAACCATGAAAGGAGAAGAAGGGAAGTCGTTGTAAGTACTGTTGTATATTTAATGGTGGAAAATGTATATCTGAAATTTTAACCAAACAAATTTTTTTAAAAAGTTTGAAAAAGAATACAAAGATTAATACCAAACATCCAATTTCCATTCAATTCTTCATTGCGGTCCAAAGACCCAACAGACAGAGTTCAATGCATACATTCCTGGCACATAACATATTTTTCCGTGTATAAGATGCCCCCATGTAGAAGACTATTTTTAGGGACTACAATTTAAGAAAGTAGGGGGGAGATTGCCCCGTGTATAAAACAACCCAGAGTTTTCCACATAATTGTAAAGTAAAAAAACTAGCCTTATATACGGAAAAGTACGGTACATTAAAAGCAAACTGCTGAGCAGATCGTAAGACTATGCTTGTTTAAGACTTTTTTCTAATATAATTTTATCTCTGATCCTGACACCCCCCCATACTCACCCAGAGAAAAGAATGGGAAATTCCGGTTCTGGATCTGAACAATGAAAGCACAGAGAATTGACTGCATCAGTTGTTCCCCGCAGAACATACTGGGGATCCGGGGAAGGCAGAGCCATTACGGCAATAATGTATTAGAAGCTCCTGTAAGAGAAAAAAATATATATCAAAAGGAAGCACAAAGCACACATACACACACACCCAGTTACTGAAAGGAGAAACAAACAGCTATTGACGTACATCATTGTACACATGTCATTGATCAGGGGTGTGGAACCTTTTTTTGGCTCCACGGGTCAGATCCTTAGAAGATCCTAGCCTCGCGGGCAAAATCTGACGGGTGGGTGGGGCCAGCCACCTGTCAATCGCCTGGCATCATAATGATGCTGTGTGATTTCATGCTCTCAAGTCCCAAAGCTGGGAATTCAAAGAGTCTCCTAATGGGTTTCCAGACAGCCCTGCGCAAAGCTTTAAAGCAGCGGTTCTCAACCCGTGGGTCCCCAGATGTTGTTGGACTACAACTCCCATCATCCCTGAAGCTCTGGCCTTGCTAGCTAGGGATGATGGGAGTTGTAGTCCAACAACACCTGGGGACCCACAGGTTGAGAACCGCTGCTTTAAAGCACCTCTGGTGCCCATCAGCTGAGAGACAAAGCCTGCTTTCCCATGCAAATCAGGAAAATCCCTGCATTCGCACACGGGTTTCTACCTGCCCCAGATGTCGGGATGTGGGGCAGGTGGACGTAGCTTGTGAGAAAAGGCCTCGCAGACTGAATTTGAACCCCTGAGCCATCTTGCCCATGTGCCAGAGGTCCCCCACCCTTGCCATAAACGGAAGACTCGGATACTCATATGCAGCCCATACTTTGACTACTTCCCCAAAGCTTTGGTGAATTCAAACACCTTGATTTAACAGAAGTAATAAACCGAGACTGATATTTGGGCTCGGGGATAGGAGAATGAATGCTCCTAGCCCAGTGGACCATAAAGAAGGCTGATCGCCGAAGAATTGATGCTTTTGAGTTATGGTGCTGGAGGAGACTCTTGAGAGTCCCATGGACTGCAAGAAGATCAAACCTCTCCATTCTTAAGGAAATCAGCCCTGAGTGCTCACTGGAAGGACAGATCCCGAAGCTGAGGCTCCAATACCTCAGCCACCTCATGAGAAGAGAAGACTCCCTGGAAAAGACCCTGATGTTGGGAAAGATGGAGGGCGCAAGGAGAAGGGGACGACAGAGGACGAGATGGTTGGACAGTGTTCTCGAAGCTACAAACATGAGTCTGACCAAACTGCAGGAGGCAGTGGAAGACAGGAGTGCCTGGCATGCTCTGGTCCATGGGGTCACGAAGAGTCGGACACGACTAAATGACTAAACAACAAAGCCAAGTGGTGTACAAACTTTTTTCAAAGAGGGCCAAATTTGATGAAGTGAAGGGCCGTGGGGGCTGGCCAAAGGGCCAACCAAAGTTGTTGAGCTTCTTTTAGGATTGAAGTTGTTAGGATTTTACCCCAGGAAATAAACACAGGGGCTAGATTAAACAGGGGAAATAAACACACTGCCACAGGGGCTAGATTAAACTGACAAGCCAGCTGGATTAGGCCCCAAAACGGACTTTGGACAAGCCTGTCCTAGCCAAATTGTGCCCCAACACCTATTGCTAAATGTCAAAACACTCCCCACCACCACCACCACCACCACGATGCTTCCGGGGCTCGCTGTTGGTACAGCACCATTTCAAGAGAAAACTGTCAAACCGTAGCACACAAACCGCTGTATATTTAAAAAACAGGCCAACTAGATCTTTGTGAGAATAATTAAGGGTACGATCATATGGTATCCCAGAGGTCACAGGGTGTCTTAGATCTCCATGTAGGGCAGAGAGACAGGTCTGACCTTGGAGGGGGAAATCTTGTTGGGATGTGAATAGATACTAGGAGAGGATATATTTATTAGACATTATGCTTCCTTCCTCACGTTTGTGAGTTCAGCAGAGTGCCACCCCTTTGCAGCTTAAAGGGAAGCTTATATAGGCTAGTTTTAGCCTTATCTGACTGCATTTTATATATTCCAGAGATCTGACCTCAGAACGCTTCTTGCAGAACCCTCCACTGGCCTTAGTTTACTGACATTGGAGCTCCAATATTATCAGAGGCAAAAAAAAAAAAAAAAAAAGGATTTGCCTGGGGCTGACTGGGTGTAGGTTTTGAACCAAAGGGCCCAACATCTTTCCACTGCCTTTCTGTTCTTTATAAGGGAGGGGCAATGGGAAGGAAATATGAAATTTAAAAAGTGCCGTCCCAAGGGACTGGGGAAAGGCCACTCCCTTCTTTTTTGCCATGCTTGCCTAGAAGACTTTTCAAAATTTTGGATCATAGAAGCCAACTGCAAGGGAATGAGGTCCCTTCGCCCCCCACCCAAAAAAATATTTGAAGAGGCTAGGCCCCCCAAATATGTTGGGCATTGCCATTCAAATGGTAAGTGTGCAACACATCATGTGATCAATTATATGTGGTGGAGGTCACCTGCCCCCCCATATTTTATTAAAATTGGCACCCCTGTTTTGGATCCCCACAACCCACCAGTAGGATTCCTCTGCCCTCAAGCCTCAGTGGGCTTGACTTTTGAGAAGACATGTCTAAGGTTTTGCTGCAGAGTATGTTTCATTTAAAATAAATATATAAATCAATATATCCTTAAAAGGAAAGCCTTTCGCAGATGTCCAGATACAGACATGATTTGATCTGGGATGGTTTTTTTCCTGGGTATTTCAAAATATATTTTCTGAGCATTCTCAAGGGTTGTTTTTTTTTTTTTAACAGATACTGCTTTTCGTAGGAAAATAAACCAACCCCATAGCATCACGTGTTTTATTTCCTGTATACTGCTTTCCTAAAAAAAAAGGTAGGAGATATCATCATGATGGATGTCAACTACTACGAATCTGTCAAAAGAGTTTGTTTTTAATGTTTCCTGAGATGGAGACTTCATTAAAAAAAGAAGAAAGTGGCAAAGGGATCCTTTTCTCTCTCTGCCAGTTGCAATCAAGTATCCCCAAAAAGAACCGTATCGCACCAACGAAACTTTCAACCCAACAGAAACATGTCGACCGAGAGGCAAGTCTCACTGATTGCGGCAGGATTTATTTGAAGATAAGCATGGTTAGGATCACGACTTTAGTGTGTCATGGGAAATTAAGGTGATTTTCATCCCAAATCCTTGTTTAGAGTTTGGATTTTTCTCTCTCTTTCTTTCCTCGTTTCATTGCTGCATTGAGTTACATTTGAAGGGAAAGATCGATTTCTGTCAGGGGTTTTTATGCGGCATAAAACCTGGCAGCCTGATGCTGTATCTTGATGCGTTTCGTGTAAGATTTCATAGAATCACAGAATTATTTGCTTTTGTGGTTTCTTATTTATTTTACTTCGGTACATTGCTCTGAGATATTTATTGTCGCTCCATTATGTCACTTAAAATATGGAATTATTATTGTTGCTGTTTTTAATAGTAGCAGTTTAGTTTGGGATGCGGAATCTGTACAGTGGTACCTTGGATTTCGAACAGCTTAGTTCACAAACAACTTGGAACCTAAACACTGCAAAACTGGAAGTAGGTGTTCCGGTTTTCGAACATTTTTCAGAAGCCGAACATGCTCCGTTTTGTGTTTCCTGTTGCGCTGTTAATTTGTGTGCCCCCATTGTAATTCATGCCTTCCGTTTCCGATTGCAGTGTTCTGAGGTGATATTTGGAGTTTATATTTGGTGCTTCTGTTTTTGCTATTTGTTTTGCTATTTATTGTTTTGAGGCTTTTTTGCTTAATTTGTTTTTGTGACTGTGTGGATCCCAGTTCAGCTACTGACTGACTGATTGTGTGACTGCAGAAATGGATAAAAGCCCCCCTTCCAAACAATGACTATCATTAGTACAGGTAAGAAAAAAATTAATTTTATTTTTCCCCCCATCTACAATACTGTTTTATTTATTTTATTGTACAGTACATTGTTTATTGCTTTCATTTCATGGATCAATAGTAAAATTCATGCTGTTTTAGGGGTTGTTTTTAAAAGTCTGGAATGGATTAATCCGCTTTGCATTACTTTCTATGGGAAAGCGTGCTTTGGTTTTGGAACAGACTTCCGGAACGGATTAAGTTACAGGTAGGCTAGCCGTGTTGGTCTGCCGTTGTCAAAACAAACAAACAAAAATTCCTTCCAGTAGCACCTTAGAGACCAACTAAGTTTGTTATTGGTATGAGCTTCGAAGAAGTGTGCGTGCACACAAAAGCTCATACCAATAACAAACTTAGTTGGTCTCTAAGGTGCTACTGGAAAGAACGGATTACCGTATTTTTTGCACCATAACACTCACTTTTTTCCTCCTAGAAAGTAAGGGGAAATGTATGTGCGTGTTATGGAGGGAATGCCTACGGGTGGCATGCCTACAGATTTTCCTCCTCTAAAAACTACGTGCGTGTTATGGTCGGGTGCGTGTTATAGAGCGAAAAATACGGTAAGTTTGAGAACCAAGGTACTGTATTGTATTATTTTTATATACAGGCGGCGACCATTCTGTGCGGGGGTTCGCTCCTGGCCCCCACGTGCGTCGGTGAAGTGACCATTACTCCCTCTTCCCACTGGAGAGCCAGTGTGGTGTAGTGGTTAAAAGTGATAGACTCGTAATCTGGGGAACCGGGTTCGCGTCTCCGCTCCTCCACATGCAGCTGCTGGGTGACCTTGGGCTAGTCACACTTCTCTGAAGTCTCTCAGCTCCCCACACTTAACAGAGTGTTTGTTGTGGGGGAGGAAGGGAAAGGAGATTGTTAGCCGGTTTGAGACTCCTTTGGGTAGTGATAAAGCGGGCTATAAAATCCAAACTCTTCTTCTTCCAGGTCCAAAACGACCTGCACAAAACGACACCGTTTGAACAAGGTTGCTTCCCTCAATGCCTATAGCAAACTTTCTCTCTATTATGATGCCCTTGCAAAAAGAACCATGTTGTGATTTAAAGTCCTTTTATCTTCCACAGTCGCGTCACTACCCTTGCGAACACCTTCAAAACATGGGCACGTGCATGCAGCGCTCTGTTGACCCGAAAGACGGCAACTTTGCAAAAACACACCCAAAAGGGTGTTGTCCTTGAAGCCAAAAACGCACAGCTCTGAAGTTTTACAGGAGAAAGACGGAGGCAGAATGGAGAAGAGAGTCACCCCAGAGGCTATCTGGAATTATGAGGAAGGATTTAATACCAGGTTTTACTTTTTCTTTTTCACACTTCTAATTACTGACACACAAGTGTTTTGCTGACAGAAGGAAGGTTTGTGTGTGTGAATCTGGGGAGGGTTATTAAGCTGGCATGAAGCTGGAACGCCAATTGCATGTCCCTACAGGGAGAGCATCATGGAAGATTCTTAGACACACAGCACCAGGGAAGGGCGGGAGAGGGGAGTTAATCTCAAACATACGCCAAATCCATTCATAAATAAAGCCGAATTTCCTTTTTCTCGCCAGAGAGCTCTTACTGATGCAATGAGCTAAGGTGTGTTGTAAAAGCCTTGTTTTCCATTGTTTCATTTTATTTGCATTCTTCCCCTTGTTGTTCAGAAGCCAGTCTCTGCCCCTGCGTGAAACAGGGCACACACCATATACGCACCAGGAAATGGTGTACATTTCAAGCCTTGGCAGGATTAGGCTCTGGGCAACTGAATTCTGGGCGCCATGTGCTTTAACTCACAGATGACAGCCTTTTGCTGGAAGAAGCCCTCAACGTGATGTGCTGTCTTGCCAAGTTTGGTTTAAAGATAAAGGTAAGCCGAGAAAGGCAGCAGAGGCCTCAAAGTTTCCCATCGACAGGTCAACGGGCCACAGACTTCCTAAATGTGGTGAGATGGACTGAATTTCTATTTAGTTATTTTCTGCGGCAGCCCCATAGCTGTTGAACTCCCTCCCTGCCACTGGCACCAACTCTATCGGGTTGAGGACAGCTCAGCCCCCACAACGTATGTGGAGATGAGGCTGAGCATCCGTAATCTTGAGGGGCCGGGCTCTGTCAAGACTACCCACGAAAGCAGAGGTCTTTGCTGGGGCTCCCCACAGTGGCAGAGGGCCTCCCTGGGCCTCGTGGTCTCCTCCCAACACATGCATGCGACAAGCCTCCCCCCCAATGTTGCATGCAACTTGGAGCCTCTGCTCCCCGCATATTTATATCTGGCACCTTCAGTATACGGCAGGCATGTATAAAGGTAAAGGGACCCCTGACCATTAGGTCCAGTTGTGACCGACTGGGGTTGCGGCACTCATCTCGCTTTATTGGCTGAGGGAGCCGGCGTGGCCAGCATGACTAAGCCGCTTCTGGCAAACCAGAGCAGCGCACGGAAACGCCGTTTACCTTCCCGCTGCAGGGGTACCTTTTTATCTACTTGCACTTTGATGTGCTTTCAAACTGCTAGGTTGGCAGGAGCAGGGACCGAGCAACGGGAGCTCACCCCGTCACAGGGATTCGAACCGCCAACCTTCTGATCAGCAAGTCCTAGGCTCTGTGGTTTAACCCACAGCGCCACAAGCATCCCTAGGCATGTATACTCCCAGTATAAAAAAAACTAGCAGTGATCTACCCATTGTCATTGGAGGGAGGAGGTGCGTGCGTGGGGTGGGTGGATTGCCCAGAGTTGGGTTGCCCAGTTTTTTAGCCCCCCCCCCCGTAAATTTCTGTACACAATAAGGATCCCGCGATCTACCAGGATCAGCTGGGCATCTACTGGTTGGACATCCCTGGTATACAGCTTCTGGTGAATGCTGAAGGTGTACCTCTGTAGCTTGGCTTTTAACACTTGAGGTGCATATTTTCAGGATGCAGCTTGTTTTTATGATTGTAGTTGCATCCTTCAGGAAATGCAACAAGGGTGGCCCCAGACCTGCGCAAGGAACACCTCCCTGTTCTCATGCAGAATGTTCCCACTAAATATAGGAAAGTCCTACTGCAAGAAATCTAGCTTCCCACAATCCTCCTGTCTTTTAAACAAGACCCAGCCAGTAAATGGCCCTCCATCTTCTTTAAAGAGTCATGCAAGTCCTGGATATACAAAACCGGCAAAGCACTACCTACTGAGTAGCTTTTAAGGCTCTGATAGCGTAGGAACACGTCATTTTTCTGGTGGCACTGAACCTCTCCATCAGGCAGACGTGAAAGTAAGCTAAAACCTCCCCCCCTTTTTTTAAGATAATGGGCTAACTAAACACCCGACATTTGCACAGAAAAGGATTATTGCGAAACCAAGAACCTCAAATGTCACACTGGTGCTGTTTAATGACTGCTCTCCTTAATGCTCAACATCTGTGCCTCAAAACGACCCATTCTTCATTCCCATTCTGCTAGAAATGGTTTGCGTAACTTGAAAAATGGCAAAAAAGCAGGGGAGTTGGGTGAGGTGGGGGGAAATAGGTGCTTTAGGCTACAAACCCACACACACACGTACTTGGGAGTACAGTGGTACCTCGGTTTAAGTACTTAATTCGTTCCGGAGGTCCGTACTTAACCTGAAACTGTTCTTAACCTGAAGCACCACTTTAGCTAATGGGGCCTCCTGCTGCCGCCGCACCGCCGGAGCACTATTTCTGTTCTCATCCTGAAGCAAAGTTCTTAACCTGAAGCACTGTTTCTGGGTTAGCGGAGTCTGTAACCTGAAGCGTATGTAACCTGAAGCGTATGTAAGCCGAGGTACCACTGTACGTGCATCAGAATGGCAATCAAACCATGCCAATGTCTAAAATACATAGGGATGGGGATGTTGACTTTAAAAAGCTCTTGCAAGATCAACGGAAAGGAAAAGAAGAGTCTAAGCGAAGAGTCTTCAGAAACGGTCTGCATACCAGCGGAACCAATTTCAGGAGGAAGAGAAATTCAAAGACAAGGACCATTCAGAGAGCGCAAAGACCTGAACAGAAGTGAGGTTAGGTTTAATAAGACTTGCTCCAGAAGGCTGGAGATATCTGGAGCTGTCGTTCTCCTCCCTTCTCCACCCACTTTTGTGGATTCCTTGAGACAATCCGTTCCGTATCTGTCGAGAAACAACCATGTTTACACACAATCCTGTGTCCACTTAACCTGGCAGTAAGCCCTATTGAACTCAATAGGTCTTATTTTTGAGTAGATGGGTATAGGATTGCACTATAAAAGAGAGGGAAGTAAAGGGATTGTGTGTGTGTTGTGCCAGCACTTTGAAGACCAGCCTGCTAATTCTTTAATCTTGCTTTCCTTTGTAAGGAGGGGCACCTGGTGGGCTTGGAATTTCCAGAGAATAACAGGGATTTCATATATTTGATCAGTAGCACACCTGGATGTTTCAAATACTTTTGCGGCCATAATTATGGCTGCACACCTGCTGGTTTGAGTCCTCCCAATTGGTTTGCCAGATGTACCTTGGAGAGATTTATTTCTGGTATACCTGACAATCGGTTTGTTTGTTTTTCCTTGGGCACCATCTCATGACTATTCTAAAAGTGATTAGAAAAATCATACTTTTGGGTCTTGGCTCTAGATGTCGGGATTATTGGGCTGGAAGCAGCCAAGACGGAGGGGATCGCATGATATTTTACCAGCAATTTTGTTTTTGCTTGAATGTGCGATGGAAATGCAAGTGACAGGAGTGGGAGCAGGAGAGTTGCTGAATTCTGCTGGAATTTTTCCTGTGGGAAACAGTTAATGTGGTGGTTTTTTTAAGTTGTTCTTTTTTCTGGTCTGACCCCCACCCGCCCAAAGATAATCTTGCTAACATTTGCATATACACACACACATATATATATACATGAATTAGGAAACTTCTTTTGTGATTGCATGGCAAAATGACAGCTTTGGAATTCCATAAATACAATAACAAATGGTAGTTTCTGGGTTGGTCTGGGATTTAAAGAACAGCAACCAAGGTATGGCAATTAGATTTTTTTCTTCCCTGCTCCAACTTGTGTTACTGGATGCAAAAATGTGCCTGCTTTCAAAATTCCAGAGGGACATTTATTTATCTATTATGTTTGTATCTCGCCTTTCCTCAAAGGAGCTCAAGGTGAGATACATGGCTTCCTTCCTTCCCACCTTATCCTTACAACAACCCTGTAAGATAGGGGCCTCAGAGGCGGAGAGTGGCCCAAGGCCACCCAGTGAGCTCCATGGCACACCCGATTTTAACCAGGTGGAATCCATTTTCCTCTTAGCCATCTAATGGGGAGGGGAGCTCCTTGCCACAATCTGAAGGCATATGGTACAGCAACTTTGCTGAATAGTCAGCAGGTCCAGATCTGGCCAGTGGCTGGATGGGTGCCTGAGAATCCTAAACCTGGTATCCTATGATGGAAGGTGGGCTACAAATGAATCACAGGGGCGTCTCCAATGGCTCTACAGTGGTACCTTGGTTCTCAAATGCCTTGGTTCTCAAACAATGAAAACCCGGAAGTAAGTATTCTGGTTTTCGAATATTTTTTGGAAGCCGAACATCTGATGTGGCTGTCAGCTATTGTTTCTGGGGCACCTGCACCAATCAGAAGCTGTGCCTTGGTTTTTGAACATTTCGGAAGTCAAATGGAGTTCCGGAAAGGATTAAGTTTGGCACTTTTGTTTTTGCTATTTATTTTGTTTTTGAGGCTTTTTAGTTTAATTTGTTTTTGTGACTGTGTGGAACCCAGTTCAGCTACTGATTGATTGATTGATTGATTGATTGACTGAGTGTGACTGTGGAAATCCAAACAATGACAATCATCGGTGCAGGTGAGAGAAAAAAATAATTTTAATTTTTATCATC
Source organism: Podarcis bocagei (assembly GCF_964188305.1). Taxonomy (NCBI): domain Eukaryota; kingdom Metazoa; phylum Chordata; class Lepidosauria; order Squamata; family Lacertidae; genus Podarcis; species Podarcis bocagei. The sequence goes on along the minus strand of NC_138142.1, from coordinate 13,334,788 downwards.
TACAAAACTGTCTTATTTATTTTATAGTACAGTACATTGATTATTAGGGACGCGGGTGGCGCTGTGGGTAAAACCTCAGTGCCTAGGACTTGCCGATCGCATGGTCGGCGGTTCGAATCACCGCAGCGGGGTGCGCTCCCGTCGTTCGGTCCCAGCGCCTGCCAACCTAGCAGTTCGAAAGCACCCCCCGGTGCAAGTAGATAAATAGGGACCGCTTACCAGTGGGAAGGTAAACGGCGTTCCGTGTGCTGCGCTGGCTCGCCAGATGCAGCTTGTCACACTGGCCATGTGACCCGGAAGTGTCTGCGGACAGCGCTGGCTCCCGGCCTATAGAGTGAGATGAGCGCACAACCCTAGAGTCTGGCAAGACTGGCCCATATGGGCAGGGGTACCTTTACCTTTACCTTTACATTGATTATTGCTTTCGTTTTATGGATCAGTGGCCTCGTTAGATAGTAAAATTCATGTTAAATTGCTGTTTCAGGGGTTGTTTTTAAAAGTCTGGAACGGATTAATGCATAAGTTTCTATGGGAAAGTGCAACTTGGTTTTGGAATGCTTTGGTTTTGGAACGGAGTTCTGGGACGGATTAAGTTTTGAGAACCAAGGTACCACTGTACTTAGACCCACTGGTTAATGGCCATGACTAGCTTAGGTTCCTTATTTCAGTGGGTCCACTCTAAGTAGGATGTAACTGTACACAACCCATTCAATCTGAGTTGGACAGGATCCTGGAGGTCATCTACAACCCAGTGCTCAATGCAGGATTTAGGATCCACAGCATCCCCAAACAGGTGGCCATTCACAATGAGTATAAAGATCTCCAGCGTGGGAAAGCCTTTCAAGGCAGCGTATTCCATTGTCAAAACAGCTCTTCCCATAAGGAAGTTCCTTGTAATCTTTATCTGAAATCTAAAGATTAGGAAACTGAAATTTCCACCCACTGGCTCTAGTGCAGCTACCCAGGTGAAGTCTGTTCCACCTTCTGCACTACAGGCAGCCAGATATTCAAAGGCTTCTATCCCATCTCCCCGTGAAAGTCCCTTCTCCAGGCTAAACATGGCCAACCCTTTCAAATAAATGCAGAAACCACCGTGTCCGGCAACCTTCATTCAAGAGTGGCCAGAGAGTGAGTTAAAGTTATGGCCTCCATCATGACATTGGCCGAGATGACAGGCAGAATCCGTGACCAAGGAAAAGAGACGGTGGAAGAAGAATGGAGAAAATTCAAAAGTTATCTTAAGGACTATTATAAACTTAATGAATGTTAAAGTGTTGTGGTTCTCAGAAACAAAGGGATACAGTGATATAAGGTCAGAATATAGAGATGACTAAGATGACAGAGGTTGGAAAGTAACAACTGGGAGTTGCTATAAAATTATGGACATTGGGATGCAGAAAGGGGGGGTATGGGGAAGTCCTAGAAAAGAGGTTTATGAAAATATGCTATGAAATTATACATGTATGTTTGTCTTTTTAAGTGTTTGTTTGTTTTCTAAAATTTTGTAAAACCAATAAAAATTTTATAAAAAAAAAAAAAGTTATGGCCTCCATCTTTTTGCATGTACCCGTAACCTAGTATTCAGTATTTTGGTAAATTGAGGGGCAGGATAAACATGATTAATCCCATGTTTTAAAATTGCTGAACTGTTTTGTTTTTTTTAAGAATGAAGCCTCATCATTTTAATCTGCCACATCATTCATAAAATGCATTACGTTTTAAAAATGTCTGCAAACTAAATTTTTCTGAAGGTATTTTAAAATAAGGTAAAGGACCCCTGGATAGTTAAGTCCAGCTGAATTCAATATGGGGTGCAGTGCTCATCTCTGTTTTCAGGCCAAGATAGGCATCGTTTGTCCACAGACATCTTTTCAATGATCAATACAGAAATCCTACCATACACCTACTGTAGACATTTCTGCTTTGAATTCTGCTGACCAAGCTTCTTTTAATTCAAATTCTAACTTGTATTCCCACCCCCAAAAAACACACACACACTCCAGAAACATGTCAAAACTGTTTGAAAATTGCATTTGGCATAAGCGAAGGACGTTGGCCACATTAGTCTTGCTGCGGAAATGATATTCTTAACTTAAGCCTGATGAACACACACACAATTCTGATGGCACAGTACAGTGGGAATGATTCGGCTCCTAAGAAGACACACACACACATACCAAAAATGATGTGTATTCTTAAAAACCATTATTTACAGCAGTGGAACTTGTTTGCGAGCTTCTGTGCATTACAATTATGCCTTACCCTTCCGGTACACATGTTTCAAGGAGGTCTCCCCTTCCAGGCACAGAGCAAACTCAGATCTCCTTAGTTCCAGAAAGTTTGAAGAATCAAATATATTGTCTATGTTTTAGCCCAGGGCTGGGAAACCTGTGGCCCTCTGGATGTTATTGGACTCCAGTTCCCATCACCCTTGACTGTTGCCCCATGCTGGCAGGGACTGATGGGAGTTGGAGTCCAATAACTTGCAGAGGGTCACAGATGTTCACCCACCCTTGTTCTAACCCAACACCTGTCTCCTTTGCAGGTAATGATGCCTACTAGGCAACAAACGAGACTCGGTGAAGTTACCTTAGCCCATTAAAAAATTAAAAGGTCTGTAATTGGAAAACATGCTGCGATAAGGATTACTTTGTTTTATAAACACTACTAGTCTTGGTTCAAGAGTCATATGAAATGACATGACACTGTTGCCGTTGGAAGTTTTAAGTAGACATTAAGAATGTCATCAAGAGATTGCCGATTTTTATCATCCGTCTGTACGATAATAGCTGCTACTCTGTACTTGTCATCACCTCTGTCTTGATTGACCAAATGTATTTTTTTAAACAGCCTGGAAACAATAAATGCTGCCAGCACCCTGCATTTTAAAACAAGACACTAGACAGGCTGTAATGACCATATCTTCTGTTCATTTAAACATCCATCAGCAGCTCCACCCTATATGGAAGACCAGGGGCAGGAAGCAATTAAACACATTTATGCAAACCAGAGTAAAAGTTACAGCCACACTCCACTTCACCAGGGCCAGTCTGGGGAAACCATGGTTAGCACTCCCTGGCATTGCTTCCAAACCATGCTGAGTGTTAACCATTGTTTGCCTAATTAGTATGCCACAGCAAACTGTGGTTAAAGGAAACAAGAAATCGACATACTAGAGGATACATATGAACCTATATCACATGCCTGATCCTACTTCACTTGGTGCCTTGCAGATGTTTCCATCAGCATGGATAACAGTCAGGCATGATGAGAGCTGTAATCCAAAACATCTGAAGGAAGCCTCCTCTAAACCATGGTTTAGTGGATTGTCTGCATTAATCTAAGACATCTGATTGAATCAAATAAACTGTGAGTTTAAAACAGCAAGGTATGAGACCAAGTTATGTTTTTTCAGTCACCTCTCTCACTGACCACAAACAGGCAAATAAAAAAAATAAAATAAAAAATAGAGTTTTTTACTTTGGGTAACTAATGTCCTATAAGGAAAATCACGCTGTATCAAATGTGACTTTCAGAAAAATTGGAATCTGAGCTGGTGCCTTGAGGATCACTTTCAAATGCTTCCATCTGTGTGTTGTGAAATTTCAACTATAACTATTTTCCATATGAAAACACGTATTCAGCATGGGAGCAAAACTAAGAGTGATGGTAATTATTTTTAGGACACCGAGTTAGCATATGGATCTCATTGCCATTTATATATTTTAGTCAGTGAAACAAAAAAGTGCTATTAATCAATATGTACACCCCATATATTAACATAAACATTCATCATTCTAATACTCCCGGTGTGTCACAGTGATAATTTTTTTTCAGTCTTTCATTCTGACATATTTGCCTTCAGCTATCAGCTGGTTGACCTTTCCGAACACAGTAAAACATTTTGGGCACTGAAAGCAAAGTCTTCTAAGACAGCCAAATAGCACGGCAAGATGAAAATGTCCCCCCAAAAAACTGTGGCGGGGGGTGGGAGTGGGGAGAAGGGAGAGATTGAAACATAGCTGAGTTTCACATTTGGCGTATGCTTTGAAATATGTAACATTAAAATGCAGCATGAAAAACAGCTGAAGTTAAGGAGACTTTATTTTTCCTACACAGGTTCAACTTTGTAGATTAGCTTATTTGGGGGGGGGGGGCGAGGGAAGAAGAGAGAGAGAGAGAGAGAAATGCAGCTGTTCTGTTTTACGAAGCCATAAATTCCCTGATAAAATGCAAGGATGAAATTGAAGAAAGACTAAAACAAACCCCACAATAATTTAATTCCGAAAGGCACAGGGTTTGCTTTTGCACCACTTTCTTCCCAAGGATGGATCTCTATTTAATGTGAATGTTAACGCATGTAAAGGCATAGCTTCACAAGCCGCAGCTGGGAAATGGTCCAGCAGACAGGAGTCAAACAAAGGCAAGGCAGAAAAACAAGGCATTAGCCGCTGGGTCCTGAGCTTGCAATTGGATGATTTCCCCTCTCTTAAGAAGTTGGGGTTCTCCATGAAATTGACTGGTGGGAGGTTCAGAGCAGGTGGAGGGGAAATGTACTTCTTCACAAAGAAGTGGGACCGACCACTAACTTGCATGGCTCACAAGCAGACTAGACAAAATTCATGGAGAAGTCTATCAGTGGCTACATCACGTTCATTATGGAACCACCAGGATGAGGTAGTCCCCCAAAGCAAAGCTGGAGAACCTCTGGACCTCCAGATGTTACTAAACTCCCAAGTCCCATCAGCTCCTGGCAGCATCGCCGATGGCCTGGGATGATGGCAGCCGCAGTCCAGGAACATTTTGAAGGCTACAGGCTCCCCTCACTCCTGACTCCTAACCTAAAGCATGGAACTCCACCTGGAACCTTCAGTCTTTTTTCAGGCAGTTGGCAAAATCTGTCCCTGAGTCTTTAAGGACATTTGATTGCTTTTTGTGGGTATTTTTCAAATACTTTCCCCATTGAAATTAGCTTCTATCTTCTCAGCTGATTTCATGCTTGGTGCCTCTAAGCTTTATCATGGGATATAAAACCAGGCAAGTAAACCCCATAGACAAAAGGGTGCCCTCTGCACGGTACTACTGCAGTATGTACTGTTCCTCTGGAGCCTGAGAGTGGGGCAATTTAACTGCTTATTAAGGACACTCAAGCACCTTAATGCTGGAAGGAGAGGTCTGCCCCACTCCTCCCCACGCAATGTACAATGGACAGAAGACAAAACTCAGCTGGCAGCTTATGAGATGGCAGATGTCCTTAAACATAAGGAAGATGGGAAGTTCTCAGATATGTGGACTCCATATGCAGATTTATTTGACTGAATGTTTGAGCGCTGGTCTGGTCTTGACCTCCAGTTGTTTCCTCCCCTTAAATGTATGCACAGAATGTATTGTTTTGGCTATATTTTAATTTCCTTGTTTTTATACAGGCGACGCCTCAATTACATGGGTTTTATGTTCCAGGCCGCAGCGCGCATGAGCGAAATGCGCTTACATAGGGAGCCCGCAGCTTCCCACCCAACAGCTGTTGAGTGGGGTAGCGTGGCAGCAATGAGAGCTCCTGTGCACCATTTTGGAGCCCTTGGGAGTCTATACACAGTTTCCCATAAGTGGGGCAACCCAATCTGATAGGCAGGATACAAATAATAAATAATGACAATAACAATTTTTGGGTTTGCTTCTTTTTGGAAAATTCATTAAAAAAAAAAGCTAACAACAACAACAACAGAAGAAGAAGAAGAGGAGGATGCCTCCCCCACAACCCCCACTCATTCACAGAACCAACCTAGCCATTGGTGCTTGTGGCGACCAGATCAGCCCCAAACAAGCACATCTAATCCCTTAAATGAGAACCGTGTGGATGGGAGCTAAAAGAAGTTCACAGGAAAATGGCTCATCTCATTAGAAAATTAAAAGAATGCAAAAATGTGCAATGTTAAGTGTGGGGGGGGAGGGTTGAGGGTGGATCTGTCCCTTGGCGTTCACAGCTTAGAAGTGCATTCAGGCCCTGCACACTTGATAAACCATGGCAATCTAGCAGAAAATTGATAAGCCAAGGACCACTGCAAAGGTTATTTTGGAGAGGCTTTCCCGTTCAGCCACGCAGAGTCATCTGTCAGCTAGAGATCAGTCGGCCCAGCCCCCTTAATTAGGGGTGCAGCAGCAGCAAGCACAAAGCCTCATGTATCCAACAGCAAGATCTAGCTAAGAACGTCCTTAGACAGCACAGGTTTAATTAAACACCTTCCAGTCATTTTAGCAGACGTTTCCTGAAATAATCTCATTTGAAAGAGCAGGCTTTTTTAAAAACACACACACAATGAAAAACAATAAAAAGAGGGGGAAATGACAGCAAGAGTAGTATATCATGTTGTTACAATATCTGAAATTAATCGAGCCCGCACTGCAATTAAGGACGCTATAATTTTCAGCAATTTGAAGCTACACTTCGTTTGCAACCTAATTAATCCTAGACAAATATTTTTCCCATGACAAACTTTTTTTTACGAGCACCCGATTTATTCCCTTCTAATTACCTTTTAATTAATCCAGCCTTGGTATAACATTATCATAACTTTTGGCACTTCCCCAGTGGAAGACGTTAAGCTGATTGCAATGTGGTTGCGCAACCCCCCCTCGACTCACGGAGCGCCACTTTCAACACCCCATTTATTTATTTGTCTGTTCTGTTACTTTGCTTTCCCACCCACGGGGCATAAGAACATGAGACATGATAGACAACCTCGCATCGCTCTCTTCCTCTCCAAACGGCGAAGCACGTCCTTAAAGAAAGAAAACACATTTCTAACCTGAAGGAGAACAATGGACCCCGTACCAAAATCCTAACTCCTTTAAGAATGCACACCACTTACCCAGGCTGCCTCTTTGCAACCCAGGCAGGAAAAAACAAAACAAATCCTTTTGATAGGTACTTAATGGGACTTACTAGCGCCAGCTTCGGCTCAAGCAAAGATGTGGGCCACATTTTCTTATAAGCAAGGTTTTAGAATCTCTAAAGGTCCAAAAAGTAAGGAGAAACTGCTTTCTGCTTAGCATGAGGCTATTGTTTACGTCAGGCATAAGCAAACTCCAGCCCTCCAGATGTTTGGGACTACAATTCCCACCATCCCTAGCTAACAGGACCAGTGGTCAGGGATGATGGGTATTGTAGTCTCAAACATCTGGAGGGCCGGAATTTGCCTATGCCTGGTTTACGTGAATAATGCTGAACATAACCAATCACAGGCACCAAACTCTATTGGGGTGCTGGCCCCTTTGGCCTCCCCAATAAAATATTTAGGAAGGCCACTCCCCCCAACATTTTCTGCAAGTTGGGCCTCCCTCTCTCCCTTGGGCAACTGTCTCCCCTCCAGGCGGGTGCCGCCCAGTGGTGTGCGGTCAGTGGACTGGGCTAGTCCCCTAAATGTTCCTGGTAACTTAAGAGTATTAAAGCATGGTGGGCTCCTTCCCAAAGCCTGGGAAGCCTCTGCCTAGCTTAGGGAGGGAGGCACAATGATCATGAAAGGGACAACAGGACGTCCTCCCCCGGAATCGCCCTCGCAAGCTGGTGCCTCGGACCCTAACTGTTCCCTTACGAAAAACTGCACCACACACCACTGTTCCGCCCTCTTTTCCTGGTTTTCTGCAACATTTCTGAGCACATCTGAGCCATGGCAGCTGGGGAGAGGCAGGAAGGCCAGTAGGAGAGGCAAGCAGGTAGGGTGGGGTGGGGGAATGATTTTGCACTTAAGATAAATAAAGGTTAGGTTTTGAACACTTCTCGTTTATTCCCAAAGGCACACAGTGCCGTACATTTTACTATGACTGACCTTGTCCTGTCCTCTTCCACTTTTTATGAGACAGGAGGTTCAGGCATGAAGACCTTATACTGCTTGTTTGCAAAGTTTCAATGTAACTGTGTCTTTGCCAAAAATACCACACAAAACCTTCCTTAGGAACGTACGGATTGATAAGGTACATGGGAACTTTGCCTCACACAGAGGCAGACCACTGGGGCCTTCTCGCTTAGTATTATCTGAACTCCAGCAAAGAGGGGATAGTCCCTAGATACATGGGCCCTTCTGCATACAAGATAAAATTGAGATGCGACTGAGCTATGGCCAGTCTTTGTTGTTGTTGTTGTTGTTGTTGTTTAGTCATTTAGTTGTGTCCGACTCTTTGTGACCCCATGGACCAGAGCACGCCAGGCACTCCTGTCTTCCACTGCCTCCCACAGTTTGGTCAAACTCATGCTGGTAGCTTCGAGAACACTGTCCAACCATCTCGTCCTCTGTTGTCCCCTTCTCCTTGTGCCCTCCATCTTTCCCAACATCAGGGTCTTTTCCAGGGAGTCTTCTCTTCTCATGAGGTAGCCAAAGTATTGGAGCCTCAGCTTCAGGATCTGTCCTTCCAGTGAGCACTCAGGGCTGATTTCCTTCAGAATGGAGAGGTTTGATCTTCTTGCAGTCCATGGGACTCTCAAGAGTCTCCTCCAGCACCATAATTCAAAAGCATCAATTCTTCGGTGATCAGCCTTCTTGATGGTCCAGCTCTCACTTCCATACATCACTACTGGGAAAACCATAGCTTTAACTATACAGACCTTTGTCGGCAAGGTGATGTCTCTGCTTTTTAAGATGCTGTCTAGGTTTGTCATTGCTTTTCTCCCAAGAAGCAGGCGTCTTTTTATTTTGTGGCTGCTGTCACCAGCTGCAGTGATCATGGAGCCCAAGAAAATAAAATCTCTCACTGCCTCCATTTCTTCCCCTTATATTTGCCAGGAAGTGATGGGACCAGTGGCCATGATCTTAGTTTTTTTTTATGTTGAGCTTAAGACCATATTTTGCTCTCTCCTCTTTCACCCTCATTAAGAGGTTCTTTAATTCCTCCTCACTTTCTGCCATCTGTCATCCACAAATCTTTGAATACATAGGTTCAATCTTTGGCATCTGCAGGTAGGGCAAGGGAAAAGCTCCTGCCAGAAATCTTGGACTGCAGCTACCAGTCAGAGTGGGCAATACTGTTAGATGGACCAGTGTTCTGATTTTGTACAAGAAAGCTTCCTGCAGTTTGCTGAGATATTTATAGGTTACACACTTTTCACTTTTTCTGTCTTTCCTTTAAGGAATTCTTCTGTGTGTGTGTAAACACCAACACAAATACACATACGCACACAATTTTTTTAAGTGCCTTGAGATCTGTCAAAGTTATTAGCTTAGAAATTTAATGAACATCCCCCCCCATCCACAAAAAAGGATTGATTTTTTAAAAAACGCCTCTTATGTTTACTAAACGCATCTTGCTCCCAGTGCACACTACTGCAACAGAGAGGGGTACCCACCTTCAACTGATGGTATATAGAAGGATGCAGATATGAGAAAACCAAGGCAAAACAAAATTACCAGGAAGACCTGTTTTCATCAGTGGGTTATGACCCTGGTTTCAAGTGAACCGTGTTTAACATTAGAATAATAGAATCATAGAGTTGGATGGGAATACAAAGGGCTTCTAGTCCAACCCCCTGCAATGCAGGAATCTTTTGCTCAACATGGGGCTCGAACCCACAACCCTAAGATTAAGAGTCTCCTGGTCTACTGACTGAGACACCAAGGCAGAGAGCAATCGCTGCACCATGGTTGAGTTTGAAAGGGATGGGAAACTGTTATGTACTGAAGTTCTCACCCTGGGGCAGCAGGGGGATACTGTAGATAGTTTTCACTTAGGTCCACATATGCAAATAAGGGATTGAAAGTGACATTCAGTGATTGGATAGTTACAGAAAGTTGTTACAGTTGCGTTGTACTGGAGCTCTATATAAGCAGGCTGGCTGAACCCTTCAGTTCAGTTCTGTTCTGGCCTGTGAATAAACAAGAGCTGTTTGAAGAATCGCTGTGTCGTCTGATATGTTCACCCACAACTTAACAGAAACGTTTGCATTGGAAAGGAGGGGAGGAAGCCTGTAAGTTCCAGAGTTCTCCAAACCATCGTTAAGAGACTGGGAAATGTTATTTCTACACCGGGTACAAAAAGTCACTGTGAAATTAAAAGTGTTTGCCATCGCCTGAATTTCAAATCCTCCTCCGGTACCTGAACTTGAACCATCAGCCTCCAAATGCATTCTGAATAGTCCCCTTATTGTGTTGCACTGTCAAGCTGGCAGGAACTGCACTGTCAATCTTTCATCAGATAATCAGATCATGTTTTGTTCCAACCAAATTTATTAAGGACTTTTACCAGTGCTATTAGCTCAAACCAGAACATCTAGATCAAAGTATGACCAGGTTTACCGCACAATGAAACCGTTATAAATGTTTAAAACGCTAGTTTAAATGCCTCCATTGTTGCAAGTTATTAATAATTGAAATCTACGTCTCTAATATCCATCATGATGGGATTTATCTGCAGCTAACAGGGTCAAGATTGGTTAGCGGCTGGAAAATGGCATCTGTTAAGAGGGTCATCACTTGAAATCCTGGAGAGCTGCTTAATTTATACATGACTTTTGAGTTCTAAGGGGCTTACTCTTCGGTAAGTGGGCATAGAATTGTAGCCCAAGACATTTGTCTGAATTGAGACGTGGAAAAGTTTGCGTTCCTTCTGTCACCTGGTACCACCTGTAGGTATCTTACTGAACTATTTTCTATATGATTATATGTTCTATGTACAAATACTGAGAAGGTGGGACAAAAGCAGTGTGACTTGAGTGGTCCAGAAGCAATCTGGAGGTACTTTTCCAAGTAAACACATATAGCCATAATGTGGCCCTCCAGGTGCTATTGGACTCCAACTCCCATCAGCCCCAGTCAGCATGGAGAACAGTCAGGAATAATGGGAGTTGTAGTCCAGCAACTACGACAAATTACGCAGTCGGGTTTCCTGCATTTGGGGAAATCGCAAGGGTCAGCACACCTGGAATACAATGGATGAGTCTCACCCTGGGAAAACCACTTTTTGTGATCATGGTATCTCCAGGTCAAAGTTTCCCCAGCCCTGACATACAGGATTGTGAAATAAACCATATGGCTCCTAGATTTGAAAGACCAGTGCCCAGGTTGTCTAATGTTTTTAAATGTTCAGTGGTAACATTTTTATTTTATGTTTATCAGATGTCAAGGAGCTAAGTAACTATTCAACCTTTAAAAGAAATCTGAAGGCAGCCCTGTTTAGGGAAGTTGTTGTTGTTGTTGTTGTTGTTGTTGTTGTTGTTGTTGTTGTTGTTGTTGTTATATCCCACCTGTCTAGCTGGGTTGCCCCAGCCACTCTGGGAAGCTTCCAACACATATAAAAATGTAATAAAATCAAAACTTCCTGATACAGGGCTGCCTTCAGATGTCTTCTAAAAGTTGTGTGGCTCTTTATTATGTCCCTGGCATCAGATGGGAGGGTGCTTGTTGTTTTATTATGTTTCTGTATACAGTGGTGCCCCACAAGACGAATGCCTCGCAAGACGGAAAACTCGCTAGACGAAAGAGTTTTCCGTTTTGGAGGTGCTTCGCAAAACGAATCTCCTATGGGCTTGCTTCGCAAGACGACAATGTCTTGCGAGTTCCTGCGGGGTTTTTTCCTCCCTCCCCCTTTTTCTAAGCCGCTAAGCCGCTTATCAGCTGATCCGATCAGCAGATAAGCCGCTAAAAGCGCTAATAGCGCTAATCCGTCAATGGGCTTGCTTCGCAAGACGAAAAAACCGCTAGACGAAGAGAATCACAGAACGGATTCTTTTCGTCTTGCGAGGCACCACTGTATGCTGGAAGCTGCCCAGAGTGGCTGGGGCAACCCAATCAGATGAGCAGGGTGTAGTAGTAGTAGTAGTAGTAGTAGTAGTAGTAGTAATAATAATAATAATAATAATAATAATAATAATAATAATAATAATAATATTGACTTACTACTTCGTTGTTGCTATTTATTAAATAGAAATTTAATAAATAATAATTATCATTATTGCAAAAATTTATTCTCTCTGCCCTGGGATCACATTTCCCCCCCCTTCTTTCTAAATTGCTTATTTTGGTGTGTGTCTCTTTTGGACACTTTCCTTATTTCTTTGCCAATTACCATTGTCAGCACCCAAATTGTTACTTGCCAAAATGCCAAAGGAAGAGCCGAAAATTCTAAAAGTACCTTTGATTTCTCAAAGGGGACAGTGAGCAGGACTTGGGGGGAAAAGAGGGGAGAGAAAATTGCTATTGTCACCATAACAGGAAAGAGAGAGAGGGGAGCCCCTACTTAATCCACAAACTTCCACAGTCGCTACCAAGACAAGCCATTGATACTTGGTTGACTTCATTCCAAGTACTCCGAATCAGATTCTCCATCTGTAATTCAAACTTAAAAAAACAAACAAACCCCAGGACAATTTACGGAAAGGGGATTAATTTAGCCATTTCTGAATCAAAGACTTATTTCATAGCTTCACCCCAAATTCTGTATATTGTTAGGATCCCTTTTGCCTCCCTCTGAAGACTTAGTGAATGATTGAAGCGTCTACTTTCTGAGAAACAGATAACACAAGCCTAGTAATCCGACTCTAAGCTACTGGATAAAGGCAGTTTGTTTCCTCTTAGCCCATCTGTCAACACCTCTTCAGTAATTAGTCCTAATTATTACAAAGGGCTAGCCTCTCGTCCGCATTATTAAATCAGAAATAGTATCATAGCCAGGTATCTTTCAACACTGCCCAGACCAGCGGCCTTCGATTTCATTGAATCTTCTATCAGTATCCGCCTTTGGAAGAAGCGAGGCCGTAATTTTAGCAGCGGCTTCAAAAGATGGCAGATCCCAGCGTGGAATTCCAGGGATGCATTCATGTACACACAAACTTCATGCGAAAAGGAGAGGCAAAAACCATCACAAACTGACCTTTGCATTGTGCTCAGCCCAGAAACACACAACCCACACCCTTCATTTAGTGCAAGAGGCATTTTTTTCCCCCGTGGAGGTTCAAATATTCCCATCAGAATAACCATCAGCAGGGAAACTATGGCTGAAGACAATGGAAGGCCAGAAATTTAATCTTTCTTTTTTTATGATGCTGCATTTATAATACAACCAGAGTCCTGTTTCCTCTCTCCTCCAACTCCCCCCCCCCCCAACACAGCCCTCTTCCTTTCTTAAGAAGGGGCCTAAATGTGTCTGCTTAGAATGCATAAAGGTGGCTTTGTAGCTCTTAGAACTTTTGTCTTTCATATTTCACCATCTCATGTAAATTAGACATTCATGCGCAGGAAGAGATGATCAGACAACTGATTAGAAGCTGGCAAAGAGGCTGAATATTTTTTTAAAAAAGAACAACTGAGAATAATTTTTGCTGTGGTTATTGTATGAGACACATTTAATCAAAATACAGTCATACCTCGGGTTACAGACGATTCAGCTTGCGTGTTTTCGGGTTGCGCACCGCGCCGAACCCGGAAATACCAGAACGGGTAACTTCTGGGTTTTGGTGCTCGCGCATGCGCAGAAGCGCCAAATCACAACCCGCGCATGCACAGACGTGGTGCTGTGGGTTGCGAACGTGCCTCCCACACGGATCACGTTCACAACCCACGCAGACGAAAACTTTAAGGCAGCGTGAGAACCACAATTCAGCAAGAGGTTAGGTGTTCTTCAGCCTATTTAAATCAATAAGCTAAAGCGTGCTTAAGTGCGCGCAGGATCGTAGCCAATATTTTAACCACAAAATTGAAGTAAAGTGCAACTCCATCACAGCCAGTGTGGCAGAGGGGCTAAAGTCTTGGACTAGGGCCTGGGAGACTCAGCTATGCAGCTCACTGGGTGACCTTTGGCTGTGGTCACTGCCTCTCAGCCTTACTTACCTCACAGGGCTGTTGTGGGGATTAAATGAGGAGCGGAGAGAACTATACTGAGCTCCTTGGATAAAAGACAGGATCTAAAGGCAATAAAATAAACAAACAAACTCCATGTCAACTGCTGGCAAATAAAAAAAATAAAAAATGTGTCCTTCAAAAGGCAATAAGTAGCATGATTACTGGGAATGGGCTCGTCTGTCAAGTTTCTCCCAGTTTCTCATTCTGCAAATCTTAAGTTCAGTTCTATGCATTTTGATGCCTCTTTCCTTTTTTTTTTTAAAAAAGCCCTCTTTTCAGTGTCCATTTCTCCTGATATACACATTTGGTACTCAAATTTGCCTAACGTGCCTGCTTTTGCAGAACAATTTTTCATAACACATTTTAATGTTGTCTTCGTTAATAAAGCCAAATTGCAGCAGGCCAGAAGTGAACCACTGCCTTCTTTTACCCGCCTAAAGCCAGGTGTGGAGCCATGGAAGATACAGTGGTACCTTGGGTTAAAAACTTAATTCGTTCTGGAGGTCCGTTCTTAACCTGAAACTGTTCTTAACCTGATGTATCACTTTAGCTAATGGGGCCTTCCACTGCCACTGCGCGATTTCTGTTCTCATCCTGAAGCAAAGTTATTAACCCGAGGTACTATTTCTGGGTTAGTGGAGTCTGTAACCTGAAGCGTCTGTAACCCGAGGTACCACTGTATGAGAAAACCCTCTTCTGATGTGTCCCTTCTCCAGTGATATTTCTGTCCTTTCCCTTTCCCTTTCCTATCTTTCTGTCCTTCCGACGAGGTCCATTACAAAAAAGTTTGCAGAACTCCCCTAGAGTCGGCAAGACTGGAACTTCCTTGAAAGACACTGCTCTGCTCTAGATGAGAGAAACCAGCTGGGTGAGCAAAGGAGCCTTTTGACAGCAAGAGGCATAACAAATCATGTGCAGAATCCGACCCCTACAGCACAGTTGCCTTGCAAAAGTTAGATAATTTGTCCACCCAGCCCAGTATTGTCCAGTCTGACTGGCAGTGGAGAGCCAGGCTCTTAGGCAGGAGATTTGGGTCACCCAAACTGAACTGTAGGCATCAGTCAAGGGTGTCAAAATCCAGAAGCTATTCCTGGGGGTGGGGGAAGGTCCAATCCAAGAAACGAAGCCAGGAGCCAGAGCTGATGCACACAGTGAAACATACCAGAGCCATGAGTACCACCCTGCGATGGGATGTTTGCCCAAGGAACAAACAGGAAGCTCTTTATGGCTCTTCCTGTCTAGGAGGAAGTGTTTTCTGGGTTTCTTTTCCTTCTGCCCCACGCCCACGGATTAGTCCACCACTGGCTGCATTCAAACTTAAGAATAAAATATCATTAAATGAATGAGCATATAATTCACAAACTCCCTACTCCATACGAGTGTGGAGGGGACTGGAGGTTTTCACTTCCATTTTTGATTAACCATAGTTTACTGTTATGCTCACACCCTAAATTATGATTGAACTCAACTACAGTCGTACCTAGGAAGTCGAACGGAATCCGTTCCAGAAGTCCGTTTGACTTCCAAAACGTTTGGAAACCAAAGCGCAGCTTCTGATTGGTTGCAGGAAGCTCCTGCAGCCAGTCGGAAGCCCCGTCAGACGTTCGGCTTCCAAAAATAGTTTGCAAACCGGAACAGTCACTTGCGGTTTGCGGTGTTCGGGAGCCAAAACGTTCGAGAACTAAGCTGTTTGAAAACCAAGGTACGAGTGTATAGTTTTACTGAAACAAGCCAGCCTAACTAACTCAGGTTTGAAGTTGGTTTGTTACAATAAATCTTAACAAAGACTGACCCGCAGCTTGACTGGGTTCAGACATCACACCAAACTACAGTTGGTTTAAAAGCCTCCAATCTCCGCCGTGAAATTGCAACAGAGGAAGAGAGGGAAGGGCAGAGGGGATGAGCTCAAAGCTCGTCCACAGAACAAGACCACCCTTCTTACATTATGACCTGTGAATTTTTCTACATAACAGCTATTTCCTCGTAGGTAAAACAGTGCATAAATGGACTCCTGCTACTGCAGAACTAGAACTATGTGTGATTAAGTTATTCATGTGTTTTGCAGGAGAGGCCCTTTAAAAAAATGCTTATTGTGTAGTGCCCTCAAATATAAAAAAGTCTTGAGACAAATAATTACATACTGAATAACTGGAGCTCTATTGCAAAATCTTATGGACATGTAAATTCCTTATGTAAAGGGTTTATGGTTGTACTTTGTGCCAAGCACATTAGATCTTGTAATACATTCTTTCTGAGTGAGGTTAGGGAAGTTTTCTCCCCACATCAATGTATGGAGTTTATCCTTGCAAACTGCTCCCCCCCCCCACCTCATGAATGGACTGAACTCAGTCTAAGTTACTTATGCTTTCTTGCCATTTCAAATCAGTGCAAAAAAACTAAGCCTCACTTAAGCCTCAATGGTTTTTCAATGAGATCTGAGGCTGCAATCCTATGATCATTTACCTGGTCTTGCTCCAAAACTATATGTTCCCATTAAATTACACGAGACATAATTTAATATTGTGTTCTTAGGTTGTAACCTGCCCTGTGATCTTAGGATGAAGGGAGGATGAATAATAATAATTCTGAAACAAAAATGCATTTAACAATGATAGAGATTCCGCCCCCACCCAGAAAATAATGCTCAATAATTATACCAGCAAAATGCACAGGTAAAGAGACATATATGCAGATAATCCCCTAAAACTAATAATTAGATATATTTGCTTTTAACCTGACCAGACTAATGAATGAAACGGAAAACCTGACATTGCGGGCTATATTTATTTATAGGTAATTTATGGACGCGGGTGGCGCTGTGGTCTAAACCACTGAGCCTCTTGGGCTTGCTGATCAGAAGGTCGGCAGTTCAAATCCCCACGACGGGGTGAGCTCCCGTTGCTCTGTCCCAGCTCCTGCCAACCTAGCAGTTTGAAAGCACAAAGTGCAAGTAGATAAATAGGTACCGCTCCGGCGGGAAGGTAAACTCTGTTTCCGTGCGCTCTGGTTTTCGTCACGGTGTTCCATTGCACCAGAAGCGGTTTAGTCCTGCTGACCACACGACCAGGAAAAGCTGTCTGTGGACAAACGCCGGTATATATACCACCCTATTTTAGTCTCACAACAACCCTGTGAGGCAGGTTAGGCTGTGTGTGTGTGTGTGTTTGGCCTAAGGCAACTTTCGTTGCATTTCATGGTTGAGTGCAGAACCCAAGCCTGTCATGGCCTAGTCCAAAGTGCTCTTCTACATCAGTCTTTCCCGATTTTGGTACCTTGTGGACAGGGTACCAAACTCCTATCAGTCTCAGACAGCATGGCCAATGATCAGGGATGAAGGGATTTATCATTCAACAACCAAAATGGTCAAAGGCCTGGAAACGATGCCTTATGAGGAACGGCTAAGGGAGCTGGGCATGTTTAGCCTGGAGAAGAGGAGGTTAAGGGGTGATATGATAGCCATGTTCAAATATATAAAAGGATGTCACATAGAGGAGGGAGAAAGGTTGTTTTCTGCTGCTCCAGAGAAGCGGACACGGAGCAATGGATCCAAACTACAAGAAAGAAGATTCCACCTAAACATTAGGAAGAACTTCCTGACAGTAAGAGCTGTTCGACAGTGGAATTTGCTGCCAAGGAGTGTGGTGGAGTCTCCTACTTTGGAGGTCTTTAAGCAGAGGCTTGACAACCATATGTCAGGAGTGCTCTGATGGTGTTTCCTGCTTGGCAGGGGGTTGGACTCGAGGGCCCTTGTGGTCTCTTCCAACTCTATGATTCTATGATTCTATGAACCTCTAGAGGGCACAATGTTGAGGAAGGCTGCTGTAGGGCATGTTGGCGCTCATAATCATCAGTCTGAATATTCTCCCGCAGAACATTTAGAGGGCCACAGGTTCCCTCACTCCTGCCCTATAGGTTTCCTCTATAGACCTCTCTGTCTTATAGGGTTTGGGGGGATGATTAGAGATACAGCAAACTTTGGCTCTGTTTGCTTATTGGTCTGCATTTATGATTTGGCAACACAACTCCTTTTTAAAAGTAAATTGGATATTTTGGGCATTAGCTATAAACTATGCATTTAATTGCCTTTGTAGAAGCCACCATTACACACACACACTTATATAATCTTTATGGAACTTGGCTGGTTTATGGGGGCTGAACTTTTTAGGTATTTTGCTAGTTCTGCTACATTTGCAATTCCCTGCAGGGCCTTGGTATGGAATGTGTCTGTGTGATCTTATTACACCTACTCAAACACCCCAAAGTTTGCAGCTAGTGCTCCTAGATGCATTTGGGGCTTTTGGATTTGTTATGCTTTTTTGGCACAATAAAAGAAAAATGAAACATTCCCCGTAATTCATTAAGCCGCGGTGGTACCAAAAAATTTTCAGCGACAGGCAAACCAACTTCAAGCTCATTAATTGCAAGCTCCTTTGCATACAAAGAAGCAACAATTATGCCACCCTCTGTCTGTGAGAACCCCAGCTCCTGAAACTGCTACAAGAGGCGATGGGCTGAGCAACATGATATAATAATAAAATAATAATAATAATAATAATAATAATACCCCCGCCCATGTGGCTGGGTTTCCCCAACCACTCTGAGCAGCTTCCAGCACATATAAAAACATAATAAAACGTCAAACATTAAAAAACCTCCCAAGACAGGGCTGCCTTCAGATGTCTTCTAAAAGTTTGTCGTTCTTTTATCTCCTTGATATCTGATGGGAGGGTGTTCCACAGGGAGGGCGCCACTGCTGAGAAGGCCCTTCTAAATGCCCTATTAAACTTCATTTAAAAGTAATGATCGTCAGCAAGCAAGATTTTCTCTGAAATATTCGTGATTGGCCTAGATCATGGGTAGGCAAACTAAGGCCCAGGGACGGATCTGGCCCAATCACCTTCTAAATCCAGCCCGCGGATGGTCCGGGAATCCGTGTGTTTTTACATGAGTAGAATGTGTCCTTTTATTTTAAATGCATCTCTGGGTTATTTGTGGGGCATAGGAATTTGTTCATTTCCCTCTTCCAAAATATAGTCTGCCCCCCCCCCACAAGATCTGAGGGACAGTGGATCGGCCCCTGCTGAAAATGTTTGCTGACCCCAGGCCTAGATCAAGACTTTACATGTCCAGCTGACCTTTGTCAACAACAAATGGTCGCTGTTTTTTGTGTTGAATATATGCTATAAGGTAATTTATGGACCTAACAGGTATCTAAAGGGGTGTGGGTGGCACTTTGGGTTAAACCACTGAGCCTAGGGCTTGCCGATAGAAAGGTCGGTGGTTCAAATCCCTGCGACAGGGTGAGCTCCCGTTGTTCGGTCCCAGCTCCTGCCCACCTAGCAGTTCGAAAGCACGCAGTGCAAGTAGATAAAAAGGTACCGCTGCAGCGGGAAGGTAAACGGAGTTTCCGTGTGCTGCTCTGGTTTCACCAGAAGCGGCTTCGTCACGCTGGCCACATGACCCAGAAAAACTGTCTGTGAAGCAGATAAACGCTGGCTCCCTCGGCCTTTAAAGCGAGATGAGCACCGCAACCCCAGAGTCGTTTGCGACTGGACTTAATTGTCAGGGGCCCCTTTACCTTTACCTTTAGGTATCTAAAGCCATTTGCACATGCAGAATGTAGGCACCCTATATATAGAAATGAGCAAACCAGTGATATTTTAGGGAGTAGGCTAGCAGGCAGGGGCCATTACTTACATCATAGGAGCCTACACAACACAAAACACTGTTGCTGTATGTAGGATTTATGTTATTTGTTTTTTATCTTATATTTTGGAATTGTACATCCAGTTTGGTTTTTTCCTTGAAATTTTTTTTGGGGGCCCCAAGAGAGTGGGGCCCTAAGCTATAGCTTGTCTACCTTATACGTAAATCAGGCACTGGTGCAGACCCAACATGGAGGACATAGCAGGATCGGAGACAGTGACATGGTCGAAGCAGAATTTCGGTCATTAGTAGAGACCAGCAGGGAAGGGGGGGTGTTGTTTAGCTGGTTTTCCAATATGGAGGTTGTGGCTGGTAACGAAGAGAGAGGGGGGCAGGGCAGTGGTGAGGCTAGAATGGCACTAGTGCAGTGGCAAAGCCAACAGGACACTCTCGCCCAGCCTGCCCTTCCCGGTTACTTGCAGCAATGTCCGTGTTGGGAAGCCAGGCAAGAAATGAAGAGCTGTCTCCTTTGGCTTAAAGATGAAGAACTCCACGAAGTGAGAGCAGGGGTCTTTATCAAAAAAATTCCTTCCCCCCCCCTTCTTTCAAAAGCACTTTTTATGTGTTGTATTTAAATTTAATAAATAAAGTTTTCCATCAACAGTGAGCAACAGACTAGGCAAGCATGTGACTCACCCAGTCACTGTCTTTTCCCATTATGGTGAGATTTCTTTAATAATAATAATAATAATAATAATAATAATAATAATAATAATAATAATTTATTATTTATACCCCGCCCATCTGGCTGGGCCTCCCCAGCCACTCTGGGCGGCTTCCATAGAAACCAAAAATACAGTAAAATATCACACGTTAAAAACTTCCCTGAACAGGGCTGCCTTAAGATGTCTTCTGAATGTCAGGTAGTTGTTTATTGCTTTGATATCTGCTGGAAGGGTGTTCCACAGGGCGGGCGCCACTACCGAGAAGGCCCTCTGCCTGGTTCCCTGTAACTTTGCTTCTCAGTTCTCTTTTGAAGCTTCTTAGTTTGCACCTGCATATAAAAATTAGCATATGCAAATCTGCCTCCTTTTCTCCTCTTTTGGGGGTGCTGCATTTAGTGGCCACCCTAGCGCAAAGGCAGGCTGGCAGCTGGTGATCAGGCAAAAACAAGGGGAGGCGAGCCAAGAGAGATGAGCCGCAGTACCACTTCTGGCCACCCTGGCAGCGGGCACTGCAGCACAGATTAGACGGCTAGCTCCCTCTGCCAGAAATCCTGCCAACACCCCTCTATGCAGAATTTCAACCCAGGCTGCGTTAAAGGTTCCACACCCACCACATAACTACGCCAGAGCTACAAACAACTGGCGAACCAAACTGAAACGTTACTTAACAGAAAGTGACACTTAAGAAACATGCTGCAATAACTCGCCATGCAGCTGGCTGACAGATGAAGATGTAAACATTTGATCTCCCGGATCTGGAGCATGAGGAAGCGTGATTAAACTCTTAATGATAGATTCAAAGTTTCCACCGCAGTTTTGCTACTTGCAATTAAGGACGCTACCTAAATAACCTTCCCAACAGCAGTTTTATGGAGCCTCAGCAGAAAAACATCTCCATTATGCAAGTGGAAAAATGCTTTGCTCTTATTTATCAGGGATCGGGCAGGGACATCAGGGATCAGGAAGTCCTCAAGGTCTCTCATTTGCCATGGTGCAATGCATGCCACTCCTCATTCTGCTATATGCATGGAGCCAGGCCCTGACTTCTCACTCACACTCTTATGGCACAGATGGGAACCTGTGGCCCTCTAGATCAGGGTTTCCCAAACTTGGGTCTCCAGCTGTTTTTGGACTATAATTCCCATCATCCCGGACCACTGGTCCTGCTAGCTCAGGATGATGGGCGCTGCAGAGCAAAAACCAGCTGGAGACCCTGCTCCAAATGTTCCTGGACTACAGCACCCATCATCCCTGACCGTTGGCAATGTTGGCTGAGGCTGATGGGAGCTGGAGTCCCACAACATCTGGAGGGCTGAGTTTGCCTATGCCTGCCTTGTGGCATCTGGCACTTCCCTGGTTCACAGATGGGAGAAGATCCTACAAATTATGTGATTTAAGTGCTGCCTTTTAACTGAACTCGCTCATGGGTGTCAAGGCAATGTGCCTAGCTGTTCATCCCTACAGGGAGAATCCTAATTAACCTATCAACTAATTTTAATAATTACTAATTACAGTAAATTTAATGGGGTTATGTAAGACAAATACATTTTTTTTAAAAAGGCAAACCAATTAATTTTCACACCCACCCACCCCGCTAATAAATCTTGGATATTCAGAAGATCAACCGAGCATGGGTTTGTACAAGTCTACCCATTCCAATCTGTAAACTCATTAAACCTCTGCATTGAAAAATAAATCAGATACAGGGAAATAAGAAACAAGTAACACACCAGAAGATAAGTCTCCAAGCTGGAAAGGGAGTCATTTTTATGAGCAGACCCAACATTTAGGAATGCGAGAGAAAGTTTCCGATCGTTTTGTTTGGGGAGGATGGAGGTCTCGCAAGGAAGTGCGATCGCAAATGGAAAAACTTGCTATAAAAAGCTTTTCTTCCATGAATGGAAGAGGAAACAACCGAGTCCTTTAATTGTTAAATTGAGAAAAGAGGCTTCTCCAATGTCAACTTTATAAAAAACGAAAACAGAGAACAGAACACGGAGAAAAGAAAAACACAAATTGGTCTGAGGTAGGCCACTTTTTCCACAATGCCCCAGACATTTTGAGGTTTTAGAGTCCAAATCCATGAACTCACTGCCAAGCGCAAGAGCGAAGGAGGTGTCATATGCCAAGGAGGAAGACAATTAGAAGGATGAATGAAAGCCTTCTGAGATAACAACTCCAGCCGTTTCCTTTTAATCTCGGATGAGCAGTCAACCTGGATGTTCCATATACATGCCAATTCCTGGATTCCCTCTCTCTTTCAAAAAAGGATTACTTTGCTCACTTAAAACAAAATGATTTGTTATCCTGGGAAGCTTGTTATACGGCCATGAGAAAATAAAATGTGTCTAAGGGATTCGCTTGGATTTGCAGAGAATGCTTTCATCCTATCCAACACTTCTTAAATGAAAACAAAAAGGAGAAGATTGCTAGGAGCTAACAGATCTTGGCTCTATGCGACGAGAAGCAGGAAGAAAGTCCCAGATTCATCACAGTCTTCTACAGTTTAAAAAAATAAAAAGGAGGACCCAGTAGCAGGAAATGGGAAAGGCTTTTGCCAGAAACCCTGCCATCCAGGGTCAACTCTGCTGGGCAAGATGACCCATCTGACCTGGGAAATGGTAGTGCACTATATTCCTGTGCCATCAAGGGTTGAGGAGGGAGAAAGGTTGTTTTCTGCTGCTCCAGAGAAGCGGACACGGAGCAATGGATTCAAACTACAAGAAAGAAGATTCCACCTAAACATTAGGAAGAACTTCCTGACAGTAAGAGCTGTTCGACAGTGGAATTTGCTGCCAAGGAGTGTGGTGGAGTCTCCTTCTTTGGAGGTCTTTAAGCAGAGGCTTGACAACCATATGTCAGGAGTGCTCTGATGGTGTTTCCTGCTTGGCAGGGGGTTGGACTCGATGGCCCTTGCGGTCTCTTCCAACTCTATGATTCTATGATTCTATGAGTGCCAGGATGAAACAAAGATGGATTTGAATACAAAACTAGGACACATTAGGCCCTGGACTTAGCTCCACCGGTGGCAGAAGAGCAGGGCCAAATCCAACTAGTCCAGATTGACTGCTTTGTGGCACAGGCCTTGCATATGTGACAGTCTCACCCATTCTTAGGAACAAACTCGGAAGCTTATCTTCAATCTTCAGAGAGGTTAGCCGCGGGATAAGCATGGCAGGGTGTGCGTAAGAAGCCAAGCCCTATCACCCCACTGCAATTAAAGAACAATTAATTCCGCCTCCACCCGCTATGGAACAGCACCAAAAACTAGTTGGGAGAAACAAGATTTCAAATGCTCGTGTATGTCCACAGTGTCAGCATTTGCATTCTGCCCAAGTTTTCCATTCTTCCTCGCTTCATTCAGTTCCGCAGCCAGGATGGATGCTTGGGTGTCGATTGATGATTTATCGATCCGTTACATGCTTTACCTTGCTGGCAGGAGATGCTTCTCCACTCTGACATCTAAACTCTGTTTTCTAGCAGTATATATAATAACTATATTTAAAGACTCATATAACTGAAGAATTAGGAGTCTAGTCTAACCATCTGCTATGCAGGAATCACAGCTTAAGAATCCCTGGCAGATGGCCTTCCAACCTCTGTTTAAAAACCTCCAGGAAGGTAAGCCCACCACCTTCCAAGGTAAACCATTCCACTGTCAAACAGCTCTCACTGTCAGTATTGTCTTCCTAATGTTAAGTCGGAATCTTCTTTCTTGTACAGTGGTACCTCAGGTTACATACACTTCAGGTTACATACGCTTCAGGTTACAGACTCTGCTAACCCAGAAATAGTGCTTCAGGGTAAGAACTTTGCTTCAGGATGAGAACAGAAATCGTGCTCCGGCGGCGCGGCAGCAGCAGAAGGCCCCATTAGCTAAAGTGGTGCTTCAGGTTAAGAACAGTTTCAGGTTAAGTACGGACCTCCGGAACGAATTAAGTACTTAACCTGAGGTACCACTGTAATAAGAATCCATTGTTATAGTTCCTATCCTCTGAAGCATGGGTAGGCACAAACTAAGGCCTGGGGGCCGGATCCAGCCCAATCGCCTTCTAAATCCGGCCCGTGGATGGTGCGGGAATCAGCGTGTTTTTACATGAGTAGAATGTGTGCTTTTATTTAAAATGCATCTCTGGGTTATTTGTGGGGCAATTCGTTCTCCACCCCCTCCAAAATATAGTCCAGCCCCCCACAAGGTCTGAGGGACAGTGGACCGGCCCCCTGCTGAAAAAGTTTGCTGACCCCTGCTCTGAAGCGACAAAAATACCCAAGTTTTTCCCATCTTCCATGTGACGGACCTTCAGATATTTGGAGATGGCAAACATATCACCACCTTACAACCCTGTTTTGCTATTGGTCCATTGCTTTCAATTTCCATTAACTGTACTACTTGATGGGTATCATATACATTTAAAAAAACAAAAACAAAAGGGAAGTTGTTCGGAAGGCATTCAAGATGTTGGAAGGTTTGTCCTATGCAGAGACCGGATTCCTCATCATCACATCTCTTGACTCATAAAAATAAATTGCTTCAAGTATCTGAAAGGATGATCTCAGGAAATATGCATGTAATAAGCCTTTGGCTTAAGCTCTTCAGGCAGAACGGCTTGCATTCCCAAACCTGCGCTTGCCAAGGGAGCGCCCACGTGGGGGCGGGGCATTTGTCAGTGAGAACTGGTGGGTGGGCGGTGCTTAACCCTCCCCCGCACCACCACATCAACCTCGTCTGCACATATGCTCCAGCCTCAAACACACTTTCCCCTCAGCTGGGCTTACTTCTGATCGCCAAGCCGCCACAGGAAGAATGGGCTAAAATGGGCAAGGGTGGGAGAGCAAATCTGCCGGGGAGACTTGGTGGCTAGGGGTGGGGGGAGAAGACTAAATATCCTCTTCCTCCCTACGAATTATCTCTTTCAAATGCCTTGGCCTGAGCCGGCCCAACTATTAGACAGAGTCAGGAGGCCGCCTTGGGCAACTGGCTTTTGGCATCATGAAAGGGCAAATTTATTACCACTATATTTTTACTTCTGAGGGTAGGGGTAGGTGGCCTCAGGTGCCAAAACTTGGGGACTTACTATGAACTTTTGCGGGGAGTTGTGACATTTGTTCTTCTGCCTCAGACAGCAAAATCTCTTGGCTCAGCCTTCCCAGGCCCTTACATAAGGAACCCTGTGTTTGCCTTGTAACATGTGCTTTATTCATTTGTTTAAGCCAGCCTGCCACCAATGTGCTCAAGGTGACATATGTAGCTGAAACTACTCAGTTACTTCAGAGTACAGTGGTACCTCGGGTTACATACGCTTCAGGTTACAGACGCTTCAAGTTACAGACTCTGCTAACCCAGAAATAGTACCTTGGGTTAAGAACTTTGCTTCAGGATGAGAACAGAAATTGTGCTCCGGCGGCAGCAGGAGGCCCCATTAGCTAAAGTGGTGCTTCAGGTTAAGAACAGTTTCAGGTTAAGTACGGACCTCCGGAACGAATTAAGTACTTAACCAGAGGTACCACTGTAGTTACAAAAGTTGTTCCAAACACCGGTCATATCAGAAGTCTTTTTAGGCCTCGTCACCTCTATGCTCAGTCAACCTATGCTGGCAGTGTCAATTCTATGGTTGGGTTTCTGATTTCTGAACGTCTGATAAAGCAAATAGAGACACCCGAGAAACAGCTATGAGCCTGGCTTCTCAAAGGTTGTCCCCAAAAAAGTTCCCGAAGTGAAAAGGGTGAGGGGAGAAGCACACTCCTCAGCATAGGTAGGCAAACTAAGGCCCGGGGGCCGGATCCGGCCCAATCGCCTTCTGAATCCGGCCCACGGACGGTCCGGGAATCAGCGTGTTTTTACATGAGTAGAATGTGTCCTTTTATTTAAAATGCACCTCTGGGTTATTTGTGGGCCATAGGAATTCGTTCACCTCCCCCCCCCCCAAAAAAATATAGTCTGCCCCCCCAAGGTCTGAGGGACAGTGGATCGACCCCCTGCTGAAAAAGTTTGCTGACCCCTGCTCCTGAGCTTCTCCAAGGATAATTAACGGCATGACAAGGATGAACCGCTCAGCTGGCAACACCCTCGCCCAGGTGTGAAAACTGGCAGTCACTTGGGCCCAAAGTGTAACGAAACACCTATAATATTAAGAAGTAGGCAAATTATCCCAAGACAATCCATCACAACACACAGTGTCAGGATGATTCATTAGGACAAGGAAACACTTGTACAGTGGTACCTTGGGTTAAGAACTTAATTCGTTCTGGAGGTCTGTTCTTAACCTGAAACTGTTCTTAACTTGAAGCACCACTTTAACTAATGGGGCCTCCTGCTGCCGCTGTGCCGTTGCTGCACGACTTCTGTTCTCATCCTGAAGCAAAGTTCTTAACCCGAGGTACTATTTCTGGGTTAGCGGAGTCTGTAACCTGAAGCGTATGTAACCTGAAGCGTATGTAACCTGAGGCACCACTGTATTAATGAATGCACACATTCAAAGAGCGATTAGGAAAGGCCTCGTGTTTCCATCGAGCAGCGACTTCAGACTCTGAAAGCAACAAGTTCGGATGAATAGCTTTTGACTTTCTAAGACCAGGGGTCCATCTTCATCATGGGATGCCCATTTAAGCATTTAAGCACGTCCCATCTCTTACTGTCTCCTCCTCATCATCAAAAATTATTTAAGAAAGAAAATATCTAAGGTTACATAATGTAAGAAGACCCCGCTTGGTCAGACCAATGGCCCATGTAGTCCAGGATCCTGTTTTCACAGAGGCCACCCAGATACCTAGGAAAAACCCACAAGCAGGACCTGCGCACAAGAGAACCCTCCCTGTCTGCAGTTTCCAGCAACTGGTATTCAGAAAAGATGTTGTCTCCATCATGGCTAGTAGCCATTGAAAGCCTTTTCCTCCATGAATTCGTCTAATCCTCTTTTAAAGCCACCCAGGCTGGTGGACATTACTGTTTCCTGTGGGAGCGGGTTCCACTGGTCAGTCACCTTAAATCAGCATGCAACCCCAGTGTAGCTTGTGACCCACTAGATGAGAATCAATGGAAGACCAAGGATGGGGGACCTGTGGTTCTCCAGATGTTGCGGGACTGAAACTCCCCACGTCCCCAACCATGCTGGACCGGAACAGATGAAGTCCAACTGCATATGGAGGCCCACGGCTGATGGGAGATGGAGGCCGACAACATCTGGAAGGCTTATGGGTCCCCCAACTGTGATACAGAAAAACATGGAGCAAGCTCAAGATTTGTCAGCCAGTGGCTAAATGAAGTGAAATATTGTTGGGCTAAGGAAAATAATGAAAAGCCTAATGTCAGGGGTTTAGGTGCAGAGGCACGGGCAAGGGAGGAAACAGAGAGCGAAGGGGAGGAGACAGAGGAAAGGATGAGTGATGACGACGACCCGAGATCTCCCAGTCTTTCCAGTGAATCAGAGGATTCACAGAAAGGAGCACCAGTGGCCAGGGCAAGGGGGGAGTCTAGGGAGGCACCCCAGGAAGATAGAGCCAGAGGAGACTCAGGGGGGAGCAGCTGGAAATCGGGACCAGCGTCACCGCCAGGAAGCAGGGAAGAGGAAAGGAGCCAGGAGGGAAGCGCTGGCAGCTCACCACAGGAGGGAGGGCAGGAGTCAGGAGTGGCCACACCTCCATCGGGGAGCGAGGAAACGGTTAAGAGGAAAGTGGAAGGTTGGGCGCGCGCGCCAAGTTCAAATGCAGAGGAAGGCGGCGCAGTGAGCAGCCCCGAAAGGGAACCGGGTCCTAAAGCCCGGCGCAAGGAGGCAGAAGGGTCCGGGTCAGCGTCAGAAGAATCCCGGAGGGAAGAGGCCCCGGGGGGTAGAGGGACCCAGAGGAGGACAGTCAGGAGGAAAAGGTGGAGCAAGGCTAGGATATTAAGTTGGTGCGCACGGGGCGGAGACTCAGACGGAGCCTCGCCGATCTAGCTAGTAGACGTAGAGCTGCAGACAGCAGCGTGAGAATGGAAACTGTAATTCAATAAAGACTTTTACTTAATGACCGCTGGCTAGCGTGATCCTCTGTGAGCTAGGATCTTGAAGCAGCTCTGACACCTAATCTGGCTGCGCATTTTTGGATGAGCATTCCAACTCATGTGCCTTTCAGTTTCTGGGAAGATTACATTAAAAAAGGAGTTTCTCCACCCTCTCTCATGCGAACCATAAAATAGATTTATGGCCCAGGTTGGGGGAAAGAATATTTAGGAAAATAATGCATCAAACTCATTTATTTTTACAACCAGGATTTTCTTTCTAATCAACACAGAGCCAAAGTTTGGCCTTCCACTTAATACTCTGGTTACTCTTTCTACTATCAGCCTTGCAGAACAGACTGCTTCCCTGGGGAAACTGCTGCAGCTGTGTGGGTTTGGAAAGTCTTGCCTAATTTTTAAAGGCAGTATCTTTCTCTTGAAGTACCGAACAAGATGCAACAGGGAGGGTGATCAATCCTCGCAGAAAACATTTGGCCTGGGACAGTAAACCTGAGACTCGTGGTTGTTGGCGTTCATTGGGACCGGTTGGGTATAAGGTCAACAACAGGGGCAGCCATAACAAATGACAGGCAGAGTCAATTCTAGTTCTGTAGCCATCTTCCTCCCTGCTGAGTTATTTAACACTGAGACTAAGCAGCAGTAAGTTGATAGCCAAATGCCACCTTCTAGACTAGTTCTAAGAAAGAAGGCAGTCAGGTCGGGGCTGCCTAACTTTGTTGGGGCCGGATGTCTGGAAAGGTGCCAGCAGAGGCTGGGCAATTCACCCTTCTGGAGGAGACAGGGAATGACTGACAGCCCATAAACACCACCCATTCAAACATCATCATGTGATTCATCCAGAGATCTTTATGCCCAGTCCCTGGTCCACCAGTAGTCCTAGGTCCACCAGTAGTCAGGATTCCTCAACCTCGTCCCTCCAGATGTTTTGAGACTACAATTCCCATCATCCCTGACCACTGGTCCTGCTAGCTAGGGATCATGGGAGTTGTAGGCCAAAAACATCTGGAGGGCCGAGGTTAAGGAAGCTTGCCTTAAGTGCTTTTGCCAGGCTTGAGCGTGTCCTTGAACTGTGATAACATCTCTTGCTTGCCTGGATGAGAATGGAGAGATGGAGGAGACAATGTCATATAAACATCTGGCAATTTTTTTGTATCTGAAATACAGCAGCTAAGAATTGCACATGTTGCTCCATCCACTTTTGCCTCTGTTCCCACTATCTGTGCTCTCCAACTGAGCTGGGTGCTTCCCTCTAACACCTATGAGGGAGCTATGGGTGCGCCAACCCTTCTGCCCCCGAAGAAGATTCCCCAACTACCTCCGCAACATCAATACTAACAGAGCCAGCGTAAGACCCATCAAAATGCAGCCACTGTGTACGGCCAAACAAACGCCCACAGAACCCACTTTTGTCCATGTTTAAACAAAGTTCCTGGGAGAGAAATTTGTCCTCAAGTCTCAGGAAGATCGAGAGCTAAAAAGTGTTTTCATAGGTTCATTTTATTCTCATTTTTAGGGGGATCACTTTAACTGCTCCAGAGAGGCTCATAATTTTGAAACGGCTCAGGAGTTTAAACAATGGATGTTGAGCCTGTGTTAATTCGAAACCCTTGACTCATCCTGCCAACCTCACTTTTTTCATATGTCGACATTTTAATATTAAAGAAGCAGTAAATCCATCCATCTGGGTGTGTTGGATCAAAGTAATATTCCTTCCTTTTCAGATCCTATACACACACAGACACACACCAAAAAAACAACAAAAAATACTTGGGTTAGATTGGACATTTATGCAAATTTCCACTTGATGGTGACTTTTATATATATATAAGCAAAAAAGAGAGAAAGGGGGAAAGTTTAAGTGTTGACTTTTTCACTGCTCAGAATTTACTCTTCCTCCAATAGGGGCAGAGCACATTCATCTATCTTGGAAAAGGGAATCCTGAGAATTAGTTGTTTTTTCTTGACAAAAGCCAACTCGTTACAGCTGACTGGTTCACAGTTTTTAGGCTGCCAATGAAACAGATCTATGTGTGTTTTTTATGGATAAGCTTATGGAAAATCTTCACCCTGAGGGACAAAAAAGAAATTCTATAAAAAGACACGAGAATACGTAATACAATAGTGTCTGCAATTCATGGTTTATACAGAAAGAACAGGAAAATGTCTGGCTAGGAACCTTAACAACATGTGAGGGACAATGATTTAAGGTTATGAAGAAAATATTACAGAGACTGAATAATGCCGTTACATTTAAATAAAGAAATAAGCTGTGTTCAGACAAATGCCCTCATATGCTAAGCACGAGTGTGTGGAGTACAATAACTTTATAGACTTTGTAGGGAAGGGGCCATAGTTCAATGGGAGAGCCTCTGCCTTGAATGCAAAAGATCCCAAGTTCAGTCCCAGGCATCTTCAGGTAAGACTGTAAGCAACCCCTGCCAAAAATCCTAGTTAATTTAGATAGGCAATACTGAGCAAGACGAAGCAGCAATCTGACTCAGTATATACCATACTTTTCCATCTATAAGACGCCTCCACGTATAGGACACCCCCTATTTTGGGGGGACTCAAATTTAAGAAAATGGGGGGAGATGGCACAGAGTTGTTGAGCTTTTTTCAGGGGGGATTGCCGAAAATCACTCGCCTGCCCGCGTCGCAAAATTCGCCTCCCATCTGTCCCCATCACCAGCAGAAGCTGCCAATCACCCGCCCAACTGCCAGAGCATCAGCCAGTCAACACCACCCATTGACGCAGCAACCAATAACACGCACAATAGCCGCTGACAGCCGTGGCAGCAAGCAATCAAGGAGAGACCCACTTTTTGGCATGATTTTTAAAGGAAAAAACATAGTCTTATACATGGCAAAGTATGGTATGTTCCTAGATAATAAACAGAGTCTTTCTGTATGATCAGCACCCCATTCAACTACTGTTTTCATTGCTTAACCCCAAATATTAAAAGATACAAAAAAAGAGAGAGAGATTATCCAAAGCTCATAAGTAATTGGTAAGGTTTATGAGCTATGGCCAGCCTACAAATTTTTGGGCACCAAATCACAAAGGCAGGCTCCAGTGTTTACAGAACTATCCTAGACAAGTCTACTCAGAATTAGATCCCACAATCTGGTGCCTTTCATATGTTTTGGCCTATAGTTCTCAGCAGCTCAAACCAGCAGCAGGTGGTCTCTTGTCAACGGGAAGCAATGTTCCACCTGGACTGTCAGAGGCAGCACGCCTCTGAATGTCAGTTCCCGGGAATCACAGGTGGGCAGAGTGCTGCTGCACTCATGACCGGCTTGCAGGCTTCCCATGGGCATCTGGGAACAGGATCTTAGACTACATCAGGGTCAGCAAGGCTTCCCGTGCATGGGCTAGATCACTCCCATGGAGATCCTCTGTGGGCCGGACTGGCGCAGTGTGATGCTGGAAATCGCGTCTGGTTATGTCTGCGGCGCCAGAAATCGCTTCTGCGCATGCCCAGATGCCAAAAATCACGCCTGCACAGAAGTGATTTCCAGAGCCGCAGACATGCGCAGACGCGATTTCCGGCATCTGGGCATGCGCAGAAGCAATTTCTGGAGCCGCAGAAGAGAGTCCCCATGCCGTGCTGCGCCAGTTTAGCACAGTGCATGGGGACTCGCCAAGCAGGCGGCTAGGTTCAGGGGCGGCTCATGGGCCGGTTAAGAAACCCTCATGGGCCGCTTCCGGCCCATGGGCCTTAGGTTGCTGACCACTGGACTACACGGACCATTGGTCTGATCCAGCAGGCTCGTCTTAGGTTCAAAAACATAATCTGAAGTTTGTTCTCTAAATCACTAATAAATTAATTGCTTACTACAGCAGCGATACTCTACTTCTCATCTCCTCCTAAACTACAAGACTCTCTAAGCAGTGATTTGACCATTTCACCATGAAAACACATACTGAGAACCAAGCCTTTCAAGTCCCACCAATCTCAAACAGAGCAATCTAAGCCCATATTTAATCCTCCCATTGAGATCAATAGAACTTAGAAGGGCTTTTCTTGCCTGGATGGCAATACTGCTCTTTAACTCCACCCTTTTCAGCAAGGTCTTGAACCACAGGGTTGGCAGTTAGCATTCAAGAGTCATAAAAGAGAGAGAGAGAGACCATCAAATTCAAATTGCACAAAATTATAAGGTGTGGGTCACTTGTTTGGGCATTTACAAGTCACTGAGATTAAATATCTGGGAGGTGGTTTGATATGATCTCATGGTACAAAGATCCCAAGCACCAGCTGCCCTCTGGAGCCCTAACGATGCCAGTTCAAGACGTCTCCAAAAATTGCATTTGTAATAGTCCAAAGCAGCTGTTTTAATCAGGAATAAAACTGGTTTGCATATCCATCAGCATTTCATAGGCTTTTGACCCTATTGATCAAAAGATATTTAAACTAAAACCCAAGTACATTGACTAGGGAGTAAACTGTATTGAGCAAAACATTTAAAAACATGCATAGGATATTTGCACAGTGCAAGTGCAGTGGTACATATTGCGGAGGATGAGGCCTCATTGAACCCAGTGGGACTTACCTCCAACTAAAATGGACATACGACTGGGCTCTGCTAACCCCCCCCCCAAAAAAAAACCCTGTACCTGCTTACACTACTACCCTCCAAAACACTGGTGTTTTTTTCCTTAGCACAAAATGCCTGCATCAGTGTAACCTGTTAACCACATCCGAGTGATCCTTATCTCGGCTTAATAAGCAGAAATATGAATGAGCCTTTTGCCTGCCCAAGTAAACTCTTTGTTCCTCCTTTCGCAGTGCAAGTGAACAAACCAGTCAAGATACAATTGCCCAAACTCTCCTACTGTGAAATAAGTGACATTAGCAGCCGCGTCCCATGCATGATTGCATAGAAATACAGAGTTCAGAGGATCTTCCTAGCACATGTGTTTAGGACCGTAGCCTAGGACAGGCTGGAGGATGTTTAGTTGAGGTGGAGGAGTCCCTCTGCACTGTGCTGCCTCAACCAGTGAGGGAGTTGATCAATGCACCCGCCCGGAAGCCAGCTGCATTGTCAATGGCGATAGCAGAAATCCCTGAAAAGGGTGTTTCAACCTGAAAGCTGGCATAGCAAAAGAGGAAGGTTTTTTCCCCTTCTTCCCCTGACCTTCTGCACAGGGGGTTGGAGTGCTCTTAAGATGATAATTCCGAACTGGAACGAAAATGCTGCCTGGAACGAAACTCTTCATTGCACCCAGTGGAGGCTGGGTCCATTAAGGTGAATGCCCCACCTGCCTGCCTTCTTACTTGCAAAAAGGTCTTTGGGGTGGCCCTGCCTGACAGCTTTCACCTCCTGAGTCTCAGCGTTGCCCTTCTAGAACTCAGGAGGGAAGAGGGTGGCGATGAAAGTAGAATTTGTTGGCTCTGCCTGCCATTGCCTCTGGCTCCACCTACTGTCTGGGTTCCCTGCCTGTCCAAATGGGCCCCAGCCACTACTGATCACATGTGTGCACACCTATTCTGATGTACTTCTGATGTACTGCTCCTGATTTAAGCTACCTTGCTGGTCTCCAGCATGTCCAAACATCCCTTAAAAATTGTTCCTGCTTATTTGCAAAGGACCCAAAGGCACCAGAGGCTGCTTTGTGCAAAATTACACATTTGGATGCGCTTATTATCTTGGCTCGCTGCCTAAAATGAGGTGCGCCGAGCAATATTATAAGCTCAGGTAAATGAGGCAAAAAATCAGCAAACTGATTGACCTAAAAAGGAAATGCTCCAGGTCATGGGCAATTTGCATTCCCCCCCCCCCCACAAGCCTACTACAAGAATTGATGAACAGATAAAACTACAGGAATATTATTGCATCCCTACTTGTAAGCTTGAAAACAACCACTCGCCTGGAGCAAGTAAGAAATCATCTTTACATGACCAGGCAGGGAAGTGCATGTAGTATATCAGAGAGAACACAGAACCTGCATTCATCTGAACCCCTTCTCTGTGTGTCCCCCTCTGATGCAGCTGCATATGGTTGCAACACAAAGACAGGCCTTTTTAGTGGTGGCCCCTCACTTGTGCCCAAGCAAGACTTATTTGCTCATGCACTTATTATTGGTTATTAATACCGAGCTTAAGGTTATAATTTAAGCGGCTGCTATAGATGGAATTTGACATAATTTTTACTATTTCAATTCTCTGTTTCATTGGTTTTTTAAAAATATTTTAATAAAAATTTAAATATATTTTTATTGCTCCTTGATCATATTGATGAAGGGTGGTACAGCACCTTCTGTTTCTACACCTGCTGAAAACATTTCCATCCTGCCAGGCCTATGCAAGAAATTAAAAATACATATTCCCAGAATGGTTAATTGATGCCTGTTTTTAACTTTCTTATGTAGTTTTCATTGTATGGTCTTACGTATTTTTGCTGTACACTGTTTTCACATAGTTTATTAAACAGCAATCTATAAACAATTTTTTATAAATAAACAATATTTTGAATCAATCCATCGCTTAATGGCCTAAAACAAGACCACCAGCTTAATGACTTTAACAGAAGAATAGACAAATTCATGAGGGAGAAGGCTAACATTGGCTATGCTCTGCCTCCACGGTTGGAGGCAGTACAGTGGTACCTCAGGTTAAGTACTTAATTCGTTCCGGAGGTCCGTTCTTAACCTGAAACTGTTCTTAACCTGAAGCACCACTTTAGCTAATGGGGCCTGCTGCTGCTGCCACGCCGCCGCCACGCAATTTCTGTTCTCATCCTGAAGCAAAGTTCTTAACCCGAGGTACTATTTCTGGGTTAGCAGAGTCTGTAACCTGACGTGTATGTAACCTGAAGCGTATGTAACCCGAGGTACCACTGTAATGGTTCTGAATACCTATTGCTGGAAACTACAGCGGGGAGAGGCTCTTGTGCCTGGGACCAGCTTGAGAATTTCCCAGAAGCATCTACTTGGCCCCTGTGAGAACAGGGAGATGAACTATATGGGCCCCTGGCCTCATTCAGCAGGCATTGGCGGAGCTTCATGCTCTGGCATGGGGGGCGGCGGGGGTGGAGAGCAGGTGGGGGCGGGGCTGGCGTGCATCCCGGGGGCAATGCGCTCCCCCCGCACGCCTCTTCCTCCGCCAGTGTCAACAGGCTCTTGTGTTCTTATGGACGAGCAGATAGTTTAAAAATCGCAAAAAGGTTCATTATTTTAAACCCAGATACTTACAGAAACTGTAGCTGGCAGGTACTAGTCCTTGAAGAGGCAACCTCCCTTCTCTCACACACACTTGAAAAAACATGCAATGTCTAAAAGAAGGAAAGTTATCTATTAGCTATTGAACCATTCAGTATCACCTCTATCATTTCTGATTGCCAGATTCACTTTCTGCAAGTGCTCCTGTTTCTTAACTGGCATCAAGGGACAGGCAGAAATTCACTGTATGTCAATGAAGAAGATGACACCTGTTGGATTTTTTGCCAGCATTCAGTTGGTAAGGCGAGGGGGAAATGCTAGGGAGGAGAGACAGGTTCAGCAACAAATCCTGCCTCATACCCTGTATTCACAAGGAAAGACCACACCTTTCGGATTCCTGCCTTGCTCACTCCTGTTAAAAACACAGCTTCACCTTCAAAGGGTGCATCTTTATTTGGTTATTTAAGAAAATTATTCCCCACCCACCATATACAGTAAGCTTAGTTTTTACACACATACACACACACACACACACACACACACACACACGACAGCAATAAAACAAATAATAGAAAAATAATAAACATGGTCAATGCAACAAATGATCTAACATTTTAAAAGCCTGGGAAAATGGTAAGGCTTTTGTCTGACACTGTGAAAGCATGAGAGTCAATGTGCAGAAGGTTACCACCAGTTCACTATTGGGTTTAAGCTTCTTTATCATTGTATTAATGTTATTTTACTTAGATGGAGGAATCCTTCTCATTTTATGCTGGAAAGCCCTCACCCAGAATATCTAGAAGGGAAGTAATTCCTGTTGGGTTTTTAACCTCTTGTTAAAGCCACTGTGGTGTCCCATCTGTTGAACACCGCTCCAATTGCAGGTATTTCTGGCGCCACCATTGTTAGTTTTCCAATGCCAGGCTAAGACATATTTATCTGCGCAGGCATTTTAAGTTTTGTAAGCTGATCATTGTTCAACCCGCTCTGTTGTTTTTAGCTGTCCTGTTTGTTTGATGGTGTGTTGTGTTATGTGTTTTTGCTTATGTTATGAGTTGCTTAGCTGCTTTTATTTCCTTTTCTATTCCATTCCATTCCCTGCCCTGGTATTCACATTCTGCATCACTGCGCGGGCAGGAAGGGGGCAGCATGCAGTCGAAAGAGCGCTGTGCCATATACAGTAAAGATGCCAGCTCTACCTGTTGGATTCCTGCTCCACGGCTGCAAGAGACTTAGCTCTGCCAGCAGGAATCCAAAGAAAGCCCCTTACCAAATAAAATAGCTCTTGTCCCTGCAGGCAAGGCAACACCTGTTGAATTCCCTGCGTCAAGCCCCCTTCCACCCTATAATACTGCAACCTTTCTATAGGAAATTGCACCTGTTGAATTTCTCCCTGCATTCCAGCTGTTGAAGGCCATGCCAAAGTACCAACGGAAGAAGAGCGGCAGGTGAAAATGATGGACTTTGCGGAACTGACAGGAAAAATCCGAAACCAGCACGATCAAATATTCCAAAAAGACTGGAGATAATTTATACAACATTTGAAAGATCGTTGTAAGCAATTAACGACACTAGTAGGGTTATCTGGACTTGTAATGAGAAGTGTTTTTTACCTTTCTATATTTATTTAAATTTTGAGGTATTTAGTAATGAGTTACATTAGAACTGGAAAATATATAGAATGCTGTGATATAAAGGTTAGTTTTGAAAGCCAAGAGGTGGGAGGGAAGGAAGTCGGCAGGCTCTAAAGAGCCAAAGAAGTGGATAATAACAATGTGATTATATATGTTTAAATGGAAAATTAATAAAAAATATTATTATTATTAAAAAAGGCCACGCCAAGTGGGGGTGGATGGGCTGAGCAGAGGACCACCATGCAACCCAAAGCATGCCTCACCAGGTAAGGTTAAAGGCTTGACCTGTTGGGTTCCTGCCTGCCTCACAGCTGCAAACTTAGGCCTGCCAGAGGGGGAGGAGTATCCAAAGAGTGCCGCATTATTGGAGGCGTCAAAGCCCACCCCCCTCACCACAGGCAAGGCTGGACCTGTTGAATTTCAACCTGCTCTGCAGGTACGGAGCGTGGGGGGGGGAATCCAAAGAAGGCCTTACTGGATAGGAGAGTGGACTCCTCTCCAACAGGCCTCTCCCACACACACACACACATTAACTGAAACACAAGAGCCCCCATTCGCCCCTCCCCACAAATATCCCCCCTCACTCGCTAACTACATTACATTCCTCACCCATGAGGAAGACGATCGATCGGCGATCTGCAGGCGATGCCTGCCCGGCTGCACAGCACGCAGGGCGCAGGGCTACACATGGAGCACAGAGAAAGAGAGAGAGAGAGCGGGCGCGCCGACAACACCGTCACGTGACAGGGACTCTGAGGCGGCTCGACCGCCTCTGCGGCAAGGCTTTCCCTGCTCCGCGGCGCATGCGCGGGCTTGATCCCTTGGCTGGGCTGCAGCCCGGCGCGGTGGAACGTTGAGGAATGTTGCAAATCTGGAGTTTTGGAGGGAGGGAGGGAAGGTGTTAATGGGGGCGCTAGCAAAGGGGTACGTGTGGGAGGGGGGTATTTAGCGGTAGGTGGAGGTGGCCGGTTGCAAAAGGAAAAGGGGGACACACTGCGCTTTTAATAGTTGTGTTCGATCAATCAATCAATCAATCAATCAATCCCCAGGTGTAGATTGGAGGACAAGCTGCCAGCACCAGTAGAATCTCTCTCTTCTCTTTACTGCTCTGCACAACTGTTAAAGGTCCAGTAGCCTTTGCATTCTTTTGCACGCTAAAAGGTAGAGCTCCTAAAGATAAAGGGACCCCTGACCATTAGGTCCAGTCGTGGCCGACTCTGGGGTTGTGGCGCTCATATCGCTTTATTGGCCGAGGGAGCCGGCGTACAGCTTTCGGGTCATGTGGCCAGCATGACTAAGCCGCTTCTGGCGAACCAGAGCAGTACACGGAAACACCATTTACCTTCCCGCTGGAGTGGTACCTATTTATCTACTTGCACTGGCGTGCTTTCAAGCTGCAAGGTTGGCAGGAGCAGGGACCAAGCAACGGGAGCTCACCCCGTTGCGGGGATTCAAACCGCTGACCCTCTGATTGGCAAGTCCTAGGCTCTGTAGTTTAACCCACAGCGCCACCCACGTCCCAGAGCTCCTACTTTGCACAAAAAAGGCTCAATGTTCATTCTTCCAGTGAAACTCTTTTAAGTCTCAAACCCAGAGCGTTGCTGCCAGTTTGCAGTACATTACTCAGCTAGATAAGAGTCTGGTCTGACTCTGTAGAAGAGAGCTTCCTATGTGAATCAGCCCTTTTGGCAAAAACGAAGAGGACTGGAATCATGGGGTTGTATCCAGCTAAGTCCTGCGTAGATTCATTGACATTAAGACTTAAGTCACATCCATTGACTTCAGTGGATCTAATGACTAATGTCATAAGGGGATGAACCATAGTTAGATCTAAGAAGAGCCTTGTTGGATCAGGTCAAAGGCCATAGAAAAGGGTGCATGATTGATTGATTGATTGATTGATTGATTGATTGATTTTCCATTCCACCTTTCCTCCAAGGAGCTCCAGGTGTCTGACCTGCAAGACAAAAATGTCTACAGAACCCTTGGCTACTGAAGGCCTGCTCCCCCCCCCCCTCCCCAGCCTGTGGGTTCACCAGACAGTGGTCCTTGGTGGTTGGGAGCCCATTTAATTTCCCACAATGCCCTTTACAAAGCTTCAAGAGGGGAAAAGGGGGTCTCCTAACCACTTTTAACAAACCACTTCCCAGGATTCTTTGCGGGAAGCAGTGACTGTTTAAAGTGGCAAAATACTGCTTTAAATGTATAGTGTAGGTGGGTCCTGAAGTTGTCTAAACCCCTTCAAGCCATCTTAAGTTAGCGACCATCACAACATCCTTAGTCACAAATTTTACACTGTGAACTATGGGCTGTATGAAGGACTGCCCTTTTGCATTTACTGAATCTTCTATATTCAGCTTCATTGGATGGCCCGGAGTTCTCTTGAACAACTTTCTCCACACTGTACATCATTTTGCATACCTCTATCACCTATCTATCCCATTACTCTTTTTTCCTAAAGCTAAAACCCCCCAAAATGTTGTAGCCTTCCCTCATAGGGAAGTTGCTCCAGTTCTTTGATTCTTTTGGTTGACCTTTTCTAGGTGTACAATACACTTTCTGAGGTGCACGGATCTGTGCCCAGTAATCTTCTTATTGTTATTGTTATTAATTATCTCTATCCCACCCTGCCTCCCAAAGGAGCCCAGGGCAGCAAACATCAAAATGGCAAAACTACCATTAAAAAACACAAAACAAGTAAACAAAAACAATTAAAACATTTTTAAAGCATTTAAAAGCAATCCAATAACTCACTATTACTAATCGTTGCTATGACTAGGGTCTTTCAGCCATCAAATGCCTGGGTAAATGGGAATGTTTTAAAATTTCTGCTGAAAGTCCATCATGAGAGAGGGAGAGATGAGCCTCACTAGGGAGGGCTTTCCACAGATGAGGAGCCACCACCATGACGACCCTGTAAGAACAGCCAGAAGTGGCATCAGTAACGGGGCCTCCCCTGCCAACCAGAGGGCCTGAGATGGTTAGATACTTGGGTCCACTGAGCCTCTTGGGCTTGCCTATCAGAAGGTTGGCGGTTCAAATCCCCACGATGGGGTGAACTCCCATTGCTCCATCTGTGCAGATGCGATTTCCGGCACTGCAGAAGTGAGTCGATGTGCTGCGCTGGTTTGGCACGGCATGTGGGGACTCGCCGAGTGGGCAGCACATGGGCCCATGTGGCGGATTCTGATCAAGAGTACTCCCTGCTACCGCATTTTGCTCTTTTTTTTTTTTTTTGTCACATTGGTCCCACTTGTGTTCTTGCAACACAATGCAGCTGTTTGGCCAACCAGTGCGTATTCATTTGCTGCGAAGCAATCCGTGGTTTTTACCCACACGCCATACCGAGCCCTTGGTCCGTTTGTGCCGTAGATATTCAATTTACTCGCGTTCGTGTTGAGGGCGGGGGGATGGGGGAGAGTCATAAAAACGATACCCGTGCTTTAAACCACTCAGAAGCTCTTTGGGGGCAAGGAGAAGGGACCCCAGGTTTGCAAGCGATACGGCAGTACTTAGCTAACGCTCAGGTTTCGACGGCACCCTCCCACCCCCTTCCCTTCCCTTGCTCCCCCCAGTGGTTCCTTTAGTCTTTCTGGGAAGCTGCCAAACACCTGTGCAGCGAAGAGTGCAACAAATATTCTTGCTGTTTAATTTAGCTTTGCACAGAAAAGGCTGCATTAGGCCTGATGTAGGCCTAATCCCGGCCCTCTAAAGAGGTTTAAAGCGCTCTGGTTTCACCTAATCCCGAAACCTAAGCCAGCATCTTTGAAAACTTCCATGACACCACAGAATGAGCAAATAAAGGGGCACTCGACTATTAAATTATTAGAAGGGACACAGTGTGTCTTTTGGATTTTCAGACTTAAAGCTCTCCCTAAGGAGCTTGGCCGCGGCCACAATAAGAATGTTTATTTTGCAGACAGCAGGGTGGGGGTCTCGCTGGCGGTTTATTATGCCGTGTCTGATTGCTTGGGTGGGTGAGTGGGAGGAGAGCGAGAGAAGAAAGAAAAAGTGGTAATATCGCTGTGTGGTGGTTGGGCATGTCGAAGAAAACGAAAGAAGGAGCATGTCTAGACATTGCAAGCTTACAAAAAAAAAACCCCTCAAAAACAACCACCCTGAGCTGGTTTCTTACTTTATAGATCGTTCAAACTGTCCAAAATGCCACATTTGAGCCTTTAAGCCTGATTCCTCATAATGCTAAATACGAGGGCTACTAAACAAGCAGAAAGGGAGCTCCTGGCAGCTTGCCCTAAGAGCAGCAGATTGAAGCACAATTTGGCTGGTAATTGGCAATATGGACCTATTGTTTTGCAGAATAGTAAAGGAGGACCCCTGCTGACAGGCAATTTAATGTGCTTAAAAAAATAAGGTTGGGTTAGAACTTTGCAGGGAAAGGAGGCTTTTGAGAGTTCTGCAGGCACTCTGATGGGTGGGTTTGGGTTTTTTTGCAGATATTCTGCAGGTATTCAATGCAACAATAGCACATTAAAAGGTAAAGGGACCCCTGACCATTAGGTCCAGTCGTGACCGACTCTGGGGTTGCGGCGCTCATCTCACTTTATTGGCCGAGGGAGCCGGCGTACAGCTTCTGGGTCATGTGGCCAGCAGGACTAAGCTGCTTCTGGCGAACCAGAGCTGCGCACGGAAACGCCGTTTACCTTCCCGCCGGAGCGGTACCTATTTATCTACTTGCACTTTGATGTGCTTTCGAACTGCTAGGTTGGCAGGAGCAGGGACCGAGCAACGGGAGCTCACCCCGTCGCGGGGATCTGAACCGCCGACCTTCTGATCGGCAAGTCCTAGGCTCTGTGGTTTAACCCACAGCGCCACCCACGTCCCCAGGGAATGGATACAATGGGATAAAAGAAGCATGCAATTTATTAGATTGACATGTCTTGATCTCAGCCATCTGTGATTGCATCTTGGCGACTCTGAGTGGGTAACGTGTACAAAAAAGGCATATATTAGCGTAAAGACTGGCCACTATCAATTGAGCAATGCTGAATTAACACCATGCATTTAAAGCACTATGATACTACTTTAAACAGTTGTGACCCGGAAGCTGTACGCCGGCTCCCTCGGCCAGTAAAATTAGATGAGCGCCGCAACCCCAGAGTCGGCCACGACTGGACCTAATGGTCAGGGGTCCCTTTACCTTTACCTTTCTCCATTGCCTACCTAGATACCTGGTAGATTTACCAAATGTTAAAATGAGGATAGCCTTTACACAGGCAAGACTAAACGTCCTTCCATCCGCAGACTGGACGGGGCGACATAAAGGATTTCCTCAGAAGGATAGAGTTTGCAGCTGCAACTCTGTTATCAGTAGAAGACATAATTCATGTACTCCTTGAGTGCCCTTTCTGTGACAATCTCAGAAACAATCACATCCACCCATTGCTAAGATCGCAGGAGGGAAGGTCGTCTCTTGCAAAGACCTGTCTTTTGCTGTCCAAGGTTGAGAGATATATATCCTGCACTTGTAGCTTCGTGGTGAATTTTGGATATAATGTAGATGTAAAAGATTTGGATCGTTATAAAAGATGCAGGAGGAAATGATTAATAATAGGGCCCACAAAGGGGAGGAGGAGGGAGTCCAGGAGATTCTTTGGAATCTTGTTTTTATGATGTATGTTGGATATATGATTGTAAAACTTTAATTTGAAAAACCAAATAAATAAATTGAGAGAGAGAGGCTTTAGATTTAGAACATATAAATCCATTGTTAAGGCTTTACAGATTCATATAGCAAAACTTAAGGCTGGGACGGGAAATACTGTATTTTCCCATGTATAAGACTATGTCCCCCCCCCCCCCAATTTTTAAAGTTTAAAATTGGGGGTCGTTTTATACACGGAATGTTGCAATTATTTATTTCTTGATTTGGGGCTCAAAAAATAGGGGTCGTCTTATACATGGGGGGCGTCTTATACACAGAAAAATATGGTGATTCATCCACTAGGGCTCAGCAAGTGGAAATGTAAACCATCATTAGTAGCAGTATTCCCATTATTGTTGTTGTTGTTGTTTGTGAAAACACAATGCTTGCTAAACACAATAAACCAAACTGACTTTTGGAACTGACACATTCCCCAGCTGGAGGATGGCCTTGCAAAATTGGGAGAAGTGCAAATTTGGAACGGTGGCTGTATTCCAGTTTGCATATTGTTTTGGAAAGAGCAAATTGGGTATTTCCATCTTTAAACGTGAACGGAATCCTTAGCTACAGATGATTGTTTGTGTGGAATGAAATAAGCCATGACCCTGGGTTTGGACCTAACGCTAAGCCAGGAATCATGGCCAAGACCAGCACGTTTATAGTTCACTGCAGGCATGGCGAAACTTGGCCCTCCAACTGTTTTGGGACTACAATTCCCATCATCCCTGACCACTGGTCCTGTTAGCTAGGGATGATGGGAGTTGTAGTCCCGAAACATCTGGAGGGCTAAGTTTGGCCATGCCTGGTTTACTGTGATATGTGGATGAGGCCACTATGGAGTGGAGAAACTGGCCCTCCAGATGTTGCCAAAATATGTGCCTCCCATCACCCTTGACCATTGGCTAATGGGAGTCCAACATCGGGGGGGGGGGCACAGGTTCCCCTTCCCTGCATTACATGGCTGATTAATTTAATAATAAAAGGTAAAGGGACCCCTGCCCATTAGGTCCAGTCGTGACTGACTCTGGGGTTGTGGCGCTCGTCTCGCTTTATTGGCCGAGGGAGCCGGCGTACAGCTTCCGGGTCATGTGGCCAGCAGGACTAAGCCGCTTCTGGCGAACCAGAGCAGCGCACGGAAACGCCGTTTACCTTCCTGCCAGAGCGATACCTATTTATCTACTTGCACTTTGACGTGCTTTCGAACTGCTAGGTTGGCAGGAGCAGGGACCGAGCAACGGGAGCTCACCCCGTCGCGGGGATTCGAACCGCTGACCTT
This sequence comes from Podarcis bocagei, assembly GCF_964188305.1. Lineage (NCBI taxonomy): Eukaryota > Metazoa > Chordata > Lepidosauria > Squamata > Lacertidae > Podarcis > Podarcis bocagei. The sequence continues at coordinate 13,290,864 of NC_138142.1, read as the reverse complement.
CTGATCGGCAAGTCCTAGGCTCTATGGTTTAACCCACAGCGCCACCCGCGTCCTAATAATTTAATAATACAATGCTTTAAAAAAGAAGAACTGGTGGGAAATCTTGCAGGAGAGTATAGCAGTGGGGACAAGGGGGGGAATCAATCACTGTTGCCTGCTGAAAAAAACCTTAATATGTGAGCTAGGAGGATCTATTAGAAGGACACTGCAAGATATGATAACTAGAGTACAGTTGATTTATAGCATAGGAGATGCAAGTGACTTGACATTATAGTGGAACTTCTCCAAATGGTTAAAAAGAAAGGAGAGGAGGATTTTCCTACTCCCTTAGCGGGTAAAGAAAAACATAGACAATGCTATCAGCTCCCCAGTCAAGGCCATCATCATAAAAGGATGGAAATATTTGAGAGCCTAAGTGGGAGTTTTCTTTCATACATGACTGTTCTGCTTATGAAAAGAAAACAGAACAGGCACTCTGAACTGGAAATTAAATGGTGGAGCTTAAAGAGCAAATCCATCAACAGATACGCCTCCAACCTAATATGAGGCCAGCCTGCAAATGGAGTCAGGGGCTTGGTTTCCACACTTGCGGCTCAGTTTGCTAAGCTCAAGGCCAGCCAACGACTTTTTGCTGCTTATGGAGGACACTATTCTAGTTCCCTCCATTCCACATACATTATTCAGCTGGAGTGACAGTTGAAAATTATGTCAGTATATTGCCCTGTATGGCCATTAAGATCAACAAGTGAGACCTGATTAGTCTTGCCACAACCTACTGAAAATCAACTTGTGGAGATGCAGAGGTGAGTTTTTCCACTGATGACCTACATCTTGAAAGACCTACATTGGCTCCCTGTATGTTTCCAAGCACAATTCAAAGTGTTGGTGCTGACCTTTAAAGCCCTAAACGGCCTCGGCCCAGTATACTTGAAGGAGCGTCTCCACCTCCATCGTTCTGCCCAGACACTGAGGTCCAGCGCTGAGGGCCTTTTGGCGGTTCCCTTGCTGTGAGAAGCCAAGTTACAGGGAACCAGGCAGAGGGCCTTCTCGGTAGTGGCACCCGCCCTGTGGAACACCCACCAGATGTCAAAGAGAAAAATAACTACCAGACTTTTAGAAGACATCTGAAGGCAGCCCTGTTTAGGGAAGCTTTTAATGTTTGATGCATTACAGTATTTTAATATTTTTTTGGAAGCCGCCCAGAGTGGCTGGGGAAGCCCAGCCAGATGGGCGGGGTATAAATAATAAATTATTATTATTATAAATTATTATTAAGACAGTGGCATTACAAAATGGCCACACTGCTGAAATATGAGAAGTCCCATCTGCACTGGCATTCTGCCGACTTTTGAGTATGCACCTGTTACCGTAGGTGTTCCCTTGATTGCCAAACCTGAGTCTACGGTTTTAAGTGCTGTGTTGTTTTAAATGGATTGTTTCATTATGCATTTTCATTGTGAATGTTTATATTTTAATGCTCGTGCAATTGGTTTTTATACCTGTAAACTGCTTAGAAGCCCATTTTGGCATGGAGCGGCATTATAAGTTATTTAAATAATAACAGTATCCTCCATAACACTGGAGGGCAGCAGGCTAGTTAGGGGGCACAGGGCAGGCTCTGTGGCACATGCAACTCTATCCTCAATTGAAATCTAAGGCCAGGGAACAACCTCCTTCTGCCTAATGATAGGGCCGGCCCTGGCTAGAACATAGTTTAGCAGCTGGGATCAAGGAATAAATTCAGAGAAAAGTCAAGTCAGAGGTGGCACAAATGCATAATTTCATACTTCTCTATAATGCCACCTCTGACTTGCCTATTCTCTGAATTTATTGCTTGTTCCTAGCTGCTAAACTGTGTTCTAGTCAGGGCCGGCCCTACAGTTAGGCAGAAAGCAGAGAGTGTGGAGAAAGCGGACAGCAAAAAATTGTTTTCCCGCTCTCGTTACTCAAAGACATCCAGGGCAGACAAAAGAAAAGATTTATTCACACAGCAGAAGTCAAACTAGATGTCAAAGAAAGAGAACTACTACTACCAGACTTTTAGAAGACATCTGAAGGTAGCCCTGTTTAGGGAAGCTTTTAATGTTTGATGCATTATTGTATTTTAATATTTTGTTGGAAGCCAACCAGAGTAATTATTATTATTATTATCTTTATTATTATCATTATCATTATTATGGGATTCACTCCCACAGGTGGTAGTGATGGAAGCCAACTTGGATGGTTTTAAAAGCAGGTCTGTCAGACAAATCTGTACAGTGGTACCTCAGGTTAAGTACTTAATTCATTCCGGAGGTCCGTTCTTAACCTGAAACTGTTCTTAACCTGAAGCACCACTTTAGCTAATGGGGGCCTCCTGCTGCCGCCGCCACACAATTTCTGTTCTCATCCTGAAGCAAAGTTCTTAACCTGAAGCACTATTTCTGGGTTAGCGGAGTCTGTAACCTGAAGCGTATGTAACCTGAAGCATATGTAACCTGAGGTACCACTGTAGGTGATAAGGCTATGAAAGTCCATGATGTGGTTTTGTTCTCCCTCCACTGTTGGAGGCAGTCTGCCTCATAATACAGTGGTACCTCGGGTTAAGAACTTAATTCGTTCTGGAGGTCCATTCTTAACCTGAAACTGTTCTTAACCTGAAGCACCACTTTAGCTAATGGGGCCTCCTGCTGCCACCACATCGCCGCCGCACAATTTCTGTTCTCATCCTGAAGCAAAGTTCTTAACCCGAGGTACTGTTTCTGGGTTAGCAGAGTCTGTAACCTGAAGCGTCAGTAACCTGAAGCATCTGTAACCCGAGGTACCACTGTACTAGTTGCTGATAATCACAGGCGAGGAGAGCGCTGTTGCGGGCGTCCTATAGGCACCCAGCTGGCCACTGTGAGAATGGAGTGCTAGAGGAACTCCTCTGGCCTGACCCAACAAGGTTCTCCTTATTTTCACACTCCTTCCCCACTCCTCCCCTTGCCTCCTACCTTCGTTAGCACTTAAGGTCCCGGTTTAATGAAACCACAGTTTACGGTTACACCAAGAAGGTGAATAAAGGCAGACTTCCAATCACCCCAAACTTAGCAAATCCAGCAGAGTATGCTTCCTCTGGGGAGTATGATTGCTATATCCAAAGGCACTGGTGGTGATGTAGACAAGCTTTCTAGGTAAAGGTAAAGGGACCCCTGAACATTAGGTCCAGTTGTGGCTGACTCTGGGGTTGCGGCGCTCATCTCGCTTTATTGGCCGAGGGAGCCGGCGTACAGCTTCCGGGTCATGTGGCCAGCATGACTAAGCCACTTCTGGCGAACCAGAGCAGCGCATGGAAATGCTGTTTACCTTCCCACTGGAGCGGTACCTATTTATCTACTTGCACTTTGACGTGCTTTTGAACTACTAGGTTGGCAGGAGCAGGGACCGAGGAACGGGAGCTCACCCCGTGGCGGGGATTCGAACCGCCAACCTTCTGATCGGCAAGTCCTAGGCTCTGTGGTTTAACCCACAGCGCCACCTGCGTCCCTAGACAAGCTTTCTAGAGAGCCTATAAATCACGGATAGGGGACCTCCAGATGTTGCAGGAGTACAGCTCATATCATCCCTGCCCATTGGCCGAGCTAATGGAGGTTGATGGCAGTTGTTTTCCAGTAACTTTTCGAGACCACTCCTGCTACACATGCTTAACCAGAATTAAGCTTCATTGTTTCTAAGGACACATGCTCCCCGGGATAAAAGTATATTGAATTGCAACCTCAGGTTCCAAAAAGCAGGATCTGTATCAAAGAAGCATATATTTTCTCAGCACAGGCTGTTGCAGTCGTTATATCGAAGTCTCTCTTTTTTTTACTTAATGCCATTTAACGGTCTCATAAAATCTTTACATGTGACTTGAGTCAGCATCATTAAGTTCTGCAACACAACCCTCTGAGAAATTTTGTTAATGCTCCTGTACCTCTTGCCTATTTATTTGTTCCCAAAACAGTACCCAACAGACAGACGAGAGTCCCTTTTCTTCAAGAACACCGGACGAGGCAGAATGAGAAAACTTCTCAAGGCTCAGAGAGTCATTTGCGTGCCTAAAATCAAGAGAATGTACCGTATTTTTTGCTCATTAAGGCGCACCGGACCATAAGGCGCACCTAGTTTTTAGAGGGGGAAATAAAGAGGAAAAAAGCCTGTCCGCTTCTCCCAGAGCTTCTCAGGGCTGCTGGGGGGAAGCCCAGGTCCCCCCCCCCAGCCCCAAAGAGCAAAGAAGCCAAGACAGTGAGCGGGATCCATCCCGCTGGCTGTCTTGGCTTGTGCCATAGCTGCGCGCAGCCCCTCTGGCTTTGCCTATGGCACAAGCCAAGACAGCCAGCGGGATGGATCCTGCTCGCTGTCTTGGCTTCTTTAGCTACGCGCAGCCTCTCCAGCGTCAGTCCCTTCTCGCTCCTGGGGAAAAGCCCGCAAGAGCGGTGTGGAGCTTGTGTGCGGCTCTTTGGGGCTTTTCCTGCCTGCCTCCCCCCTGCATTCGCTCCATAAGATGCACATACATTTCCCCTTACTTTTTAGGAGGGGGAAAGTGCGTCTTATGGAGTGAAAAATACGGTATTTATTTTAGTGTATTTATACACAGGTGTTCTGTATAACCATCCCTGCCCCTTGTGAATGGCTGTGCCCTTGTGGGGATGTCATTTTTTTAAAGTGCTGAGTGCAAGTTGCTTGACATCATTTTTCTGAGTCCCTTCTCAGGATCTCTAAAAGTTCAGTCTCAGAACAGAGAGCAGGTGGCTCATTATGTACAATTATTAGATTCTGTATTCTGGGTCTTCAGTGGATGGGCTGCAACCTTATCGAAGGAAAGGGACAGATGAATCTCTTCATTTTGGTTTTTCTCCATTTCTCATTTCTTCGTCACTTGTAAATTCAGTTGTGCACATTTCCCTGGCGGCTTAAGAAAGTCCCCATGAAAATTCATCAGCTTTTAAGGGAAAATTTATCCCAATACACAACTGTTTGTATTATTCGATCTTGCCTAGTATGCACATTTTTGCTAAGCCAATTTTCTTACCCTGATGTACCTTTCCATGCTGTTGCCATGTGTTTTTCTGTTATTTTTACTAATATGTGCATTTTTAATGCACACTTTACCCCAGCAAATTTGCCTGGCTGATTCCCATCTCTGCATTTTTTTAAAAATAACTGTGACTTGGCTGAAGAACTGGATGGCAAAATTCAGAGAGATGTAAATGTCAAAAGAAGGCAGCGTTTCATCATAACCTTTGTAAAAAAATAGAAGCTTTCCTTTTGGGAATTGTAGGGACAGAACTACCCAAACTGTATAGAAATTTAGAATGTTACTCACCCCAAAATGGAAAGAAGTCCCTGCAAAAGAAGAATGGATACAAAAACTGACGGAATATGCAGAAATGGCGAAAGTTACCGGAAAAATATTAAATCAGGATAACAAACTTTTTATAAAAGAATGGAAATGGTTTATTGAATATTTATGAATAAACTGTAAATAGCAGGATTATTGTAATAACCTGCAGTTTTATAAGAGTATATATTTAAAGTAGATGAATAAATGAGCAAATTAAGTTAATTTGGATATGTAGAAAATACTAAAAATAAATTTAAGGAACCACAGAAAGGGGGGAAGGAAGTCAAGTTCTGAAATGTCAATAAAATTATTGAAATGAAATCACAAATAATAATAATTATTATTTTTAAGGGAAGGCAGTGTTTCATATTGCTTGGTATTATCTGTGGTGACTGGAAGTGGCTCCCCTTGCCCGTGCTAAGAGATTTTGACTGGCGCAAGGTCACAGAGTAAACATCAATGCGGACCAGGGATTTCAGAACACGAGAAGAGGTCTGCTGGATCAGACCAGAGGCCCTTCCTACCCAGTATCGTGTTCTCACAGTTGCCAACTAGGTGCCCATGGGAAGTTAAGAAGCAGTATCTGTAATTTTCAGCAACTGGCATGCACAGGTATGCTGCCTCCAGCAGCAGAGGTAGACCATAGCCACTAAAGCTAGCAACCATTGATAGCTGTAAAGGTAAAGGTACCCCTGACCATTAGGTCCAGTCGTGGCCAACTGGGGTTGCGGCGCTCATCTTGCTTTATTGGCCGAGGGAGCTGGCATACAGCTTCCAGGTCATGTGGCCAGCATGACTAAGCCGCTTCTGGCGAACCAGCATGGAAACGCTGTTTACCTTCCCGCCAGAGTGGTACCTATTTATCTACTTGCACTTTGACGTGCTTTCGAACTGATAGGTTGGCAGGAGCAAGGACCGAGCAATGGGAGCTCACCCCATCACGGGGATTTAAACCGCCGACCTTCTGATCAGCAAGTCCTGGGCTCGGGGGTTTAACCCACAGCACCACCTGTGTCCCTACTGATAGCTTTACCATCCATCAATTTGTCTAATTCTCCTTTAAAACTATCCAAGTTGGTGACCAGCACTGCTTCTTGTGGAAGTTTCTTAAATATTTATTTATTTATTTATTTATTTATTTATTTGGTTTTCAAATTAATTTTTTTACAAACACATATCCAACATACATCATAAAAACAAGATTCCAAAGAATCTCCTGGACTTGACTTCTCCCCTATTGTTAGTCATTTCCTCCTGCATCTTTTATAATAATCCAGATCTTTTACAACCCAAAATTCACCATTAAACTACAAGTGTTATTCCAATCCTACTAATAATTTTTAACTGTTTACTGGTTTTTAAGACAAATTGTAAATTTCCCCCATTCCTTATTAAAACTTTGGTCTTCCTGGCTTCTGATTCTTCTGGTCATTTTTGCCAATTGGGGCATAGTCAATCAACTTCATCTGCCATTCTTCTCTGGTCGGGACTTTATCTTCTTTCCATCTTGGGGCCAATAACATCTGCGCAGCCGTGGTCGTGTACATAAATAGTCTTTTCTGCTCCCTTGGGATTTCGGCACCTACAATTCCGAAAATAAAGACTTCAGAAGCCAAAGTCTTGTTGGAGTTTAACTATTTACAATGTACCGTGCGCCTTCTGTGTGACTTGAATCTTCATCCAGCTTCATGTCAAGCTTCTTAGATCATGTACACACTCCCATTTGAGTTCACACCCACTACTGGTTAATCACAATTTGTTATTTTGCGTGTTTTGATGCCGTTTTCCCCAAACCAGCTTGAATCCAAACTGAGAGGGGAGGAAAACAACTGGCAGTGTGTACGCAGCCTTAGTTCCCAAACTCTAACCATTGCAACACACTGCCTTTGATGAGGTTTCCCTGGATCTGAGCAATTGCCCCAACGCGTCCAGATTTTGTTAACAACCTTGAGAACTAGGAAGCCGATTTCGATAGAGAATGAAAGAACACGCTGGTGTTCTCAGGGTGACTAATTTGGCACCAGTTGCCAGATTTTGTCCTGGTGCAGGTAACACAAAACCTTCATAATTGCAGCCTGTTAAAATCGCTGCCAACATATGATATAAGCACACAAATACTTTGGCCATTGGCCAATAAACAGTACTATTAAAATTTAGCCAAGATCAGCAAAATCTAAGCAAAATGTTCAGCAGCGGCTCTGAACTGAACTTAAACCTAGTATATCTCTCATCTTATTTTTAATCTTAAAATAAAGATTAACAGCCCCTAGTTACGTAGATCTTTGTTGCAGGGAAAAGTAAATAATATGTGCTTCATTTCTCCGTCTAGATGTTGTCGATCGCCTTCCTTGCTGTTGATGGTTGGTAATAATGATTAAAAAATGGAAAGTTGATTTTCAGTGTTAATTTTGTAGAGAGAACAAATGCTCTTAATGAAAGACACACACACACACACACGCACACACACACATTGCCACCAGGCAGTGCAATATAAGTGCAGCAATTATTGTATTAGTCAAGTTGTTGAGAAGTTCTGTAGAACCAAGGGCTGTTTCTGCCTCCCCTTCGCTCTTAAAAAAAAAAAAGCAACATTCTTTATTATTTGGCACGTTTTCTGATGTAACAATTAAAAACCTGCTTTGGGCTTCAAAACAGTTGCCAAAATCAGACACCCTTTCCCTGGGGGGGGGGGAGGCTTTGATTAGCTAGGAAATAAAATCAAAGTGTTTACTTTTGAGTGTTCACCTATGTCTTGCTTGGGTTTCATGCAAGCTAATAGAAGCGTCCTGAAACAGTGTGCTTCAACCTTGGGTCTCCAGGAATTGTTAGATTACAACACCCATCACCCCCAGCTAGATAGCAACTATGGAGATATGCATGCTCGATTTCAGTTTCTCATTTTTCCAATTTTAAGCTCAGTTCTCCGCATATCCACATCGGTTTTTAATTATTAAAAAAAGAGTCCTCATGAAAAATGCAGCATTTTAGCTAGTCAGTTTGTGTGTAGACCACAGTGGCACCGTAACTTTTTTTCTCAGAGCCACTTGTTTAGAATACAGTGGTACCTTGGGTTACCTACGCTTCAGGTTACAGACTCCGCTAACCCAGAAATAGTGCTTCAGGTTAAGAACTTTGCTTCAGGATGAGAACAGAAATTGTGCTCCGTCGGCACAGCAGCAGCAGGAAGCCCCATTATCTAAAGTGGTGCTTCAGGTTAAGAACAGTTTCAGGTTAAGAATGGACCTCTGGAACGAATTAAGTACTTAACCTGAGGTACTACTGTAAGAATTTGCTCTCGCCACACCGAATTTTTTATTGATAAGAAAATGCATTGGAAAACAAAAATAAACAATGCCTTGCGGTGCTTGATTTATATAACACAGAACACAACCACTTTTTAATAGCGTCTCCACCCCCATCGTTCAGCCCAGACACTGAGGTCCAGCACCGAGGGCCTTCTGGCGGTTCCCTACCTGCGAGAAGTGAGGTTACAGGGAACCAGGCAGAGGGCCTTCTCAGTAGTGGCGCCCGCCCTGTGGAACGCCCTCCCTTCAGATGTGAAGGAAATAAGCAGCTATCCTATCTTTAAAAGACATCTGAAGGCAGCCCTGTTTAGGGAAGTTTTTAATATTTAATGCTGTATTGTTTTTAACACTCGAGTGGGAGCCGCCCAGAGTGGCTGGGGAAACTCAGCCAGATGGGCGGGGTATAAATTATTATTATTATTATTATTATTATTATTATTATTATTATTATTATTATATCTCAGGACACATGGAAAGTATAAAACAATGCAGCTGCATAACAGCAGGAATTATTCCCAAAATATAATTAATAAACGAGTTTTCCCTAGCCCTTTATCTGAACGGCGATTCTGCATCACAGCTAGGATTGACCTCGGTATCACCTGATGCTCTTACTCTCATTTTGGGAGGGGAAATCTATCCATATTCTGCAAATTAGATAGATGATAGATGATAGATAGATAGATAGATAGATAGATAGATATAGATAGATAGATGATAGATACTATAGTATGCTACACAACACTGAATGCTTAAATGTTTCTTTGATTGCCCTTGAATCTCCTTTCCTGCTATACCAATGTGATGTGCCAGATGTAGAAAACCAGATGTAGACCATGGGTAGCCTACATGGTCTCTCCAGATGTTGCTGGACTACAGGACCCATCAGCCCCATAGTCGATGGTCAGGAATGATGGGAATTGTAGTCCAACATCTGGAGGGTGCCATGTTCGCTGCCCCTGGTGGAGACAACACCATTTGTCCATCTTCTTCTTCTTTGGCGATCACTCGTAGTCAAGTAAGATTGTCTTCCATGAACACAGTTTTAACTATGAGTCTGTAGGTGACTGTGGAGGCCAATTCTGGATCCACATGTCCTTCCACAGTGGGTACATAGGTTTCTGGGTGGGAGTTGATCACGGTGAGGGTTTGCCAAGCGTGCCTTCCTCTTTGCAGGTTTCTCCCTTGCGTCCTGAGTTCAAGCGTCTTCGAAGCCCACAACACCTTTGGTAAAGGCTGTTCTCCAACTGGGGCGCTCGCAGGCCAGTGTTTCCCAGTGTTTTGTCGACACTGGCAGAAGCTCTCCAGGGTTCCAGGCAGGGATTGTCTGCTGGAGATGCCAGGGATCAAACCTGGGCCGTACCATTGAGCCATGATCCTTCCGTGTGAGTAACAGCAGGTCTCAACAGTGTATATATTACCTTCCTACATTCCGCACAGCATAGCGTTCAGAAACCCTTGGTCTAGCTCTGGAGGGAGTTTGCTTTGAGTGACCCTCTTGCCTTTTGAACAATGAAATGTCAGGGCCATGGAAATGTTTTCACTTGTGCAGTCAGTTCCTTCATGCAAACAGCTGACAGGGAAGAAAAAGATTCCTGAGAAGTGGAAGGGAAACAAAACTTGGATACCGAAATGGAACCAAACTCTCCTTATTTTTCTTCCTGTGTTAACAAAGTGGGAGAAGGCTATCCCTGTCTGAGAGACATTTTTATTTAATTTTTTGGCATTAGAGAAGGAAGAGAATGTTTCTTGCACTTTTACCCTCCTGCACTTATTATCCTTGCTCTGGAAACCATTTAGGCCAGAGGTGGGGAAAACCTTTTCAGCCCAAGGGCCACATTCCCTGCTTGGCAAGTTTTCAGGGTCCGCATGTGAAAGGGTGTTTTCCAGGGTCCTGAAGCTGAGGCTCCAATACTTTGGCCACCTCATGAGAAGAGAAGACTCCCTGGAAAAGACCCTGGTGTTGGGAAAGATGGAGGGCACAAGGAGAAGGGGCCGACAGAGGACGAGATGGTCGGACGGTGTTCTCGAAGCTACCAGCATGAGTTTGACCAAACTGCGGGAGGCAGTAGAAGACAGGAGGGCCTGGCATGCTCTGGTCCATGGGGTCACGAAGAGTCGGACTAAACAACAACAACATAGAATAATAGAATTATGGAGTTGGAAGGCACCCTGTGGGGTCATCTAGTCCAACCCCCTGCAATGCAGGAATCTCAGCTAAAGCATCCATGACAGATGGCCATCCAACCTCTGCTTAAAGACCTCCAAATGAAGCAGAGTCTACCACCTTCTGAGGGAGTCCATTCCTCTGTTGATCAGCTCTTACCATCAGAAACACATTACTGTTATTTGGTCGGAATCTCCTTTGAATCCATTGGTTTGGGTTCAAGCTTCCTCCATCTTCCATGTGACAGCCCTTTACGTATTTGAAGAAAGCTGTTGTATCACATCTTGGTCTTCTGTTCTCCTGGCTGAACCAACTCTCTTAACCGTTCCCCATAAAGCTGGGTTTCCGGACAATTTATCATCTTGGTCTCCTCCTCTGCACATGGGTAGCCAACACAGTGCCTTCCAGATGTTGCTCTACTACACTTCCCATCCTTCCTGACCACTGGCCATCCTGCTGGGGCTGCTGGGAGTTGTAGCCCAAGGTCTGGAGGCCACCACATTGGCCTTCATAACTGTGACTATTCAGCAGCGGAACATACTGTCACTGGAAGTATTGAGGCAGAGGCTGGACCTCTCAGGGATGCTGGAGGTGCAACTCTATGATCCCAAGGTATAGGTTAATTTTTAGGGATGGGTGTTACAGACTTAGAAACAAAAGCAGGTAAGTGGGAGGACCTGTATAATATTATGCATGGTATGTAAAAAGTCAGAAAAAAAATACTTTCCGCTTCCCTTCTCTCATAATACTGGAATTTGGGGCCATCCACTGCAGCTGAATTTTGGGAGGTTGGGGACAGTTAAAAGGAAGCACTTCCCACAAGTTTAGAATCTCTTCTTTAGATTTGGTAGGGACCACAAGAGTCATCTAGTCCAACCCCCTGCCATGCATGAATCTTTTGCCCAAAGTGGGATTCAAACCCACAACTGTGAGCTTAAGAGCCTCATGCTCCATGAATCGCACTATTCTTGCCTACAGAGGGAATGAGTTGTGTGTAGAAACCAGCCTATTGTGCAAAAATAAAATTTGCATGAGCTGCCCCACCCATTTTTTGTATCTGAGCCCACTGCCCCTTGTATGTGGCCCCAAGGGAGCACGGCTCTCAGGCCCCCCCAGGGCCCCTGCCCTACAGCTTTGCAGAAGGACACTGCAGCTTCCGAAACTGTCTCTCCTCAGATTCTTCTGAACTTCCCGCAGTGTCAAATGAGACTGAAAGAACCAGAGAATTACTTGTCATCACAGCATCGGCCGTGTTGCACATCGGTGCGTGAGCGATTTTCTAACACCGCCTGAACCATCCCTTTTCAAACGATGCCACTGTAATCTGAAAGAACATGTTTTTATGGCACAGCGGTGCGTCATTCGTGTGTCAGGATCAAACCTGCTCTAGAGGAAGACATCATAATTACTGTTTCGTGGGGTGGGGGCAGAGTCAGGGACGCGGACTTAGAAAAAATATTGGGGGGGCCCGGGAAAGCTCATGAATAATAAATAAGCTCATGAATATGCAAATAAAGTGGCTCCGGCCCTAAATAGGGCAAGCCACGCCCCCCCAGCCAGCCGATTGGCTGGCTGGGAGGTGTGGCCAGTCGGGATTCCCCTGTTCTCGCGGGATTTCCGGCAGTGCCTCCGATTAGGGCGCGCGGCTGGCTGGCTGGCGAAGGAGCAGGTGAGGAGGAGGCGGGGGACGGCGGCGGCGCTCTGCTGAAAGGGCGCCCGCCCGAGATTATTGGGGGGGCTGAGCCCCCCCAAAAAAAATTTTGAGGGGGCTCGAGCCCCCTCAAGCCCCATGGAGTCGGCGCCTATGGGCAGAGTAGAAAAGGGTTGAGTTTGGCTTCAGAGATCATTGTTTGGACTTGGGTGGGGAGGAGCAGGAGGTCTCTGCTGCGACATGAATTGTCATTTCCTTTAATGGATCTTGCTTGTATCTAGGTTAATTTGATGAAGAAAGGACTTTGCAGGCTGTGCTCTAGCGAAACCTGAGGCTGGCGGTGTGTTATAGCTCAGCACATGAAAAGCACAGCCAGATCTGTACAATGAAGGGAGCTGTTATGTACTGAGTTGAATAGGATCCAAAATGCAGCAGTGTGATTGGTCCTAGAACAATAGGATCCAAACTGCAGCAGTCTGATTGGTCCTAGAACAATAGGATTCAGAATGCAGCAGTCTGATTGGTCCTAGAACAATGCAGCAGTATGATTGGTTGGCAGGAACCACCCAATCATGCTCCAGATAGAAGTGAATCCACAACCTGATTGGCTTACAGTAGAATTCCGGAATTAGCCAATCATGTGCAGCCCATTGTGTAAATAATGTATATAAAGCAGATACTTTGAGGGGACTTCATTCATTCCTCCTCACCACTATGAGCTGAATAAAGAGCATGAAATCACTTTGCGACTCTGAGTATATTTCAAGAATGTAGCAGTGTGATTGGTCCACAGGAGCCACCCAATCCAGCTCCAGGTGGAAGTGAATCCCCAACAGGAGAATCCCGGAATTAGCCAATCACGTGGGGCCCATTGTGTAAATAATGTATATAAAGCAGACATTCTGGGGGAACTTCCATTCCTCCTCACCACTATGAGCTGAAGAAAGAGCATGAAATCCACTCTCAACTCCGAGTATATTTCAGGAGCCAATCTTTCTGGCTACAGACTCCTGCTTTGAGGTTGGGGGTTGGCACCAATCTAGCCAGGGCCAGATTTAGGTTTGATGAGGCCCTAAGCTACCGAAGCAGGGGCCAGCAAACTTTTTCAGCAGGGGGCCGGTCCACTGTCCCTCAGACCTTGTGGGGGGCCGTACTATATTTGGAGGGGGGGGGATGAATGAATTCCTATGCCCCACAAATAACTCAGAGATGCATTTTAAATAAAAGCACACATTCTACTCATGTAAAAACACTCTGATTCCCGGACCGTCCACAGGCCGGATTTAGAAGGCGATTGGGCCGGATCCAGCCCCCAGGCTGAAGGTAATGGGTTCCTTTATATGCAGTGGCATAGCGTGGGGGGTGCAGGGGGGGCTGGCCGCACCGGGCGCAACATCTGGGGGTTAGGGTTAGGGGGCGCAAATCCACGGGTTAGGGGGCGCAAATCCACGGGTTAGGGGGCGCAAATCCACGGGTTAGGGGGCGCAAATTACTTGCCTTGCCCCGGGTGCTGACAACCCACACTACGACACTGTTTATATGTCCAGCTGTCCTTTGTCAACACCAAATTGTTGTTGTTTTTTGTGTTGAATATATGCTATATGGTAATTTATGGACCTACTAGGTATCTAAAGCCATTTGCACATGTTGCCATGCAACCAGATCATGCAGAATGTAGTCACCCTATATATAGAAATGAGCAAACCAGTGATATCTTAGAGAGCAGGCTAGCAGACGGGGCCCATTACTTCCATCATAGGAGCCTACACAACACAAAACACTGCTGCTGTGTGTAGGTTTTATTTTATTTGTTTTTTATCTTGTTTTGGAAATGTACATCCAGGTTTTTTTATTTAATTTTTTGGGGGGGCTCCCAAGAGAGTGGGGCCCTAAGATATAGCTTGTTTAGCTTATACGTGAATCTGGCCCTGAATGTAGCTCACACCCTGCCTGACAGCCTCCACAATCCTGCATCTCAGAGGCATAACTTATTCCTTGGCAATTGCCAAGAGACAAGAGCATAGGTGAAAAATCTTCCCGTCACATCTTCAGCTCTTCGGGTTGGGATCCAGTCAGAGAGGCGATGCTGAATATCGACTTGGAAGCATTTTCAGACCTGTTTGTGTCCACCTACCTTTATTCATTTGTGGAAGGAATTGTTTACGACTGTCACACAGCAGTGAAACTCAGTAGAAAAGAGGGGAAAAGCCCAGCTTCTTACAACGATTAATGACCGACACACAGAGAGACACATATAGTATGTATTTTGATTTTTGATTTTATATCATCCTACCGCACCACAGGAGACATGAATTTGGATTACTCTCAAGAGATAAATCTCACAACATCATGTTTCCTGTTGTGTGAAAACATTGGCTGCAGGATACAATCCTACCAGCTAAAAAATTATGTAATGTGAGGGGGACCGACCATTCTCCCCTATTGTTGTGTATGTAATAAAGGGGTACCAGTCTACTGAAAATGTGTCTTTTGTTTTCATTTCCTTTGGTATTTTTCTTTTATTGGTTAGCTTTTTCTGTTAATGCTAGTGGCCAATATTTCTTGGACCATGAAGTCAGTGTGGCACTCTGCAAAAGCTTCCAGTATCCAGCTATCACTGGTCTTGCTGCTAGCAATAATGGTTCAAGACAGGATTTAGAGTGCAGATCTGCATTATCTCCCAAAGAAAGGTCAAGGAATGCCAACTCTGGACACCTGATGACATTTTGCCTCATTATTGCTTCGATTTCCCTGAACATCTCCTCCTCAAACGTTTGTGTAGATGCAACCCTAGCGATGTACATCCCTTTCAATAGGTCGGACGGTGGGCAGAACCAATGGGAGCCAAGTGGGGAAAGTTTCCTTTTTGTGTGTGTTCTTCTGGAGATGGCAGCCATTTTGTGTTAGGCCACACCCATTCCGGCAGCCATTTTGTGACTGGTGCCCTTTCTCAACATTCAAAATGTGTTGCCAGATGTAAAAAAGGTTGCCGGCCCTTTGTATGCTCTGGTTGGATTTCCAGTTGGCTTCTGAGGTCTTTTAAGATCGCTGCAGTCGAGCTGTGTGTTTCCCATTTAGCATTTTGGAGGGTGCCCAAATTCATCTTGGGCTGCAGCTTAAGCCGGGCATCAGCCTCGCAGATGTGGAAACCACAATCCCATTTAATATGAGCTTAGATGAGAAATGCAAAAAATAACCCTTATAAATAAAGAACAGACCTGTGGGATATTTGTTTCTAGTTTTTTTTTAAAAAAAAAACAAAAACCGACGACCTGTATAATAGACCCCATTCAATATGTTTGTTTTATTTGGTTTGGTGACTGACGTAAGTATTTTAATGCCTCCAGTAAAAAAAGTTGAATCCGAAAGCAATACCCCAAATTTGTTTGGGCAGGAGGAGGACTGTAATTCTATAAAGCGTTCAAGTTCTTTATAGGAATCAGTTACCATTTGGTTGCAATCTGACCCTATTTTTTAATTTTATTTTAAAGAATGCTAAAGATTAACGGAATTCCAGAAATACTGGGCCAAATTCAACCTAAGATTAGCAGCATAAATGCAATTAAGGCATAGTGGGTTGGCGTGGTGTTTCAGGATGGGGGAAAACAGAGGATGCTTGGGACAGAAATACTATCAATAAATAAATAAATACATAAATGCATACATACATACATACATACATACATACATACCAAAGTGAGCAACACTAGAAGCTGTCTTTTACTGAGTCAGGCTACAGCCTTATGAGGCTTTGCCCTCGGGTGGGAAAAAGTATTGCACCCGGGAAAGGGAGATGGGAGTCAAAACAGACACTCAAGGAATAGTTTCGGAGAAAAAGCTTTATTTCTACCATCCATGAACTGGTAGAAGGAGCAAGTGTGATAGATTCACAAAACAAGCACGGGTTCACAGTCATTTGCACAGAGCATATACAGTGGTGCCCCGCAAGACGAATGCCTCGCAAGACGGAAAACTCGCTAGACGAAAGAGTTTTCCATTTTGGAGGTGCTTCGCAGAACGAATTTCCTATGGGCTTGCTTCGCAAGACGACAATGTCTTGCGAGTTCCTGCTGGTTTTTTCCCCTTCCCCCCCTTTTTCTAAGCCGCTAAGCTGCTTATCAGCTGATCCGATCAGCAGATAAGCCGCTAAAAGCGCTAATCCTTCAATGGGCTTGCTTCGCAAGACGAAAAAACCGCTAGACGAAGAGAATCACAGAACGGATTCTTTTCGTCTTGCGAGGCACCACTGTATTCCCCTTCTAGTTCCCTCCCCTTTCTCCTCCTCTTCAAGAATCCTGCCCCATGATGTGTTTCCTGAGCATGAACAGAAAGCTCCTGTCTTTGGGAAAGGGGGGGGGGTGAAAAGCCAAGGGGGTCGAGGAGCCTTGTGGTTCAACATGTCCAAGATGTTGCAACTGAATGAGATAAGACTCAGTTCTCAGGCTTGCTTTGAACAGAGCCTATTCATTAGCCTTTTGAAGCCTTCTCGTGCTGATAAAAGTAACATTTTGCCTATGTACAGCATCTTGTGAGAAAAGCAGAGGCAAAATTTAGCTGTGGATTTTTAGGAGAGAGAAAGGGAATTTTGGACAGTTTTGAGGCCTGGGCTGATTATTGAGTGGGGGGTGACTTCGGGCCTAGGTGGGGTCACCTGTCCTCACCTCCTTCAAGACTAGTCCATCTAGCTCAGTATTGTCTAGTGATTGGCAGTGAGTTCTTTGTCATCCCTACCTGAAAACACCAGGGATTGGACCTGACACTTTCTGCATGTCAAGCGGGATGCTCTATGACTGAGCTTCAGTTATCTCTCCAGGAATGTCTACGACGACCTCATTCCAAAGGAGAGCGAACACAGGTACAGTTGTACCTTGGTTCTGAAACTTAATCGGTTCCAGAAGTCCATTCGACTCCCAAAACCGTTCAAAAACCAAGGCGTGGCTTCCGATTGGCTGCAGGAGCTGCGTCGGACATTCAGCTTCCAAAAAACGTTCGCAAACCAGAACACTTACTTCCAGGTTTGCAGCGTCCGGGAGCCAAAACATACAAGTACCAAGGTGTTTGAGAAGCAAGGTACGACTGTAACCCCATCTGCACCCTGGGTTGTCCTCACCATTTGGAGAACTGGGAAAAGCACCATGACCCATTTAAATCAGGGGTCGGCAACACGCTGCCCATGGGTGCCATGGCATCCTTGAGGTTTTCCCCTATGTTCACAAAGCCTCTGAGACCCCACTTACTGCCCCCTTGGGCATGAGGGTGTTTGCCTTTTTCTCCCTTGAAAAGAGCATAGAGCTGAAGGAGGAAGTTGGAAAAAGTGACACTCTCTCACCCACTTCCTCTTACATCTCTATGTGCTCTTCAAGGCTCTGGTTCAATCTACCAGACCCTCCAAGTGTCCCTATTTTCCAGGGACGTCGCTGTTTTACAGAAGCCATCCTGGTTTCTTATTTGATCCCAGAATGCCCCACCTTTCTTTAGGATGTCCCTATTTTTATTGGAGAAATGTTGGAGGGTATGGTTGTTGTTATTGTTTAGTTGTTTAGTCGTGTCCGACTCTTCGTGACCCCATGGACCAGAGCACGCCAGGCACTCTTGTCTTCCACTGCCTCCCGCAGTTTGGTCAAATTCATGTTGGTAGCTTCGAGAACACTGTCCAACCATCTCTGTCATCCCCTTCTCCTTGTGCCCTCCATCTTTCCCAACATCAGGGTCTTTTCCAGGGAGTCTTCTCTTCTCATGAGGTGGCCAAAGTATTGGAGCCTCAGCTTCAGGATCTGTCCTTCCAGTGAGCACCCAGGGCTGATTTCCTTCAGAATGGATAGGTTTGATCTTCTTGCAGTCCATGGGACTCTCAAGAGTCTTCTCCAGCACCATAATTCAAAAGCATCAATTCTTCGGCTATCAGCCTTCTTTATGGTCCAGCTCTCACTTCCATACATCACTACTAGGAAAACCATAGCTCTAACCTCTTATTCTATACCCCTCTCCTAATATTTCTTTCTTACTGCAATTTCCACCCATTGCTGTTAGTTCTACCCCACACATTTCCTTTGACCATGGTTACTGGCTTCAAATGACCACTAAAGACTTCATTATTATTTTTGAAGTTTGTCCTTGCAAGGATTTATTGCTGCCGCGACACTTGCATTGCCTCTGTTGATCCAGAGCACCTTGTCCTCAGTTCACAATTTTTATTTTGAAAAAGGAGGGCTTGTTGTCAGTATGGCAAGATAGCGGCAAATGTTTTCACAGGCACGGCGATGGGGCCTTTTTCTTTATCACAAAAGGGAGACTTGCTATCCACTCTGCAGCGGAGGAGACCCAGAGGAGTAGGATGAGAGAAATGTTCAGCTTTCAAGGCTACTTATAAAACATTATGCAGAATAGCAGCTTGCAAGGCCCACCAAAGGAGATAAGCCAATAAAATTCAAAATAGTAACCGTGAATTGCACATTTATTCAAAATCCAATTAAAACAATTGAGTCTAATGAATTAAACAAAACTCTATAAAAACTGATACCAGTTTTTCTGAGAGCTATTTACACCTCCAGCACCCCCCTTGCCTCAGTGCCCCCAAGGTAATTCTACCCACCCCAAGGGGGGCTACTGGGATCCCTAACAACTACACCACACTGTTGTGTCAATGTGGTTCAGGAAGGCTGGTGTTGATTCTTTCATCGTGGGCAATCGCGTATTAATCTTTTTTTGTAAACTGAATATTTGTGACGTTATGTTTCAGGATGCTTGTCGCAGAATCAGCCTGAGATCACTATCAAGTCATTCTTATCAAACCTAAATTGCCTCTAGCGCTCTGGCAGGAAAACAACAACAATGTACATTGGTTGTAAATAATGAGAAGAACAATTGTTCGACAACACAAGAGTCTGGCTTCTCCCCATTACAATGACTTTGATGGTTCAGATCTCATCTGCACTGTGCATTTAAAGCAGAGAATTCTGGGAACTGTAGTTCATTAAGGGCGCTGAGAGTTGTAAGGAGACCACCCCCCCTTCGCCTCACAAAGTTACAATTCCCAGACATTTTGGCGATCCCGGGACATTTTGGTGGCTGAGGCGAACCACAAAATGGCACCCCGACTGTTAAGTTGTGGATGAACATATCAGACGACACAGCGATTCTTCAGACACCTCTTGTTTATTCACAGGCCAGAACAGAACTGAGCTGAAGGGTTCAGCCAACCTGCTTATATAGAGAGCTCAACTACAAAGCAACAGTAACAACTTTCTGTAACTATCCAATCACTGAACGTCACTTTCAATTCCTTATTTGCATATGCAAACCTGAGTGAAAACTATCTACAGTATCCCCCTGCTGGCCCAGGGCGAGAACTTCAGTACATAACACCCCCCCCCCACCACCACCACCAGGGAAGGGGTGAAGGAAGATCTACATTGGAAACTGGGGGTGGGAATCAAAGGCCGTGGCGGAGGGGAAAGGGGTGCACTCTGAATCTCACTGGGCACATGCAGACCCCAGAGGGAACACCTACCATTTCCTCCCTTCCTAGGGTGAGAGATGACAGTAGAGGCATGGGGGGTGCTGCTGCTGCTGAGGAGATGGCAGATCTGTACTCCAAAGTTTTTGCCAGAGCCATCGCTGCTACCACAGCAGCAGCAGCTGGCGATGCATTCCTTCTGTTGCCCATGTGGATCCTGCCACCTGAGGCGGTCGCTTCACCATGCCTCCTGGGTGGGTTGGCCCTGTTCCCAGTGTTATAAGAAAAAAACTGCTCCTTTTCCCTTATGGGGTATCCAAGAGCCCATACAGAGTCCTTAAGTAGGTCCCCTATCAGGAGGAGAAAATAACAGAGGCCAGCCAGAGAATACAGTGGACGCTCGGGTTGCGAACGTGATCCATGCAGGATGCACGTTCGCAACCCGCAGCATTCGCAACCTGTATCTGCGCATGCGTGGGTTGCGATTCGGCGCTTCTGCGCATGCACGGCCACCGAAACCCAGACGTAACCCGTTCCGGTACTTCCGGGTTTCGGCGATCCGCAACCTGAAAAAACGCAACCTGAAGCGTCTGTAACCCGAGGTATGACTGTACTGAGAAGCAAAGCAGCTCGTAAGCCTGATCTTTATTAAACTGTTGCAACAGGGTCCTCACTCGCCACACGCAGGAGGGAGGAGGAACCCAGAACAATTGTGTGCTACCTTTATATAGACTTTTGAAATTGCCCACCCTGTAGCCCAAGACCACCACCCCCCAAAAAAAAATCATGCATACATCACAGAAAGAGGTGGTCTCCAGCAGAAATCCTGTCTGCCAGGATACTTGATAATGGTCACTGATTGCTTTACCTGGACAGCCTGGCCATTCTTTTGTGATGGTAAATGCTTTAATTCCTGAATCCAGGTCACGGGCTCACCCTATCCACACACAAATATGCCCTTAAGACAGGATTTGTAAGGAAAGAGACAATGGGAAGGCCTCCCCCATTTCCCTCCCTACTGCAGAGGAATATTTGAGGTCACTGGGTGAGTCAAAATGGTTTCAGGATTGTTCTCCTGGACTATTTCAGACACGTGGTTTATATACTTATGTATGTGTTTGCCTTGTAAATTTTTGAACATTTGTTTTATATATTTGAGACCTTAGATTCTTATAACACCAGGAAGCGGCAGCGGCGTAGCGTGGGTTGTCAGCACCCGGGGCAAGGCAAGTAATTTGCGCCCCCTAACCCCTAACCTGCCGCCGCTGCCAGCTTCTTCTTGCTGCTGCCTGGTCTGGCCTGGTGTGGTTCTCTCCCGCGTTCAGCGCTGCGCTGGGCGGCCACTGCACTGTCCCTCCCCCAGATAGTCCCTCGCTCTCTCTCCGCACCGCACGCCTGGCACCAACCCCCTCCACAGTGGGCGGCGACCCAGCGGCTCGGATCGGATTCGCACAGCCACCACTGCAGTGAGAGAGAGTGAGTGAGCCAGGTAGGGGCAGAGAGCTGCGAGTGCGAGCGCCCCCCCCCCAGATATTGCGCTCGGTGCAGCCGGCCCCCCCTGCACCCCCCACGCTACGCCACTGGAAGCGTGGCTCTGTGAGGGCCATAAATATGGATATATCGGTTAGTTAAGAGAGATAAACCATCATCAGATATGAACAGGGGCATACACGGCTTAGAAATTCGGGGGGGGGGGGACAGAAAAAAATGAAATAAAATGCACCTTCCTTTCTCTGCCCACATTTGCCTCTGGTCCTGCCCATGATAGCTATGTGGCCCCAAAAGGGTCGCCCACCAAAACAATACATATGTTATCGTGATTAACAAAAGAGGATATATTTTATCTTTCAGCTCCTGCCTTCATCGGCTGCTCTGATAAGCATTGAACGGTGACCTACCTACCTACCTACCTACCTACCTATCTACATAAAGGTAAAGGGACCCCTGACCATTAGGTCCAGTCGTGGCCGACTCTGGGGTTGTGGCGCTCATCTCACTTTATTGGTCGAGGGAGCCGGCGTACAGCTTCTGGGTCATGTGGCCAGTATGACTAAGCCGCTTCTGGCGAACCAGAGCAGTGCATGGAAACGCTGTTTACCTTCACGTCGGAGTGGTACCTATTTATCTACTTGCACTTTGACGGGCTTTCGAACTGCTAGGTGGGCAGGAGCTGGGACTGAGCAAAGGGAGCTCACCCCGTCGCGGGGATTCGAATCGCCGACCTTCTGATCGGCAAGCCCTAGGCTCTGTGGCTTAACCCACAGTGCCACCTGCGTCCCTCACCTATCTACATAGCTGTCAACTTTTCCCTTTTCTTGTGAGGAATCCTATTCAAAATAAGGGAATTTCCCTTTAAAAAAAGGAAAAGTTGACAACTATGCCTATCTATCTATCTATCTATCTATCTATCTATCTATCTATCCCACCATGAATGTAAAACATCAGCCTCCCCAACACAATGGGGGGGGGGGAGTCCAAACAGGTGTCAATGGCGTTGTAAGAAAATGAGAGATGGCCTTTGGTTGCCCCATTTGCTCAATGAATGGTTTCCTGCTCTTTGCTCCATCAATTCCACCTCCCTGCCTTTCGCACACCATCTATCTGGTGCCTGAAAAACACAACAGTGATAGAAAGAATGAAGTAAGTCTGGTGTTATTCCCAAAACCGCTGCATTTAAGAGCAATGCTTTCCGGATTATCTCGAAAGCTCCTCTGCCAACAGCATACGGGAATTATTACCAACCTCTCTAAGGAAAAGGCCTGGGTTTCCTGACATTCTCAGCTGTGGTTACGCAGTTTCCCTTAGCGTGAGGCTGGAAGGGGGAAAAGATACACTTCCTTTCTCCCTTTGGTGCAAATACATTAACAAGAGTCATTAGGAAGAACTGCTTTCAAGGCCAAGGCTGGACTGCTTTACCCCTGTTGGCAACACCTATTTTTCTTATTATATATATATATATTTAAAAAATATCACTTAAAGAGAACAATTCAAAAGTTATCAGAAAGCCAACTGAGGTTTCATCAGAAGCAACACTCTCTTGGATGTTTGTGCACGTGGAACATCAACCGGCGCTTCGTGAACCCCCTGAGGCGCTGGGGCAAAGTTCTGCCAGAGTAGATGTGCCCCTGGAACTCCTTGCCGCTGGGGATCAGGCCATAGCTGTCAACTTTTCCCTTTTTAAAGGGAAATTCCCTTATTCCGAATAGGATTTCTCACAATAAAAGGGAAAAGTTGACAGCTATGGATCAGGCCACGATCTCACCGAAGTCACCTGACACGAGAAGCAGCAGCCAGGAATTCCCCCGGCCTGTTGCCTCTGCTCTGTTCAGCCCGAGGGCCAAATTCTCATATGGCCAGCCTTCTGAGGGCCACGTGCCATTGGAGGACAGGGCCAGAGGCGAAAGTGAGCAGAAGAGCAAGTGTCAGTTTTATAGAGGGGGTGTGGGAGAAGTCCCAAGGGCCACATAGAGTGGTCTAGAGGACCACATGTGGCCCTCAGGACTGAGGTTCCTCACCAATGCTTTGACGGAAGAGCTTTTCTGGCAGTTCCAAGCACATTGGGCTTGCCGAGAGACCTTTCATTGAAACAGGCGTTTTCCTCCTGGATGCTGGTTTTGGCAAGCTGCAATCTACCTGTATCTACCCAGTGAACAATGCGGAGTGCCCTGTTTGAACAAGACCAGTCTCCCTTTCCACTCCTCCCCGAGGGAAGATCTCCCCCACCATCTCTCAATTCCGACTGATGCAATCAAATTCTGGAAAAGTGCCTCCTGCAACCTCTGTCCCAGCCAGCCCTCTCGGGAATGAGGTTTAATTTTCCACACGGAGGCCGACAGATGCTGGCATGTGCTGGATCTTGTCTGTCGGAAGCAGGCCTGGCAGCGCCTGTGGAATTCTGATGGCCCACTTTGCATGCGCAAAACAACAACATCCCCACAGCGAGGATCCTGATTGACAACGAAGGCAGGGAAAGGAAGGAGGAAACCTGGCCAACCATTCTGGTTCGAGCCAATAAAACGTTTTATGCCTCAACCAAGGATCTTGAAACCATGGATAGGGAATACAGTGGTACCTTGGGTTACATGTGCTTCAGGTTACAGACTCCGCTAACCCAGAAATAGTACCTTGGGTTAAGAACTTTGCTTCAGGATGAGAACAGAAATCGTGGCACGGCAGCAGTGGGAGGCCCCATGAGCTAAAGTGGTGCTTCAGGTAAAGAACAGTTTCAGGTTAAGAACGGACCTCCGGAATGAATTAAGTACTTAACCTGAGGTACCACTGTACGTTTGTTTGGGACAGGACTGGGGAAGTCCTGGCTCTTTCGCTGCTGCTTTTGAATTATGGTGCTGGAGGAGACTCTTGAGAGTCCCATGGACTGCAAGAAGAACAAACCTATCCATTCTTAAGGAAATCAGCCCTGAGTGCTCACTGGAAGGACAGATCGTGAAGCTGAGGCTCCAATACTTTGGCCACCTCATGAGAAGAGAAGACTCCCTGGAAAAGACCCTGATGTGGGGAAAGATGGAGGGCACAAGGAGAAGGGGACGACAGAGGACGAGATGGTTGGACAGTGTTCTCGAAGCTACCAGCATGAGTTTGACCAAACTGCGGGAGGCAGTGGAAGACAGGAGTGCCTGGCATGCTCTGGTCCAGGGGGTCACGAAGAGTCGGACACAACTAAACGACTAAACAACAACAACAACCACTATACGTTTGTTTGGGACAGGGCTGGGGAAGCCCTGGCTCTTTCGCTGCTGCTAGGCTTCAGTTCCCATCATCCCTGGCCATTCGCCACGCCAGCTGGGGATGAGGGAAGTTGTAGTTCAACAGTGTCTGGAGAGCCACAGATTCCCCATTCATGGTCTGGAGCTTGTGATGTGCCGTATTTTTCGCTCCATAAGACACACTTTTTTCCTCCTAAAAAGTAAGGGGAAATGTCTGTGCATCTTATGGAGAGAACGTGTGGTCGATCACTGGCTCCCTTTCCAGCCCAGGCCTCCATCGTTGAATGTTCTGCAGACGGAGGCTGTTTGTTTCCCCAGCGACATGTGACTGGCCAATTAGATTATCTGTCTGGAAACTGTAGAAACGGATCCCTTTCCTTTCCTAAAGAAGCTGCAGAACTGTGAGTTGAACCCCATAAAAACAGGATTTTGTTCCCTTTGCAAAGTAAACTCAACAACTTTGAGCTGATCCTCAAAAAAGGGGGCTTTTCCCCTTTGCAAAAGAAGCTGCAAAACTTTGAGTGGATGCCTCCAAAAACCGGACTTTCCTCCTTTCCTCCTCTAAAAACTAGGTGCGTCTTATGGAGCGAAAAATACGGTATATTGCCAAATACTCGAATGGGCAGTGAAGCATTTACTATGGTTTGGTCCAGGGATAGAGAGCCTCAGGCCAATGTGGCCTTGTCAGGGACTGGGCAAAGGAGGAATGGATGGAGACTCCCTCCGCAGCCTGACCCATCCAGAGAAGAAGGAGGAGACAGTTCAGAATTGCAGCAGGGGGTTGAGGGAGGTCACAGCTCAAAGGCAGATGAGGGGAAAAGCTGGGAAATAATGGGAGAGGAGGAAGAAACAGTACCAGAGCGGCGACAGCTGATGGACACACTGTCTTTAGAAAGCATTCCAAACCCTTGGACTCCAGGGCTGCAGCACTGCTGTGAGGGACAAGCCCCTCTTGAAATAGCCATGCTGTAAGAACTGACTCCCTCCATGCAAACTGAAGGTGTAAATAGGTGTAAAGGTAAAGGGACCCCTGACCATTAGGTCCAGTTGCGGATGACTCTGGGGCTGCAGCGCTCATCTCGCTTTATTGGCCGAGGGAGCCGGCGTACAGCTTCTGGGTCATGTGGCCAGTATGACTAAGCCACTTCTGGCGAACCAGAGCAGCGCACGGAAACACCGTTTACCTTCCCGCCGGAGCAGTACCTATTTATCTACTTGCACTGGCGTGCTTTCAAACTGCTAGGTTGGCAGGAGCAGGGACCGAGCAACGGGAGCTCACCCCGTCGCAGGGATTCAAACCGCCAACCTTCTGATCGGCAAGTCCTAGGCTCTGTGGTTTAACCCACAGCGCTACCCACGTCCCTCTGTAAATAGGTGAATAACCCATTATTTCTTAAAGCTACGACAGTCTCCACTGTGTCTCAGTTCTCCAAAGGAACACAGGCCCTGGGTGAGTGACTGGAACTCTCGCTGTCGCTTGGCATATCGTGAGGGTGACACACGGCATTTGGAACAATACTATCATGAGGCAGACAAAAGCACAGTGCATTTTTATGTCTTTATCAAACCGATACATACATGTTTGTGCACACTTCCTATGCCTTTCTGCAGATATTACTTGGCTGTAGAAGTACATTGCAATATCCACAGCAGTGTGGATTTTGGTGGACACCTACATTTCGAGCACAATTCAAAGTGTTGGTGCTGACCTTTAAAGCCTTAAACGGCCCCGGCCCCATATACCTGAAGGAGCGTCTCCACCCCCATTGTTCAGCCCGGACACGGAGGTCCAGCTCCAAGGGCCTTCTGGAGGTTTCCTCACTGCGAGAAGTGAGGTTACAGGGAACCAGGCAGAGGGCCTTCTTGGTAGTGGCGCCCACCCTGTGGAATGCCCTCCCACCAGATGTCAAGGAAATAAGCAACTATCTGACTTTTGGAAGACATCTGAAGGCATTGTATTGGGAATTTTTAAATGTCTTATGTTTTACCATTTTTAAATGTTCTGTACGCCACCCAGAGTGGCTGGGGAAACTCAGCTGGAGAGGCCGGGTAGAAATATAATAATAATAATAAGAAATAATAAGAAATAATAATAATAATAATAATAATAATAATAATAATAATAATAATAATAATAATATAGTTGTACCTTGGATCCCAAACGCCTTGCGAGTTGAACCTTTTGGCTCCCGAAAGCCGCAAACCTGGAAGTGAGTGTTCCGGTTTGCGAACGTTCTTTTGGAACTCGGAACGTCCGGCGCGGCTTCCGATTGGCTGCAGGAGCTTCCTGCAGCCAATCGGAAGCCGCGCCTTGGTTTCCGAATGTTCTGGAAGTCGAACGGACTTCCGGAACGGATTCCGTTCGACTTCCGAGATGCCACTGTAATAATAATAACAATAAATTTATGCATTGTTTTTGGAAAGGGTGAACCGAATTGATTTCCTTCCCCATCGCAGGGTATGGGAGAGCCCTTACAGCCACCTGCTGGAAAACCTGGTGACCGGAGGGAGCTGAACGATAAGATTTTATGCCAGCTCCTCATTGCTCTGTGTGTGTGTGTGTGTGTGTGTGTGTGTGTGTGCGCATCATAGCTGCCTCTTCCCTAATGTAGCTCTGCATCGCCGTCTCCCTGACATGTCTTAAGGGTTCCCTGTCAGACTCATCAGAGCGGAGCTCATGTTCTTTTGTTTCCCCAACATGCAGGGTCCCATCCGCGTCTAGCAGAGCACCGGTAGGCTGAGCCGATGTTTTCTTAAGGTGTACACGAGATTAAAAGCTGTTCTGTTGGATGCCTAATACCACAACATGGCCCGACCCTTTGTAGTTTGCGTGTTCTCCGCGGCAAAACCCAGCGACACGAGTTTCGAGAAAGGCGCTGAAGGGGATGTCTCGCGCGCCCCATCAAACCTCGATGTTAGGGGATTAGACCTAAGAATAGCTGACAATATTGACTCAGAGTGGCACAATGGAGACATAATTAGCAGCTTGACGTTTGGCGGACAGAAAGACTCAAGGTTTCTATGGCTGCTCAAGTAATTACATCAACATCTTCCCTGGCTGGCTCCCCACCCCCACCCCACTTCTAATGGTCGATACGGGTTGGATCCTGCTGAGTTCAGAGTAGACCCATTGGGATTTAGTGGCTCCCAGTTAGGCATGTCTATTTATGGTCAATAGGTCTACTCTGAGTAGGACCAGCATTGGATACAAGCTCCTCCCCTCCATTTCCTTGTTGTTGATTTTTTTAAATTTAATTTGCAAATCTAACTTTAAAAAGACAATAAAAATGGTGTATCCACAAGACTAATAGTAGCTACCACCCTGCGATCATCAGAACACAATCTGAAGGTGAGAGTCACCAGTACATACATTTTAAGTTAAATGTGTAAGTTTTGTATTTATTTCAAACATTTTATACAGGGGCACCTCGGTTTACACATGCTTCAGATTACAGACGCTTCAGGTTACAGAAATAGTACCTCAGGTGAAGAACTTTGCTTCAGGATGAGAACAGAAATCAAGTGCCATCAGCGGCAGTGGGAGGCCCCATTAGCTAAAGTGGTGCTTCAGGTTAAGAACGGACCTCCGGACTGAATTAAGTTCTTAACCCGAGCTACCACTGTACTCTGATTGTTAAAAAGAAAACCTCAAAGTGGTTTACCAAAAGAATAAAACAATAGAATTATCAATAAGCGTTAAATGTATCGTTTGTGGGCTACAACAGCAGCGAATATTTGTCCATTTGTTTTATAAAATTTATACACCGCTTGCTTTTAGAAAAACCTCAGAGTGGTTTAGAACGATAAAAACAATGAAATAATCACTAAAAGATTTATTTTTTTTTTAAATAGATTTTTTATTGCGTTTCTTTTCATAGGTTAACAAATTTGTTTACATGGCAACATACAAGAAACATTTTTTATGTATATGTATATGAAGAAAAATAAAAAAAAAGAAGAAATATTGAGAAACTTTCCTTAACGTCCTTCAACAATTTTTGGACCTCCTCACATCCTCTCAGCATTGCATTCATTGTTCTAGCCAGTTCAGCAATTTGTTATCTTGTTTCCCATCTTATTATACCTTTAAATATATTATGTTACCAATTTCAAAAATTTGTAATTTAACTTTAAGACTCTTAATAAACATAATATTTTGTTACAAATATGTCTCGTTTTTTTCCATCAATGCTTACTTTATCATTTGCTTAAAATAAATTGCAGAAGCATAATGTTTCTTAATCGTGCGCTATCTTAGCATTCAAACAACTTATAATGTTTTTGCAAATAGTCCTTAAATTTTTTCCAGTCCTCCTCCATTGTTTCTTCGCTCAGATCTCGGATTCTGCCAGTCATTTCTGCCAACTCCATGTAGTCCATCAACTGCGTCTGCCAGTCCTCCAGTGTGGGTAAATCTGGTGTTTTCCAGAACTTAGCGATGAGAATTCTAGCTGCTGTGGTTGCATACATAAACAAGGTTCTATCCTTCTTTGACACCTTCCGGTCCACCATGCCCAGAAGAAAGGCCTCTGGTTTCTTAGAAAAGGTATATCTAAATACCTTTTTCAGCTCATTATGTATCATTTCCCAAAAGGCCTTTACTTTCGGGCAGGTCCACCAGAGGTGAAAGAATGTCCCTTCTGCCTCCTTGCATTTCCAACACTTATTATCAGAAAGATGGTATATTTTAGCCAACTTGACTGGGGTCATGTACCACCGGTATACCATTTTCATAATGTTCTCTTTCAAGGCACTACATGCCGTGAATTTCATGCCGGTGTTCCATAACCTTTCCCAGTCCTCAGACATAATGTTGTGTCCTACATCCTGTGCCCATTTTATCATAGCAGATTTAACTGTCTCATCCTGTGTGTTCCATTTAAGCAGCAAGTCATACATCCTCGAAAGTACCTTAGTCTTTGGTTCTAGTAACTCCGTCTCCAGTTTCGATTTCTCCAACTGGAAACCCACTTTTTTGTCCATTTTGAATACCTCTTGAATTTGAGCATAATGTAACCAATCTCGCACCTTACCTTTTAATTTGTCCTGGCTTTGGAGCTTCCAATTGTCTCCAACTCTTTCAATCAGTTCCCAATATTTTGGCCAATAGGCCTCCATATTGGGCTTTTTTTTTGAAATCTTGGCTTCCACAGGTGATAACCACCTCGGGGTCTTGTTTTCTAATAAATCCTTATACTTCATCCAAACGGCAAAAATTGATTTTCTGACAATATGGTTTTTGAACAATTTATGAACCTTCGCCTTGTCATACCACAAGTATGCATGCCAACCATACACATTATCAAACCCCTCCAGATCTAGGACATCGGTGTTTTCCAACAGGAACCAATCCTTCAACCAGCAGAAGGCTGCAGCTTCATAGTACAACCTTAAGTCCGGCAGGGCAAACCCCCCTCTTTCTTTTGAGTCGGTTAGTATTTTAAATTTTATTCGGGGCTTTTTGCCCTGCCAGACAAACTTAGAAATATCCTTCTGCCATTTTCCAAAACATTCCATTCTGTCCACGACCTGAAGGGTTTGAAATAAGAATAGCATTTTTGGCAAAACACACATCTTTATAGCTGCGATTCGGCCTGACAAGGTAAGTTTCAATCTTGACCAGATATCCAAATCTTTTTTAATTTCCGACCAACATTTTTCATAGTTATCTTTGAAAAGGTTTAAATTTTTGGTGGACAAGTACACCCCCAGGTATTTCACTTTTTTAACCACACTTAGCTCTGTCTCTTTCTGATACCCCTCTATCTCTGTAGGTGTCAAATTTTTGACCAAAACCTTAGTTTTTTGTTTGTTTAACTTGAATCCCGCCACCCGACCAAACTCCAAAATAAGTTCCAAAACTCTTTTTGTGCTAGATGCTGGCTCCTGTACTGTCAAGACTAGGTCATCTGCGAAGGCTTTCAGTTTGTATTGTTTCGCTCCGACCTCTATACCTTGCACCAACTGGTCCTCCCTAATCATATTCAGCAATACCTCCAGAACAGAAATAAATAGCAGAGGGGATAAAGGGCACCCCTGTCGTGTCCCTTTTTCAATTAGAAGTTCATCCGACACCACATTGTTCACTATCAACTTGGCTTTTTGCTCTGAATAAATTGCTTCTAGTCCATTTTCAAACCCCCGTCCCACTCCCATCCCCTTCAGATTTTTCTTCATAAACATCCAAGAAATGTTGTCAAATGCTTTCTCCGCATCAATAAAGATTAAAGCAGCCCTTGTGTTTCTAATTCGCAACAGCTCCAATATATCAATAATATTCCTGGTGTTATCAGACATGTGTCTACCAGGGAGAAAGCCTGCTTGGTCCTTGTGAATTACCTCGTTTAAAACGTTTTTAAGTCTACTTGCTAAAATGTCTGCAAATATTTTGTAATCCACATTCAGGAGTGAGATGGGACGGTAGTTCTTAAGCTGAGTCTTTTCCTTCTCTAACTTGGGAATCAATGTGATGAATGCTTCTTTCCACGTTTCCGGTGCCCTTCTCCCCTCCATAATCTGGTTGCAAACCTCCAATAACGGTTGTATCAAACAATCCTTCAGAGTCTTATAATATTTGGAGGTGAGACCATCTGGGCCTGGAGATTTGCCAAGTTGCATATTTTGAATGGCACCTTCAATTTCCTGTTGAGTTATTTTACTGTTGAGAATTGATCTTTTATCTTGACTTATTTTAGATAGTCCATTTGTCCTCAAGAATTGGTCTATATCCGATTCTTTCTGAGGCCCCTGTGCATAAAGTTCCTTGAAATATCTGTGGAAGCACTTTCTTATTTCTTCTGGTTTCTGAACTATTTTTCCTTGAATCTCCAGGTTTGTGACTGTGTTTAGCTTTTGTCTTTTTTTCAATTGCCAAGCTAACAACTTTCCACATTTATTTGCTGATTCAAACGATCTCTGCTTCATTTGTTTGATTTTCCACTCAATCTCTTGATTAATCAATTTTGAATATTGTGCTTGATGAAATTTGATCTCTCTTAGCACCTCTTTTGACTTCGGATTAATTCTCAGCTTTTTCTCTCCTTCACTTATTTTCTCTAGAATTTTTTCCTTTTTTCCATTCCAAAATTTTTTCTTTATTGTATTCTGTTGTATCAGAAACCCTCTCATTACAGCTTTGCTTGCGTCCCAGATTATTCTTTTCTCCACCATAGTGTTCAAATTTATTTCAAAGTAGTCCTTTAGCGTTTTTTGGGCCTTCTTAACGATCTCTTGATCTCTTAGCAAGGTGTAATTCATTCTCCATCTGAAGGATCCAGTTGGGAAAAGTCTCAATTCCATTTTTAAGGCATTATGGTCGGAGCAGGTTTTTGGGCAGATTTCCACTTTTCTCGTTTTCGGAGCCAGTCCTCTAGATATCCAGATTTGGTCGATTCGTGTCCATGACAAGTGGGCCTCAGAATAGAAGGTTCCTTCTTTACCCAAGGGGTTCCTTGTCCTCCATATGTCAATCAAGTCCATATTGTCTGTCATTTCAAAGAAGGTTTTAGGGAGTCTGCCGTCTGTTGTTAAGTTTTGATTTTGGGATTTATCCATATTTGTAGACACCACCCCATTCATATCTCCCATCACAATAATATTTGCATAGTCCAAATAGTCCATCATTGTCTCATGCAGCTTCTTGTAGAATTCTGATTTTCCATCATTTGGCGCATAAACTCCTAGTATCAGAATCTTTTCCCCTTGTGTTTGGATTTCAATTGCGAGAATTCTTCCATGATCATCTTTGAATAAAAATTTTGGCGACAAGTTCTCCTTTGCATAAATTACAACACCTCTTTTTTTAACTTTGTCTGATGAGATGAATTCTTGGCCAAGTCTTTTATTAATTAATACTTTCCTGTGGAGCCTAGTCACATGTGTTTCTTGCAGACATATTACATCCAATTGTTCTTTTTTTAGGATATGAAATATCCTTCTCCTTTTTTCCGGAGAATTCCCGCCATTTATGTTCCAACTAAGTAGCTGCAGAGACATCCTGTTCTATTTAAAATGTTCTTAAGATGGGGTGTCTTCCTTTTGCTCAGATCCCGAGGGTGTAGGCGTTAGCCCACTTCCGGGCGGAATTGGTGCTGGTAAAACTGGAAGCCAATCCGCTCCTTTTTGGAGATCTTCTCCGTGGTCGTGAAGGAACTTTTGGTTATCTTCAGATGTTCTTATTTTAACCTTCCTTTCTTTGTAGGTAAAGGATAATCCCTGTGGAAACTCCCACCTATAGGGAATTGCGTTGTGTCTCAGCAATTTTGCTAATTCTGTATAGGTGGCTCTAAGATCCAGCAGTTGCCTCGGAATATCTCTGTAAATTTCCACCCTTTTGTCTTGTATTTCAATTGCTTTTTTGAAATGAAGGCCTAGGATCTTGTCTCTCTCTTCCTTTGTTCTTAAAATTATCAAACAGTCTCTGGATCTGTCTTTCCTTACCAATCTTCCCAGTCTATATGCCGAGACTATCCTGAAATCTGTATCTTCCTTTAAACCCCAGAACCTCGAGAATTCCTGTGTTAAGTATCCAATCAGGTCTCCTTGCTCGAGTTCCGGGATACCTCTCAATTTGATGTTGCTCTCGCGGTTTTTCAGTTCCACCATTGACAGATAGACTTGTTGTTCACCCACCTGTTTGTGCAGGGGCCTGACTTCTCCTTTTATTTCTTCAACCTCTTTTTGTAGAACTCCCACTTTCTGGATTGCTTCTCCAGCTAATTCCCGATTTTCCGCTGTTGCTCCTTGCAATTTCTCTATGGCTTGCGTGTGCTGGGAAACTTGGTCAGTCAATTTTTGAATCGAGGAAGTTGCTTTATCTATCTTCACAGACTGGTCGTCCACCTTCTGGTTTAAACTTGATAATTGCTCCAATATTTGTTTTAATAGTGTATCTGACCCACCTGCTGCCATATCTTCCTCAGTGGACTTCTCAGTTGTTTCCCCTTGTTCTCTATGGGTCACCAGTACAGCTGGAACCGACGAACGGCGTCCTTGGGTCAACGTTGTTTGTACAAAATGTCTTTTTTCCTTTTCTTTTTCCTTAGCCTCTTTAGTTTCCTTTGCTTTAGATGCTCTTGTTCTCCCTGCACCACTCATTACACATCTGTCAATGTTCAAGGTCAAATTGTCTATTGTTCCATGGGAAAGACAAATTCAGAAGTAAACAACCAGTGAGATGGAATTCAAAACAAAAGTCAATTCCCAGGATTTTATAATCCGAAAGCCCTGTAGGGGGAGTACCACCAGGTTTCAAAGACAAAGAAGGAAGTAATCCGCCATTAAAGTTCCAAATTGTTTCAAGACAGTAGATTCTTTAATCCAAAAGTCCCTTCATAAACTCAAAGTTTCCCAAAGCACCTTTTATAGATCAACAAAGTTTCACAAAAGGTGCTTGTAACAGTATCCCATTCAGTCTTTTCTGCTCAAATATAACAGTTACGTTTCAGCAAAGTTTTGCAACTGTTTCCGCAGTTTGACACAGTCTCTCTCTCTGGCAGCCCGACAATCTGGCTCTTTAAAAATACAGCCCAAAGGAGGAAAAAAAAAAAAAATAGGAGGAAAGTCACCGTTTACTACTTTTAGTCAATGTCCATTTCCACCTTCAGCTCAATAGAATAAGCAGATCTTATAGCACGAAAAAGTTTGAGCTTCCCACAGTCCCGTTTCAGACGCTTCCATTTTTAAAAGCTTTGCTTTGATCTTGTCAGCAATGTCGGAAGACGGACTTCCCTTTTCTCGTCTCCCGCTTTCAGCCAAATTTACCGAATTTCTTTTGCCAAATTTTAAACCCCTTTACTCACGGGTATGTTGCTTGCAGTTTAGCGTTGATTTTAGGAAGAAGGATCAGCGCTCATCTGTAACAGCCGCGCGGCTTCGCTTCCGCGGAAAGAGCGATGAACTCACAGCACCGCTACCCCTCCTTCACTCCGGGTCTCCTTACGGGGTCCCTTCTGTGTTTTCGGAGCAGCTTCTGGTGCCCGCCGAGTCCCACGGCCACGGGCTCACTCTACCCGTGGTTTATCTTGATGGGTCGTCGCTATGCCGCAGCGAACGACCCTTTTCCGCGGAGCCCCTCTTCAGAGCTCGAAGAGGACCGCCATTACAGTTTCGCGCCGCCCCCGGAAGTCCAATAATCACTAAAAGATTTACAACCGTTAATTTGAAAACATACAGAAGGTTTAACTGCAGTAAAATAGACCAAAACAAATTAAAACTTCTACAAACTTTCTAAACATTTGGGTAAAAGGTAAAGGTAAAGGGACCCCTGACCATTAGGTCCAGTCGTGGCCGACTCTGGGGTTGCGGCGCTCATCTCGCTTTATTGGCCGAGGGAGCCGGCGTACAGCTTCCGGGTCATGTGGCCAGCATGACTAAGCCGCTTCTGGCGAACCAGAGCAGCGCACGGAAACGCCATTTACCTTCCCACTGGAGTGGTACCTATTTATCTACTTGCACTTTGACGTGCTTTCGAACTGCTAGGTTGGCAGGAGCAGGGACTGAGCAACTGGAGCTCACCCCATCGCGGGGATTCGAACCGCTGACCTTCTGATCGGCAAGTCCTAGGCTCTGTGGTTAGACCACAGCGTCACCCATAACATCTGGGTAGGCTTGTCTCAATAAGAATGCGTTTTGCAGGCACCGAAAATAATATAGTGAAGGAGCCTGGTTGATATCAATAGGCAGGGAGTTCCATAGTGCCAGTGCTGCCACATTAAATGACAGAGTTCTTACAGATGCAATTGTGGGTACAGTGGTACCTCGGGTTACATACGCTTCAGGTTACAGACTCCGCTAACCCAGAAATAGTACCTCGGGTTAAGAACTTTGCTTCAGGATGAGAAAAAAAATCGTGCTCCAGCGGCGCGGCGTCAGCCGGAGGCCCCATTAGCTAAAGTGGTGCTTCAGGTTAAGAACAGTTTCAGGTTAAGAACAGACCTCCAGAACGAATTAAGTTCTTAATCTGAAGTACCATTGTACAGTGGTGCCTCGCAAGACGAAATTAATCCGTTCCGCGAGTCTCTTCGTCTAGCAGTTTTTTCGTCTTGCGAAGCAACCCTATTAGTGGCTTAGCGGATTAGCGCTATTAGCGGTTTAGCGGCTATTAAAGGCTCAGCGGCTCAGCGGCTAAAAGGCTATTAGCGGCTTAGCGGCTTAGAAAAAGGGGGGGAAAGCGAAAAAAATGGCAAGACTCGCAATACTTTTTTGTTTTGCGAAGCAAGCCCATAGGGAAATTCGTCTTGCGAAGCACATCGAAAAACGGAAAACCCTTTCATCTAGCGGGTTTTTCGTCTTGCGAGGCATTCGTCTTGCGGGGCACCACTGTATTATTATGTGGCACTTGTAAAACTGACTGTATTAGCTGGATTGGTTTCCATTCTTGGCTTGAGGTGAATCAGCAATTTTCACTTCTCCGACATCTTTACTGCTGACTGCCACCCTCAATAATCTGCCGCCTGAGGCAGGTGCCTTATAGTAGAGCCCGCCTTGCCGAAAAAGGGGTTTTTTTGGCTTTGTTTCTAGGCTAAAAAGCTGTACTCAGTCAAGAAAAACCCTGGATAATTTGACTGATGTGGTCTCACTCCAAGGATTTTTTTTTTAAAAAAAGAGCTTTATATTTGATAGGATTCGAGACGTTCTCCATGGCGCAGACTTTCTCCCGCCTCCGCGTTTTCACGCTTGAGGAGAAACCAGGCCCGGCCTTGACAGGTGGCAGGTCTGCCTGCGAAGCAGAGAGCCCGGCTTGTGTGCCTTTCCGTGGCAGGGTTTTGAAAGGAAGATCAAAGCCAGGGAAAGTGTTTCTGTACAAATAACGCGGATAACCGTCAAGTAAGCACTGGAGAGAAAGCGTCACATTTCAAACGCGGCAACTGCCTCCATTAAGCCGAGGTGGGTGGAACTGGTTGTCGCTGTCTCCTCTCCTTTCCCCGCATTTTTGGATGACGGTACAAGTCTCCGTTCAGCGGAGCGTGAACCTCCATCCATCTCTGTTCGTCAAATGTGGGGTTTAGCCTCACGGAGGTATGCAAGTCATGCCAAGGGCAGGGAGACTTCCAGAAGTTTTCACCTCTCTGAATTTCACCCTGGATTCGGAGTTCCAAATTATCTGGCCTTGTTTTTTGAGGAGAGTTGCAAGGGGCTTGGGAGACAAAAATAAAACCTGCTTCTCAATGTAGAAGTTTTCAGCCATGAGGGCTGGCTGACCCTGACTTCTTTCAGTTTCTCTTTTCTCCAGCCTTAAATCCCGGTCCTCACATTTCCACATCAGTCTGCGGATTATTCCTTTCTTTTAAACACGCTCATAAAATTCGCCACCATTTTAGTGTGCATTTCTCGGAATGTACACCTTTTTTTGCTGTGCAATCTTTGTAAACGACGACCACGATAGAACACATTTTTGTACGCTGCCTTCGTTATGTAGGTGGGTTTTTTCTTTTTCTTTTAATGCATACTTTCCCCTAACACATTTTTGGACATTGGTTTTGGTTGGGCGGCTGCATTGCAATACTGCAAACTTGAAAGGATATGTGCAGCGAAAATATAGATGTTTCTGTACGTCTTCGGCCTAATATACACTCTGGGCAAAACAGTTTTGCTTAATATAATGCGTGTTATATTCCGTAGCATACACATTTTTAAGTCACACTTTACCATAAAGGTAAAGGGACCCATGACCATTAGGTCCAGTTGTGGCCAACTCTGGGATTGCGGCGCTCATCTCGCTTTATTGGCCGAGGGAGCCGGCGTACAGCTTCCAGGTCATGCGGCCAGCGTGACTAAGCCGCTTCTGGCGAACCAGAGCAGTGCACGGAAATGACGTTTACCTTCCCGCTGGAGCGGTACCTATTTATCTACTTGCACTTTGACGTGCTTTCGAACTGCTAGGTTGGAAGGAGCAGGGACCGAGCAACGGGAGCTCACCCCGTCGCGGGGATTCGAACCGCCGACCTTCTGATCGGCAAGTCCTAGGCTCTGTGGTTTAACCCACAGCGCCACCCGCGTCCCACACTTTACCCTAGTAGGTGCATTTTCCTACATATTGCTTATTCTGCCTATTGATAGCACCAGAATCAGCATGTTGTCGCGAATAATTTCAATGTGTTCTGCCTCCACAATCATAGGCAGCCATGCACCCAAATGCTGGAAACTGCAGGGAGAGTGCTCTTGTGTCTGGGTCCCACTTGCAAGTTTTCTACTGGCATCTGAATGGCCGCTGTGGGAATAGGAGGCTGAACTAGGTGGACCATTGACCTGGCTCGTCTCATATTCTTACCAGTCTTGAAAGAACTACATTGGCTCCCAGTACGTTTCTGAGCACAATTCAAAGTGTTGGTGCTGGCCTTTAAAGCCCTAAACCGCCTCGGTCCAGTATATCTGAAGGAGCATCTCCACCCCCATTGTTCTGCCCGGACACTGAGGTCCAGCTCTGAAAGCCTTCTGGCAGTTCCCTTGCTGCGAGAAGCCAAGTTACAGGGAACCAGGCAGAGGGCCTTCTTGGTAGTGGCACCCGCCCTGTGGAACGCCCTACAACCAGATGTCAAAGAGAAAAATAACTACCAAACTTTCAGAAGACATCTGAAGGCTGCCCTGTTTAGGGAAGCTTTTAATGTTTAATAGGTTATTGTATTTTAGTGTTTTATTGGAAGCCTCCCAGAGTGTCTGGGGAAACACAGCCAGATGGGTGGGATATAAATAATAAATTATTATTATTATTATTATTATTATTATTATTATTATTATTATTATTTATTATTATTACCGGGCTGCAGAACTGCATTGCAAAATTCGAAGCCGCACGAATCTCAAAGGAGGGTTCCGCTTTGGGTTGTGTGTTGTTTTTCGAATTAGGTAGGTTCCCCTTTAAACGCAGACCGGATCCCAGTATGTCTCAGTCATACCTGATACTCATCCGGTAGCTGGATTTTTGTTTGGCAGGGGGAGGAGCCAAGCGCTATCTCGGGAATCAGTTTCATTTCTTCGTTGCAGCCTGGCACTGGAAACAAACGTTCTCCTGTTAATCCTCCTCGGCTGCCACTGTGTTTTTTTAAGGGAGTTCCCTCCCTGGCATGCCTCTTCCAGGAAGCATTGCCAACGTGCATTTATCATAAGTGGATCTGATAGTCCTCATTAGTTGGGATAAGCAGGCAAGCGTTTGAATCATTGCCTAAGCTAAAGGGCCCGCGGGGGTTCTGCTTTGCTTAACACGTACAAATTCACACTATCGTCTTGTAGAGCAGGGGTGGGGTATCTCAGGCCTGGGAGTCAAATGTGGCCCTCCGGGCCTTTCCTTTCGGCCCCCCGAATGCTCTGAAGGCCACGCCACCTTCTCCCAAGGCCAGGTCTCCCTTCACTGGCTTTCACACCCTCCTTGAGGGCCTTTACCCAGCTGAAATGTGTCCATGAACTCTGATCACATCTCTCACTTGTCTAAAGGAAGGATGAAGAACTATTTGTGCATGTATGCGTAGAAACTAATTTTGGTTACTGCTTTGGCCCTTTTCACCACTGGCCAGAGGCAAAGAATTTAGCCTTTGAGCAGAAGAGAGTTCCCCACCCTCAGTGTAGTTAATTTAAAGGTAAAGGGATCCCTGACCATTAGGTCCAGTCGTGGCCGACTCCGGGTTTGCGGTGCTCATCTTGCTTTATTGGCCGAGGGAGCCGGCGTACAGCTTCCGGGTCATGTGGCCAGCATGACTAAGCCACTTCTGGCAAACCAGAGCAGCGCACGGAAACGCCGTTTACCTTCCCGCCGGAGCGGTACCTATTTATCTACTTGCACTTTGACGTGCTTTCAAACTGCTAGATTGGCAGGAGCAGGGACCGAGCAACGGGAGCTCACAGTGTCATGGGGATTCGAACCACCGACCTTCTGATCAACAAGTCCTAGGCTCTGTGGTTTAACCCACAGCACCATCCTTTGTAGTTAATTTGGGTGTCCCTTAATGCAGGGGTGGAGCAGCTTTGGTTGAAAGGTGGTCTTCTACTTAACTTCATGTGTTTCGCAGAGATGGGTTGCACAGGGGGGAAGCAGGAAAGGTGCGGGAGAGGGAGATGGGATGGAGCAAAGAATTATGTTCCGATTTTCATTGGTTTTAATATTGTATACTTGGGATTTCATGTGCCATTTAGACATCTCCTGAAACAACGGGAGTTCTACATTCTTGCACTGCTGTGGTAGAGCATCTGTTTTGAATGTAGAAGGTCCCAGGTCACAGTAGCCAAGTGGTTAAACCATACGGACATTAAACCCAATAGGGTGGAATTTTTCAGACCTGACAGGGGGCAGCTGACCACTTTAGGGAATGAACACTGGTTGGACGATGTCTGGCATTGCCTGGAGGAATGGTTGGCGAGTTGCTGGTGGTGTAGGTATGTGGAGGTGACGCTCCGCTTGTTCTGAGGCAAACCTCGCACCAGGCATGCAACAGTGTGCTAAGGAGCATTGCGCCCACATTCCCGGACCTTTTGCCTTCTTGGCTAGCAAACAGGGTTTCCCCCCTGACCATCGTTTGTCCTCTCACAGAGTTGGTTCCTAGACATAACGCTTGGCTGGAGCATGACCGGGGACACAGACGTAATCAAGTATCGGAGAAAACATTTTAGGGAAACACCTGCTGACACATGTATTTGCTAACGCTGGAAATGTGCTTAGATGGAAATACG
The DNA here is from genome assembly GCF_964188305.1 of Podarcis bocagei. NCBI lineage: Eukaryota > Metazoa > Chordata > Lepidosauria > Squamata > Lacertidae > Podarcis > Podarcis bocagei. Next base: position 13,250,554 of record NC_138142.1, on the reverse strand, counting down.
TCCTGTTCAGAGTGGTTTCACTACTGCTTCCAATTGTTGACTTCTGCCAATAAAAGGAGCCTCTGCAGAGCTAGTCGGCAGCTTGTTTTGGAGCATGCTTGCCATTCAACCTTCCGTCGTCCTCGTTACAGTGGTACCTCGGGTTACATACGCTTCAGGTTACATACGCTTCAGGTTACAGACTCCGCTTACCCAGAAATAGTGCTTCAGGTTAAGAACTTTGCTTCAGGATGAGAACAGAAATCGTGCTTCAGCAGCACGGCGGCAGCAGGAGGCCCCATTATCTAAAGTGGTGCTTCAGGTTAAGAAGAGTTTCAGGTTAAGTACGGACCTCCGGAACGAATTAAATACTTAACCTGAGGTGCCACTGTATTCCTACATAGATAGCCTTGGCGGCAAGACTGCGATTTTGTGGTATTGGGTGGCAGTTTCAGGCCTTGGGCAGAATCCTTTAGTCTATCCTTCAAATAAGGGGGGCGTGAAGTGGTGACTCACCTGCCCCTGCGACGGCATTTTCAAGGTTCCCTGTTAAAGGGGGTTGTGTGAGGGGAGTCACTGGCCAAACGCTGAAAGGCAGTTGGTGAGCTCCCCTAAGTTGCCCAGAGGGGAGCTGGCTGGCTGTGTAAACACGTGTTTTGCAGTGCCCCCTCTGATCCGTTTAACCCTGCTGTGCCTCAGTGCCCAGGCTGGGGGACTGAGAGAGATACACGCACAATGCCTAAGCCAAGGTTTCCTACATCTGAAATGGTTAATAAAGCTGTGGCCATTTCAAATCCCAAAGTACGTTGTCGTGTGCAAGTCATTGCTCTTGGACTGTCTCCTGGAGGGGCAGGGATCTGCGCCTGGGCACGCAAACATCTGAAACAATGGGCATTCTACATTCTTGCAGTGCTGTGGCAGAGCACCTGCTTGGCATGCAGAAGGTCCCAGGTTCAATCCCCAGCATCTCCAGGTAGGGTTGAGAGGGACTCCTGCCTGGAGTCCCAGAGAGCAGCTGCCAGTCAGTGTAGACAATACCAAACTAGATGGACCAATGGTCCAACACAGCATCTTCCAGTAATAATAATACAGTCAATACCTCGGGTTACAGACGCTTCAGGTCACCTTTTTTTGGGTTATGGACCCGCCGAAACCTGGAAGTACCGGAACGGGTTACTTCCGGGTTTCGGGGGTCGCGTATGCACAGAAGCGCCAAATCAAAACCCGCACATGCGCAGACGCACCGCTGCGGGTTGCGAATGCTGCGAGTTGCGAACATTCATCCTGCACAGATCACGTTTGCAACCCAAGCATCCACTGTAATAATTTTTATTTGTACCCCTCCCTCCCCAGCCGAAGTCAGGCTCAGAGCGGTTAACATCATACAAATAACACAGTATAGATAAAAACAGGCATCAATTAATTAAAATACATCTTAAAATTAATTCAAATTAAAATCTGGACAAATGGCAGTTACCAGGTTAAGACAAAGCGTTTAATACTTGCCAGGACCAACTGTTTTCACTGATTATATAAGGACCTGTGAACAGGATGGTTCTTATACTTCATGCTTGTTCTTATACAAAGGAAAATAGGTCAGATGGCCCCCTGGCCAAAGGCTTGGCGGAACAGCTCTGTCTTGCAGGGCCCTAGTCTCTTGTGGGAGAGCGTTCCACCAAGCTGGGGCCACGGCTGAAAAGGCCCTGGCTCTGGTCGAGGCCAGTCTAATTTCCCTGTGGCCCGGGATCTTCAGAATGTTGTTGTTTGCAGACCATATTCTTAAGGCTGCAAACTCCTTTTGTTTCTGCCTACTCATCACCTGCAGTTCTGGATTGACTTTTCCCGTGGGGCAAAGGCCCTTCCTTGGAAAAGCAGTTGTTGTTCCTCCTCCCCTCCCCATCTTAAACCAGGCGTGGGGAAACGTTGGCCCTCCAGATGTGGCAGGACTTCACGTCCCATCACCCCTAGCCACAGGCCATGCTGGCTGAGGCTGATGGGACTTGCTTTGCAGCAACATCTGCAGGGCCACAGCTTTTGCAGACCTGTCTTAAAGGTTTTCAAGGCACAAGCCCACCACTGACCTCTTCTGAATGCAGGGCACACATTTTGACTTTGCATTTCTGGGATCAGCCAGCAGAAAAATCATTCCCGAAATGACGGATTAAGTCCAACCGTTTCAAGAGTGTAGGAAGGGCAGATTTGAAGGCAAGAGTTGAATCGGGACAGAACCTTTTGTGTTCTTAAAAGACTTGGGTTGTATTCAGGCAGCACTTCATTCCATTTTCCTGATTCCAGCTTCCTTACCTGCTAATTTCCACGTGTGATTTCATGCGGCAAAATCTGGGGAGGAATTTTGGTGTGGAGTTCTTTCCCACCACTTGAAACGTAATGTGACAAAGTGGCAGATTGACCAGAAGGCCACGGTTCTGTAACACAACGGGTTATGAATGATCTTGGACGAAGGAGTTGAGGGGATGCTCATCCAATTTGCAGACGACTCCAAACCTCGCTAATCACACAGTAGACAGAACTGGGATTCAATAGACTGGAGAATTGGGCCAAAACTAACAAAGTGAATTTCAGGAGGGACAAAGGTAAGGTGGGCAGGAATAACCAGCTGCAGAAATATAAGATGGAACACACGAAAAGGATCAAGGGGTCTTGGACAGAGATGCTGTTGTGGCTAGCAGTCCCTGATAGCCTGATCTTCCATGGAGTTCCCCAATTTTCTTCTAAAGCCACCCAACGTCTTTCTGCCCATTTCCTCAACTTTGGGGTCAAATGCCAGGCTACACCCTTCATTTTATCACCCCCCTGAAAAAACCTAAGGCAGAATGATGGAAGCAGCATCTACTTAGAACAGGCATCCCCAAACTCGGCCCTCCAGATGTTTTGGGACTACAATTCCCATCATCCCAGACCACTGGTCCTGTTAGCTAGGGATGATGGGAGTTGTAGTCCCCAAACAGCTGGAGGGCCGAGTTTGGGGGTGCCTGACAGAGGAAAAACCAGATAGTAGAGTAGAAAATGGCACTATGCTGCTGACATATTCGGGGGGGGGGGGAGTTACTACAAATATTAACCACATTTGCTTGGCAGGTAAGAGAGTATGTTTATTTTTCCATAAGGATATGCACCATAAATATAACAGGATCTGTTGTGTTGAGGAGGGTCCCAGCAGATCATCAAGACTTGTGTAGTCCAATGTGTGGTTTAATACACAAGCTGTCATTAGCTGGCATCCGGGAAAAAGGGTGGGGGGGGGCAGCCGGCCAGACTGCATTTATTTGTTTGGTGAACTCACACACACATTTTTCAGCTCCGCACACACACAGGAAATAATCCGAATCATCCATCAGGCCATTCAAGTCAACGTTAGCCTGGCCGATATTGTTACAACGAGGCCATCCCTGGAGAGCACGAGGCGGAATCCATCAGGAAAGGAGCAAATCCCTTTTCGTTTCCATCCGTCCTGCTTTGCCGTCAGTTCCATCCCGTCAGCATAAATCCAGATTGACGTCTATGGAAAGAAAAGAAAAAAGAAGGGGGGGAAATAGCTGACGAACAACAACACTGAAGATTCGAGTTCGGTTTCTGAGAAGCCCTCTAGGAGGCCTCAGTATCATGATGCTAAAACAACAGAAATAAAAGACTTGCAACATAAAGGGATCAATTAAAGGAAGGAGCTTTGGGTAGAGATGGTGAGGATTAGCTTCGTACCCTGCGTGTAACTGTGTATGGTTCCCCCGCCCCTCCGGTTTGGCTGCAGCAAAGCGTCCTTTGGTGGTCTCACGACAGGAGAGGGAAATCGATTTATCTCCAAGGCCCACAAGTATACAAACAACTGGATAGGGCTGGCCCACCCATGAGGCAAAGTGAGGTTACTGCCTCAGGCGTCACGATCCAAGGGGCAGCCGATCCCAGTGTAGATCTTTATTCCCCCTTGTTTCTGACACAGATCTTCACTCGCCCTTTATCTCCTAGCGGGGAAGGGGGAAACCATTTTGTGATGCGCCTCCGGTGCCAAAATGTCTTGGAACAGGGTGGAATCTTTAGCTAAAATAATGCAAAAGGTCTCTTCATCACAGGCTGAAACACAGGGCAGAAGGAATCAGGAGTGCCGAGGCCACGCTGCGGCAACGAGGCGTTCTATGCCATCCTCCCAAAACCAAACCAAACCAAACCAGAAGAGGTGAAGCTTCAGACTGGTGCTACTGGGAAACATGCCCGACTTATCATTTTAATATTGCATTTAGGAGCTTTCAGATTACCTGTTTATTGAGCGTTCGTCCTGATTTGCTTGCCAGGAAATTAAGACAGTGTTGCGTCAAAGCAAGACTCACTCTTTTCCAGGGCATCTTCCCATCTTTTTCCTTATGGCAAGAAAGTCTCATCTTTTTTTTATGGGAAGCAGGCTGGTTGTGCAAGGCTGTAACTGCACATGACCTGAGTTTGCTGGGATGTGACTGAACCCCATCTGAATACAGGGGTGCCTGGGAGAACCCTCTTTTTCCATGGACAAAACCTACCAGGCAATGGAGGTTTTGTACTCCAATGGAGTACAAATAAATTTGCACTGTACTGAATCAGACCATTGGTCCATATAGCTCAATATTGCTGACACTGACCGGCAGCAGCCCTCCAGGGTTCTTTCCCCTGTCTGGGACCTTCTGCAAGCAGAGCAGGGGCTTTGCCACTGAGCTACAGCCCTCATGGGAGAATCCTGTGTTCCCGTGTAATTGGGAGTAAGCCCCATTGAGTTCAAGACGACTGACTTCTGAGTAGACAGGGTTATACTCCTGCTGGAAGTTCGCAGCCGGATCTTCCGATCAAATCGCTGGCAAGACTTGCCTTTGCAGAAAGGCAAGCAAGAGGAGCTTTTTTAAAAAAAATTTAGATTTGGATTTTGCCATCACGGCTCAGTTAATTATTTTCTGCTAAGCAGACAAACCGACCAACTAGGCATCTGCCTTGATTCACGTTAGGGAGCATCTCCCCCTGCTGGCCAAGATGGAAATAAGAAAGGAATTAGGAAAGGAATGAGGCAAAAACTTAGAAGGGCCGTTTTGCTTAAGGAATAAGTAGGAGCTGCAACCGTTGTTGTTGTTGTTCTGCCCATCTGACTGGTCTGCCCCAGCCACTCTGGGCAGCTTCCAACAAATTAAAACATTAAGCACAGTAAAATATCAAACATTAAAAACTTCCCTGAACAGGGCTGCCTTCAGATGTCTTCTAAAAGTTATTTATTTACTTGACATCTGGTGGGAGGGCATTCCACAGGGCGGGTGCCACTACCAAGAAGGCCCTGTGCCTTGGCTATGGCTGTATGCCTCTGAAAATCAGGGTGAATGAGTAAGAAAACCAGGAGGGAGGGGGAGGGAAGGGAAGCATCCTGGGGGCGGGCATGGGCAACTGGCCAGCTGGCACCCTGACCAGGAGGGCTCTGTGCTGCAACATCACGCTGCAGACTGCTTCCCTTGTTTTCCAGCTGTTGTCCACAACAGATGGCCCAATGAACCTGTCAGACCAAGGTCCATTCAGTCAGGTATTATCTTCCATGGTGAGCAATGCATGGCTTTAAAAGCCGATCAAACAAATTAATGGAGGATCAGTGGCTATGACTCGTAATCTGGTGAACCGGGTTCGCTTCCCCGCTCCTCTAGATGCAACTACTGGGTGACCTTGGGCCAGTCACACTTCTCTGAAGTCTCTCAGCCCCACACACCTCACAGAGTGTTTGTTGTGGGGGAGGAAGGGAAAGGAGAATGTTAGCCGCTTTGAGACTCCTTCGGGTACTGATAAAGCGGGATATCAAATCCAAACTTCTTCTTCGTCTTCTTCTTCTTCTATGAGCCATGCTGGCTGTGTTCTCCCTTCACTGTCCGAGGCAGCATGCCTCTGTAGACCCGTTGATTGGAATCACAAATAGGGAGAGTGCTGCTGCACTGCAGTCCTGCTCACAGGCTTCCCAGAGGCATCTGATTTTTTATTATTTATACCCCACCCATCTGGCTGGGTTTCCCCAGCCACTTTGGGCGGCTTACAGAATATATAAAACATAATAAAGCACCAAAGATTAGAAACTTCCCGATACAGGACTACCTTGAGATGTCTTCTAAAAGTCAGATAGCTGTTTATTTCCTTGACATCTGAAGGGAGGGTGTTCCTCAGGGAGGGCGCCACCACCGAGAAGGCCCTCTGCCTGGTTCCCTGTAATTTCACTTCTCGCAGTGAGGGAACTAGCAGAAGACCTTTGGAGGAGGACCTCAGTGTCTGGGCTGAACAATGAGGGTGGAGACGCTCCTTCAGGTATACTGGGCCACTATGAGACTAGGATGTTGGGACGGCTGTGGGCAGGATTCGCTCATTGCAAGCAACTGGACTAGATGAGTCTCAGGGACCTTTCCAACTCTACAATTCTAGGGTTAGGAATAGGCCTCTGTCCTGATCCAAAAGGCCTCTTCTTAAGTGGTTTCTTCTCCTTAATCTCCTTTTCCCTAAAGAGTCTTTTGGGACATTTGCATGAGAACATAAGAATAACCTGCTGCGTCAGGCCAGGAGCCACCCAGTCTAGAATTCTGGGCTCACAGTGGTTGCCCAGATGTCTGGGAAGTCTGTCCACGGGTCCTGAGCACAACAGTACTCTCTTTCTGTGCTCTTGGGCAACTGATATTCAGAGGCATTCTTGCCTCTGACCAGTGAGGCAGAGCATAACCATCATGACTAGTAGCTATTGATAGCCTTTTCCTTCATGGATTTGTCTAATCTTCTTTTAAGGTAAAGGTAAAGGGACCCCCGACCATTAGGTCCAGTCGTGACCGACTCTGGGGTCGCGGCGCTCATCTCGCTTTATTGGCCGAGGGAGCCGGCGTACAGCTTCCGGGTCAGGTGGCCAGCATGACTAAGCCGCTTCTGGTGAACCAGAGCACCACACAGAAACGCCGTTTACTTTCCCGCCAGAGTGGTACCTATTTATTTACTTGCACTTTGATGTGCTTTTGAACTGCAGGAGCAGGGACCGAGCAACGGGAGCTCACCCTGTCGCGGGGATTCGAACCGCCAACCTTCTGATCGGCAAGTCCTAGGCTCTGTGGTTTAACCCACAGCGCCACCCGCATCCCTAATCTTCTTTTAGAATCCATCTAAATTGGTGGCCATTCCTGCCTCCGGTGGCAGTGACTTCCACAGTCTACCTACACACTGCACGAAGAAGTACTTTCTGTTATCTAGCCTGGATCTTCCGACATTCGCCTTCGCCGGATGTTCACGAGCTCCAGTGTTACGTCAGAAGGAGAGAAACCATTTTCTAGCCACTTGCTTCCACAACATGCACAACTGTATAAATGCCTATCCCCCACTTCCTACTCGCAGAATTAAAAAGTCCCGAATGCGGGGGATTGCTCCACCTGCTAACTTTGTGGCTCCCCCAAGGGTGGAGATACCTCCCTGTTTTGTGCACGGATGGTGTTGTTCTGGATCCAAATTAGAGAATGCAACTGCTCTCGGCACACAGGATGCGATATTCGGCTTGATGAGACGCAGCCCCCACGCAGAAACCAGGATGCGGCGAGCAAAAGAGCCACGGAGCCGGCCGAAGTTTCATTTCCTGATTCTACGGCTTGCCTCTTCCGCAGTGGGAACTCGCGGAGCAAAATCAGGATGTTTACTTTACCCTATCTGCTCTTTCGATCCCAGCCACGAAGCCTTGATTTTAGCAGAAGGCTGCTACGCCCTCCCTTTCACAACCCCTCTGAGAGAACAAAGGCTTCCTTATCAATGGAATTAAAATTATGCCATGCTAAAATGAAAATGAAAAAGGGTTGCGTTTCATAAAAGGCAGCCGGGCTCCACCAGCAGTAACCTTGAGCTGCCGAGTTTGTTTAAGATCTTTCAGGCCTAGAAATAGGGATGTAGAAGCTGTCTGGCACAGAATCAGGCCACTGAGCCATCTCAGCTCAGTAATATTTACAACAGGAATGGGAAAGATGTAACCCTCCAGATGTTCTCGGATTCCAACTGCCTGCAGCAAGCATGACCAAAAATTGTTGGCATCCGAGTGCGCCTTTGGGGTTGAAGTCAAACCACTGGAGGGTTTGCTGCAGTTGTGGGGTCCGATATGGGAGAGACATGTTTTGCTGCAACTGGGGCAGATGATGGAGTCTGGCTGCGCTGCTGCAAATGCTCAATAGCTTTTCTTGAATGACCTACATTGGCTCCCAGTACGTTTCTGAGCACAATTCAAAGTGTTGGTGCTGACCTTTAAAACCCTAAACAGCCTCAGTCCAGTATATCTGAAGGAGCATCTCCACCCCCATCGTTCTGCCCGAACACTGAGGTCCAGGTCTGAGGGCCTTCTGGCGGTTCCCTCACTGCGAGAAGCAAAGTTACAGGGAACCAGGCAGAGGGCCTTCTCGGTAGTGGCGCCCGCCCTGTGGAACGCCCTCCCACCAGATGTCAAAGAGAACAACAACTACCAGACTTTTAGAAAACATCTGAAGGCAGCCCTCTTTAGGGAAGCTTTTAATGTTTGATGTATTATAGTATTTTAATATTTTTTCGGAAGCCGCCCAGAGTGGCTGGGGAAGCCCAGCCAGATGGGCGGGGTATAAATAATAAAATTGTTGTTGTTGTTGTTGTTGTTATTTCTTCTCTCTGCACTCCTCCCAACAGCCATTCCTGCTCTGGATACGACCTGACTATCTACGGTCATCTGCAAGGGATTCCCACAAGGCGGGGTCGATGTTGCCAGCCTTCATGTCATGTTTGCAGACATTTTTGTAACACAGAGCCGGTCTGCCAACAGGCCTGGTGCCAGGAGCCAGGAGCCAGCTCCCCGTAGCGCAGGTCCTTGCGGATCCTGCCACCTTCCATTCTGTGGGCATGGCCAGGCCAGCGTAGACGTCGCTGAGACAGGGATGTAAACATGCTGGGGTGTTAGAATTCCTGCTCCGTGACTGCAGTCATGGGATTGTTGTCTTTCACATGACGGTGTATATTTTGACTCCACTGAGTGGGAAGTGACGGAGACAGGATGTTTGTGGTACTGTGTTCCGTGAAGTGGGACTATTGTCCTTTGTTCTTTTTCTCTTTGATGTCTGATGCTAGAGAGAGAGGGAGCCATGTTGCAGTGCTCCGTGTATAAAGGTAAAGGTAAAGGGACCCCTGACCATTAGGTCCAGTCGTGGATGACTCTGGGGTTGCGGCGCTCATCTCGCTTTATTGGCCGAGGGAGCCGGCGTACAGCTTCTGGGTCACGTGGCCAGCATGACTAAGGCGCATCTGGCGAACCAGAGCAGCGCACGGAAATGCCGTTTACCTTCCCACCGGAGCAGTACCTATTTATCTACTTGCACTTTGACGTGCTTTCAAACTGCTAGGTTGGCAGGAGCAGGGACCGAGCCACGGGAGCTCACCCCGTCGCGGGGATTCAAACCGCCAATCTTCTGATCAGCAAGTCCTAGGCTCTGTGGTTTAACCCACAGCGCCACCCGCGTCCCAGGCTCCGTGTATGTTTATATGTAAATAAAGTAATTAGCCCAAATGCTGTGTTGCTGAGATCCGTTACGCATGATGCGCAAACTCTGTGGATCCCTAAGTGTGCCGGTGTCGGTTGGCATTGGTCGCTGTGATGTTCTGGCGGAAGAAAGCTTTTGAAGCTCCCGAACGAAAGACCAGGAGGGAGAGAACATGCCAGCCGGGCATGTGTCTCTGCCAGGGTCCTACTCGAGTGTAGGCCGAGTTCCTTACAACAGGGGTCGCTGAGACAGGGGTGTAAACATGCTGGGGATGTGGGGAATTAGGGGAGCACGTCTTTTTTTGAGGCTCTGCCCTGCCATGAGATAGGAGTGACAAACTCTTTTCCCCTGGTCTCCCAGAATCAGGAGAGGCATGCAGAGGGCGGAGGAGAGGTTAGCTTCATGCTGGCGCAGCCTCAGGTTGCTTGGGGAAAACCCTGGAGAGGAGAGGATTTAGGCAGCTGTGGGGAGGCTGGGACTCTCGGTCTCAGCAACTGTGTCACAGAGGCAAGACCTGCCAGAGATGGGTGCTGCGCTCATTAAGCCCGACACTGCAGATCCTGTTTTTGCTAATAAAGAGTTAACTCCATCTTGCCCAGTGTGGTTTACTGCTGGCTCGAGCCTGTCACCTAGAGTAGCACACAGGCATCATGTCTCCAGCCTTGCCCTCCATCCATTTGTCTGATATTCTTTCAAAGCAGTGCTGGGGCCTTGGAGCTGGCTCGCAGGACTCGAGAGATCCAGAGGGTGGCAGCACATGAACAGGGCCTTCTCTGCAGTGGCTCCCCGTCTGTGGAATGCTCTCCCCAGGGAAGTTCGCCTGACGCCTTCATTATACTTTCAGGCGCTAGGCAAAAATGTCCCTTTTTAACTAGGCCTTTGGTTGACACCCAGAACCCTTTTAAAATGTGGCTCTTTTTGAAGGGGGCTTTGAGGGGGGTTATTGTTTTTACATTGATTTTATATATTGTGATCTTTTATGTGAACTGCCCTGAGACCTCTGGGTATAGGGCGGTATACAAATTCAATAAATAATAACAATAACAACAACAACAAGAACTCTCCCCCCCAAGACACACCCCTCACTGTTTGTGTCTGACTGGAATGTGTCATTGGAACAAGGTCTTTTGCTTGTCTGGATGGAGGATAAAAGTGTCTATTGTGTGCAAAAGCTAGCCTACTGCGTTGCAGAAACATTTCACAGAATCATAGAGTTGTAAAGTTGGGTTCCAAGGGTCATCTAGTCCAACCCCCTGCAATGCCTCGCCCAACAGCAGGCGTGTCACTTGCTCAGAAGGGAATGTGGGCTTTGAGCTGAGAAAGGTCACCCCCCCACCCGGTTTTACTGCTGTCTAAGCTAGTGGCATTCACCATTCCATGTGGCAGGGAGTTCCACAGTTTAAGCATCCCGAAACGCGTTCTCCTTGGACCCAAGTGAGACTAGGCTGAAGGCTGGCAAAAGAAGGCTAAAGCAACCGACCTGCCATATCTCAATCTTCCAGCTGTTTCTCCTTTTTTTCAGATTCCTGACGCCGGGTGCTCTTTCGGTTGCTACCCAGGGATGGCAGCTAACCTCAGCAGCCGGTGACGGTAGGATCGGCCCCCGACCGCTTGGTGATGTGCAGTTTGGCAACTTCCTCTGCAGAGGTCGGGTGGATCCCAACTGTCTTCGCCATTTGGGAATAGGTAGCGCCACATCTACAAAGAAGGAAAAGGGATAAAATTGCGTGGACAGCGAAAGCCCTATCGAATCTTTCCTGCTACAGGATTACTGAATCAGCCTTTAAACCAGTAATTTACCCCTGCTTGGGCAGGAGGGCTTTAATGACATGTTTCCTCCTAGGAGCCAGAGCAATTGATCGCTCGTGTTTATTTCTTCTTTTACTGCAACTGCAAGAGCAAAACAAACAAGTATGCAAGGAACTGTTCGGGCTGCAAAGGGGGAATTTTTTTTTTTAAAGGTTCCACGGGCAAGGAAATGACTTAGTAAAGGGAGGATCCAGTAATGTCAAAAACTGAGTGAACAAGGAGCAGCTACAGTGGTACCTCTGGTTAAGTACTTAATTCATTCCGGAGGTCCGTTCTTAACCTGAAACCATTCTTAACCTGCAGCACCACTTTAGCTAATGGGGCCTCCTGCTGCTGCCGTGCTGCCGGAGCACGATTTCTGTTCTCATCCTGAAGCAAAGTTCTTAACCCGAGGTACTATTTCTGGGTTAGCAGAGTCTGTAACCAGAAGCGTATGTAACCCGAGGTTACCACTGTATTTTAAAGGGTCAGCAGCAGAGGATCAGCAGCAACTTTAAGTTATTATTATTAAGTGGCACCAAAATCCATTTCAAGGTCGCAATCTTATGCACGCTTTCTAGGAATCAAGTCCAATTGAACTGAATGGGACTGTGCTGCTTGTGGGGTTGCTATGGGGAAACACAGTGGTTTACTGACATCCATACAATACATTTTAAAGCACTGCTCTATCACTTCCCCCGGAGAATGCTGGGAACTGTAGCTCTGTGTCTCCTAAGAACTCTTGCCACATCGAACCAATGACAGCTCCCAGAATGCTTTGGGGGAAGCCATGGCTGTTAACAGTGGTATATCGGTGGTCTGAATGCATGGGGCGACTGTGACCGCAGAAATGGAGATTTAAATTCCATGTCCAGTTGACTGTGGAAGATAAAGGCCTCACGAAAGGGCCCTAACTTGGGAAGATCTGTTCCTGTGTCAGCATGATATATTTCCCAATGATGCTGGCCCACAGGTTATGGACCAGCCTGAGGAAGCAGTTAAACTGAGAGGGCCTGGATAGCTCAGTTGGATAGAGCATGATGTTGATAATGCCAGGGTTGCAGGTTTGATCCCCGCATGGGACAGCTGCATATTCCAGGATTGCAGGGGGTTGGACTGGATGACCCCCCAGGGTCCCTTCCAACGCTACGATTCCATGATTCGGACCATTTTTAGACCCGAGTCCAGCCCTCACTCATCCACACTGGGTCTTAGGTGAATTCCCCTCAAAGCAAAGTGTAACTACAGTGGTACCTCGGGTTACATACGCATCAGGCTACATACGCTTCAGATTACAGACTCCGCTAACCCAGAAATAGTATAATAATAATAATAATAATAATAATAATAATAATAATAATAATAATAATAATTTATTATTTATACCCCATCTGGCTGAGTTTCCCCAGCCACTCTGGGCGGCTCCCAATCAGTGTTAAAAACAGTACAGCGTTACATATTAAAAACTTCCCTGAACAGGGCTGCCTTAAGATGTCTTCTGAATGTCATGTAATTATTTATCTCTTTGACATCTGATGGGAGGGTACCTCGTGTCAAGAACTTTGCTTCAGGATGAGAACAGAAATCATGCTCCGGCGGCAGCAGGAGGCCCCATTAGCTAAAGTGGTACCTCAGGTTACGAACAGTTTCAGGTTAAGAACGGACCTCCGGAACAAATTAAGTACTTAACCCGAGGTACCACTGTACTCTCCACAACACGCAATCTGCAATAACTTGTCTTGTTAAAGCAGATCCTTTGCAAAACAACAGAAACAAATCTTCATTTCCTATCATCCAGGACCAGATTTAGGTTTGATGAGGCCCACAGCTACTGAAGGTAATGGGGCCCTTTATATGTCCAGCTGTCAACAACAAATTGTCACTGTTTTTTGTGCTGAATATATACTATATGGTAATTTATGAATCTAACAGGTACCTAAAGCCATTTGCACATAACAAAATACGTATTTTATCAAAGTAATTGTTGAAAAGTCCATGCAGAATGCAAAGTCTATGCAGAATGTAGGCACCCTATATATTGAAATGAGCAAACCAGTGATATTTTAGGGAGCAGGCTGGCATTCCTTACATCATATGAGCCAACGCAACACAAAACATTGTTGCTGTATGTAGGTTTTATTTGTTTTTTATCTTATATATTGAAAATGTACATCTAGGGTTTTTTTCCTTTACATTTTTTGGGGGCCCCCAGAGAGTGGGGCCCTAAACCATAGCTTGTTCAGTTTATACATAAATCCGGCGCTGCTCTCATCCCATGCAGAAACTCAGCTTCCTTTCTTAGACCTTACTCCTTTCAGACGCTAGAGAGCAGCAGCGACAAGGAAAAGGAACCTGGCCCCAGGCACAGGGAGATTTCCCAAACGCTGCATAAGCACCCAACCAACCCTGGGATTTTTTGAAGAGCAAAGTTTCTCCGGAATGGAAATTTACCAAAATTGCTTATCTCCAGGAGCGTCTGCCCCCACTGTCCGCAAAGAGCACCACGGTCGTCTTTTAGCAACAGTTTAAAGTAATTAGATCAGCCTCTCCTAACTTGTAGTTCACTCCAGATGTGGTGAACTGCAACTCCCTGATGATTGGCCATGGTGGCCGGTGCTTATGGGAGATGGGGGTCTCCATCTGGTTGGGGGAGGCTGAATTTGAGAAACTCGGAGGGTGGGTAGAGCAAATCTGCAAAGTTTAAAAGTTGCTTTTATTTTATTTTAAAGCCACTTCTTACAATGAAATGTCTACTCAGTGGGACAGACTCCCAGGAAAGTATGCACAAGATTGCACTTTAATGACATTAAAAGATGCCACAATTCAGTTTTTATTTCATTTTAAGGAACTGTTAACGTAAGTTTTTGGGGGGTATATTTTGAGGTATGCTTTTCCCCAAATATATATTCCTTTCGTAGAGTATTTTGGACAGAGAAACGCATCGCAACATTTGGAGACGTGTGAATTCTGAAGGCACGTGTTTCAGTCTGAGTACAGTGGTGCCCCGCAAGACGAATGCCTCGCAAGACGAAAAACCCGCTAGACGAAAGGGTTTTCCGTTTTCCGATGCGCTTCGCAAGACGAATTTCCCTATGGGCTTGCTTCGCAAAATGAAAAAGTCTTGCGAGTATTGCGATTTGTTTCACTCCCCCCCTTTTTCTAAGCCGCTAAGCCGCTAATAGCCTTTTAGCCGCTAAGCCTTTAATAGCCGCTAAACCGCTAATAGCGCTAATCCGCTAATAGGGTTGCTTCGCAAGACGAAAAAACCGCTAGACGAAGAGACTCGCAGAACGGATTAAATTCGTCTTGCAAAGCACCACCAGGGACGCGGACTTAGAAAAAATATTGGGGGGGGGGCCGGGAAAGCTCATGAATAATAAATAAGCTCATGAATATGCAAATAAAGTGGCTCCGGCCCTAAATAGGGCAAGCCACGCCCCCCCAGCCAGCCGATTGGCTGGCTGGGAGGTGTGGCCAGTCGGGATTCCCCTGTTCTCGCGGGATTTCCGGCAGTGCCTCCGATTAGGGCGCGCGGCTGGCTGGCTGGCGAAGGAGCAGGTGAGGAGGAGGCGGGGGACGGCGGCGGCGCTCTGCTGAAAGGGCGCCCGCCCGAGATTATTGGGGGGGCTGAGCCCCCCCCAAATTTTTTTTGAGGGGGCTCGAGCCCCCTCAAGCCCCATGGAGTCGGCGCCTATGAGCACCACTGTACTGTTTTCGAGAAGCGCCAACCAAACTCCTCCGCTTTCCCACCCTGTGATCAGTGACTCACCAGCTATTTGGGGCTACAGCATGCTTGGTTCCATAAACTCACCTCCTGTGCCCTCTAAGGTAAAAGGTAAAGGACCCCTGGACAGTTAAGTCCAGTCAAAGGCTACTATGAGGTTGTGGCACTCATCTTGCTTTCAGGCCGAGGAAGCTGGCATTTGTCCACAGACAGCTTTCCGGGTCTTGTGGCCAGCAGGACTAAACCGCTTCTGGTGCAATGGGACACCATGATGGAAACCAGAGTGCACGGAAACGCTGTTTACCTTCCCGCCGCAGTGGTACCTATTTATCTACTTGCACTGGTATGCTTTCGCACTGCTAGGTTGGCAGGAGTTGGGACAGAGCAACAGGAGCTCCCTCCATTGCGGGGATTCGAACCACTGACCTTCTGATCAGCAAGCTCAAGAGGTTCAGTGGTTTAGACCACAGCGCCACCCTCATTCCCTGTGCCCCCTAACCCTATAAAAAGCATTATTCAGAATAGGGGTTGCATGAAGCACTAACAAGACCGAATTCAAAACAGTAACAATTAATTGCACGCTTATTCAAAATCCAAAACTATTGAGTTTAATTAATGCAACAAAACTGATGAATCTGATCCAGTCTGATAATCGTTTATACTGACAGTGCCCTACTGCTGCATCCTTGTCTCTTAGCACCCTGCTAGGTAACCCCACACTTTCCAGGAGGTGGGACCCCCTCAGTTCTGATGTTGCCAAACTGCAATCCTCACCAACTCTGCCTATTGGACCTGCTGGAAGCTGAACAACGTCTGGAGGGCTGCAGGTTCCACACCTCTGGTTTAGTGAAACCAACACCCCACCCCCACTGTGGACGTGGGTGGCGCTGTGGGTTAAACCACAGAGCCTAGGACTTGGAGATCAGAAGGTCGGCAGTTCGAATCCCCGCGACGGGGTGAGCTCGGTTCCTGCTCCTGCCAACCTAGCAGTTCGAAAGCACGTCAAAGTGCAAGTAGATAAATAGGTACCACTCTGGCGGGAAGGTAAACGGCGTTTCTGCTCTGGTTCGCCAGAAGCAGCTTAGCTATGCTGGCCAAATGACCCGGAATCTGTACGCCGGCTCCCTCGGCCAATAAAGTGAGATGAGTGCCGCAGCCCCAGGGTCGGCCACGACTGGACCTAATGGTCAGGGGTCCCTTTACCTTTACCCCCCTGCCACGGTGCAGATTTTAAAAGAAAATATGGCCATTCCCTCCAAAGCTTTGATGCTTCTTCCTGCAAGCCTCCCCACAAAACATAATCAAAAAAAGCTTTTAGATTCCACCCCCCCATTCTCTTTTAAAAGAAAGGCTTCTGCATATTTCAGCGATCATTTATTATCCTGAAAACATCAAGCTTTCCCCTTTGCTGCACTTTGAAGAGTTAACAGCTGGGTAGTGAAATGGATTTTTTTTTTTGGAGGAGGGCTGTACGGTTTGCCAAGAAACATATTTCATAAACATAAATGCAAAAAACCTGGTACATCCGTCACTAAGCCCAACATTTTATTAATAAAGAAAGGCCATATTTTTTTAAAAAAATAAAATCTAGGAAACGAGACATAAAAGTAAATGGAAACATGGGCTCTTTTTTTAGTACTGCCAAAAGCTAAACCGCTATCTTTCATAATCTTATGGTGACTTAAAAGAGAAGGCTTTCGGAAAACTCCAGGAAGGGAGCGGATGGAGTGGAGGGCAGAATTCTTGATCCCACTTACTTGATTCCAAGGGCAAATCCTTGAATAACTTCACCGGCGTTTGGGCCAATGAAATGAAGGCCAAGGATTCGCTGTTCTTGCTGGCGTAAGCACACCATCTGAAAGCAAAACGGGGAGCAGCAGGAGACTGTCAGAAGAAGACACAAGAAACTGCCTTCTGCTGAACACTGGCCCATGGAGCTCAGTTCTGTCTGCACTGGCTGGCAGTGCCTTCGCCAGGGTTTCAGACAAGGGACCTTCCCAGCCTGACCGGGAGACACCAGGGACTGAATCTGGGGCCTTCTGCAAGGTGGATGCTCTGTCACTATCAGAGGATTGCTGACTATCTAGCACGTCAGACCATCGGTCCATCTAGCGCAGTGTTGCACGCACTGACTGCCAGCAACTTCTCCATGGTTTCAGGCAGGGGACACCCGCAGGCCTGCCTGGAGATGCCGTGAACTGAGACTGGGACAGGCAAGACTGTTTGTCCACCTAGCCCTATACTGTCTGCTCGGACTGGCAGTGGCTCTCCAGGATTTATGGGCAGAGAAAGTCCTTTCCAATCTGGGAGCATTCTGCATGCAAAGCATCTCCTCTACCACCTAACTACACCTTTTGCTTAAAATATAGGAAGCTGCCTTATTTGGAGGAGGACTATTCGTCCATCTAACTCAGTACTGCCTACACTGACAGCCAGCAGTTCTCCAGGATTTCAGACATTTTCATTTCCCTTTTAATTTGTATACGCCTTTCTACAATACGATACACAAGGCGGTTTGCAAGCTTAAGAAACAACAAAATAGACAGCAAAGGGCACAACGCCCAAAAACAATCTGATTCAATACAAAAAAAAAGTCATAATAAAGAGATAACTTTAAAATAAACAACTTGTAGCAAATAAAGCAATACAGTAGTACTTTGGTTCTCAAACACCTTGGTACTCAAATGCCTTGGTTTCCAAACACTGAAAACCCGGAAGTAAGTGTTCTGGTTTTCGAACGTTTTTTGGAAGCCAAACATTGGCTATTGTTTCTGGGGCGCCTGCACTAATCAGAAGCTGCGCCTTGGTTTTCGAAAATTTCGGAAGTCAAACGGACTTCTGGAACAGATTAAGTTAGGCGCTTTTGTTTTTGCTATTTATTTTGCATTTTTGTTTTTGAGGCTTTTTTGGTTAATTTGTTTTTGTGATTGTGTGGAACCCAGTTTAGCTACTGATTGGTTGATGTGTGAATGCGGAAATGGATAAAAGCCCCCCATCCAAACAATAACTATCATCAGTGCAGGTAAGAAAAAAAAGTAATTTTATTTTTTATCATCTACAATACTGTTTTATTTTATAGTACAGTACATTGATTATCGCTTTTATTTTATGGATCAACGGTCCCGTTAGATAGTAAAATTCATGTTAAATTGCTGTTTTAGGAGTTGTTTTTAAAAGTCTGGAACGGATTAATCCGTTTTGCATTACTTTCAATGGGAAAGAGCGCCTTGGTTTTGGAACGCTTTGGTTTTAGAACGGACTTCCAGAACGGATTAAGTTTGAGAACCAAGCTACCACTGTATTCAACAATCCATTGGAATATAATAGTAAACAGTAAAATTAAATATCAGCAAATAATAATTAAGCAGTTTACGCTTAACAATTGCAATGAAGAACTATAAAAATAATGGCAAGTAACAATGCATAAAATGCCACAAAACATACACAACCTGGGGGGGGGGCTGCCAACAGCAGAGGCAAATGTGAGCCTGGACAAGAGCAGGACACCCTGGCACTGGGAAGACAGGGGTGGCAGTTTTTTTGACACCCTACCGCTATGCAGAAGCAAATCATCAGGTAGGGCAGAACTGCTATGGCAGCTTCCCGGCAGACGAGGAGGTTGGTGCAGTGCAAACGCAGCAGCAAGGAGGCTGGATAGGCTCCGACAGTGCATTTGCCCCATGCCAGCCTCCCCAGGTAAGTGATTATAGCAAGGGCCATGGACTGCAAGAAGATCAAACCTCTCCATTCTTAAGGAAATCAGCCCTGAGTGCTCACTGGAAGGCCAGATCCTGAAGCTGAGGCTCCAATACTTTGGCCACCTCATGAGAAGAGAAGACTCCCTGGAAAAGACCCTGATGTTGGGAAAGATGGAGGGCACAAGGAGAAGAGGGCGACAGAGGACGAGATGGTTGGACAGTGTTCTCGAAGCTACAAACATGAGTTTAACCAAACTGCAGGAGGCAGAGGGAGGCAGGAGTGCCTGGCGTGCTCTGGTCCAGGGGGTCACGAAGAGTTGGACATGACTAAACAACAACAAACACACATTCTACAAGCCGCCTTTCCCCCCACCATCTTTCCAGCAAAGCCAAGGATGCAGAGCCTCCGTGCTGGAAGTGGCAGCCAAAACGCAGGAGCGCAGACTTACTTTTATGTAACACTGAGCTGCATCTCTTTCGGCCACGGTAAACTCCAACGGCTTATAAAACGCATGGTACACCTAACAGAAAGGAATATCGGAAGATGCAATCAGAGCCAGCGCCTGCCTTACATCATTGCTTCATTTTACATTTTTATCATTTCTGATAAGAGAAATCTGTACATAACCTTTGTTAAATAGTAGACTTCAGTGAATCGGCCCCGTTCCCCCCGTGGCAGTAGATAAGATCAAACAAAAGGAACACCTTACCAGTTAGAATCTTTAATAATCACAGCAAGAGAACAAAGAACACATCTCCCAGAATGGCGGTGCTCCCAATTAAGGGTTACCCCTCTACGTCCCTATTAATCTACATCGCTCCTACGTCTTGTAATCTCTGTGCTTTCTGTTCTAACACTTTCTGAGCTCTCTGTGACTTTGGAAATGGGGGGTGAATGCTGTCCAGAGACTGTGAATCTGCTAACACTCTCTCTTCTAGTGTTTTTTCTGCTAGCTGCTCCCCCATCCAGTATTTCCCAGCTTCTGCCTTCTGAACTAGGCCCCTCTGCAAACCACTGTTCCAAATCTATACTGTCCTGCTCCTGGGAAGATTCAGGATCAGGATAAGATTGGAATGGCTCCCACCATTCTTCCTCAGTGCAGCCCTCCTCAGCATGGACCCTGACACACAGTGGCAGAGCAAGCTGGCTCCTCAGCACTGGTAGGCAGCAGCCATGTCTGTCAGGAGCCCAGCGTACCTCTATATGATCTGCTCCAAACCGTCCAGCAGCTTCTTCTTCCGAGAGTCCTACACAGCCATACTCCAGGGGAGTGAAGACAGTGGTAGGCACCTAGGCGACAGAAGGCCATCCTGTTACTCTCTTTTTGCCCCCCTCAAAATTTTTTATTCATTTTATAACACAAATAAAAAACACAAACAGAAACGACAAACAAAACGAACAAATTCTTTTCATATCCTTCTTTTTCTAAACATTGTTAGGTGAGCTTCCCCAAGTCCCACCTATCTGATTTTCATTTTACTTCATCTTTAGCAGTTTACAGTGGTACCCCGCAAGACGAACGCCTCGTGAGACGAAAAACTCGCAAAACGAAAGGTTTTTTCATTTTCGAGTTGCCTCGCAAGACGAATTTCCCTATGGGCTTGCTTCGCAAAACGAAGCTTGCCCCGGGGACAGCGGGTCTTCTCTTTTGAAGCAAGGGGCGGCGGGGAGAAGCGATCTTCTCCCCGCAGCCCCAGGTCCGGGGACAGCGGGAAGCACTTCCCGCTGCCCCCGGACCTCTTTTGAAGCAAGGGGCTGCGGGGAGATCGCTTCTCCCGGTGCTCCGAAGCGGGGCGGGGGGTGGGAACACCTTCCCCCGCCGCCCCGCTTCGGAACGGTGCTCCGAAGCGGGGCGGGGGGGTGGGAACACCTTCCCCCACCGCCCCGCTTCGGAACGGTCAGTCTATCCCCGGACCTGGTCTGAAGGCGGTTTCCCTAGGAACGCATTAATTGATTTTCAATGCATTCCTATGGGAAACCGTGCATCGCAAGACGAAAAACTCGCAAGACGAAGAGACTTGCGGAACGAATTAATTTCGTCTTGCGAGGCACCACTGTACATATATCATAATTTCTAACCATCTTTTTTTTTTAATCACACTTAAAATAACTTCACATTTTATCACTTACAAATAATACTACAGTGGTACCCCGCAAGACGAACGCCTCGCAAGACGGAAAACCCGCTAGACGAAAGGGTTTTCCGTTTTGGAGGCGCTTCGCAAAACGAATTTCCCTATGGGCTTGCTTCGCAAGACGAAAGCCCATAGGGAAATCTCCGGGGACCTCTTTTAAATGCTAGCGGTGGGGAGCAAAGCCTTTCCCCCCCCCTCCGGCCTTCAGAAGAGGTCCAGGAAGGCTGGCGGGGGCCGAAAGGCTTTGCTCCCCAGCGCCAGCATTTTAAAAGCAGTCCGGGATAGCAGGGAAGCGCTTCCTGCTATCCCGGACGGCTTTTGAAGGCAGGAGAGTCTCCGCCAGCAGCGGCAGCGCTGCCGCTGCTGGCGGAGAGATCCGCGAAGCCTGGGCGCGCTGCGCGCAGGCTTCTGCATGCCGGCAAGTCTCCGCCAGCAGCGGCAGCGCTGCCGCTGCTGGCGGAGAGGTCCGCGAAGCCTGGGCGCGCTGCGCGCAGGCTTCTGCATGCCGGCAAGTCTCCGCCAGCAGCGGCAGCGCTGCCGCTGCTGGCGGAGAGGTCCGCGAAGCCTGGGCGCGCTGCGCGCAGGCTTCTGCATGCCGGCAAGTCTCCGCCAGCAGCGGCAGCGCTGCCGCTGCTGGCGGAGAGATCTGCGAAGCCTGGGCGCGCTGCGCGCAGGCTTCTGCATGCCGGCAAGTCTCCGCCAGCAGCGGCAGCGCTGCCGCTGCTGGCGGAGAGGTCCGCGAAGCCTGGGCGCGCTGCGCGCAGGCTTCTGCATGCCGGCAAGTCTTCGTCAGCAGCGGCAGCGCTGCCGCTGCTGGCGGAGAGATCCGCGAAGCCTGGGCGCGCTGCGCGCAGGGTTCTGCATGCCGGCAAGTCTCCGCCAGCAGCGGCAGCGCTGCCGCTGCTGGTGGAAAGGTCCGGGAAGCCTGGGCCGGACAGCTTTTGAAGGCAGGCGGGGGGAGCAAAGACTTTCGCCCCCGCCAGCCTTCAGAAGAGGTCCAGGACCTCTTCTGAAGGCTGGCGGGGGGCAAAAGTCTTTGTCCCCCCTGCCTGCCTTCCCAGGGGCTTTTAAATCGCCCCGGACAGCGGAGAAGTCCTCCGCTGTCCGGGGCGATTTTAAAATGCCGCCTGCCAGCATTTTAAGATCGCCCCGGACAGGGGAGAAGTCCTCCGCTGTCCCGGGGTTTTTTAAAATGCTGGGGGTGGGAAGAAAAGCCCTTGTCCCCCCCCCCCAGCCTTCAGAAGAGGTCCGGGGACAGACTGTCCCCGGACCTGGTCTGAAGGCGGTTTCCCTAGGAACGCATTAATTGATTTTCAATGCATTCCTATGGGAAACCGTGCATCGCAAGACGAAAAAACCGCAAGACGAAGAGAATTGCGGAACGAATTAATTTCGTCTTGCGAGGCACCACTGTACTTTAAAATACCCTGTCTTCTACTCCTAACCCTACAGCCTATATCCACTTCCAAAGCTATTCTTAGGTTTAAATATTAACATTTTTTTAAAAAAAATCCTTAAACTTCTTCCAATCTTCTTCCACCGTCTCTTCTCTCTGGTCTCGGAGTCTCCCGGTCAGTTCGGCAAATTCCATATAGTCCATCATCTTCATCTGCCATTCTTCGATAGTTGGTAGATCTTGTTTCTTCCAATTCTTCGCGGCCATCCCGTTACTCTCAAGCCAATAGATCAAGAGCCCCATACTTCTCCCTATCCCACAAAAGTTAGTGACACACAGTAGTAGTGTAGTGGAAAAAGCCATCTAGGCCAACCCCCAACAATGCAAGAATCTCAACATGCGGTCCCCCATCCAATTTCAAACCATACCGGATCCTGCTTAGCTTCACAAATATGCTAGTGGTTTCATTGCTGCACCACTAGGAGGGGTTGATGCAGGACCCCTTCATAATAGTGACAACCAGGGCGACTCACAGCCATGTGTGTCCCCCCCCCTTAGATTATATAATAACTTTATAATTATACAAGTTATAATTTGGGATATACTGCAAATGATCAGTGGAGATCCTCCATATATTGCCTTTCCCCTAGATCAACTCCTTCTCGGTGTTCTTCCCTCACCCCTTCTTCAGAGTGACCTAAGGGGGGCAATTCTCAGTGGCTGACTTGCCTCTTTGCACTCTGATTGGCTCCCATCAACACACAGAGCAAGAAGGCTTATTCTCATTGGCCAAAAAGCTCCCCTTTCATGCTGATTGCGTGGTTCTAGGATGCTATAGACAAGGACTCGGCTACAGAAATAATACAAACAAGTTGTTGATCCCCCCACGACCCCAGCATTGTTTTGTTGTTTAGTTGAATTATCCATGTTTTACAATTTGTAAACTGCTTTGATGCCTTGTTGGCAACTAAGGGGTATATCGATTTAATTAATACTAATACAGTGGTTAATTAATTAATTAATACTGATACACTGGCGCAGGGTGGTGCTATGGTCTAAACCACAGAGCCTGGGGCTTGCCGATCCGAAGGTTGTGGTTTGAATTCCCGTGACAGGGTGAGCTCCCGTTGCTCGGTCCCTGCTCCTGCCAACCTAGCACTTTGAAAGCACGTCAAAATGCAAGTAAATAGATAGCGCTCTGGTGGGAAGGTAAATGGCGTTTCCGTGCGCTGCTCTGGTTCGTCACAAGCGGCTTGGTCATGCTGGCCACATGACCCGGAAAAACTGTCTGCAGACAAACGTCAGCTCCCTCGGCCAGTAAAATGAGATGAGTGCCGCAACCCCAGAGTCGTCCGCGACTGGACCTAAGAGTCAGGGGTCCCTTTATCTTTAATACAGTGGGACCTCGGTTTTCGAATGTAACCCGTTCTGGAAGACTGCCTGACTTCTGAAAAGTTAGAAAACCGAGGCACAAAGGGCAGTCTGCAAATTCAATAGAGAAAATTGTGGAAAACAACATGCAGTGGAAGCCGTTTGACTTCTGAGGCACATTCAAAAACGGAAGCATTTACTTCCGAGTTTTCGGCGTCCGAAAACTGAAACGTTAGGCTTCCGAAATGTCCAAAAACCGAGGTACCACAGTACTACAGATGTTAAATAACAACCACAATGAAACACTTATTCATGTCCAGAGGTATGTGATTGCTTTGCAACAAATCATTCATTTTTGAACCCCCAGGGAAGAAAAAAACTTGTAAACTACTCACATTGTCATAATCCATGAGTTCTGCTGACTGGCCAAATAGCCTCCGAGCAACCAGCTTCCCTGCAGCAATGGCCGTAGGCGTTAGCTCGGGGCGACCCTACGACAAGACAACAGAATTAGGAGAGGTCCAAATGTCAATGCGAGACTTGAACCCATGACCTGGACTAAGTTATGTTATCTATCTGTTCAGTCAGAACTCACCAGAACTCAATTCTGGCAGCTCTTAGCTGGGCTCCATTGACATTATAATTATAATACATCTATGTGTGTATGTGAGAGAGAGAGGGAGAGAGAGAGAGAGAGAGAGAGAGAGAGAGAGAGAGAGAGAGAGAGACAACAAACAAGACTAACAGAGTATTTCCAAAATCAACAAACAGGTAGTAGGATACAACTGAGAACAGTCAGGTATAAGGAAAGGAGACCAAAGATATAAAGAAAAACATTGGAAGAATTGTACAGTGGTACCTCGGGTTAAGTACTTAATTCGTTCTGGAGGTCCGTTCTTAACCTGAAGTACCACTTTAGCTAATGGGGCCTCCTGCTGCCGCCGCGCCGCTGGAGCACGATTTCTGTTCTCACCCTGAAGCAAAGTTCTTAACCCGAGGTACTATTTCTGGGTTAGCGGAGTCTGTAACCTGAAGCGTATGTAACCCAAGGTACCACTGTACGAAAGAGGCAATACGGCAACACCTCAAGATAAGTCATAAACAGCAGATCATATAATCTGTTCGCCTTGTTTGTTATACATTTAATGATAATTAAAAAGAACGGAAGCAAGTCCCAAGTTGCAGTTTGGGATTAATCCCAAGGTTTAGGCAAATGTACGTGTTATCTCTTTTTCCGAACTAACGTTTTGGCTTTCAAGATCGTCTGTCAATGTGATTTGTCAACGTTGCCGTTTCCCTCCCCCCCCCCCCGCAAACCGCCTGAAATGCAGCTGCCAATCATTTCTGTGGCAGGAAATACAGATGTTATTTTGGCGTTCCAGAGATCAGAGAACGAGATAAAACCTGGAGGGTGGGGGAGGAAAGCCTCTGGCATACATTCCTTTAAAAAAAAGCACGAGGAACACCCAAGCTAATTACTAAAACATCCCTGCAGACATAAGCGCAGGGTGTTTTTTTCCCCTCTGTGCGTATGAAAAAACAATGGCTTAAGACTTCCCTGAGTAAACAAGTCGACACAAACACTTGCTTTGCACCCATGCGTGGGACTATGTTAGATTATAGGCAATAAAAATTCTAGGACTCGTAAAGACTTTCTGGGAAATGGTATATAATGAGTTAAAGAAGGTGTTTAAAAAATTGTTGTTTAGTCGTGTCCACTCTTTGTGACCCCAGGGACCAGAGCACGCCAGGCACTCCTGTCTTCCACTGCTTCCCACAGCTTCGAGAACACTGTCCAACCATCTCATCCTCTGTCGTCCCCTTCTCCTTGTGCCCTCAATCTTTCCCAACATCAGGGTCTTTTCCAGGGAGTCTTCTCTTTTCAGGAGGTGGCCAAAATATTGGAGCCTCAGCTTCAGGATCTGTCCTTTCAGTGAGGACTCAGGGCTGATTTCCTTCAGAATGGAGAGGTTTGATCTTCTTGCAGTCCATGGGACTCTCAAGAGTCTCCTCCAGCACCATAATTCAAAAGCATCAATTCTTCGGCAATCAGCTTTCTTTATGGTCCAGCTCTCACTTCCATACATCACTACTGGGAAAACCATAGCTTTAACTATACGGACCTTTGTTGGCAAGGTGATGTCTCTACTTTTTAAGATGCTGGTGTTTAAAAATAATTTTGTTTTAAAGACCGGAAGCCCTTCTCTTGGGTATAGTGGGTGAAGAGATATCAAAGGAATAATAAAAGCCTGTTTATGTATGCAACAACTGTGGCAAGAATCATTTTAGCCCCAAAATGGAAACAACAAGAAGTACCAACGAAAGAAGAGTGGCAGATGCAGATGATGGACTTTTCAGAACTGGCGAAGCTGACAGGAAAAATCCCAAACCAGCAAGATCAAGTATTCCAAAAAGACTGGAGTAAATTCATACGATATCTGAAAGATCATTGTAAGCAATTAACACCACTAGCAGGGTTGTCTGAAGACTTGTAATGAGAATTTTTCTCTCTTTCTATATTGATTTAAATTTTCGAGATATTCTGTAATGAGTGTAATTAGAATTGGAAAACGTATAAATTGCAATGATACAAAAGGTGAATTTTGAAAGCCATGAGGCAGGAGGGAAGGAAGTTGATAGGCTCTAAGAGCCAAGGAGGTATAGTGGATAAAGATGATGTGAATGCATAATATTAAATGAAAAAGAAATAAAAATTACATTAAAAAATAAAATAAAGAATAAAATAAAATAAATAAAAATTATAAGTATCTAGGAATGGTGGTACAGGCCTCAGAAACCAACAAACCACACATAAATTCCACTAGGAGCTCAGCGGAAAATAAATAAAAATTCGAGGACCCAAAGCAATGAATTCAAGTTACAAGAATGGTGATTCCAACTAAACATCAAGAATAACGTTTCTGACAGAAAGAGCTGTTTGACAGTGGAACAGACCCCCCTGATAGCTGGTGGACCCTCCTTCTATGGAGGTTTTTAAGCAGACGTTGGCTGGCCATCCATATCAAGCTGAGATTCCTGCATTGGACTAGAGTATAAATGCGTATTTTGAAATGTAAATTAGAAAATTTAATTATATGTACATGTCATTCCCGTTGGTGGCCATCATTACATTGTGGGAGCAAATTCTATAGTTTAACTAGGGGCTGTGTGGAGAAGCTACTTCTTTTTTTTGTCCATCCCGAATCTTCTGTTATTCAGCTTTTCTGGGTGCCCTCAAGTTCTAGTGTATATTAGAGATGGAGGGGAAACTTTCTCTGCCCCAAAACATTTTGCCTCTCTTGCAAGAATGGTTAGAAGTTGTGAGTTGCTGCCAGCAAGATGCATTTCTTTCAGAGAGAGAGAGAGCAAGTAAGGAGTGTTTTTGCAAAAACCGTGTGAACTTAATTGTCAATCAGTTTGATTTCGCAGTCAAATGACTAACACCTTCAGCCTTTTTTTTTTTAAAAAAAGCTGTACTCCCCCCCTTTTTTTTGCCTTCCGCGGGCAGCAAAACCTATTTATTTCAGAAGCAGAATTGATATAGGAGAGATAACAAAGCCTTCTTGCCAGCTGTTGCCACATAATACTTTTCACCTGATAAGCATCAGTAATAATCTCTGATGCAGAGGTGTTCTGCGTGGAGGAAATTACTGTTCTGTGTTGCTGGCATAAACACTCCAAATGAAAATGAAAAGCGGGGCTTTAACACGCTGATATAGGCTTGACGACAAATGGGCAGCGGTTATTAATCAAGAACAAAGTAAGTTTTCCTGTCATTGTCAAGGAGTTTATGTAGACGTCTACCTCTGTTATGTCTCCAATTGCATAAATGTGAGGAACAGAAGTGGTTTCTCTTGCATCAACAATGATTTTCCCCGTCACGGGATTTGTTTTCACTCCAGCCATCTCCAAGTTGAGAGTTTGGGTGTCAGGGGCTCGGCCTGGGAAAGAAAGAGTAAGAGAGTGCATATGGTTGTTGTTGTTTTTTTTAGAAAACAATAAAAATTAAAAGAAACATTTTAAAAAGATTTTAGCAGTTTTAATTCTTACCCCCCCCCAAAAAAAATCCCCAACAATGTAAGGACATAGGAAGAGCCTTCTAGATTAGGCCAGTAGCCCATTTAGTCCAGCATCCTGTTTCAATTACCGTATTTTTCGCTCTATAAGATGCACCAGACCATGAGACGCACCTAGTTTTTGGAAGAGGAAAACAAGAAAAAAAATATTCTGAATCCCAGAAGCCAGCGAGATCGCTGCACAGCGCAGCGCAGCGATCCCGCTGGCTGTCCTGGCTTCTTGCTTGGCTGCGCGCAGCCTCTCCCGGGCAAGGGAAGCCTTCATCCCCCGCCCGGGAGAGGCTAGGCGCGGCTAAGACTCCCCCAAGAGCCCCGCTCCCTTTAAAGAGCCACGTGGGGTGTGTGTACGGCTCTTGGGGGCTTTTCCCCGAGGACGGAGAAGGGCAGCCTTTCTCCCTCCTTGGGGAAAAGCCCCAGAGAGCGGCACACACGCTCCACGTGGCTCTTTAAAGGGAGCGCTGAGCAGAGCCTCCTGCCTGCATTCACTCCATAAGACGTACTTTTTAGGAGGGGAAAAGTGCATCTTATAGAGCGAAAAATGCAGTATATGCCCGTGGGAAACCTGTAAGCAGAACCTTAGCGCAATAGTACTCTCCCCTCCTGTGGTTCCCATCGACTGGTATTCAGAAGCAGGGGCGCAGGTGGCGCTGTGGTCTAAACCACTGAGCCTCTTGAGCTTGCCAATCGGAAAGTTGGCAGTTCGAATCCCCACGATGGAGTGAGCTCCCGTTGCTCTCTCCCAACTCCTGCCAACCTAGCAGTTCAAAAGCACACCAGTGCAAGTAGATAAATAGGTATCAGAGTTTTCAAGACTCTGTTGGGATCCTGCACCCCCCTGCAGAGGATGCCTTGATCAGCCGTTGCCAACTTACGAATCAACTCCGCCTGCCCACAGACAAATGTCGCCTTCTGCAGAAAGCTCTCCGGATTGTTTTGAGAAAGGTCCGTGCAGTTTGGGGGCAGACACAGACCAATTTAGCCAACTCATTAATGTGTAAAGCAAAGGCCTTGACTGATTTCTACAAGGACGAATCCCAGCTGTTCATTTTTCTCCAGCTTTGCGGATTCAACACTTCCCAAGGGGGCGTGCTGGGGGTAGGGGTGGGGGGAACAGTTTAAAATTTGCCAGCCGGTTCTCTTGTCAGGGATTTTTAATGAGGTCCAAACATCTCCTTGGACTCAAGAGGCTTTTCCTCTTATCACATGACAGAGATTGGTTCCCGCTCCCCCCTCCACCAGGCCATTGTTAACCTTTTGTTGTTGTTGTTTAGTTGTTTAGTCGTGTCCGACTCTTCGTGACCCTATGGACCAGAGCACGCCAGGCACTCCTGTCTTCCACTGCCTCCCGCAGTTTGGTCAAACTCATGCTGGTAGCTTCGAGAACACTGTCCAACCATCTCGTCCTCTGTCGTCCCCTTCTCCTTGTGCCCTCCATCTTTCCCAACATCAGGGTCTTTTCCAGGGAGTCTTCTCTTCTCATGAGGTGGCCAAAGTATTGGAGCCTCAGCTTCAGGATCTGTCCTTCCAGTGAGCACTCAGGGCTGATTTCCTTCAGAATGGAGAGGTTTGATCTTCTTGCAGTCCATGGGACTCTCAAGAGTCTCCTCCAGCACCATAATTCAAAAGCATCAATTCTTCGGCGATCAGCCTTCTTTATGGTCCAGCTCTCACTTCCATACATCATTACTGGGAAAACCATAGCTTTAACTATACGGACCTTTGTCGGCAAGGTGATGTCTCTGCTTTTTAAGATGCTGTCTAGGTTTGTCATCGCTTTTCTCCAAGAAGCAGGCGTCTTTTAATTTTGTGACTGCTGTCACCATCTACAGTGATCATGGAGCCCAAGAAAGTAAAATCCCTTACTGCCTCCATTTCTTCCCCTTCTATTTGCCAGGAGGTGATGGGACCAGTGGCCATGATCTTCAGGTGGACAGATTTTGGCTGAACCTTAAGGAGGAACTGCCTTGAACCCTAAACTAAGATCCACTGGTATTTTGGTTCTATGGACCTATCCAGATGTTCTTTTTATTGTGCAATCATTTTTTTGGGGGTAGGTTTATTATAACCCCACTTTAAATACTGTTTGTGCCTGCAAAATTTTGGGGCGAACATGCAGCTTTATTTCTAATCTATGCATTTCTCCTGGTGAAATCCTGTAAAAAAATTATATTGCCTCATTTGATTTTTTTAAGCAGAGGTTGGATGGCCACCTGTCAGTGATTCTTTAGCTGTGGTTCCCACACTTCCGGGAATTGGAAATGTTGGCCCTTAGGGTTCCTTCCAGCCTTATGATTCTGTGTTACAGGTTTCTTTGTTTCCCCCCACTTTTGGCATTATACGTGCAAGTTTCGGTATTCATACACAAGGCATTCTCAGGAAATAGTTTGCCAGTGTTCACAAAATGAGCCAACCATTTCCACTGATTCCTATGGGGAAATTTCTAATGCGTTCCCAACCGCAGAATTTTGACCTCCAAAATGACAACAACAAAAACCCAGAAAAACCTTCTGAAACCTTACAAAAGGCATACAAGAAGGGGAAAAAATGCTCTCTTATTTGTCCAACTCCCTCCATCCTTCCAACCATGGTTTCTGGTGAAATGTCTGTCGAAGACCAGCAAAACACAAAAAAGTAAGGCTTGTTTAAGGCTGCTTGTTTGTCTACAGTACTACAAGCAGGCTGTTTGGATATCTGAATCTGCAGTGTGTGTGTGTGTATAGCAAGATTTGGGTCCTAATTCCTCATGTTTGGATAAGTGAATTTTTGTATTTGGATAGCGGGACCCACATATATAGTGCAAGAGTGTTCCTCCAGGCGGCAATAGTGTGATCAAAGAGCAAACAATGTAACAGAACAATGTGTGAACAGTCCAGTATAAATCCACAACTGCTGCACTATTATTGCGTCAACCAACTGTCCACAGTCACATCATGTGTTTAGAGCGCTATGATACCGCTTTAAACAGTCATGGCTTCCCCCAAAGAATTCTGGGAGCTATGGTCCGTCAAGGATGCTGAGAGTTGTTGTTCACCTCACAGAGCTACAGTTCCCAGAATGGTCTAACAGCCAACCACTCTTCACATGGAACTCTGGGAATCCTAGCTCTGTGAGGAGCAACCTCCCACCTACACTTTGGCCCTGTTTGCTGAGGGACTGGTAGGAACTGTAGTTCAGAAGCATCTGGAGGGACCAGCCCTGGTCTAGGATCTCGGATGGGGTAGGCCACATTGGACCTGGTGTTGGATCAACCCACTTGACTTTTGTCAGGCAGATTCCTGCATTCCTAAGTACCCCTTACAACTTGGTGCGTTCAGTGTGCCACCTTCACCTCCTGCTCTCAAGGGTCTAAGCATCTGAAGAAGAGTTTGGATTTGATATCCCACTTTATCACTACCTTAAGGAGTCTCAAAGCGGCTAACATTCTCCTTTCCCTTCCTCCCCCACAACAAACACTCTGTGAGGTGAGTGGGGCTGAGAGACTTCAAAGAAGTGTGACTGGCCCAAGGTTACCCAGCAGCTGCATGTGGAGGAGCGGAGACGCGAACCTAGTTCACCAGATTACGAGTCTACCGCTCTTAACCACTACACCACACTGGCTGAAGAAAGCCACTGAAGAAAGCCAGCATTAGGCTCTGAACGCCAGTGTCTGGAATTGCAAGGAGGAAAAGCGCGGCTGTTGCGCTCAGGACTTGTATTCCTATTGGGGCATCTAGTTGGCCACTATGACTTTTAGAAGACATCCGAAGGCATCCCTGTTTAGGGAAACTTTTAGTATTTGATGAATTATTGTATTTTAATATTTTGCTGGAAGCCACCCAGAGTGGCTGGGGAAACCCAGCCAGATGAACAGGGTATAAATAATAAATTTTATTATTCTTATTCTTATTATTACTACTACTACTATTATTACTACTATTACTATGAGAACAGGGTGCTGGGCTACAGGGGCCAATGGCCAAATCCAGTAGGGCCTCTTTTTACATCAGTGTTTCCCAAACTTGGGTCTCCAGCTGTTTTTGGACTACAACTCCCATCATCCCTAGCTAGCAGGGCCAGCGGTCAGGGATGATGGGAATGGTAGTCTAGAAACAGCTGGAGATTAAGAACATGTTGGGGGGGGGGAGGCTTCAAAATTTGGAAGTGGAGCTAGCTAAGCCTCTAGATGCAACTAAAGCATTTTCCCAAACCAAAATACTTTCGCCCATTTGATCTTAATGGAGGGTATTGAATAGATCCTTTGGCTTGGAAACCAGAGCTGGACATGGCTTCCAGCCAATAAAATTTCAACGTTAAGTTTTAACATTTTTGTCGCTGCTTTTAGGATTCCGCATGGGACACATGTGGGAAAGAGGATGAGGTTTCGATTTGGGTCGGCCAAATTCATTTCATTTTCTTCCTTTTCGTTCTTAATGCCCAGATATTTAGATGTCAGGAGATTGGAACCGAGAGAAATTAAACATTGCCCTGCTGATTTGATCATCTCAGCTGTTGTTTCTGTTACAGCATTTAAAAAAAAATCAGTCTGTTTTACGGAGGGGGGAGAGATTCAGTTCAGTTCCCCTTTAAATGCACACTTATCTAATCTGTACTTTCTGTAACAATTTGCACACTGGAAGAAAACAGTGATCCTTCGAAATCTGCACTTCTCTGAATTTTGCAACGCTATCCTCCCTTCGGCTAACCTGTACAAATACTGAAACTTTAGAGGAAACTGTGCATGGAAATGGGTATATATTTGTGAAAGTAGCATGCACAAATGCATTGTATGTGGAGAAACTGCTATGCAAAAAATATATATGTGAATTTGAAAAAATCGGATACAAAAATGTGCAGAGCAGGAGAAATTCACACTAAAATGCTGAATTTTCATGAGGACTTTAAAAAAAAATGCAGACTGATGTGGAAAACTCAACTCAAGATTGGAAAAATGAGAAACTGAGAGAAACCTAAACTGACTGTATAGTGGTACCTCGGGTTACATACGCTTCAGGTTACAGACTCCGCTAACCCAGAAATAGTACCTCAGGTTAAGAACTTTGCTTCAGGATGAGAACAGAAATCGTGCTCTGGTGGCGCGGCAGCAACAGGAGGCAACATTAGCTAAAGTGGTGCTTCAGGTTAAGAACAGTTTCAGGTTAAGAACGGACCTTCGGAACGAATTAAGTACTTAACCCGAGGTACCACTGTATCTCCCACCCCTAGTTGTGGTTGCAAGGTGGTGCATTGAAACAAAAGCTTTAATTCACCCACTTCCCAGGTCTGACAGAAAATGGTGGAAATCAAAATGGGCAGATTCGCCCCTTCCTAATGTCTCGGCAGGTTGTTGGGATGAGAAATTTGTGTGGCTGTTTCTCTCTCTCTCCTTCTCCGCCCTCCCACTTCTCTCTGTTTGTTTTTCTCTCTCTCTTAAAAGTTAGCATATTGCGTGCTAACTTGTTCCTCTAAGCTCTGCCTGAGCCGGAAAACGGGGAAACTGGAAAAGCCCCCATTAAGCTGCCGGCTTGCAGGCCTCCCCAGACGTTTTATTCTCGGCGCACAAAAGAAGTACAACAGGAGGAAGTTGTTTCACATCCGAGCCCGAGATAAGGTCTCGGTTGTGTTTTCTTTAAAAGTATTGTCGTTGTTATTATTTTTGGTGCCTGATAGCATCAGAGCTCAGGGCCCAGAGGGCCCAGAGAGGGACGGCAGGGATCCGGCGTCCCACAGGGAAGGCTGAAGGAAGGCAGACAGATAGCTAGAGTGCCGACAGCTCCACTCGCCGATCCCAGAGGAAGTGTCAGTTTCGCCAGCTGAAATGAATCTGCTGGAGCCGTCCCAACCTCCCCGTCTCAGAGCCGTTCGGATTCAGCATTGTTTGGATTGGAAGAGCGGGGAGCAACCTGGCTTTTCAGGCAGGCGGATAATACAGTGAATCATATGTTTATTTATAATCAGATCTCCCATGCAGGGGCCGGGCTTCCCTTTTGTTTAATAATTTCCCTCCCTCCACATCAAAGGCCCTTAAGTGTTTTCCTCCGCTCAGCCCTTGTTTTCGGAACACAAACACATTTCCCATCCGGGCTTTGGAGGAGACTCTCAAGTTCACATCAAACGTTGGAACGGTGTTCCCTCTCCCAGCGAAGAGAGGGAGGGAGGGAGAGAAAGCTTTTATTCTGTTTTCCCAATATAAGCCTCTTAAAAGGCTTAAAAATAAAATGGAAAAGTCAGATGGAAAATTTCTGATCTAGGTTTCTGTTTCTGGATCTTGACCCCACCCTGGCCTGGCGTGACGATCTTGTGACTGAGCTGACCGTTGCATGGAATGGTTCCTCTTCCTCACCTTGCAAGGTTAACTTGGGGGTCATAAAAAGAGGTTGCTGGATCAGGCCATTGGCTTATCTGCTCCCGCACCCAGCAATCTTAAAGGGAAAGGTAATAATAATAATAATAATAATAATAATAATAATAATAATAATAATAATAATGTATTATTTATACCTCGCCCATCTGGCTGGGCTTCCCCAGCCACTCTGGGCGGCTTCCAACAAAATATTAAAATTCAGTAATCCATCAAATGTTAAAAACTTCCCTAAACAGGGCTGCCTTCAGATGTCTTCTAAAAGTCTGGTAGTTAATGCCCGATGGAATTAATCTGCAGAACTCACTCTTTCAGGAGGCAGTGATTGCCTCCAAGTTTAGATGGCTTTGAAAGAGGACTGGGCAAACTCATGGCAAAGAGGAATATTGATGACTGCTAGCCAAGACGGCTAAGCCCTGTCTTCGCGGTTGGAGGCAGCAATGCGTCTTATTAAAAAAGGTCAAGGACCCCTGGAAGGTTAAGTCCAGCCAAAGGCGACTATGGGGTTGCGGCGCTTATCTCGCTTTCAGGCCAAGGGAGCCAGCATTTGTCCACAGGCCGCTTTCTGGGTCATGTGGCCTGCATGACTTAACCACTTCTGGCGCAACTGGACACCATGACAGAAGCCAGAGCACACGGAAATGCCGTTTACCTTCCTGCCACAGCGGTACATATTTATCTACTTGCACTGGTGTGCTTTCGAACTGCTAGGTTGGCAGGAGCTGGGACAGAGAAATGGGAGCTCACTCTGTCGCGCGGATTCGAACCGCAGACCTTCTGATAGGCAAACCGAAGAGGCTCAGTGGTTTAGACCACAGGGCCACCCGCATCTTGCTTTAATAAGCCATGATATCAACAAACCCAGAAGCCGAAGTGCGGCGATATGGAAATGCAAAAGGACGGAAATTGCCGCCTCCTTACACCCCAACCTATGTAACCCCATAGGAACTCAATGCACCTCTTGCCGGCAACCTAGGTGTTGTTTTTCCATAGGCACAGGACCACGTAGGCAGCCTTGGCTCCTGTCCCTGTGGCTCTTGGGAGCTCCACCTTTTCCAAGCAAGTATGCTAAACATCCCGACAATCGCGCTCCGTGGCCACTTTCCCTTCCGTAGCGGCAGTTCCAAACACGGCTGAACGTTACGCCAAGTACACCTGGAGTCTTCTTCGACATATGGCTCCTAAATCAAGCATTGGGCTTGGCGCCATTCCAGGCATTTGAGGCAAATCAGATAAGCCGCTCGGGGAAGAGCGCAGAGGGGAAACACCCTCAGATATGCAGAACGAACCTTTCCTTAACTTTTCTTGATATGCATCACAACTGTCAGGCGACACCCCTTGACAAGGCAGATGGAAAGATACCTTTCGATCCGGCTTTGTTATTTTTCCCCTCCCCGGAATCTCCTCCCCACTCTCACCTACAAACAGGTAGCAATAGCTCAGCTGGTTAAGAGCATGGTGCTGGGAATGCCAGGAGTGGCAAATCTGATCCCCTTATGGGAAAGTTGCATATTCCTGCATTGCGACTGTGCATGCGCAAAGCGTGATTTAGTGCTTCTGCGCATGCGCATCCAGTGAAACCCGGAAGTAACCCATTCCGGTACTTCTGGGTTTTGGTGGGTCCGTAACCCGAAAAAACGCAACCTGAAGCGTCTGTAACCCGAGGTATGACTATATATGAATGTGCCAACCAAAACAACAAATCTCCCCATAAGCATAGCATAGTAAGAGCCATTTGACAGTGGAACAGACTCCCACAAGAAGTGCCAGACTCTCCTTCCTTGGATGCTTTTAAGCAGAGGTTGGATGGACATCTGTTGTGTTTTAAATAAGCTGAGATTCCTTCATTGCAGAGGGTTGGACTAGATGACCCTTGGGGTCGCTTCCGACTCTACAATTCTATGATTTTGTCTCAGGAAAAAGGCAAGTCTGCAATAGTTTTCCCTGACATCTACGCAGGAAGATTTATTTGTAATAGTGCATCTAGTCATGTAAACAAACACCTGCAGTTTGAAGAGCTACAAGACAGAAACAAGTTGATCCCTAGAGTAAGAACTAGGCCTTGCCACCCGGATAAAGTAAACAGTAAGCTTGGAACAACCTCTTTGGCTAGTCAGCTGGAGCGAGTGCGAATCACAGCCAAGTAATCAAGAGCCCAATTACAGTTGATAGATTTTAGATAACAGAAGAAAGGTACATGGGCAGGTGAGTGAAG
This sequence comes from Podarcis bocagei, assembly GCF_964188305.1. Lineage (NCBI taxonomy): Eukaryota > Metazoa > Chordata > Lepidosauria > Squamata > Lacertidae > Podarcis > Podarcis bocagei. The sequence goes on along the minus strand of NC_138142.1, from coordinate 13,214,319 downwards.
ATGTGATAACACTGGTGGTCTTTGTGACAAGGCCCCTCACAGAGACACCTTTCAGAGAAAGAATGTAATCGTGCAAGAAGGTTTGTTTTGCACACATAAGTCAATCCACGGTTGTGTGCAAAACAGGCCTATATGCAAGTCTCCACAAGGGCTTTTCTCTTGCTGTAGTAGCTTAAAATGTGTCAGCTATGAAATAATTGTGCATCTTATCTCCCTGCTTATTTAACTTATATGCAGAATTCACCATGCGAAAGGCTGGACTGGATGAATCCCAAGCCAGAATTAAGTTTGCCAGAAGAAATATCAACAACCTCAGATATGCAGATGACACAACCTTGATGGCAGAAAGTGAGGAGGAATTAAAGAACCTCTTAATGAGGGTGAAAGAGGAGAGTGCAAAATATGGTCTGAAGCTCAACATCAAAAAAACTAAGATCATGGCCACTGGGCCCATCGCTTCCTGGCAAATAGAAAGGGAATAAATGGAGGCAGTGAGAGATTTTACTTTCTTGGGCTCCATGATCACTGCAGATGGTGACAGCAGCCATGAAATTAAACGATGCCTGCTTCTTGGGAGAAAAGCGATGACAAACCTAGACAGCATCTTAAAAAGCAGAGACATCACCTTGCCGACAAAGGTCTGTATAGTTAAAGCTATGGTTTTCCCAGTAGTGATGTATGGAAGTGAGAGCTGGACCATAAAAAAGGCTGATCGCTAAAGAATTGATGCTTTTGAATTATGGTGCTGGAGGAGACTCTTGAGAGTCCCATGGAGTGCAAGAAGATCAAACCTATCCATTCTGAAGGAAATCAGCCCTGAGTGCTCACTAGTAGGACAGATCCTAAAGCTGAGGCTCCAATACTTTGGCCACCTCATGAGAAGAGAAGACTCCCTGGAAAAGACCCTGATGTTGGGAAAGATGGAGGGCACATGGAGAAGGGGATGACAGAGGATGAGATGGTTGGACAGTGTTCTTGAAGCTACCAGCATGAGTTTGACCAAACTGCGGGAGGCAGTGGAAGACAGGAGTGCCTGGCGTGCTCTGGTCCATGGGGTCACGAAGAGTCGGACACGACTGAACAACTAAACAATAACAACAGTAGATAGAAAAAAGAGTCACATATCTCAGTGGTAGAGCATGCATTCTGCAGGCGAACAATCCCAGCTTCAGTCTCTGGAATTGCCAGGGAAGGCCTGGGAATGGCTGCCTGCCTGAAATCTCAGAGAGCTACTGCTAGTTGAGGTTAACAATTGGGTGATCCAATCATCTAACTCAAAATAAGGCAGCTTCTTAGTAGAGGAATGGCTGCAGCTCAGTGTCAAAGCATGTAGAAAGTTGCCCTTCGTTGCATGACAGATAGCACAATTTCTGCTAGGGCAATTTTTGCATTGGGTTCCTCTGCAACGCAATATTAAATCTCACCCTTGTGCTAGCAGACAGAGAAGATTGGATGCAACCCTCCGTATATAGAACATTGTTCGGAACTGAGAGGTGTTTGCGATCACTCTTGCATGCCTATCTCTTCCCATGTGCTTCCCTTCCGCCAAAATTTCCTGTGCTGCATTTTTTTTTAAAAAAACCACAAGAGGGAACAAAAGGAAAAGGAGTGCCAGAGGTATTTCAAAACACCGTTTCTTTTTACCTACTGCCCACATCACCGTGTCAAATTCGTCCGACTTTTCTTTGCCAGAATCGAGGTATTTCCACGTCACGCGCAGCCGGCCGTTCTCCGCCTTCTTCACTTTCGTCGGGCTACATTTCTTCAGGAATCTCGTCCCGTGGCCTTCCATGTGATCTGCCACAAGAGTAGCCATTTGCTATAAAGGTGATGATAAAAAAGAACAAGCAAACTGCATTTTTTATTTTTACTTTTATATATCATTTACTTACTACAAGGCATGTGGCCTGAAGGATGCTGCCAGAAGGCAATGTGGTCCTCAGTCGGAAAAGGGGTTTCCATTCCTGTGGTATATAATAAGCAACTACCGCCTGACAACAGAAATTAATAGTGCTATTGGCTGGCAGTGGGAATGGCTAAATCTATCGATTTTGGTTTCTCTCAGTTTCTCAATTCCCCAATCTTAAATTTAGTTATCAGTTTGCTTTTTCTAAAGCCCTCATGAAAATTCATCAGCATATTATTATTATTATTAAAATTTGTATACTACCCTTAATCTGAAGATCACAAAATCAAAATACAAAACAAGAACACAAAATACACAATAAAAACAAGAACAAAAGTAACAACAAACCAATAACCCCCTTCACATGAGCATATTTAAAAGGACATAGAATGTTAATCAGCCAAAGGCCTGGTGAAAAAGAAACATTTTCAGCTAGTGCCTAAAGATATACAACAGACACCAGGTGAGTCTTCCTGGGGGGAAAGCATTCCACAAATGCGATTCCCGTGCAATTTTCTCCCAATATACATTTTCGCAAAGCAATTTCTCCCGACGTAGTGCATTTTTGCACGTTACCTTCATAAACATATGCATATCTACGCACAAGTTATCCCAGTATAATGCGCACATTGCTTAGCTGGAGAAGTGCATTGCAAAATTCAGAGAAGTGTGAATTTCAAAAGATGGAAGCGTTTCGATTCGCGAATTGTTTTAGAGTGTGCAAATCTGGAAGCTTCACTTTTAAATAGGAAGTAATAATAATAATAATATAATAATAATTTATTATTTATACCCCGCCCATCTGGCTGGGTTTCCCCAGCCACTCTGGGCGGCTTCCAAAAGAATATTAAAATACAATGATACATCAAACATTAAAAGCTTCCCTAAACAGGGCTGCCTTCAGATGTCTTCTAAAAGTCTGGTAGTTGTTGTTCTCTTTGACATCTGGTGGGAGGGCGTTCCACAGGGAGGGCGCCACTACTGAGAAGGCCCTCTGCCTGGTTCCCTGTAACTTGGCTTCTCGTAGTGAGGGAACCGCCAGAAGGCCCTCGGTGCTGGACCTCAGTGTCCGGGTAGAACGATGGAGGTGGAGACGCTCCTTCAGGTATACTGGACCGAGGCCGTTTAGGGCTTTAAAGGTCAGCACCAACACTTTGAATTGTGCTCGGAAACGTACTGGGAGCCAATGTAGGTCTTTCAAGACCGGTGTTATATGGTCTCGGCGGCCGTTCCCAGTCACCAGTCTGGCTGCTGCATTCTGGATTAGTTGTAGTTTCCGGGTCACCTTCAAAGGTAGCCCCACGTAGAGCGCATTGCAGTAGTCCAAGCGGGAGATAACCAGAGCATGCACCACTCTGGCAAGGCAGTCCGCGGGCAGATAGGGTCTCAGCCTACGTACCAGATGGAGCTGGTACACAGCTGCCCTGGACACGGATTTAACCTGTGCCTCCATGGACAGCTGTGAGTCCAAAATGACTCCCAGGCTGCGCACCTCAAGTGAATTGAGTTTGTCCCCAAAACCCAGTGTAGACGAGGGATTAGCAGAAAGCTGGTTCCCGGTGCCCAAACCGTGCCTGGGCACCCAAAGGAACCAGGTTGTTTGAACCCCGTACTTCATACCTAGCCCTGAGAACACAAAGGGTTTTACCTCCTCCCCACAGCACCTGTCAGATGCCTCGTCAACTCGTTAAGGTATCCTGGAGGGCTCGTTTTACAGATGGAAAAGATGCCTTTGAGAAGACATCTCCGAATGTTTGAACCAATGCCATGCTGCTGTCAGGCTCTAAGCGCTCCTACTGACAACTCTGTTCAAAAAAGATGCCACAGCTGTTGATGGCGATAAGTCAAAACTGTCATCCGTCAAAGGATGAGTCTGGTAGTCGTGTAAAGGAAATATCACAAAACGGCCACACAGGAGAATTTAAGTGCTGGTGTTTGGCTTTTTTAAAATAAATTTAAAAATACATTTTACACTCATGCTATCAGTTGCAACTGGCCAAAAAAAATTGGGGGGCAAGATGTTTGTTCTCTTCTGAAACTTGACACTCCTGTGTTTCCCTTTCAGCCTGTGCCAACTTGAGCCCCCACGCCTATTTCGTCTCAGAAGGGACCCGACCTCTCACCTGGGGGGGGGGAGTCTGCTGGGGGCCCTTGAGAAAGATTGCTGCCTAAGGATGGTGATCTGTCCGGAATGACAGGATTGGGCTTGATGAACCGTGAACAGGGACACGGGTGGCGCTGTGGTCTAAACCACAGAGTCTCTTGGGCTTGCCGATTGGAAGGTCGGCGGTTTGAATCCCCACAACGGAGTGAGCTCCTGTTGCTCGATCCCAGCTCCTGTCACCCTAGCAATTTGAAAGCACACCAGTGCAAGTAGATAAATAGGTACCACTGTGGCGGGAAGGGAAACAGAGTTTCCATGCACTCTGACCAGACTTAATGAATGAAACGGAAAACCTGACATTGCGGGCTATATTTATTTATAGGTAATTTATGGGCGCGGGTGGCGCTGTGGTCTAAACCACTAAGCCTCTTGGGCTTGCTGATCAGAAGGTCGGCAGTTCAAATCCCCACGACGGGGTGAGCTCCCATTGCTCTGTCCCAGCTCCTGCCAACCTAGCAGTTTGAAAGCACAAAGTGCAAGTAGATAAATAGGTACCGCTGCGGCGGGAAGGTAAACGTCATTTCCATGCGTTCTGGTTTCCGTCACGGTTTTCCGTTGCGCCAGAAGCAGTTTAATCATGCTGGCCACATGACCTGGAAAGCTGTCTGTGGAAAAACACTGGCTCTCTTGGCCTTAAAGCGAGATGAGCACCGCAACCCCATAGTCACCTTTGACTGGACTTAGCTGTCCAGGGGTCCTTGACCTTTTTACCTTTACATATGGAGACCTCTTCTGATATCTGACAGCCAAGCCCCACACCATGTACACACAGGCAGAAAGCAGTGAAGGAGCTTGGAAACCACCTGCCAGCAAAACCTAGAAGCCAGAGTCGGGTGCCTGAAAAACAGCAAACAACTTACCTGGTCAAATCCTCGGAGTGGGATGCTCCTCATCATAACTGTCGCGTTCAGTCCGAGGCCAGTGAGAAAGCCAGCACATTCAAGGGAAACATCTGGAGGGTTGCGGCTCAAGGAAAACAGCTCAAGTATTTTGAGAGGGCAAATGGACAAGAACTGGAACAGCAAGACGTAAGGCAGCCATGTTTTGTCCAACCCAGTGCGATGCTTCTCAAGCACCTATCATCCAGCTGGTTGTTGGGGGTCTGAGAACCGCAGGGCAAAGGGCCAGGCAAAGCACAGGGCTGGTGAGGCTTCTTTCTGTGGAGCAGAGGTGGCCGTGGTGTATGTACTCATAATAATAATTTTATTATTTATACCTTGCCCATCTGGCTGGGTTTCCCCAGGCACTCTGGGCGGCTTCCAACACATAATAAAACATCAAACATTAAAAACTTCCATAAACAGGGCTGCCTTCAGATGTCTTCTAAAAGTCTGATAGTTGTTTATTTCCTTGACATCTGGTGGGGGGGGGGGCGTTCCACAGGGAGGATGCCACCGCCAAGAAGGCCCTCTGCCTGGTTCCCTGAAACTTCACTTCTTGCAGTGAGGGAACCTCCAGAAGACCCTTGGAGCTGGACCTCAGTGTCTGGGCTGAACAATGGGGGTGGAGACGCTCCTTCAGGTATACTGGGCCAAGGCCGTTTAGGGCTTTAAAAGTCAGCACCAACACTTTGAATTGTGCTTGAAAACATAATGGAAGCCAGTGTAGCTCCTTTAGGACCAGGGTTATATGGTCCCAGTGTCCACTCCCAGTCACTAGTCTCAGTTGCACAGTTAACTCATCAGGGTTGAACTCACCACCCAACAGCCGATGGGGACTGGGGCTATGAAAGTAATGAACATTATGTTTCCGTGTACCTAATCCTGGAGGAGCCCCAGGAAAAACTTTAGCCTCCATGGATTTAAAACGTTGGGTCTAGTAGACCTGATTTGTTGTCTATAGTTCAACAACTCCAAAGTTTGAGAGTTAGTAGCACAAATGTTGTAAAGGTGTGGTGATCTGCCGTGGAACAAACTCAATGAATAAGATAAACGTGGTTAACCAGACCATGGTTGATGGTTGCTAAGGGGGCCCCTTAACAATTAAACCATGGATTTATTTTAACCATGGATTTCAATACTTGAGACTATTGAATAGAATAGAATAGAATAGAATAGAATAGAATAGAATAGAATAGAATCATAGAGTTGGAAGAGACCACAAGGGCCATCGAGTCCAACCCCCTGCCAAGCAGGAAACACCATCAGAGCACTCCTGACATATGGTTGTCAAGCCTCTGCTTAAAGACCTCCAAAGAAGGAGACTCCACCACACTCCTTGGCAGCAAATTCCACTGTCGAACAGCTCTTACTGTCAGGAAGTTCTATTGAACCTTCACAGGAAATGTAAATCTGTCACGTGATATAATAAATCGTTACAGCGTTTACAAAAGATACAGCTGGCTCCAACAACCAACCTGTTCAATACGAAGAAGGGGAAGAAAAGAGAAGAGGAATGAGATGGGAAATATTGCTGTAGACAAAACAAATTATTTTCTGGAGCACAGTGCGGCACGATAATAGGTAAATTGCACAGAAAGACGCGGTCCTTGACATGTGTCAGGTTTCACAGGTGGACAGGGATAGAGAAAAAACAGCTTTTCAAAAACAAAACATACACAGAGCTTAACTGGAGTGCCCGTTTTGAAAAGTTAAAACAGCTAGAAATTACATGACGCTCCCAAGGCACCTCCAGTGATTGAAAAACGTTTAGGCTGCAAACCCCAAAAAGCACTTCGTGAGAAGTAAGCTGCATGGAACACAGTGCAATCCTAAGCACGCCTACAGCCCCTTGAGACTGGCAAAGATTTTTGTTGTTGTATTTTGCAATAGGCCATCAACAGCACTGACGTTCTATGTGAGAAAGTGATTCAAACGAGATTTCTCAGCAATGTGGGTTCAGAAGAAATCCCAGAAAGCAAACGCCCAGCTGAGCATTGGGAGGATCCACTTCCTTCTGTGTGAGACAAGGGTTAAGATCTACCTCTACATTAACCTTTGCTAAGATGTCACCCGATCAGGGCCGGATTAAGGTATGATGAGGCCCTAAGCTGCTGAAGGTAATGGGGCCCTTTATATGTCCAGCTGTCCTTTCTCAACAACAAATTACCGCTGTTTTTTGTGTTGAATATATGTTATATGGTAATTTATAGACCTAATAGGTATCTAAAGCCATTTGCACATAACAAAATATGTATTTTATCAAAGTAATTGTTGAAAAGTCCATGCAGAATGCAAAGTCTATGCAGAATGTAGGCACCCTATATATAGAAATTAGCAAACCAGTGATATTTTAGGGAGCTGGCTAGCAGGCTGGGCCCATTGCTTATATCATAGGAGCCAACACAACACAAAACACTGTTGCTGTATGTAGGTTTTATTGTATTTGTTTTTTATCTTATATTTTGGAAATGTACATCCAGTTGTTTTTTTCCTTTAAATTTTTTTGGGGCCCCCAAGAGAGTGGGGCCCTAAGCTATAGCTTGTTTAGCTTGCAGACAATTAAAGGAGTCTTAAGTTGATTATTTGTGGTACGCAGGTGGCGCTGTGGGTTAAACCACAGAGCCTTGGACTTGCCAATCAGAAGGTTGGCAGTTCGAATCCCTGCAATGGGGTGAGCTCCCGTTGCTCGGTCCCTGCTCCTGCCAACCTAGCAGTTCGAAAGCACGTCAAAGTGCAAGTAGATAAATAGGCACCGCTCTGGCGGGAAGGTAAACGCCGTTTCCATGCGCTGCTCTGGTTCGCCAGAAGCGGCTTAGTCATGCTGGCCACATGACCCGGAAGCTGTACGCTGGCTCCCTCAGCCAATAATGCAAGATGAGCGCCGCAACCCCACAGTCAGTCACGACTAGACCTAATGGTCAGGGGTCCCTTTACCTTTACCTAAGTTGATTATTAAAACCATTAGACAATCATGGGTGCAACGTTACAGACACTGAACTAGGAAGAAAGGGCCACGGAACTTAATGGGACTTGGTCCAAGGACAGAGATAGAAAACTACACTGTCAAACTGTATCAGATTTCCACAGGGAGGGCAGAGCAATTCTGGGCAGGAGCGGATTGGCAGATGTACTCCAGCCATGTCAGTTTGGACTGGCCAGGGCAGAAAGCAGGATGGGGTGGAGGCAGTTTTTTGTTCCTTTTCAATACAGTGGTACCTCGGCTTACAGGCGCTTCAGGTTACAGACTCCACAAACCCAGAAATAGTACCTCGGGTTAAGAACTTTGCTTCAGCATGAGAACAGAAATCGCATGGCGGCAGCAGGAGGCCCCATTAGCTAAAGTGGTACGTCAGGTTAAGAATAGTTTCAGGTTAAGAATGGACCTCCGGAACGAATTAAGTACTTAACCCAAGGTACCACTGTATGTGTGTGCATAATGTGATACCAGGCACATTTGGTCTCTTACAATGGTCTGACTCGGTATAACACAGTTTCCTATCTTTCTTCTATGTTCCTTCTTAACCAATTCATCCAACTGGCCAATCAGACGAAGGTTGCTGCTATACCCAAGAATCCTTTCTGCCCCCTCAATCAAAGTGGAAATAAAACAGTTTTCCGGCCAGGTTTCCCCACATTTCTTAACAGAAAAAAATCCAAACCCTTTCACTACAAAACCATTAAAGAAAAATGATAGAGGGGAGGACAGTGGTTTTGGGGTTTTTGGTTGTGATGTGGGAGGGGCTCCTTCTGAAAAACTGAGCTGTTTGCGAAAAGGCTGCCCCGACGGCAGGAAAGAGAAAAACTTAAAGGGAGGAGGAGGGGGAAATTAATGGGGATAATCTGCAGGCAGATTTTAACTCGGGGAGAGAGGTAGAGATGGAAAGAATGTGCAAATATTGTACATTAAGACAGCAACTCCTCAGCAAGGCAAACTAACATGTGGGTGGCCCTGCGCGTTGGCCCTTTCAAAAGGATAAGGCAACGCTAGATCACATAATAGCCATGTCAAAGCTAATCCCCAAGAGGTACTAATAATATAATTCCACCTCAGAAAGAAACCAAGAAGGCAGGATCTTCAAATAATGCTGTGGGTGCCCCGACGACAATCACCCACCCTCCGCCGCGCCACGAGGGGTGGAGTGACAGGAATGCGCCTAGAGATATTATCTTACGGCTCCCGCACAGACAGGGCGGGCTTGCAACTGTCCGGCTCTCGAAAACCACGATTCGGCTTCTGAGAATAGATGGGGCTCAGGAGGATCAGACCTGAGATTTGGCTTCCACAATGGAGACAGACAAGAGCGTGACACTTTGCGGATGTTCAGGCGCTCTTAAAATGGTATTCCTGGGGGTGAGGGGCTAACAGATGAGAAAGAAAAGTGGGATCCTGGGAGCCCTTGTGGTTGTAATGGTCCAGGAAGGGTGGGAGGAGAAACACCCACCATCTGTGATTCATTGAGCGAAAGTTCTCACTGTCCCTCCTACATCGGAATGCAAAGCTAAATCCAATCTTGGATACCTAATGGGACGTTCGGATCGCCTACGTTCATTTGTATTCTTAAATCGGGATCTACAGAATGCTTTTACTGTTAGCATCTGCTGCTGATGTTTCTTCCCCCCTGTTATAAGAGCATATCTTCCTATATACATAAAAACGTAAGGCTGTTGTCACGCTTCAGTTTGCCTGACTGCCAACAGGCATGCGAGGGGCGGGTCTGTGAGGTGTAAAAGGAAGGGGTTTGGTCAACTGTGCAGGAAGGGCGGTTGGCAAAGGGACAGGTGGGGCTGGCGAGTGGAGCAAGCAGGGGCGGCAGTCAACGAATCAAAGTGAAGAAGCGTGATGCTTTTTCTGCTCTCTCGCAAGTCACGAACGTCAAACGTTACTTAATGTTAAGTGTCAGGGCTGCCTCAGGTCCCAGCTCACAAAAGACCAACGCCAAGTTCTTCTTATATACAAGGATGTTTATTGCAGTTCATTATTGGTTCCACAACCGAGGCGTGCAGCCCCGCGTCTCTTAGCCTTAGACGTTAGAAGTCCCCTCTGAATCGGTCCCTCCCCTACACCAGTTTAATAAGCTAACGCTGCTCCACCTTTTTCTCTCTTTCCTTTTCCGCAGGGTCTTTCTGCCCGCCGGGGTTCCTCCCCTCCTGCTTTCTCCTGAAGCGGAGTCTCCAGACTGCTCCTGCCCCCTCCTGCGGGCTTTGGGACCTGGCCCCTCCTCCTCCGGGCTCCCTGTTCTTCCGCGCGCCTCCTCATTTGAACTTGGCGCGCGCGCCCAACCTCTAACCTTCCTTTTGACAGTTATGCTACTCCCCTCACTGCCCTCCTCCCCTTCCGGGATGATGGCTTGCTCTGACCCCTCCTCCTTCTCTGCTGCCGGAGCTGTTTCCCCTGACACACTGGAACCTCCCCCCCCTCGCTGCACTCTGGTGGGGAGGCTGGCCCTGATTCCCAGCTGCCGCTTTGGGGTCCCCTGCTGGCCCCCCGCTCCTGACACTTTCCCCCTGGGGCTCCCCTTGCCCTGACCACGGGCGCCCCCTTCTGGGAATCCTCTGATTCGCTGGAGAGACTCATGGAATCCCCTGCGTCATTGCTATCTTCTTCCTCGCTGTCCTGGGATTCCTCTCCATCGCTCTCCATTTCCTGCCTTCCCTGTGCCTCTGTCCCTGTACCCCTGACATTAAGGGTGTGCCCGTTTTCACGTGGGAAACGGGGTAGATTTTTATCCATGTAAAGAAAGCCTGCTGGATCAGGCCCATGGCTCGCCTAGTCCAGCATCCTGTTCTCACAGCAGCCAACCAAATGTAAGCAGGATTTGGCCCCCTGCAGTATTCAGGCGCACTGCTGGGCATAGATGCAGGACATAGCCTTTGTCACATAATCTTTAGGCGCAAGGCAGAAACTTTCCTCTTCTCCCAGGCCTTTGGCTCATTAAACCATCAATAGCCTTTTAAACTGCGTTGGGGGTGTTGCTGCTGTTTTCGTTTATTATTATGATATGCATTTTTATGTTTTCGTATTGCAAACTGCCCTGTGATCTTGGGATAAAGGGTGGTATAGAACTTTAATAAATAATAGAAATAGCAGCAGTAGTCATCACTGGTAGCCTTTTCCCTCATGAATTTGTCTAATCCTCTTTTTAAAGCCGTCCCAGTTGGGACTGCCTCCTGTGGGAGTGAGTCCCACAGTTTAACAATGCGCTTTGTGAAGAAATCGTTCCTTTTCCCTTCCCTGAATCCTCCAGCGTTTCCACGAGTTCTAGTGTTAGATGAACATGTTCACTTTCTGAGCACCATGCGTAATTTTACAAAATTCTATCTTGCCGCCTGTTACCGTACTTTCTGTGTATAAGACGCCCCCATGTATAAGACACCCCCCTATTTTGGGGACTCAAAATTAAGAAAATGGGTGGGGGACAGGGTTGTTGAGCTTTTTTTTGGGGGGGGGGTTGCTGAAATTTTTCCACACGCGGCAAAAAATCTGCCTCTCGTCTGTCCCCTCGCCGGCAGAAGCTGCCAATTGCCCGCCCAATTGCTGCAGCGTCAGCCAATCAACACCAGCCCTTGTCGCAACAACCAATAACACGCCCAATAGCTGCTGACAGTCGTGGCGGCAACCTATCAAACTTCCACCCTATGCACTATCCATATATAAGACGATCGCCACTTTTTAGCATAATTTTTAAAGAAAAAACCCAAGTCTTTTCATGGAAAGAACAGTACTCACTTTTTCTCTAAACTAAAAAGTCCCAAATGCTGCAACCTTTCCTCACAGGTCATTTTGGCTGCCATTTTCTGAACCTCTTCCAACTCTAAAAGGTAAAGGCGCAAAGGGGCTCCTGACCATTAGGTCCAGTCGTGGCCGACTCTGGGGTTGCAGCACTCATCTCGCTTTATTGTCCGAGGGAGCCGGCATACAGCTTCCGGGTCATGTGGCCAGCATGACTAAGCCGCTTCTGGCGAACCAGAGCAGTGCACGGAAACGCCGTTTACCTTCCTGCTGGAGTGGTACCTATTTATCTACTTGCACTTGGACGTGCTTTCGAACTGCTAGGTTGGCAGGAGCAGGGACCCAGCAACGGGAGCTCACCCAGTCATAGGGATTTGAACCGCCGACCTTCTGATTGGCAAGTCCTAGGCTCTGTGGTTTAACCCACAGCGCCACCCGCTTCCAACTCTGCAATATCCCTTTTGAGGTGAAGGGGCCAGAACTATATGCTGGACTCCAAATCCAGTTGCCCTACAGATCTGAATCACGGCCTTGTGATGCCGGTAGTTGTATTTTCAGCGCCTTTTTTGGAATCATAGTTAGAAGGGACCACAAGAGCCATCTAGGAGGGAGACTTTTTGCAGGCAATGCCTTTCCCACCTGCCTTGCCCCACCATCCAGCCCCAGGAGTCTTTCCCAGTCCAGACTTTGAGAATAGCAGAAGCAGAAAGGAAGAGAGGATGTCAGTGATAGTTTTTAAAAATAAGCTGTGTGTCCTTGTTTCTCAGTTTGATCCTTTTACATGGTTTCGTACGTTTTGTGGTATTTTATGCACTGTGATTTGCTGCCATTTTATTGATTATAGATTAGTAATCTTTTGTTGTAACTGATGAGTGTAAACTGTTTAAATTATTATTTGCTGGCGTTTAATTTTATTGTTTACTATGGGATTCTAATGGATTATTGAATATTGCTTTATTTGATAGAAGTTTTTTATTTTAAAGATCTTGTGACTTTTTAAACATAGGATCTGATTGTTAGTATTAATGTTTGATGTTTTATTATTTTGGGGTATGTTGGAAGCCGCCCAGAGTGGCTGGGGCAATCCAGCCAGATGGGTGGGGTATAAATAATAAACTATTAATTATTATTATTATTATTAAATGCAGGAAACCTTTTGCCCAACATGGGGCTTGAATCCACAACTTCGGGATTAAGAGTCTCATGCTCTAAACCAGCAGTTCTCAACCTGAGGGTCCCCAGATGTCGGACTACAACTCCCATCATCCCTGAGCTCTGGCCTTGCTAGCTAGGGGTGATGGGAGTTGTAGTCCAACAACATCTGGGGGCCCACAGGTTGAGAAAGGCTGCTCTAAACTAACTTGTTTGTTTTTATTACTCTGTATTTTACAATGTTGTTTACATGCTGTAAACTGCCTTGAACCACCACTTGGGAGAAAAGGGAGTATATAAATATATTAAATAATAACAAAAACAACATGGAAGACGGCAGCTTGGCAAAGGCTCCCCTGTGCTGCTGACTGTGTAGCTCATATATAGTTTTTATATATATATACAGAGGTAAAACAGAGGCAGAGCACATAGATGCAAGGCATAGTTGGGAGATTATTATTGTTTTCAAATGTCAAGGCATTAAACTGAATCATGGGAACATTTCTACGGGAAATTCGTTTGACAGAAACAAATTGTTGCTGAATACACCGGCTCTCGCTCTCCGTCTGCCGTAACACGGTCTGATAAAGTACAGAAGTGCTACTGTAGGCCTCAAGGCTTATTTTGACTAAAGCTTAGGAATGCAACGTATAAACACAGGACTCCCGCATTACACTGTTACAACTTGCACTGGACAAAAGCCACATTTACAGAGAAATATCTCACAGGGATAAATCTCGTGTTTAGCTTTTTTTGGCTTCTTCTTTTTTTAAAACACACACACACAATTTCCTCACATAAATCACGCTCCCAAAATCCAAGAGGTGACTGATATACTGCAAGCAACTGCAGGTTCAGTTTATCTCGCTTTCAGCACTATCAAAAGGCCACCACCCTGTTTACCTGGGCGAGGATGAACAGAACCAATGCAAAAAGGTGGCATCCAATTACGTTCAACTTTGAGTAGACCCATCGAAATCAATGGATCTCTGCTAGCCCATGTCCCTTCTTTTCATTTTTTTTTTTTGGAGAAATTTACATGCTCACTGATTGTAAAAACGACAACCCCAAAAACCTAAAAGGGGTTTACAGTGGTACCTCTAGATACGAACGGGATCGTTCCGGAGCCCCGTTCGCATCTAGAGGTAAACATATCTAGCGATGGCACGTCTGCGCGCGCACGCGTCACTTTTCGGCGCTTCTGCACATGACGTCATTTTGAGCGTCTGCGCATGTGCAAACGGCGAAACCCGGAAGTAACCTGCTCCATTACTTCCGGGTTGCCGTGGAGTGCAACTCGAACGCGCTCAACTCGAAGTGTATTTAACATGAGGTCTGACTGTACAAAAGAAGAATTAAATTATCAGTAAAAACAGTTAAAAACAACTATTTAATTAAAAAACAAAACCAGTGATAAACAACAACAACAAGAAGATTAAAACATACACCAGTGTCAGGGAACTGACATCGGAGGGAGAGGCGAAGGGGAGGCTCCCAGATGATGCTGGCGAAGGACCCAGCAGCAGGGGGAGAAACAGCTCAGTAGAGGGGGAAGCCAATCAGCGCAACACCGGGTATAAAGGGGGGCAGACGGGGGAATTGGAGAGAGGGCTCCAGGACTCTTCACCGGACATCAGTGAGGAGAGCCCAGGTCCTCCGCTACCCACGCCTTCCCTGCGCAGAAGACTCCCGCGCAGTGAGAGGAGGAGGAGGCTGGGTGTCAAACAACTTTTATGTTGGAAGAGGTTCAAGAAACACCCACTGACGGATTCTGCCAGTGACTGAGGCAGCCACGATGAGAAGGGGCTGTGCAGTCAGAAAGGTTTAACAAGGCAAATTAACCGAGAAAGGCACCAGTTTACGCATGAGTAACTCATACCTATTACAACCAGCATTCTGCATATTTGGGGAGGCTTCTCCGAAATGTTTTTTGCAGACACCAAAAAGAGTACAGCGAAGGCACCTGCCTGATGCCAAGATTCAGGGAGTTCCAAAGTCAAGGTGCTGCCACCCTGAAAGGTAAGTTTTCTTACAAATATGGAACAGATATTGGTGTGGCACTTGTAACAGTGCCAATTCCACAGATCGAAGTGGTCAAATTGGGATATATGGAGGAAGACAATATCATGAGCGAATGAGTCTCAACTTATTGAGGGCTTCGTACGGTGGTACCTCGGGTTAAGTACTTAATTCGTTCTGGAGGTCTGTTCTTAACCTGAAACTGTTCTTAACCTGAAGCACCACTTTAGCTAATGGGGCCTCCTGCTGCCACGCCGCCGCTGGAGCATGATTTCTGTTCTCATCCTGAAGCAAAGTTCTTAACCCCAGGTAATATTTCTGGGTTAGTGGAGTCTGTAACCTGAAGCTTCTGTAACCTGAAGCGTCTGTAACCCGAGGTACCACTGTATACTAATAGCAACTGGAAACCAGTAAAGGTGACTGAGCACAGCAGGGCTGTTGTGGGAATTGAGTAAGGAGAAAGAGAACCATGTTTAACACCTTGAGCTCATGGACGGAAAAGGAAGGATAAAAATGGAATAGATAAAGAATAAGGTCTGATCAGCTGCTGGTGAAATCAACTGAATACAACCAACTGGATAGCTCAGTTGGTTAGAGCATGGTATTGATCATGCCAAGGTTGCAAGTTTGATCCCCATATGGGACAGCTGCCGGTTCCTGCATTGCACGACGCTGAACTACATGGTCTTTAGGGTCCCTTCCAACTCTATAATTCTAGGATAACAATCAGTGCTTCTCCCCCCCCAAAAAAATGTTTAGGGGTACAGTGGTACCTCGCAAGACGAATGCCTCGCAAGACAAAAAACTCGCAAGACGAAAGGGTTTTTTGTTTTTTGAGCTGCTTCACAAGACAATTTTCCCTATGGGCTTGCTTCGCAAGACGGAAACGTCTTGCAAGTTTGTTTCCTTTTTCTTAACACCGTTAATACAGTTGCGACTTGACTTCGAGGAGCAACACATAGAACGCGGTGTGGTAGCCTTTTTTGAGGTTTTTAAAGACTTTGGTGATTTTTGAAGCTTTTCCAAAACTTTCCCGACACTGTGCTTCGCAAGACGAAAAAAATCGCAAGACGACAAAACTCGCGGAACAAATTAATTTCGTCTTGCGAGGCACCACTGTACTCTCATTTTGACTCAAGAAAATCACAATTTTATAGTTCAAATCATAAAGACCATAAAGAAGGCTGATCGCCGAAGAGTGCTCACTGGAAGGACAGATCCTGAAGCTGAGGCTCCAAGACTTTGGCCACCTTATGAGAAGAGAAGACTCCCTGGAAAAGACCCTGATGTTGGGAAAGATGGAGGGCACAAGGAGAAGGGAACGACAGAGGACAAGATGATTGGATAGTGTTCTCGAAGCTACCAACATGAGTCTGACCAAACTGCGGGAGGCAGTGGAAGACAGGAGTGCCTGGCATGCTCTGGTCACGAAGAGTCGGACACGACTAAATGACTAAACAACAACAAAATAGTTCAAATCGGGAAAAATAAATACAGCAAATGGATAAAAGTGCAGTCGTACCTCGGAAGTCGAACGGAATCTGTTCCAGAAGTCCGTTCAACTTCCAAAATGTTCAAAAACCAAAGCGCGCCTTCCGATTGGCTGCAGGAAGCTCCTGAGCCAATCGGAAGCCACGTCAGACGTTCGGCTTCCGAAAGAACGTTTGAAAACCAGAACACTCACTTCAGGGTTTTGATTGTTCGGGAACCAAAACCTTCGATAACTAGGCTGTTCGAAAACCAAGGTACGACTGTACAAAGATTCACAAAATGTTTAGGGCGTCCCACCAGGAAAAAAGCACTGATAACGATAATTCCTTCCACCACCACCACCCTGCGCTTCGAACTTCAGCGGTTTTCAAATCCTTTGAACTCTGCCAGGTTATCAATGTTAGCAACCAAGCAAATTGTATTCTTCCCCTCCTCCTCTGACATCAATTCCAATGGAAGACACAACAGATGTAGGGAGAAGAGACTCTAGAATTACATGAACCAAAATAGGTGATCGAGTCTGCATCTTAAAGCACTTGCTGCCCTCTTGTGGCAAGCGACCAGCAAAAGAGAAATCAAGAAAAAGGGGAATGTATGACTCGCTTAAGATATTTATCGTCGTCCCTTCTGCTTATCGCGCACCATCAACACTGATTGAAATCTACAGTGGGGCTTTACAGTCTAGAAGTCACCGTTCTTATATGGCCTCTGTTAACTCACGTTCTGAGTTTAACTACTGCATCGATATCCCACCGCTTTTCTCTCCCAGGAGCTCAAGGTAAGATCTATGGTTCTCCCCTGCCCATTTATCCTCGTAACAGCTCTGTGAGGTAAGTTAGCCTGAGAGGCTGTGACTAGCTCAAGGTCACCCAATGAGCTTCATGTCAGAGTGGGAGGATTTGAACTCTGCTCTCCCAAATCCTAGCCTGACACCCTTAACTGTTGTACCACACTGGTTCACTCAATCATGCCATTTGACCAAAACGTATTTAATAAAACAGAACCATTCTCTCTCTCTCTCTCTCTCTCTCTTTTTCTCTCTCTCTATATATATATTCTCCTTGGATGTTGACGTTCTCTCAACTAACAGGTTTTCCCATTAATAGCTACAGCTACCACCCTGAAAATACCGCTCCTCCGTCAAATTAGCTGTTACCGGTTTCCAATTTTGGGCTTCCGCCCTAACAGAAAAGGAAACTGATAAACTCTGATAAAGCATCTTTATCGGCGCTTCTTCTAAAACTCTTCAATCACTGTCTACCACATATGTCCACTGCATATGGCAACATGGACTACCTAGCCTCCCACCCTCCCAAAATTTGGGGTGGCACTGAAATATCCATCTCAGAGCCAGAGATCACCCATGAACCAATCTAAAAGATTTCTCTTTAAGCCTTGCTGATGAGGAAGGAAATGGAGTTGTCTCGCACACTTTTTCTGAATCTATCCCCTTACTAATATCCTGACATAGACAAGCAAGTATCCCAGCAGACTGAGCCAGCAAAACGTTATACAGTGGACCCTCCGGATACAAATTAAATTGATTCCGGAGGTGTACACAACCCGAAAAATCCATAGGCAGAGGCGCCGCTTCTGCGCATGCGCACGGCACACAGAGCGCATCTGCGCATGCAACGAAACCCAGAAGTACACACTTCCAGGTTTGCCATGTTTGTAACCCGAAAGTTACATATCCAGAGTGGTACGTAACTAGAGGGTCCACTGTACAGTGGTACCTTGGTTCTCGAATGGCTTAGTTGACGAACAAATGCCACAAACCCGGAAGTAAGTGTTCCGGTTTGCAGACGTTTTTCGGAAGCCGAGCAACTTCTGCTTGAGTCCAGGAAGCTCCTGCAGCCAATCAGAAGCCGCGCCTTGGTTTTCGAACAGTTTCGGAAGTCTACCGGACTCCCGGAAGAGATTAAGTTTGAGAAGCAAGGTACCACTGTACGTTCCTTCTTGCCCCTGGGATATTCAAGGCAAGGAACCACCGCAAACATCCCATGCTCTGGGGAATAAATGTTATCGCTCACGTGGGAGACCTCGATGTGCGACACTTACGTTTTCCCAGGAGACCTTTTCAGCCAGAAGAGATCGTCACTCGTAATCCCATACTCCCGTGCTCCTGCGATCTAAGAGAAAGAACAAAAGAAAGGTGCAACCATCATAAGCAGACAAGAGCAGGCCTGCTGGGTCCGGCCAAAGGCCCATCTAGCCCAATGTCCTGCTCTTACAGTGGCCAAACAAATGCCTAAAGGAAGCTCTCCAGCAGCTCCTGGGTGTTTTCCACCCCAGATTCCTGGAAACTGGTGCCGAGAGGCACACTGCCATAATTTCCCCCTGCCTATCACCAGAATGTAGGGACATGAGTGGCGCTGTGGGTTAAACCACAGAGCCTAGGGCTTGCTGATCAGAAGGTCGGCGGCTCGAATCCCCGCAACGGGCTGAGCTCCTGTTGTTCAGTCCCTGCTCCTGCCAACCTAGCAGTTCGAAAGCACGTCAAAAGTGCAAGTAGATAAATAGGTACCGCTCCGGCGGGAAGGCAAACGGCGTTTCCATGCGCTGCTCTGGTTTGCCAGAAGCGGCTTAGTCGCGCTGGCCACTTGACCTGGATGCTGTATGCTGGCTCCCTCGGCCAATAAAGCGAGATGAGCGCCGCAACCCCAGAGTCGGCCACGACTGGACCTAATGGTCAGGAGTCCCTGACCACCACCGGAATGTGGCCCTCCCAAGGTTGCCCAGAGGACCACGTGGCCCTTGGGCTGAGAGTGTTTACCACTTGCCGTAGCTTGCAAATCAGGATCCATGCCTGGGTATAGGTGTGATGGCTTTTTCTCCCCTCCTTGTTGCAAATCTCCCGCTCCCTTCACCGTGGTTTGACAGCTGTACTGCCGCTAACCATGGCTGACACCAGCCAGGGTTGGATTTGTGGGAATGTTCTGGGGTGCAGGAGAGGATATATTGACTAATTATATCCTTATCCAACTTGTGCTAACAAGTTCCCAAAATATCAGCAGAGTTTATAGACATTCCCCTTAAAGTTCGCAACGGTAACGTGTGCACAGGTTCGCTAGAACCTCTATAATAATTACTCTGGTAATTTCCCCTTTGTTCCCTCTTAAAATACAAGACACAACACAGTCTTTATAAAAGTATAAGAGAGTTTACACAATATGATCCCAGACGGCAGACAGGCTTAAAAAGGTTACATATACTTAGAATCTATCTTGTTGCAAGATAGACCTTATCTCCTCTCTTGGCTGGGAGCCAAGAGGGCATCTTTACATGCTTCCTCATCGAAGGAAAATGGCAGAGAGAGAGAGATGGCTGCCTGCCCTGTGCTTTTCTCATTACCTGCACAGGTGAGGCCACACCCACCTCTGGTCACATGCGGAGGAAGTCCGTCCCCAGGAAGTTTACCTGCTTGCTGGACAGACATCCCTCCCCATGTTCTAACATGTACACTCTAGGAATGTTGTCATTGACTGCTCCTGTGTTTACATCCCACAGGATTAACGCAAAAAACTTACGTTTGTGGGATATTTAGGCCTTCCGCCCGTGGCAAGGACTATGTTTTCTGCTGTGAGCAATGCCTGGGGATAAAAAATGAAAATAAATCAAGAAGGAGAGTTTAAAGGAAAGAGCTGCCATCAAGCCCAAGCACGTGTACACTATTCAAAAGGATCCTTTACGGTATTTGCAAAACTATTAAAACTACATTTTATTTTATTTAAAAACAAAGGAAATATAGCCAAGCAACTTACCTCTTTGCCTTTCATCAGCCCACGAATTGTGTGTGGATCCACAAAACTCCCTTTCAGGTTTAAGTATTTCACTTTCCTATTATAATGGAAAAAGAAAACAGTAGCTTCAACGCTACTCTATTTGCAGCACGATCCTCAACCTGATCCTGCTGATTCTTGGGTAGATCCGAATCGCCTTGATCTGGGATTCAGCTGGATCTGGTGCACGTCCTGACCTAATTACGTCTATTGGTAACACAATGGTTGATACTTCTTAAGTAAAAACAGTTTGACTGCGTGAGAAAGAAGAATTGCATTTACTTATCCTGCAGCTGTACCCTGTGGCCCCAGTTCAAGGATTTGACGTGGTTTTGAACAGCTTTTGACATTGCAGACCTGGGAAGAAAGAAGAGGAATGTTATATTTGCTTTAAAACAAAACAGGCCATGAAGAATCACAGAATACTAGAGCTGGAACACGAGGATCATCTAGATCAGGAATGTAGGAATCTTTCACCCAACGAGGGGCTCGAACCCACGAGATTAAGAGTCTCATACCCAGCTCTACCTCTCTTTTAAATCAGAACCAGTGAAAGCGGTGAAGGTCCTGCGTGAGTGTCTGGAGACGGTTGGAGGATGGATGGCGGCTAACAGATTGAGGTTGAATCCTGACAAGACAGAAGTACTGTTTTGGGGGGGACAGGAGGCGGGCAGGTGTGGAGGATTCCCTGGTCCTGAATGGGGTAACTGTGCCCCTGAAGGACCAGGTGCGCAGCCTGGGAGTCATTTTGGACTCACAGCTGTCCATGGAGGCGCAGGTCAATTCTGTGTCCAGGGCAGCTGTTTACCAGCTCCATCTGGTACGTAATCTGAGACCCTATCTGCCTGCGGACTGTCTCGCCAGAGTGGTGCATGCTCTGGTTATCTCCCGCTTGGATTACTGCAATGTGCTCTACGTGGGGCTACCTTTGAAGGTGACTCGGAAACTACAACTAATCCAGAATGCGGCAGCTAGACTGGTGACTGGGGGCGGCCGCCGAGACCATATAACACCGGTCTTGAAAGACCTACATTGGCTCCCAGTACGTTTCCGAGCACAATTCAAAGTGTTGGTGCTGACCTTTAAAGCCCTAAACGGCCTCGGTCCAGTATACCTGAAGGAGCGTCTCCACCCCCATCATTCTGCCCGGACACTGAGGTCCAGCGCTGAGGGCCTTCTGGCGGTTCCCTCATTGCGAGAAGCAAAGCTACAGGGAACCAGGCAGAGGGCCTTCTCGGTAGTGGCGCCCGCCCTGTGGAACGCCCTTCCAGCAGATGTCAAAGCGATAAACAACTACCTGACATTCAGAAGACATCTTAAGGCAGCCCTGTTCAGGGAAGTTTTTAACGTGTGATATTTTACTGTATTTTTGGTTTCTATGGAAGCCGCCCAGAGTGGCTGGGGAGGCCCAGCCAGATGGGCGGGGTATAAATAATAAATTATTATTATTATTATTATTATTATTATTATTATTATTATTATTATTATTATTATTATTATTATCATCATCATCTTGGGCTCTGCCCACTGAACTATCCCTTGTTTTAAGAGAATAATGAGAGAAAGAGGCACATCTGCTAGATATTTTGTAGAAGACGTTCACCTGTCTGTTCTCTATGTATCCAGACATCTCTTAAGCAAATCATCAGCAAATTTGGCATGATGGTTTTTGCCTATGTTTTGATGCCATTTTGAATGAAGATGGCAGGCAAAGGCTTTCAAAGCTTTTGCACTGCTTTTGATAACCGGTTTCAAAATGGCCCTGACTTTTGTTTGGTTTCCAAGCAACACCAGGTATGAGGCTGCAGTTTCCCATAACCGCATGTGGAAAAGGCAGTGCGGAGGCCACAATATGTGCAAAAGCGTCACCTGAAGTCATGGTCAAGTTACATGACACCGCACGTGCAAGAACCAGAGCATAGTCACCTCATGGACTGCCCAGCAGAGTGTTGAGCTGGCCCAGGAATATATTCTGCTTATTTAGTTTTTATTTGAATAGATTCATCTATCGCTTAATTGGTTTTTTAAAAAAACCAACAACAACCACCATGCACTTTACATAAAACCATATAAAATATTCATTTAAGAACTCTCATAAAATTAATACATTAAAAACAAATTGGCATACAAATTTATCAAAGTACAAATAAAACCAACAGTTCTAAAAACAAATACACATAATAAACCTACAGTGGTACCTCGAATTAAGAACTGAATTCGTTCTGGAGGTCTTAACCTGAAACTGTTCTTAACCTGAGGTACCACTTTAGCTAATGGGGCCTCCCGCTGCCACCGCGCCACCACCACACGATTTCTGATCTTATCCTGAGGTAAAGTTCTTAACCTAAGGTACTATTTCTGGGTTAGCGGAGTCTGTAACCTGAAGCGTCTGTAACCTGAGGTACCACTGTACTTGTTCAAATTGCATGTCGTAATTGCACGGCTGGGTAGCCTTGCCTAAACAAAAAAGCTTTCCAGCCAGTGCCAAAAAATCATTCAACCAATACGCTTTCCTTAATATCAATGGGCAGGGAGTTTCAGAGAGCGGGTGCTTGCAAGTGTAGCCAAGAGGGACAAAAAGTATTATGCAACCTCATATGGAAACGTGGAAACTGGCCCTTGTTCAAGTGCCACGTGTTTCCATATGAGGTTGCATAATACTTTTTGTCCCTCTTGGCTTGCATCTTATTTGCAGTTCACCAGGGCCTTAGCCAGAAGGGTCTTTTCCATCCTTTGCCACCTGATCCATCTCAACTGCAGATGCTAGATAATAGACACGAGACCTTCTCCATCCAAAAGCCTGTCCTCTCCCCAACAATGTCAGAAGCAGTTGTTGTTGTTTAGTCGTTCAGTCGTGTCCGACTCTTCGTGACCCCCTGGACCAGAGCACGCCAGGCACTCCTGTCTTCCACTGCCTCCCGCAGTTTGGTCAAACTCATGCTGGTAGCTTCGAGAACACTATCCAACCATCTCCTCCTCTGTCGTCCCCTTCTCCTTGTGCCCTCCATCTTTCCCAACATCAGGGTCTTTTCCAGGGAGTCTTCTCATCTCATGAGGTGCCCAAAGGATTGGAGCCTCAGCTTCAGGATCTGTCCTTCCAGTGAGCACTCAGGGCTGATTTCCTTCAGAATGGAGTCAGAAGCAGTAGGGCCTCCTAATTTATAAGCAGTCCAGCGAGAGGCGCTGGCTGCTCTTCCTCCTCCTAAGTCTCAGTACTGCCTTTGTAGAACTCAACAGCGAGCAGGCAGGAAGCAAAACCAGAATTAGTGGGCTCTGTCCATCATTAGCGCTGTCTCCACCTGTCCCTGTCTCCACCTTGTACTGGACTTTCTCTCCTTCCTGCTGCACTGGTCCTAGTTGGCACCAGCCTCCACTGTCTTTTCAGAAATTGAACCCGGAGCTTCCCCACCACCCCACTGCTGATTTCCGTGCCTCCCCCGGTTCCATCCCCCCTCCTCCCCTTCCGAAGCTCCAGCCGAATTCTTTAGCGCTCTGGATAATACAAGGCGGCGTTAGAATCCTGCTGTTTATTTTACCACGCTGCACAGTAACCGGCTTTCAATTTGATTTATCTGTGAGCGCTGTGAGCTATTACTTAGGGAATGATTGCAAATCAAGACCATAAATAAAGGCACCTTCTGGGCAAGGACGCGAGGCTGGAAATGGAACAGGAGAAGAACCCGGAATTTCCATGCAAATATCTGAGTCCGTTTGCCCTGAAGGCACAAGTGTGGGCCCCGGATGGAGAATGCCACCAAGCCTCTGTTCATGCAGCGCTTTCTTATTGGATGATAAGTACAGCTAGCAAGGGGCGTGGCTCTATTTGAGGGCTAGAGAGAAACTCCCGGAGGGCCACATTCAGCCCCAGTCGTGAGGTTTCCCTGCCTTGCTTTCCATGGTGCTGAACTTGTGCTGTTTTTTCCTGAACCCAACTTTCCTGGCCTCTCTCTCCATACACCTGACTTGATCTGATTCGACTCCTCCTGCTGTGAATTTGCCCCATGCGCCTGATGAGCTTTCGCTCAATTCAGGCCACATCTTCAGCATGCATTTAAAGCACTATTATACTACTTGGACAGTCACCAACTCCCCCCGAAAGATTCCCAGGAACTGTATTTCCCCCTATAGAGCTACAACTCCCAGAGCGGTTTAAAAACCAGGGAATTCAGGCACTGTAACTCTGTGAGAACAGGGGTCTCCTAACAACCTTCAGTGCCCTTAAGAAACGACAATTCGTAGGATGCTTTTGTGGAAGCCCTGTTTAAAACGATATGGTAGTACAGTCATACCTCAGGTTACAGACGCTTCAGGTTGTGCGTTTTCGGGTTGTGCACCGCGCCGAACCTGGAAGTACCGGAACGGGTTAGTTCCGGGTTTCGGCGCTCGCACAGAAGCACTAAATCACGCTTTGCACATGCGCAGAAGCGCTGAATTCGCGACCCGTGTGTGCCCAGACGCGGCGCTGCAGGTTGCGAACGTGCCTCCCATGTGGATCATGTTCGCAACCCGGGCGTTCACTGTATTTTAAATGTACAATGCAGATGTGGCTTAAGTTAAGTCTAGGACTGCTCCCCACACCCTATCCTCATGAACTCCAGGCCTCCCCAGAACAAGATGTGAGGCATCGGGGCAGAGTATTATGTGTACTGGACAGATTGCGTCCAGGTTGGTTATCCCAAAACAAATGACCACAGTTCTTAGTTATTCCAGAAGAAATGTGGTGTTCCCTTCATCGCATATATGTGGAACACCATGAAGTAGGAATGGGGAATCTGTGGGCCTCCAGATGTTGTTAAGACTCCAAATTCCACCACTTCCAGCTGGCAAGGCCACTGGTCAGAGGTGATGGGAGTCGTAGTTTAGAAATAACTACAAATTCCCCCATCCCTTCAGTAAAGCAGATAAATGGGATTCATTTTACCAGTCATGATTCACGGGATAGGATACATTCCAGCCATAGCGCTGGGCGTCTTTGAGAGAACTTCCCAGAAGAGCTGCTTGGTGCATCAGCTTCTTAGGAATGCAACCGACGTTCACACAGGTTCCACCAAGACCCCATTTGGTTCCTGCAGAAAAACAGAAAAAAACGGACGCATGTGTTCAGTGCCCCAGCCTGTCCTTAAAACAGCATATATAAATATTGTTATTATTTGAATTTAGGCCCCACCTTTCCTCCCCAAGGGACGCGGGTGGTGCTGTGGGTTAAACCACAGAGCCTAGGACTTGCCGATCAGAAGGTCGGCAGTTTGAATCCCTGCGACGGGGTGAACTCCTGTTGCTCGGTCCCTGCTCCTGCCAACCTAGCAGTTAGAAAGCACGTCAAAGTGCAAGTAGATAAATAGGTACCACTCCGGTGGGAAGGTAAACGGCGTTTCCTTGCACTGCTCTGTTTCGCCAGAAGTGGCTTAGTCATGCTGGCCACATGACCCGGAAGCTGTACGCCGGCTCCCTCGGCCAGTAAAGCGAGATGAGTGCCGCAACCCCAGAGTCGGTCACGACTGGACCTAATGGTCAGGGGTCCCTTTACCTTTCCTCCCCAAGGAGCCCAGGGCAGCAAAGAGATATACAACTTAAAGCAAATACAACATCATCCGAAAACAGGGAAAACTTCCTAAAACCAATCTGTATTTTGCTTCATATTGTTACGTGCCACTCCAATCTTTGCTGAGCCACTACACGAGATTCCAGTTGGTGTAGGCGTACCTTTGGCAATGAGGCACGATGACGGCTATAGTGTATTGATCATGTAAGGCTTATTTACATATTTATAAAATCATAAAATGGTAGAGTTGGAAGGGACCACAAGGGTCATCTAGTCCAACCCCCTGCAATGCTGGAATCTTGCGCCCAACCTGAGTCTATGGAGGGGCTCGTAGCAGCAGCACCCCAAGATGTGACAGCTTATTTCATAGCAGCAGCAACAAAAAGCCAGCACCATCTTTTCTCTGCAGCCTATCCTGTGCTGCAGGGCGCAACCCAGCTTTACTGTTCTTTTCTCTGCTTCCTGGTTACATCCCTTCTGACCCCAACCCCATAGCTTCCCAGCTTTCCATTTCTACCTCAGGAAGAGGCCTCACATCTGCATTCTCACGCCTATTTCCTTTGATCCTGTGTTGTGTTAATGCCTAATCCTTTGATGCTCTGAACTCCCTAATTGTTTATCCTCCCCCTGGCCGTTCACCTCACAAAGAAGTCTGCCCGACTCCATTAACACTTGTTGATTTTGCTAGGATTGCAATGTCCAAGGCACAACTCATGAAGCCGTTCCTGGGTTAGCTCTTCACATATGCTAATTCCAGGGGGTTGACCGCGGCTAACCCCTCTCTTAAATACGCAGGAGTCTGGCTATTGCCAGTCATAACGTACTAGTTCGAATTAAATTCTAAACAATGATTAAACCCAAGCATTTAGCAACCACAGATCCATAACAATATATTACATGATGAGGGTAATGATGACCGAATTGTTTCTTACCTTTCGGAGATGGTTCCACATAATCTAACACAGCTACCTTCTTTCCAAATTGGGAAGCTTCAGAAATAAAAAGAAATCATAGAGTTATTTTAAAGGAAAGAGTAAGGCATCACCATTAGGGTGCCAATGTGTTTTTTTTTGGGGGGGGGGGAGGTTTGTTGCTTTGGTGAGTTATGTTTTGCCACTGCCTGTACCCAACATCCACTGCACCTTACTGTAATCACAGTGCATTCAATTTCATTTCACTTCATTCTCACTTTTAATTTGTATACCGCCTTTCTATATTACTACGTACAAGGCAGTTTACAAGCAGAAGAAACAAACAAAAAATACAATGAAGGTCACACACATCCTAAAAATTTGACCCAATACAAAGAAGCATAGAAGCATAGCTATAAAATGAACAATAAAGTAATATCCAATAGCCCATTAGAGTACACAATAACTTAAATTTAGAATACAGTATTACACAATAAATTAAATAACCAAGAGCTGGCCAAGACGCTGTTCCCTTATTTTCATCCCAAATTTCAATGACGGTAACTTTGCTGTCAAATTATGATGTTCCACAATAAATCAGGCCAGAGGTAACCAATGTACCATACTTTTCCGTGTATAAGACTAGGGTTGTTGTTTTTTATACCCAAAAACAAGGTTTAAAAACTGGGGGCATCTTATACATGGGTAGTGGGTAGGGGTGATGGGCGATGGGTTGCAGCTGTGAGCTGCATATTGTCACTGGCGAACTGAAGTGTGATTGGTGGCTGCGGCGAAGGGTCGCTTTGTATTGGCTGTGGGAAATGGGTGTGTGATTGGTTGCTGCGTCAAGAGCTGCTATTTACTTCCGCTGTCGGTGATCAGGTAGACGCTTGTAGCAGATGCGAGCGATTGTTAGCAAGCGGTGCGAGCGATTGCAATCGTCGGGCTAGTGATTTACTGCATCCCCCCACAAAAAACTCAACAACTCTTCTCAATACTCCCCCCAAAAAGCAACAACCTTGGGCCATTTTCTGAAATTGGAGTCCCCAAAATAGGGGGGGGGGTGTTATACAAGGGGGGGTGTTATACACAGAAAAGTACGGTGATCTCTCTCTAGATGTTTTGGGCTATAATTTCCATCAGTCCCAGCCAGCACAACCAATGGTTAGGGTTGATTGGAGTTGTGGTCCAACAAAACCAGGAGGGAACACTTTGGCTCCTGTGATCTACATTAAACACTATTGTTGCTTGACTCTTAATTGCAACCTCTGGGATGCAGCAGAGGGGCAAAGGCCTCCCTCTCAAGCTGCTCTTTGCCTATGGCACCATCCATGTCTTCCTGCTCCTCTTCCTCATCTGACAACACCTGCCCCCCCAGCCCCAAGCCAGTCAGGGTAGTGGGAATCACAAGCCCTCCATTAAAAGCAATCCGGACAAGCAGTCGTCTGCAGCCCCACAAAGGAATGGTGACCTAGGTTCTGCTGGACCACAACTCCCATTGTTCCTGACCATTGGTCATGCTGGCCAGAGCTGATTGCAGTTGGGAGTCCAAAAACATACGGGAGAACCAGACTGGCTAATAACCCTGAGCTAGAGCAACAAAAGGATGCGGGTGTCGCTGTTGGTTACACCACAGAGCCTAGGACTTGCCAATCAGAAGGGTGGCGGTTTGAATCCCCAAGACGGGGTGAGCTCCCGTTGCTCAGTCCCTGCTCCTGCCAACCTAGCAGTTCCAAAGCACGTCAAAGTGCAAGTAGATAAATAGGTACCGCTCTGGCGGGAAGGTAAACAGTGTTTCCGTGCTCTGCTCTGGTTCGCCAGATGGCCACATGACCTGGAAGCTGTACACCGGCTCCCTCGGCCAATAAAGCGAGATGAGTGCTGCAACCCCAGTTGGCCACAACTGGACCTAATGGTTAAGGGTCCCTTTACCTTTAGAGCAACAAAAGCAACTGGGAGGATCACCCTCAGATGAGCTGCCAACTAACACATTGCAATAATGATTTACAGATGCAGACCTTGCTACGGCATGGTGAATTTCATTACCCCTTTTGGGCGAAAGGCTAGGCAGAGATAATGTTGAGATAACTCAACCCAAGGAGAGCCCTGCTAATAATTCGGGCCAAAATCCAGCACCTTGTTCTCAAAACAGACAACCAGATGTCCACGGGAAGCTCAAAAGGACGACCTGGGCGCCACAGTGCTCTGCCCACCTGAAATTCCTAGCAAAACAGATATTTAGAGGCATAGTGCCCCCGACAGTGGAGACAGAGCATAGCCATTGTAGCAAATAGCCACTGATAGACTATCCACACCTCTGTATGCCCTGCCTCCTTCCCTCAGGAAAACCTGATCTTTAGAGCTCAATCGGAACAAACAGCAATCAGGTTTTCTGGGGATTGTCATTTGTTCCGATCTCAGAGCTGAAGAGCAGGTTTTCCAGGGGGAGGCGGAAGGGGGAAGGCGGAACCGCTTTGACCCATGCCTAGAAAAGTGTGGTTCAAGCGGGAAACAGTTCAGGCCACAAGTGGAAGTGTGAACAAGCCCTTTGGGCTTAATGTGAATTGTAAGCCCCTTCTTCCTCCTTTAATTCTCCTCCTCTACCCCCTGCTCTCCCACAGTATTTGTATTCCATCGATTTATAGAACGGTGCTATGATGTTGACAGTTTTATACTCGACCCCTTTCGCCATTATCCCGAGCAAAGTTAGGTTGCCTCACAACTGTGCATGATGCCATGAATCACCTTCTTTCGCGCAAGCAAGGCCGCCAGATCCTCCCCCGACGACTAGGAGATCATACTCGTGCTTCTCTGAAAGAGAGAAAGGAGAGATTTTTTTATTTATTTTAATAGCACAATCCAGGAGAGATGATGCTAAGTATCTGAAGAGGCAGCCTGATATTTGGTTGGTCTATTTTGTTATCCAGTTTAGGGCCCTCATACTTACGGGACCGCCTCTCCTGGTATGCCCCGCAGAGGACTTTAAGGTCCATGAATAACCATAGTTTAGAGGTCCCGGGCCCTAAGGAAGTCAGAATATCCTCCACCAGGGCCAGGGCCTTTTCAGTGATGGCTCTGACCTGGTGGAATGCTCTGTCCCATGAGACCAGGGCCCTGCAGGATTTAACCTCCTTCTGCAGAGCCTGTAAGACAGAGCTATTCCGCCTGACTTTCAATTTGAATTTAGCCTGATCTTTTATTCCCCTTCCTTCCCTCCCCCTCCCCTTTTTATGAAGATTACCCGCTCTGGGATCCCACAGCTAATTCTCCCCTGGTCTCCTCGCTGGCCCAAATAGGACTAATTTAGCCAGCTAGCTCTGGTGATCATCTAATGTTTATTGGATGGATTTTTCCCTAAATTGATTTTTGAACTTTGAATTTATTGTTATTCACGCTTTTATACTGTATTTTATGCTGTTTTTTGTTGTATCACAATTGTGTTTTAAGTTTGTTGTTAGCCACCTTGAGCCCGGTTTTCTAAACCAGGAAGGGCGGGGTATAAATAAAAAATATATTATTATTGTTATTATCTTGGCAGGGGGTGGTTACAGGTTGCTTGCCCAGTGGTACATGGAGTTGAACAGGTGCTGGGAACCTTTTGTTCTTCAGATGTTGCCGAACTACAACTCCCAGCATCCATAGCAAGCGTGGCCAATGGCCAGGGATGATGGGAGAGGTAGTTCTGCAACATCTGGAGGGCCCAATGTTTCACACACCTGGAACAGAACTTTCAGGAATGCCCTGGTTCACATATAACAGTTAACCGTGGTTTAGTTTAACCATAGTTAAAGTCGACTGTCTGAACCACCCCCTTGGCTTAATTATGGTTTATTTACTATTACAAGGATTGTTCAGCGCAGTAATCTATGGTATCAGTATTTGGAGGGTCCCCGTCCCCAAGAATGCTCCTATTTTCAGCTGTAAAATTGTAGATGCTGTGAAGCGTGTCACAAATCTCTCTCCCCTCTTTTTTTTTTTGCTGAGCTTCAGAATGACAGACAGAAACAGAGAGAATCACACAGAAATTTCTTTGCGATGAGCCTGTTTGTGCTCTTGCAAGGCTGTTGCAACAGTAGAAAATATTACCTCAGCTTTCCCCACCCATTCTAGGCAGGAGCACGCAGGAAAAGTACAAAACAGCTCTAAGCAAGGACATCTCATAACCCGGCACTGAGAATCTAGAAATTTCCAAATCGAGCATGCTGAGTTAAGAAAACAATGCAGAAAATACATGTTTTAATTGCATTCTCAGATGATAAGTCATCATGAAACACAGGAGACTCTTATGACAGGAGCTGGGTCAAAAGTGTCCCCAAATTTCCATCTGTTTATTTGTGCCGGGGAGAGGGAGACAAACCCCGCCTGTCACATATCTCAGTGACCCAAGTGGTTATGAGGGAAGGGGGAAAACAGCTTTGTGGTCTGCGCTCTTTAAGAAGGCCTTGGGAATTGTTTGAGAGGGAAAAGGTTGTTTTTTTCTTGAGGTTTAGTTGCCAGATAGGCCGTTGTGCAAAAAACAAACAAACACCAAAGAAGTGATTATTTTTAAGCCTGAAACATTATCATCGCTGGGTGCACAAGGGAGGAAATGAGATTTAGCCAAAATAACAAAGCGAAAAGAAACCCTATCAACCATCAGATTGCTGAAGTTTTGCTAAGAAGCACAGACAGTATCCGAATCAAGCCAGCCCTCCCCGAGTCGCCTCAGACGGCCCCCAAAATTGGCCAGATTGCATAACAACAAAGCAAATATCATAGAATCAGAGGGATGGAGGGAACGTTACAGGCCATCAAACCCAAGCTGATGTGACAGCCGGCTGCTTCCAAAGCAGACTAGTTTCTCTACTGCCTGTCTCTCACACCTTTAGCATCTTCCCGGCAGGCAAAAAGAGGGAAGAGAAAAAAAGGTAAGTAGGACGGATTGATAACAGGTTGGACATTCCCTAGGTTATGGGTGTGGCAGCTCAGTAACAAGGTGTTTATTTGGGGTGTGATTCTGTTTGCAGTTCCTATTTTAGTTTAGGGAAGCTTTTTAATGTTTACTAGATCACAGTGGTACCTCGGGTTACAGACGCTTCAGGTTACAGACTCTGCTAACCCAGAAATAATACCTTGGGTTAAGAACTTTGCTACAGGATGAGAACAGAAATTGCGCTCGGGCAGTGCAGCGGCAGCGGGAGGCCTCATTAGCTAAAGTGGTGCTTCAGGTTAAGAACAGTTTCAGGTTAAGAACGGACCTCCGGAACGAATTAAGTACTTAACCCGAGGTACCACTGTATTGTATTTTAATATTCTGTTGGAAGCAGCCCAGAGTGGCTGGGGAAACCCAGCTAGATGGGCAGGGTATAAATAATAAAAATTATTATTATTATTATTATTATTATTAGTAGTAGTAGTAGTAGTAGTAGTATTATTAATTATTATTATTATTACAGTGGTACCTCAGGTTAACTGTTCTTCACCTGAAGCACCACTTTAGCTAATGGGGCCTCCTGCTGCTGCCACACCGCCGGAGCATGATTTCTGTTCTCATCCTGAAGCAAAGTTCTTAACCCGAGGTACTATTTCTGGGTTAGTGGAGTCTGTAACCTGAAGCGCATATAACCTGAAGTGTATGTAACCCGAGGTACCACTGTATTATTATTATTTTAGGGGAGGGCTGCGGCTTAGTGGTGGAGCACCTGGTTCACATTGCGGAAGGTCCTGGGTTCAAATCCCCGGCATCTTCAGGTAGGGCTGGGTGAGACCCTGGAGAGCTGAAGTCGGTCAGTGTATAAGACAATACTGAGTTGGATAGACCAATGGTTGAACTCTGTTCCTATGTACTTAGTATTATCAGAATAACTGTCTATTAGATTTCTTACCTAAAATTCACCGCAAGGTCCCAGGGGAGGTGAAAACAATGCAAAAATATAAGATTAAAAAAATATAAAAATGCAAGATTAAAATCGGTTAAGACAGTTGGCAGTCAAAAGAATATACCGCATTGCAGGGGGTGCGAGAGAATCTTCCCTTGCAAGGCTGATCTCTATAAACACAGACTCAAACTGTGTACACACATTACACTTAACGCATATGGCCTTCCCCAAAGAATGCTGGGAACTGTAGTTCACCCTCACAAAGCTATAGTTCCCAACAGCCTTAACAAACTAGATCCTTTGGGGTGAGTCAGGTGAGTCAGCTCAGAAGCAGATCCTGCTGTGGTTCGAAGGACCTCCCCCCCAAATTAGCAATGTTGATAAATACAGTATTCAAATTGCTACGATCTTTTAAAAATGGGTCTAACTGTATTTTGAATGTTGTACCACCGCAGTGACTGGATGGGTGCTCACATCAAGGAAACGCCCCCTCCCCCAAAAAAGCTTTCCTGAATGTAACAGGTTTTTTAAACTAGATTGTTGTTCAGTTTCATTACTTTTGTACTTGATCGATTAAAGATTAAAGTTCTGAATTGCTCAGAGACAGTGGTTAATTGGGCTGTACAGTGGCCGCTCAGGTTGCGAATGTGATCCGTGTGGGAGGCACGTTTGCAACCCACAGCGCGCGCAACCCGCAGCGCCACGTCTGCGCACGTGCGGGTTGCGATTCAGCGCGTCGGCGCATGCACAAAGTGTAGTTTAGCGCTTCTGCACATGTGCGACCGCTGAAACCCAGAAGTAACCCATTCCGGTACTTCCGGGTTTCGGCGGGTCCGTAACCCGAAAAAACGCAACCTTAAGCGTCTGTAAGGTATGACTGTATATGAATGTGCCAACCAAAACAACAAATCTCCCCATAAGCATAGCATAGTAAGCGCCATTAGACAGTGGAACAGACTCCCACAAGAAATGGCGGACTCTCCTTCCTTGGATGTTTTTAAGCAGAGGTTGGATGGACATCTGTCGTGTTTTAAACAAGCTGAGATTCCTTCATTGCAGAGGGTTGGACTAGATGACCCTTGGGGTCGCTTCCGACTCTACAATTCTATGATTTTGTATCAGGTAAAAGGCATGTCTACAATAGTTCTCCCTGACATCTACACAGGAAAATTTACAGTCATACCTCGGGTTAAATTTGCTTCAAGTTGAGCGCATTCGAGTTGCGCTCCGCGGCAAACCGGAAGTAACGGAGCTACTTACTTCCGGGTTTCGCCGCTTGTGCATGCGCAGATGCTCAAAATGACGTCACGCACAAGCGCAGAAGCAGCGAAAAGCGACACGCGCGTGACAAGACGTGCCATCACTAGATACATTTACCTCTAGATGCGAACGGGGCTCCGGAACGGATCCCGTTCGTATCTAGAGGTACCACTGTATTTACAATAGTGCATCTAGTCATGTAAGTGAACACCTGCAGTTTGAAGAGCTACAAGACAGAAACAGGTTGATCCCTAAAGTAAGAACTAGGCTTTGCCACCCGGATAAAGTAAACAGTAAGCTTGGAACAACCTCTTTGCCTAGTCAGCTGGAGCGAGTGTGAATCACAGCCAGGGAATCAAGCAAAGAGCCTAATTGCAGTTGGTAGATTTTAGGTAACCAAAGAAAGGTACAGGGGCAGGTGAGTGAAGATGTGATAACACTGGTGGACTTTGTGACAAGGCCCCTCACAGAAGCACCTTTCAGAGAAAGAATGTAAGAAGGTACCATCCAGGCAACACAATTATTTCATAGCTGACACTTTTTAAGCTACTACAGCAAGAGAAAAGCCCTTGTGGAGACTTGCACATAGGCCTGTTTTGCACACGCAAGTCAAACCATGGTTTAGTGTGAAGACAGGAAAGAGATTACCTGGCCTTTGTGTTACTGAAATCCAGGCTTGCGGTTTACTTTTCTCCAGACTAATCTCAACCTGTAAAACCCAGAACAAACCGGGAGCCCACATGTTCACACTAAACCATGGTTTGGCGTGGAGTGCTGTGGAAGCAAGCACACAAACCAATTGCTACATATGCTATTCTGGACAGAGCACAAAACACTGGTTGGCCTTTTAAGATGTCACTGGATTCTTGCATTTTATTTCATAGCTTGGAACCCTATGATTAGCAGGTCTATGTAGATGGCAGGCCATCAGCTGTTGACAGAAATCAATTATTTGTATTTACAAATGGGTGCTTTGTTGACATAATCCTCCCGCTTGACAAAACCTGAAGGATTTGGGCCTAGCATACTTTAAGGAGCACCTCAGACCTTTTATCCCAGCTCAGTCACTGATATCATTCAGCACGGATAGCCATCTTTTTTGTTATAGAGGCCTAACGGCCTCAAATAGAATTTGGGCATTTTAGGTTGTGGAACATTCTTCCGGCAGAGATGCGACAGGCACTCTCGCTTTTGACTTTCAAGTGTCTCTTAAAAACCTTTTTATGCCTTTGTAGAAGTTTAACTTTTATTTTTGAATAGCCAGTACACCGCTGTGCATTTTTATTTTATCTTTTAAATTGTGTTTTAGGGTTCAACACCGTACACCGCCTTGATATTTCGTATTTCTGGTGGTACAGAAATACTTTGGCAAACAAATAAAACTCTTCCCTTTGCACTGCTAAATTAATCTGAGGACTGGCAGATCCAAAAATGTAAATAACCATCTTGGTACCCACTCACCATTTTTGTGTGTTATTTCTAATTTCTTGATAACTTAGGCGCCAAGGCAGGAAGTACAGGTCACCCACCTAAGATATGTGCTCTGAAACACCCTGCCTATAATTGGCAAGGCAGACATTCAACAGGTGGAGCATTCCAGGCACTTGGTTTGGACCCCTCTTCTCTATCCTGGCAGAAGTCTAACTGGTATATATGTATATATATATCTCACATAGCTGTCAACTTTTCCCTTTTCTTGCGAGGAATCCTATTCGGAATAAGGGGATTTCCCTTAAAAAAGGGAAAACGTTGACAGCTATGAGATATATATCTATATAAACACACACCCTGCTTAAGTGTAGGAAAAAACACAAAGCAGGTCCCCTCCCCCGCCCAAAAAAGATAAAGCAATAAAAGTATCCCTTAAAAAATTAGGACCAGTTAAAAACATACAGAAAGTTAAGACCACAATAAAATAGACTAAAGCTGCACAGATTTTCTAAGCGTAATAATGACCATTGCTGGCTGCTCTTTTTCTTCCCTGCCTCCTACTGTCGTGGCTTAAACCGGCGGTGTAGCAGGCAGGAATTCAACAGGCAAAGCCTCCCCCCAATAGGGGAGAATGCAAAGGCGGAACCCCAGGCTGGGAAGGCTTCCCCGGTTGGATTCCTGCCTGCCAGGGTCCTCTCCTCTCCAGCCCAGCTTTGCAGAGGCGCCTGCTCCGTCTCCGCCCGCCTGCGACCCCCGCCGACCATGGGGAATCCCCGTACCTGAAGACAGGGCCCGCGCTGTACGGCAGAGCCCGGGCTTGCGTAGGAAGCGCGGGCTCGATCGGCACAGCGCCGCCATGCTGCTGTACGGCAGCCCAGCTTCCCCACGTGGACCCCGGCCTCGGATCAGGGGCTGCCCGCGCGAGTGCCTGCCTGGCTGCCTGCTCGCGCCGCCTCAGACGCCCCGTCGCCGAGGGAGGAGGAGGAGCCAGGCGGGCGGCGCGGAGAAGGGTCGCCGTAGGTGCCGGGTAGGTGAGACTCGCGGGGGAGGAGTCCGCGGTGGGAAGGGCCCAGCCCAATGGGTGGGGCCGGAGAGGGAGGGGCCAACCACCTCTCCTCTTTCCTGGCAGAGGTTCAACTGGTAATAATATAATAATAATAATAATTTTTTATTTATACCCCGCCCTCCCCA
The DNA here is from genome assembly GCF_964188305.1 of Podarcis bocagei. Taxonomy (NCBI): domain Eukaryota; kingdom Metazoa; phylum Chordata; class Lepidosauria; order Squamata; family Lacertidae; genus Podarcis; species Podarcis bocagei. The sequence continues at coordinate 13,178,001 of NC_138142.1, read as the reverse complement.
GCCAAGGCCGGGCTCAGAGCGGCTTACAAGCAATAATAAAAACAAGATGAGTGATTACAACTTAAAAACAAAAATAAAATACAACATTAAAATAATGGAACATTAAAATATTAAAATGGAGCCTCATTGCAGGAGAAGGAAAAGAAAAAAGAAAAAGGGGGCGGAGGGAATCAAATTGGCTCCAAGCCAAAGGCCAGGCGGAACAACTCTGTCTTACAGGCCCTGCCGAAAGAGATCAGATCCTGCAGGGCCCTGGTCTCATGAGACAGAGCGTTCCACCAAGTTGGGGCCAGTGCTGAAAAGGCCCTGGCTCTGGTTGAAGCCAATCTAACTTCCTTAGGGCCTGGGACCACTAGGGTGTTGTTATTTATGGACCTTGAGGCTCTCCGTGGGGCATACCAGGCGAGGCGGTCCCGTAGGTACGAGGGTCCTAGGCCGTGAAGGGCTTTAAAGGTCAAAAGCAGCACCTTAAATCTGACCCTGTACTCTACCGGGAGCCAGTGCAGCTTGAAAAGCACTGGATGAATATGCTCCCATGGCAGAGACCCTGTGAGGAGCCTCGCTGCAGCATTCTGTACCCGCTGGAGTTTCTGGGACAGCTTCAAGGGCAGCCCCGCGTAGAGCGAGTTACAGTAGTCAAGCCTGGAGATGACTGTCGCATGGATCACTGTGGCCAGGTCGGGGCGGGAAAGGTAAGGGACCAACTGCTTGATGCGGCGAAGGTGGAAAAATGTCGCCTTGGCTGTTGCTGTGACTTGCGCCTCCATGGAAAGGGAGGCGTCAAGGATTACACCCAAACTCTTAACGGAAGGCAATGGCACTAATTGGGCCCCCGCAAGAGAAGGGAGTTGGTCCCTCATCCCCATGCTATCCCGACCTAGCCATAGGACCTCTGTCTTCGAAGGATTTAGTTTCAATCGGCTCCCACGAAACCATCCAGCCACAGCTTCCAAGCATCTGGTCAGTGTGTAAGGGGCCGAGTTGGTGTGGCCATCCATCAGTAGATAGAGCTGAGTGTCATCAGCATATTGATGACAGCCCAGCCCAAAGCTCCGGATAATCTGGGCAAGAGGGCGCATAAAGATGTTAAAAAGCATTGGGGAGAGAATTGCGCCCTGCGGCACTCCACACACCAAGGAGTGGCGTGACGACATTTCCCTCCCTAGTGCCACCCTCTGTCCCCGACCAGAGATAAAAGAGCACAACCAGTTACGGGCTATGCCCTGTATCCCCACGTCTGCAAGGCGATGGTCCAGAAGATCATGATCGACCATGTCAAAGGCTGCTGACAAATCTAAAAGGATCAGCAGTCCTGACCCGCCTCGATCCAGTTGTCTACGGATATCATCTGTTAGGGCAACCAGAGCCGTCTCCGTCCCAAAACCAGGACGGAAACCGGACTGAAATGGATCTAATGCCGATGTTTCCTCCAGAAACCTACCAAGCTGTTCAGCAACCGCTCTCTCAATTACCTTACCCAGGTATGGAAGATTTGAAACTGGGCGGTAATTGGATAGGTCTAAGGGATCTAATGAAGTTTTCTTTAAGAGTGGACGCACCACTGCTTCCTTCAGTTCCCCTGGGAATGTCCCCGTGTCAAGGGACAAATTGATAATTTCAACCAGGGGGGTCCGCGCAACATCTGGACACTCCCTAATCAGCCAAGACGGGCACGGATCAAGGAGGCAGGTGGTGGGCCTACCAACTTGGAGGAATCTATCCACATCAGTAGGGAGTATCCGATCGAAATGGTCCAACACTGGACCTGAAGTCAGTCGAGGGGCCTCCAGTTCAGTCACTGTATCTAAATTGGCAGGGAGGTCACGGCGGAGCAACAGGACTTTCTCCGCAAAAAAGCTCGCGAATGCCTCACAGCTGTGGGTCGAATTTGTGCTTAAATTTGGTTGTCCTCCTAAGGACGTTATTGACCTAATTATTCTAAAAAGTTGTGCCGGGCGAGAGCTAGCGGATGCAATGGAAGCTGCAAAGTAAGATTTCTTAGCAGCTTTCATAGCCATCTCATAGGCTTTCATAAGCGTCCTATAAGATGTTCTTGAGGCTCCGTCACGAGTCCGTCGCCATACTCGCTCTAGCCGTCTGAGATCCCGCTTCATTTTCCGGAGCTCCTCAGTAAACCAAGGGGCCCGGTTTCGACGGGGTCGCAGAGGGCGCTTAGGCGCGATCTCATCAATGGCTGCCAAGAGCCGGTTATTCCAGTCCTCAACAAGGTCATCTAATGAGTCGCCAGGAGGAGCAGGGTTCCGCAAGGCTTGTCGGAATCTATCAGGATCCATCAGTTTTCGCGGACGAGCCCAAATAGGTTCGCCACCCGAGCCGGGGAGGAGCGGGAAGTCAATCTTGGCTTTTAAAGCGTAGTGATCAGACCATGGCACTTTCACAGCGGGGAGCATGATCACATCTATGCCAGCCCCAAAGATCAGATCCAACGTGTGGCCTGCTTGATGAGTGGGGCCCAAAACAAACTGGGAGAGCCCTAGTGTTGCCATGGAAGTCACTAGGTCTAGAGCCTGTGAGGAGGGAGCGGCATCGGCATGGACGTTGAAGTCTCCCAAAACCAGTAGGTTTGGGAACTCCAAGGCCCAGCCCGCCACCACCTCCAGCAGATCTGACAGGGTGGCTGCAGATGTGCTGGGTGGTCGGTACACCACGGCTTGGCAAAGGCAGGCATTCAACAGGTGGAGCATTGCAGGCACTTGGGTGGGACCCCTCTTCTCTACCCTGGCAGAGGTCCAACTGGTAGAGCATGGCTTGGCAAGGCAGGCATTCAACAGGTGGAGCATTGCAGGCACTTGTGTAGGACCCCTCTTCTCTACCCTGGCAAAGGTCCAACTGGTGGAGCATGGCTTGGCAAAGGCAGGCATTCAACAGGTGGAGCATTCCAGGCACTTGGTTTGGGGCTCTCTTCTCTACCCTAGCAGAGGTCCAACAGGTAAAGCAGTGCTTGCAAGGAAGGCATTCAACAGGTGCAGCATTCCTTTGCGCAGATAGTTGGTTGGGAATGGCTGGAAGGTGGTTGTTTTTGTTTATGCTGCATTGTTTGTGTGATTCTGCTTACTAAGACGGACTTGTTGCTGTTTAGTCAGAGCACATCACAAGAGGAACAGGAAGGAAATGATGTCTGTGCAACCAAAGACAGGCATAGGCAAACTCGGGCCTCCAGATGTTTTGAGACTACAATTCCCATCATCCCAGACTACTGGTCCTGCTAGCTAGGAATGATGGGAGTTGTAGTCCCAAAACATCTGGAGGGCCAAGTTTGCCTATGCCTGTCCAAAGATGTTGATGAACTGTAGCTCTATGACTTTGTCAGATCCCCCATGCCTCCTTCCCAAAGCCCAGTGCCTCCTTACCCAGCTTTAGGAAGGCAGCATGAGGGCTGCGGGGACGTCAAAGGTTGCCGAGGGCCACCAAAAAGCCTTTGAGGGCCACATACAGCCCTCAGGCCATGTGTTGGGCCGCCCTGAATTCTAGACAAAGGTCCCAGGTTTCCCCATCCTGATATATGAACTGACAGACAACCCAACCTGAGGGCAGTCAGCCCTGTATATAATACAGTGGTGCCCCGCAAGACGAATGCCTCGCAAGACGGAAAACTCGCTAGACGAAAGAGTTTTCCGTTTTGGAGGTGCTTCGCAAAACGAATCTCCTATGGGCTTGCTTCGCAAGACGACAATGTCTTGCGAGTTCCTGCTGGTTTTTTTTCCTCCCCCCCCCTTTTTCTAAGCCGCTAAGACGCTTATCAGCTGATCCGATCAGCAGATAAGCCGCTAAAAGCCGCTAATAGCGCTAATCCGTCAATGGGCTTGCTTCGCAAGACGAAAAAACCGCTAGACGAAGAGAATCACAGAACGGATTCTTTTCGTCTTGCGAGGCACCACTGTAGTGCATTTGAAAACATGCTCTACCAAAATGGAACCTCAAATCAAATCCTTGCAGGCTGCCTTGGTTACTCCCAGCATTCCCTATTGCTGCAACTTGACACAAAAACCCTGCACAAACACTATGCAATAGAAAAAAAGGCAAAGGGACCCCTGACCATTAGGTCCAGTCGTGGCCGACTCTGGGGTTGCAGTGCTCATATTGTTTTATTGGCTGAGGGAGCCGGCGTACAGCTTCTGGGTCATGTGGCCAGCATGACTAAGCCGCTTCTGGCAACCAGAGCAGCGCACGGAAATGCCGTTTACCTTCCCGGCAGAGCGGTACCTATTTATCTACTTGCACTTTTGACGTGCTTTCAAACTGCTAGGTTGGCAGCAGCAGGGACCGAGCAACGGGAGCTCACCCCGTCACGGGGATTCGAACCGCTGACCTTCTGATCGGCAAGCCCTAGGCTCTGTGGTTTAGATCACAGCACCACCCGCGTCCTTATATGTAATAGAAAGAAATATCATTATCCCTACCCCATCCTCTGCCATCGCTCTCTCTCCCGGTGCCGGATTTTCGTATAAGCTAAACAAGCTATAACTTTAGGGCCCCACTCTCTTGGGGGCCCCAAAAAAAATTAAAGGGGAAAAAAAACCTGGATGTACATTTCCAAAATATAAGATAAAAAACAAATAGAATAAAACCTACATACAGCAACAGTGTTTTGTGTTGTGTAGGCTCCTATGATGTAAGCAATGGGCCCGCCCGCTAGCCTGCTCCCTATAATATCACTGGTTTGCTCATTTCTATACAGTATATAGGGTGCCTAGGGTGAGTCTTTTTAAACTGTGTTTCTAAAGGAACTTTTGTTATTGCCAAATGTCAGTGTGCCTGCATTATTCAGTTTGCTATGAATAAAAAATCATTTTAAGTTAGAGCTTAATAATTATTTCACTATTAATATACTTCTTCTTAATTGTATTTCACTATTAATATACTTCTCCGTAACTGTATTTCAGTTCCAACAATTACTTGATAGAATACATATTTTGTTATGTGCAAATGGCTTTGGATACCTATTAGGTCCATAAATTACCATATAGCATATATTCAACGCAAAAAAACAGGCACAATTTGTTGTTGACAAAGGACTGCTGGACAAATAAAGGGCCCCATTACCTTCAGTAGCTTAGGGCCTCATCAAACCTAAATCCTGCCCTGCTCTCTCCCCTCGCTTTCCACCCAATATCAATAACAATAAAGCCCCACACCGAATGTAAACGAACTGTGAAAAAGACTCAATTAATTGAAAGTGGAGACGCTGTATGTACTTTTCCTTGTTTATTTGTTTGCTTTGTAACACAGAAAATCTTTAATAAAAATTAATTTCAAAACAGCACGAGTCTTTTCATGTGAAATTGTATTTGCCACGCAAGTAATCACCTTGAAGACAGTTATCTTGGAGGTAATTACTCGCCTGGTACTGATACGGCAAGTGCAATTTCGTATGAAAGAACTTCACCTCCACAGAGAGCGGAATAAATTCCTTCCATCCATTCATGTCCAAGAGCAGTTCTTTGTTGGCCCAATTTCCTGTGCATCAAGGGGACGTTAAAGACATTAGAAGCTTTGAGGGCACAGACGGGATTTAATTTCACCTCTGGCTCCTCTTTTCAATGCCAATACCTGGCCATATAAACATATAAAAGGTTGATTATAAAGGAAGGGAAATGTTGGTGTAACTTGATCCAAAACCCTTAGTCTCTTCCAGCATTGGTCTTTGCATGTTGAAAGCCCAGCGGCTTTGCTTAGTCATGGATTCATCACATTGCTATCTATCGAAACATTTGTTGAAGCAATGTGTCAGCATGGACGCCGTGTTGTGAAATGTACACTGCGCACGTCTAAAAAACAGAGAGGGGTAGATTGTTTTGCCCCTTTGATGGAATTGTTGTTCCACTCCTTTGCAGAGTTATGCCGACTTACCAGTTCATAGAATATTATTGTTGTATTGCTATTCATTTAATCTCTGTACCACTTCATATTTTTAAGAGGGGAAACAATCTCAAAGCGGTTTACAGCCTGCATTAAAACAGCAAACAATATACAGTGGTACCTCGGGTTACATATGCTTCAGGTTATATACGCTTCAGGTTACAGACTCCGCTAACCCAGAAATAGTTACCTCAGGTTAAGTACTTTGCATCAGGATGAGAACAGAAATCAGGCACTGGTGGTGTGGCAGCAGCGGGAGGCCCCATTAGCTAAAGTGGTGCTTCAGGTTAAGAACAGTTTCAGGTTAAGTACGGACCTCCAGAACGAATTAAGTACTTAAACCGAGGTACCACTATAATCCAGAGCAGAACATTGCTGAAGAAAGTCAGATATAAAGTATCCATTTAAAGCAATGTAATTAACAGGAAAAGGGATGCGGGTGGTTAAACCACAGAGCCTAGGGCTTGCCGATCAGAAGGTTGGCGGTTCGAATCCCCGCAACGGGGTGAGCTCCCGTTATTCGGTCCCAGCTCCTGCCAGCCTAGCAGTTCGAAAGCACGTCAAAGTACAAGTAGATAAATAGGTACCACTCTGGCGGGAAGGTAAACGGCGTTTCCGTGCGCTGCTCTGGTTCGCCAGAAGCGGCTTAGTCATGCTGGCCACATGACCTGGAAGCTGTATGCCAGCTCCCTCGGCCAGTAAAGCGAGATGAGCGCCGCGACCCCAGAGTTGTTCATGACTGGACCTAATGGTCAGGGGTCCCTTTACCTTTAATTAACAGGAAACTATTATCTTAAATGTTTCAAAATGAAACACTACAAAGGAGGTCAAGTACAGAATGCACATTTAACACAGCAAAGTTTAAAAAATATATATTTTAAAACAGCTCAAAAGGAAACAGGATCAAAACAGAGGATGGCAGCAGGACTGTGTCCTCAAATTAGGAGAGTCACGAATAAGGGGCTGATGGCTCTCTCACAGAGGCCCCTACCACTCACATTGTTGCCATAATGGCACTTTCGACCACTGGTCCTTGGGGTGTTGTTTCATGGCCATCAGCCGCTTCTGCCATTGTTGCAAGTGGGGCAGAAGTGAAATTGTTAATGCAGATGTTGTTACAGGATCAATTCCAGCACTAATTTAATTCTGGGTGTTTGGATGCATCCTATTACCGTATTTTTTGCTCCATAAGACACACTTTTTTCCTCCTAAAAAGTAAGGGGAAATGTGCGTCTTATGGAGCGAATGCTTGGTCCCTGGAGCCGAATTGCCCAGGGGCAAAAAGCAGATAGTGCTTTTTTTTTAAAAAAGAAAGAGGGAAGGGGGTGTTGAAACAAAGCCGCTGAACAGCTGATCAGCAAGCGATCGGGAGAGAGATAAGGGACTCTAGTGATAAAGGAGGCTGCCTGGGAGGGGGGAGGTAAAGACAGTGAACTTGCAAGGAGAGGAGACAGGAACACTAAAACAAGCAATGAGGAGAGAAATTAGAAGAAAAGGAGGAGCAAAAAACTGCTCCAGCAATGGCGCAAAAACGTGGTTACAAAGCACGGATCCACATGGATTCTCAGGATTTTTGCATTGGGCTATCCAAACTCACCGTCAAATCACATATCATGTCTGTGGCCACAGCATGAACCACAAAAATCATACATCCACTGTTTCGTTCAGAATATTTTTTTTCCTTGTTTTCCTCCTCTAAAAACTAGGTGCGCCTTATGGTCAGGTGTGTCTTATGGAGCGAAAAATACGGTAATCCGGGAACTTGTCCTAAGCCCTTGATCCTACAGATCTGGTGCTGATGGGGATGGCTCCTGTTTACTAAGACATGTTTGCTGTTGGCAGATTTAGCACATCAGCATTTTGGCTTCCCTAGAGATGGCGCAATAATTACATGCTGAGCAGATGTGAACCTGCACAAATGATCCCCAGGAGGGGCAGTGATGGGCCCAGGCTGAAAAAAGTTGCTGACCCCTGGTTTAGTCAATACAAATGTGCATTGTTGTTGTTTTTTTTAAATGCAATAGGTTAAAGGCCTGGAAACGATGCCTTATGAGGAACGGTTAAGGGAGCTGGGCATGTTTAGCCTGGAGAAGAGGAGGTTAAGGGGTGATATGATAGCCATGTTCAAATATATAAAAGGATGTCACATAGAGGAGGGAGAAAGGTTGTTTTCTGCTGCTCCAGAGAAGCGGACACGGAGCAATGGATCCAAACTACAAGAAAGAAGATTCCACCTAAACATTAGGAAGAACTTCCTGACAGTAAGAGCTATTCGACAGTGGAATTTGCTGCCAAGGAGTGTGGTGGAGTCTCCTACTTTGGAGGTCTTTAAGCAGAGGCTTGACAACCATATGTCAGGAGTGCTCTGATGGTGTTTCCTGCTTGGCAGGGGGTTGGACTCGATGGCCCTTGTGGTCTCTTCCAACTCTATGATTCTATGATTCTAATTGATTAAAAGTTGCCGTGATAATAAATAATAACAATAATTTCAACAATGCCCTCGTACAGCTAGCCCTACCAAAGTTTGCTGACGGCGGCTTGCATTTTTGCACGCTCTGTGCTGCGCTCCAGCTGCATCTATGCTTGCCACATCAGCCCTGACCTTTGGAACAGCACACAATGGGAAAGAAATAGCGCCCGCTCAGCATTCCAGGCAGCATTAATTGCGCCACAGGAATTTCTGGAGTTGGTCTCAACAGACTCACAGCACAGTCTGAGCCATGTTTACACAGAAGTGAGTTGTCTTGAACTCAGTGGAGTTTGCTACCTGGTAAGTCAGGTTGCGGTCTGAGAACGAGAAGCTGGACACCTGCGTGTGGAAATACCAGGAGGTGGGGGGGGGAGGTTCTTGCACATGTGCTGCAAGCGCAGAATGTGATCCTGAGCATGGGATCCAGCTTTTGGGAAATCTCTCCTTCAAAGAACAAAAATTAGGCAAGTTTCCAGCCCGTTTAAGATGCTTGGGAAATTGCGAGGGCAGCGTTTGCCTGGCTTCTTGAGCTCCTCATTTTTTATTTTTTTTTAAAACGACGACAACAAGGCAAGCTGCTAGCCCTTACAATTATGCTTGGAAAGTGTGGGCTGTGCTTGGCAGGGGGCTGAGTATGGATACTTTTGCTACCCTGCAGAAAAAGTCTATTGCCCTAGCTCTTGTTTAGCAGAAGCCTCAACAAATCATGTTAAATAATACACGTTAAACCTCTCAGGTTAAAATGCTAAGCTTGATCATGCATGATCATAGCTGTTATTTCCACTTCAGGAAGTTGGGGTGGAAAAATTAGATGTGACATTAACATGTGGAAGCAATTAATGTGTGCAGTTATGGGAGATCCTAAGCAGAATCATGGAATGACACCGGTTGCCAGGGTCTTGCTATCTCAATTGTCCTACCCTAGACCACCCCACTGTACCATATAAACATATTAAGCGGCCTTATAGATAAGTCAAAATATTGGTCCTTTTAGCCCAGTATTTAGCCATGAAGCTCAGTGGATGCTTTTTCAGTACCTCTTAACCCAGCCAACCTCACAGGGTTGTTGTATAGATAAAAATGCTCAGGAACCAAGCGTGCTGCCTTGAGCTTCTTATTGTTGTTGTTTGGCATCCGTCTGTCTCCGGGACAATGGAGAAGTGCAGCTTTGGGGGTGAAGTCAAACTGTCGGACGATTGCAGCGCCTGCTGTGGCTGTAGAGAAAAAATGCAGGCGAGACATGTTTTGTTGCAGCTGGGGCAGATGAAAGCATCCGGTTGTGCTGCGGCAGATGCACCATGGCATTTCTCCTCTCTGCGCTCCTCCGAGCAGTCATTCCTCCTCTGGTCACTGCTGTGGATACATGACTTGACTTTCTGTCTCCAGCCACTGCAGTCGTCTGCAAGGGATTCCCTTACAGCGGGGTTGATGTTTAGTTGTGGGTGAACATATCAGACGACACAGTGATTCTTCAAACAGCTCTTGTTTATTCACAGGCCAGAACTGAGCTGAAGGGTTCAGCCAGCCTGCTTATATAGAGCTCCACTAGAACGCAACAGTAACCACTTTCTGTAACTATCCAATCACTGAACGTCACTTTCAATCCCTTATTTGCATATGTGGACCTGAGTGAAAACTATCTACAGTATCCCCCTTCCGGCCCAGGGTGAGAACTTCAGTACATAACAGTTGATATTGCCAGCCTTTGTGTCATATACCGTATTTTTCGCCCTATAGGATGCACTTTCCCCCCTCCAAAAATGAAGGGGAAATGTGTGTGCGTCGTATGGGGCGAATGCAGGCTTTCGCTGAAGCCTGGAGAGCGAGAGGGGTCGGTGTGCACCGACCCCTCTCGCTCTCCAGGCTTCAGGAAGCTATCCCCCCAGCCCGGCAAGCTCCTGGAGCTTCCCCGTTCTGGGGGCGGGGAAGCTCCGGCTTCCCCCGCCCCCAGCCCCGCAAGCTCCGAGAGCGATGGCGAGATTGCGCAACCTCGCGTTCGCTCCCGGACCCCCAGCCCTGAGGCTAAAAACGAAGCCAGGACAGCGAGCGGGATCCTTCCCGCTCACTGTCATGGCTTCTTTGCTCTTTGGGGCTGGGGGGGGGGGGAAATAATTCCCCCCCTTTATTCCCCCCCCAAATAAGTGCGTCCTATGGGCCGGTGCGCCCCATAGGGCGAAAAATACGGTACATCTTTGTAACACAGAGTTGGTCTGCCAGTGGGCCTGGTGCCTGAAGCCAGTTCCCTGTTCTTGGGGATCCTGCCATTTTGCGTCTGTGACAAAGCCAGGGTAGTCGTTGCTGGGACAGGAGTGCAAACATGCTGGGAATGTGGACTTGGAAGAGCACATCATTCTTTGAAACCCTGTCCTGGCATGTGATGCTCTGACAATAAAACAATGAACAGGGTGGTGGTACAGTGGAACCTCGGTTTTCGAGCATCTCGGAAGCCAAACAGCTTCCGCTGCATGTTTTTCTTTTTTGCTGACTGCCCATTGCTTCTCGGTTTTTGAATGTTTTGGAAGTCAAACGGTCTTCCAGGACGGATTACGTTTGAAAACCGAGGTTCCACTGTACAATGACTACTGCAATTGACGCAAGATAATATCACCAAGACAACTATCTGTAAACAAACAATAAATGTCCATAAGTATGGCAAAAGTAGTTTCTTTCCCAAATACAGTGGTACCTCAGGTTACAGACGCTTCAGGTTACAGACTCTGCTAACCCAGAAATATTACCTTGGGTTAAGAACTTTGCTTCAGGATGAGAACAGAAATTGTGCTCTGACGGCATGGCAGCAGCGGGAGGCCCCATTAGCTAAAGTGGTACCTCAGGTTAAGAACAGTTTCAGGTTAAGAATGGACATCCAGAACGAATTAAGTTCTTAACCCAAGGTACCACTGTAGTTTTCTTTATCTTAAACAATTGCAAACACAGTAAATAAATAGTTCACTTGTAATTTATCAGTGGTTCAGTGTTCATTTATTCTCTTTCCAAAATAGATTTTATCTTGAACAATTGGAAATGCAGTAATAAAGAGTCCTCTTGTGATATACCAGTGGTTCAGTTCTTGGACGTTGTTCCAGTAATCAGACGTTTTGTTACTAAAGAGCTTAGTTATCAAACTCTGTAGTAAATAATACACAAGAGAAGACAGTATGTAAATGACTGAAAGCAGGGGCATATCTGTCCCCATCTGCATGTTTCCATCGGGAGGAGCGCAGAAAGAGGACAATGTCCTTCAGTTTGTTAAGCCTCTGAGGAGCTGATGGGAGTTGTAGTCCAAAAGATCAGGAGGGCGCCAGGTTGGGAAAGGCCGGTCTGCATTAATTATTATTATTATATATTTATTTATACCCCGTTTCCCCCCCTCTTGGGACTCTAGGCAGCTTACAGACAAAAATAAGAACCCCTAAAAACAGTCACTAAAAACAGTCAAGCATGGATAAGATTAAAACTATATACTTCTATAAAATCTATTAAAACCATACCAATAATTTCAGTAAAAACAGCACGGCCCCATGCCATGCAGAAGAAATTGTATAAATGAGTTTTGCTTGCATAATTTATTCAAGTTGCAAAATCAAGCTGCTCTTAGTGCAGAATTTGACTTTAAGAATCGATGCAGAATGGGGATGGTTTTAGCCAAAGTACAGGGAAACAAAAGATGTGAAAGTAAACGGGTGAAATCTACAGGCTTAATGTAGCAAAGGATCAAGCGTGTGCCTTTATGTCCTCCTTGCACCTAATTCTTTTGTGACCTCAGTCACACAGCAGTCCCTCTTCCCCCTTTCCAAGCATCTTTTCCTGTTGCTGGCAGAACGAAACACATAGGTGGAAAATAAAAACACAGCAATGCTGAGAAAACGAAGCACATGCCCCAAAGTGTGAATGGGTGCCAAGTTGCCAAGGTTTTAGGCAGAGGCTTTCTCCAGCTCCCAGCTCTTTTAGTGGGACCTTTTGCCTGCAAAGCACTTGCCTGAAAATCTCTCCAACTGGCAAGCCAGATGCTATTCCCTGGGCAAGAGCACTTTCTTTCAGAGGAGTTCAGCTCAGGGGTGAATTGGCTCCTTACCTGGGCTCTTGGCCATGTCAGCTATGTGTCAGTAACCAAGTAACAGGGGGCGTGTCACAAGAAAATGCGCGCATCCCGAGGTGCGTTCTGAGGTCAGCTTTAAGAAACAGCTCCTGCAAGCTGAGTGAGGTTTGGGAGCAGCAGGGAAGGACGAGAAGGGAGGACGCTGCCCCTTTTAGAAGAAGCTCTTGCTCTCGGAATCCCTAAGCCCTTGTCGTAATGTGATCAATTGTGACCAAAGAAAATACTGCAGCCTCCAAGATATCTGTAAGATCCACATCCCTCTAACACAGAGAAAGATCACTGCAAACTGCTCCCATCCTTCTCGGAAAGGTACCCGTTTATATCTTTCTTGTTTTTCTGCAGACCTCTATCTTTGTTGCGTTTTAATGCCATGATTTAAGGAGGCAGGTCAGGAGGAGAAATTTGAGGGGGAGCCTTCCTTGTCTCTCTTAATTCCACTTTGCTTCTCGCTTGCACAAGCTTTCGTGAAGCTAATCTGTGCGGGGAAAAGAACGTTTTATTTTTAATGCATGCAGTGAGGAACAATGGCACTTCAAAGGGGTGAAACAAGATAGCTTTGTGTTGTTGATGTTGTTGTTGTTGTTTAAACTGAAAGCATAACGGCTGGGTGGAACATATAGTATGAACATATAGTGGAACATATAGTATGTTTACAGAAAGGATTTTGTTCAAGAAATGACAGAACAGCAGAAGTGGGGGTTGGCTGATACTTTAAATAGAGTCAGCTGCCAAGTTATGTTAACTCCTGGATTGTGTTTCACCTTAAAGAGCTTCTGTTATAATCTTTCTCCCTCTCCCCTTTTTCTGAAATGGAAAAGCAGGCAATCAATTCCTGTTGCCACTTGTATGCCCAACAGGGGAACCTGATTTTGAAGGAAGTGGTTGTTTGTTTCCTTGCTTGTAAGAACAACTTATCTATCCCCCACCCCAACCCCTGAAATCATTTTAAAAAGCTGATTTCTTCATTTCCATTCTGTCTCTGTACTTGCTTTCTGGGAAGTAGCAATGACTATACTATCAAAATTTATTTCCCTGCCCAAATGCTTATGGGTTTGTTTTTGGAAAACAGATAGCTTGAGTTGCGCTGTAAACCTTCCATATCCTGCTTAGCGTTGGTGTTGAATTGTTGAGGTGCAGAAAGGCTGCTTTTGTTCAGTGTGTTTTGTTTTATTGCCGTCTTATCGGGTGTTCCTTTTGCAAGTTTCTAAATGCCAGTCCGACACGAGCAGTTGATGCTGTCCGTTATACCACTCCGTTGCCTGAATGCCAGAACACCGCTGGCATCTCTGGGGCCTGTAAGATTTTTGTCGGTCCAGCTGCCGTCCGGCCTCAGACAACCTTCTGCTGAGAGCCGAGCTGTTAAACAAGAGCAGCAAGAAAATATTTACCTTTAGACCTCCCTCACCCCCTGCAAAAAAGCAACACAGCAAATTTTCCTGCTTGGCAGGGGGTTGGACTCGATGGCCCTTGTGGTCTCTTCCAACTCTATGATTCTATGATTCTATGAAATGTCTGTAAAATAGCTATTCAGGGGAGAAAGCCGCATTTCTTATGCAGCGACAGATTTTGAGTGGTTGCTTAGCACCACCTTGCTGACTCCTGTCCATACGTGGAATTGTAAGATTGCTGGGTTCTGCTGTTTCAGAAACCATTTCTAAAGACATTCCTTTTCGAGCCATTTAATTTATCAATAAGTTCAGAAACGGGGGGCGCTGTAGCCAACTAAACTCTACTTGGCACAAACCCATTGAAATCAATGGACATGACTAACTTAGGTCCACTAATTTCAGCGGATCTACTCTTGAGTGGCACTTAGCTAGAGATAACGCCAATTTGCCTAGAATTCCGAAGCAAATCCCCACCCCCACCCTCAGATTCTGAAGAAACTAAAAAATCGAAAGGGAGTTTGCAAATGAAGTGGTGTTTATACGGTAATTGGCGTATCTGGTTCTGAGATCCAGGCTGAGCGGCAGTTGAATCTCATTGAAGACTAGGGGATAAGTCAGGTAGCTTCAAAGGGAGCTAAGTGCAACCAGCTCAGGGTATGATAATCTCCCTGGTTCCCTTGGCAGGGAATTTAATTTTTAAGTCAGCGCACCTAAGATTGTGCTGATGGTCTGGCTCCAACCCTCTGGCTGTCTCTTTCACGACTGTTTCATTTTGAACTTCTTTGGTACGTCGGTGCCTAGTGGAAGGGATGTGATTATGAAGAGACAGGGTGCTTTGAGCCCTCAGGTTACTTGAATCCCCATACTCAGCCCCCAACATTGCATTTGTTCTCGGCCCCTTGAAATGCATTTGTGATTTTTTGGGTCATTTGCTTTAGCTTAAATATATTATTCATAATTATTATTAATATTTGGTAGTTCCTTTTTTTGGGGGGGGGCAAGATGAACTCAAAGCAGCATTGAAAGTGAGTAAAAGCAAGAGAGTTTTTAAAAGCCTAACATGCTAATATGTACCAAAAAGCCGACCCACTATTTAAAAAAGCAGGAAATTATGGTCCAGAAGCCCAGGTGGATATAGATATCTTTGCCTGGTGTCTGAAAACAGATAGTGATGGGACTAGGCATGCTTCATAGGGGAGAGCATTCTGCAAATGGAGAGCCACCACCGAGAAGGTCCGTTCTTGTGTTAGCAAGACCCTGTGAATACATCTAGCACAGGGGTCAGCAACCTTTTTCAGCTGTGGGCTGGTCCACCGTCCCTCAGACCATGTGGGGTGCCGGACTATATTTTGAAAAAAAAACATGAACGAATTCCTATGCCCCACAAATAACCCAGAGATGCATTTTAAATAAAAGCACACATTCTACTCATGTAAAAACATTCTGATTCCTGGACCGTCCGCAGGCCAGATTGAGAAGGCGATTGGGCCGCATCCGGCCCCCGGGCCTTAGGTTGCCTACCCCTGATCTAGCATATTCCTATAAACCCTAATGCAGGAGACCTACTCTACGGCAACCCTAGTAGTTAGGGTGGCCCTCTGGCCTGCACTTCCTGGTCGACCCTGTCATCATTCAGCAGCCTGGCTCAGATATCTGCTGTGGTTGCTGACTTACTTACTTACTTACTTATTTAATTTATATACCGCCCTTCAACCGAGGACCACAGGGCGGTTTTCAGCCTTGTAAACAGCCTTGTTGCCAGCCCAAAGGTCAAGGTGCTACTATTGGTGCATACTATTGGTGAAGGAGCGTCTCCACCCCCATCGTTTAGCCCGGACACTGAGGTCCAGCGCCGAGGGCCTCCTGGTGGTTCCCTCATTGCGAGAACTGAGGTTACAGGGAACCAGGCAGAGGGCCTTCTTGGTAGTGGCGCCCGCCCTGTGGAACACCCTCCCTTCAGATGTGAAGGAAATAAGCAGCTATCCTATCTTTAAAAGACATCTGAAGGCAGCCCTGTTCAGGGAGGTTTTTAATATGTAACGCTGTACTGTTTTTAACACTGATTGGGAGCCGCCCAGAGTGGCTGGGGAAACTCAGCCAGGTGGGCAGGGTATAAATAATAAATTATTATTATTATTATTATTATTATTATTATTATTATTATTATTATTATTATTATTATTATAAGGCCCTCAACAGCCTGAGAGCAGTTTGCTTGCAGGATCACACCTCGCGCCATATGTTCTCACTCAACCACTTCAATTTGGGCACTGTTACCTTCTCCTGTCGTACTTGTAAGAAATCAATCTTTTAGTATGCTTTGGAACTCCCTGCCAGTTGACACTTTGTTGTACTGTCTGAAAACATTTTGGTTTGGGCAAGCCTATCCATGTTTACATATACTGTTTTTTATTGTTAATTTTAATTATCTTTAAATGTTTTTATTTATGATTTTAATATTTCTTGCGTACCACACAAAGGTTTTATTACAACCAAGCGGTATATAAACTTTGTTAAATAAACAAATCCGTAGAAACCTCTCGTGAGGAAGAGCTTGCCACCTTCCAAAGCAGTCTTGTTCTGCTGTTACATCACCAGGAAGTACTTGTAATATTTATTCAAAATTTTGTCATTTGAGCCCATTTATTCAGGGCTTATCTTCTGGAAAGAAAAAACACATTTGCTCCATCATCTATGTGACTCACAGCTTTTTAGGTTTTTGAAGATAGCTGTCACATCGCCTCCCAACAAAACAATCTCAACACATTCAATCTTTCTTTGTGAGATGTGGTCTTCACTTTCTGAAACACTCTGTGTGGCCGATTTTAGACATCTTCAGAGAAGAGAATATTAACTTCCTTAAAAAAACAAAAAACAGTTCCTGCAGCTTCTAAATAAGTGGGATTTTTAAAAGCCAAAAATGAAATCGGAACACTATGTTTTTGCTTTTTTAATGTACTCATTTCTGTTTTCATTGTAATGAAGTTTTAAATTATAAAATTTGGTAAATGGGCAAAGAAAACAATTTATGCCGCAATCCTATTCCCACGTGTACCTGGGAACCGGTCTAATGAACTTCTGAGTTGACATAAATAGGTTGCACTACTGGTTTCACATTGACTATGATGAAGTTCTCCATATTGGCGGGGGGTGGAATTGGTATTTAAAATCCAGGATATTGAAGAGAAAACTTATTCCTCATAGTCGCTGAAATTTGGAGCAAAGTCGGTCTTCTTAGTCAGCAGAGAAAAAAATATTACCGGTAATTTTGTTTCATGAACAAATAAACCGTTTTTGAAGGTAAGAATATGCCTTAAAATTCCCTAACAACCCGTCTCCTGTTTTAATGGGAATTGCCACAGCAACATAATATTAACAGTGGAATTGCTCGTGTGACACATGCTGGGCACGTGTGGTAGGTAGAATTAAAATATCCACCGGGGCACATTGCTAGGGATATCTTTTTTAAAAAGGAAAAGGAAACAAGCAGAACTCCAGCTGCTTCAGATTCTTTAGCCAGGAAAAATGAGAGCTTACCAAGTGTAAGGGATTTTATGCATACCTGAGCACCACCCTCTCATCCACAGCTTTCCTGTGAATATATGTCTGGTCACCATATCTTCCGAAAAATCAGTTTCGCCATCCACAAATGCATGAGGGCTGTTGTTGTTAAGAGTGTCGGACTTGGGAGAACTAGTCTGAACCAGCCCGTGAAGCCTTTGGTTAAATTTGGGCTAATCAGTATCACTCGGCTTTGATCCAGTTCTAAAATGGAAATACACAGCATTATACATTGTAGAGCGCACTTCACATTATTGGTGCTGACCTTCAAAGCCCTAAACGGCTTTGGCTCTGTATACCTGAAGGAGCATCTCTGTCCCCATCATTCAGCCTGGACACAGAGGTCCAGCTCTGAGGGCCTTCTGGTGGTTCCCTCCCTGCGAGAAGTGAGGTTACAGGGAACCAGGCAGAGGGCCTTCTCAGCAGTGGCGCCCGCCCTGTGGAACGCCCTCCCATCAGATGTCAAGGAATAAATAATAAATACCTGACTTTTAGAAGACATCGGAAGGCAGTCCTGTATAGGGAAATTTTTTATTGTTTGATGTTTTATAGTTTTTTGGAAGCCACACAGAGTGGCTGGAGAACCCAGTCAGATAGGGTGTAAATAAATAACAATAAATGCTGTGAGTTAATCTGTGACAAGTGGCTTGTGCAGATTCTCAGGCAAGGGGTATCTATAGCTTTATTCAGGGAACAGCCACATAGTTCAGGCTCACAGGAAGGTCTGGGAGAAACTTCAATCTGCTTGTCGGTTTGGACAATACTGTGCTAGGTGACACAAAGATCTGACTAAGGCAGCTTCTTGTGACTAATGGGGAGAGAAGTTAGATGTGATATAGTTAGAGCTGTAATAGGACCTTCCTGGCCCCTTTTTATGGCCTTTCCATCAACAACCTTTCCCTCTGTTTCATCCTCTCCCCATCCCTTCACCCTGGTCCTTTATCTCCCACATCAAATCTATTTCATTCCTTATTTTTGTGTCGTAACATTTGCTGGCCACCAAACAAACCAACAAACAAAAAATGCATGAACACTTTGGTTCTCAACATCTTTTGAAACCCATCGTGATTTAATCCTGCATTGATCACAAAAACAACCACCACAGATAAATGAATTTCTAGGACGAAGGACTGGGTCGGTTCTTTTGACTACAATTTCTAGACTGCTGCATTTTTTGCCGTATCATTTCTGGAGAAAGAGAGAGAGGGAGAGTTTTAATTTGTACATGTCAGTTTTACAATGGCCTTTAGCTATAGCAACTCGCTGAAAGAGCTAATTAATTTTGCTTTGCCATTTTGGAAAATAAACCCACTGTGTAATTGCAAAGCATCATTACACTCTTGCTGGGGAGGACTCCGGTTATTAGTGGTAACACCTCTGCAATGAGATCAGGACTGCTCTCCCCCAGGCACTGTGCCATTAAAGTTTGCGTCGGCTACCATCAGCGCCACCAGGCTGATGGAGAGCTCGTTTTTGTGGAAAAGTGGACTGGATTTCCTAAGCACTCCTTCGGCCAGAGTGAGCTAATAACATCTAGATTAGATTGTAAACTCTTGTGTGCCTGAATTCCGCCGCACAAACCTCAAAACCCTGTAATAAACCTTGAGAAGCTAATCATGCTCCTGGAAGGAATTTGAAAACTAATGCTGCAATTGGATGTAGTATTGTTACATTCCGGTCCTAGAGATAAATGAGCAGTGGCTTGAAAAATACAGGGACAGGCAACAAGGTAAAAGACCCCTGGACAGTTAAATCCAGTCAAAGGCAACAGTGGAGTGTGGCACTCATCTCGCTTTCAGGCTGAGGGAGCCGGCGTTTGTTCACAGACAGCTTTCTGGGCCACTTGGCCAGCAGGACTAAACCGCTTCTGGCACAACGGGACACTGTGACGGAAACCAGAGCACACAGAAACACCGTTTACCTTCCCGCCGGAGCGGTACCTATTTATCTACTTGCACTGGTGTGCTTTCAAACTGCTAGGTTGGCAGAAGCTGGGACACAGAAATGGAGCTCACCACCGTCACACGGATTTGAACTGCCAAGCTTCCGATCGGCAAGCCCAAGTGGTTTAGACCACAGCGCCACCTGCTCCACGGGGATGGGCAAAGCTATATTGACACCTGAGGTAGAAAATCTCAAGAGCATCCCCACTACATACAGACGGGGATAGCTGACATGTTGCCTTCCAGATTATCCCTGGAGAGCTCAGTTGTTTAAAGCATGGTGCTGATAACACCAAG
Organism: Podarcis bocagei; assembly: GCF_964188305.1. Classification (NCBI taxonomy): domain Eukaryota; kingdom Metazoa; phylum Chordata; class Lepidosauria; order Squamata; family Lacertidae; genus Podarcis; species Podarcis bocagei. Next base: position 13,158,363 of record NC_138142.1, on the reverse strand, counting down.
GTGGCAGGTTCAATCCCCATATGGGACAGCTGCATATTCCTGAATTCTGGGGGCTTGGACTAGATGATCCTCAGGGTCCCTTCCAACTTTGCAATTCTATGAATCTATGGTGATGATTAAAATTTGTATACTGCCCTATACCCACCCTGCGGCGGGGTGCGCTCCCGTTGCTCGGTCCCAGCGCTTGCCAACCTAGCAGTTCGAAAGCACCCCTGGGTGCAAGTAGATAAATAGGGACTGCTTACTAGCGGGAAGGTAAACGGCATTCCGTGTGCTGTGCTGGCTCGCCAGATGCAGCTTGTCACGCTGGCCACGTGACCCGGAAGTGTCTGCGGACAGCGCTGGCTCCCGGCCTCTAGAGTGAGATGAGCTCACAACTCACAACCCTAGAGTCTGGCAAGACTGGCCCGTATGGGCAGGGGTACCTTTACCTTTACCTATACCCACAGGTCTCAGGGTTGTTCACAAGATAAAATCACATTATGAAAACATAAAATACATAATCAGAATAAAACAAGAATAAGCCAATAACCCCATTCCCCAACACAGTATAGAAAGGCAGATATTGTTGAACTCAGCTCCAGCCAACATGAAGGGAACATGGTGGGAACATGGAGGGCATTTTGTTCTCTATCCCTTGTCTATGCCAACTTGCAGCGGCTCTTTGAGGTGTATACACACACACACACACACACACACGTACACACACACTTTTTAATAGTTTTTTAACATGTCATTTTCAACAGTAATTAAACATACTTTTACATCTTATTCAATTTTTTTGACTTCCATCAGTCCTGTCTGAAAATTTTCCAATCTAATCTCTCAGTATGCATTTCTTATTTTCCCTATTACATTTCAAACTCATAACCAATATCTTTTTCTACTTTGTAACACTTCATATATTTCTCCTTACAAAACTTCTTGTAGTCCTACTAGCGTAATTTGTTGATTACAGTTGCTCTTCAAATAATTCATATACTTCTCCCAGTCTTCTGTAAATCTCTGGTCCCGCAGGTTTCGAATCCTTCCTGTCATTTTGTCCAGTTCTGCATAGTCCATAAATTTCGTCTGCCATTCTTCTTTGGTCGGAATTTCTTCTTGCTTCCATTTCTGGGCTGACAATACTCTTGCCGCTGTTGTTGCATGTAAGAACAGTTTGACATCTTGTCTATTAATGTCTTGGCCTATAATACCGGCTCTTTGAGGTTTCAAACGGAAGCCTTTCCCAGCCCAAGCTGAAGGCTCATGGATCGAACCTGTATGTGAAAGTCTGTGCACCAAGCTACAACTCTTCCACACGGCATAGACCCGTCGGGAAACGCCCCATTTTAATGGGGGTGGGTGCAATAGAGAAATGCCCTGTATTGGGGGACCCATTGAGTCCAGCATCCTGTTTGACCACCGGCAGATCAGATGGCTCCAGGATGTCGTGAGCAGAACTTGGTTGGCAATAGTGCTCTGTTGCTGTTTGCCCCTTAGTAACCGGGCCGTCCTGACCTAAAGATGTAGTTTTCCTGCCTTCTTCAGTCTCTGAGGATGGACCTGTAGTGGGATCCTCATCCACTCCATAGTGTGGATGTCGGTGCCAACAGAATTGGTTGAGGACCCTTTAGGCCAGCAAGTGTTGCAAACAGAATCTGCCCTTTTCCCTTATGGGGTATCCAAGAGCCCATACAGAGTCCTTATGTAGGTTCCATATCGGTAGGAGAAAATAACAGAGGCCAACCAGAGAATATTGAGAAGCAAAGCAGCTAGTAAGCTTGATCTTTATCGATCTGTTGCAACAGGGTGCTCCCCTCACCCGCAGGAGAGAGGAGGGACCCAGAACAATGGTATGCAAGGCCTTATAAAGACTTTTGAAATTGCCACCCTGTAGATCAAGACCACCCCCAGAAACATCATACATACATCACAGAAGGGGTGTAACCTAAGACCACCACCCCCAGATACATCACACCTACATCACAGAAAAGGCGGTCTAAAACAGAAATTTGAATGTTGTTTTTCCTGTTTGCCAAGTTATCTGATTGCCTTTTCTGATTGTCTTTCCTGATAGTCTGTCACCCATTAAAATGCTGATTACTCAATTCCTGAGACAAGGGGAAGGCTCCCTGACCCCCCTCCCTTCCTTGCAGGGAAAACATTTGGTCAGTTTGGGAATCAAAATGGTTCCGGGTCGGTCTTCCTGTGCTGATCTACGTACGTGCTTGGTTGGTACACTTATGAACATTACCATATATCAAGACCTCAAAATTCCTATCACACAAGCCAACTGCTCAAAGAGGCTGGGCCAGCCTGTATAAGACCCCGGATGGCCTCAGCACATGGCTGAGACAATATTGGGAACATAAGGAGGTGCCTCTTCCCCAAGTCAGACCATTGGGGCATCCAGCTCACTATTGCTGTACTGACTGGCAGCAGTAAAGTAGAAAGAAGGAGCAAAACACACTCTCTTCATCCAAACCAACTGCTTCACGGGCATAATTCCATTATTCAGGACATAATTTTAAATTCCCCACTGAGTTGTTGTGAGACATGTTACCAGAAATGGCATGATTATGCCAGGTTTTCTGCGAGCTCCTGAAATTATCTGTGCGTTGTGAATTTAGTCTTTGGCAAAGTAGAACAGTTTTTACTGCGCCTTCAGGAGTTTTGAGGTGCACATATTGCGCATGTGTCCATGCGCGCACACACATACCCCTTCTGTCCGGGGGACAAGGAGCAAAAAGATTGTCAGCCTCTGCACACCATGTTGGCTCCCTGCCATTCCCAGAGGCTAAACGGAGACTGTTTCTATGCAAGAGAATAAAAGATACATTTTTTATTTAAAAAATTGTCACGCACAGAAACCAGCGGGGAATATTTCAGTCTCCCTGAACACTCTTTTAACTGACTTGAAAGTTGCCACTTCTCAACAACAAAAACTTTTCAAAAGAAAACTCCAGTGTGAAGCTGCCAAGTTTGATTTTCAGACTTGAGTTCAGGCGAGCGGAAAGTAATTATCTTTTCCCAATTCATCACCAATTGTTGGTGGGTCAAATCCACTTGGGCTTAATCTTCAACCCAGATCTTATTGTCCTCTGCTGGTGTAAGGAGCTGTGTCAGCCACATGATTAACCCTCCTGCAATTAACTACAATTGCTGTGAAACTTGCTGAATGATTAATCAGCAAGATGCACGAATTGTCTAGGCTCTAGACTAGGAATACCCACTTCCAGTATCCTCTTACAACCTCCACCCTGGGAAGGAGATGGCTCCACACCTTAGGAGCCACTGTGGGGCCACGGTCACCTTGTCCCCCCGTACCCCATGGAGTTAGCTCTGCCACAAGACTCCTGTGAATAAACCAGATACCTTGGAAGATCAAGAAAGATATGAGCAGCTTCCCCCACTGCTTGAAAACCCATTGTCCAGAAGAAGCTAATGACTGCATTAAAAGATGCTCATCCTTTGCATGGCCAGATGTAGCACTTGGGGGATGAATTTTTAATCTTGACCTTGAATGTAAGAAGAGCCTGCTGGATCAAGCCAATGGCCCATCTAGACCTTCATCCTGTTCTCACAGTGGCTGCCCAAATGCCTGCACACAAGAGCACTCTCCCCATCTGTACTGCTACCTTCGACTGCAGAGGCAGAGCATAGCCATTGTATGGTCCAGAAGATAAAAGTTCTGGCAGTTGTTCCAAGCTGGGGCTGAAACAACTTGCATCTTTGGCTCAGCTGCAGGGTTGCTAACCGTGGTGCTGAATGTCACGAACTTTGCATCAGCACCTCCGCGGCCTTAGTTCACAACCAACTCCAGATCCCTTGGCCTGCTGGTCTCCATCTTGCTTTGGCCATCACCTCTTGTCTGTGGTGGAAATGGCGATGAATCAGGGAAGCTTTTAATATTTGATGAATCATTGTATTTTAATATTCTGGTGGAAGCCGCCCAGAGTGGCTGGGGAGACCCAGCCAGATGGGCAGGGTATAAATTAATTAATTAATTAATCATCAACCACCACCACCACCACCACCACCACCTGCATAAACCCGCTGGCAGCAAAATGATTCCTCTTTTCCCGCATGTTGTGGAGCAACAGTTGCAACAGCAAAGTCCTTCCTCTGCCCCTGCTGTGTGCACCCCGGGGATAAGGAAGGAAGGTGCTGGCTTGTTCTAGTTGTCTTTCGTGGCACCAGCTGCCAGTGCTTCAACCAAAACAACAACAAACAGATTAATCTGGCAGCACAAAACAGCAAGAACGGTACACAGGGGAAGGAAAGCGGACTGAACAGGAGCTGTATCCAGTGCTACTCGTACTCAGCGCAGATCCACTGAAATTAATGGGCATGATTAATGTAGGCGCATTGAATTCAGTTGGGTCTGACCAGAGTGAAACTTCGTTTGCTACAACCCCATCTTGCTAACTCATGATGGCCGCACTGTATTGCTGGCAAACCCCACTGGGATCAGAAGCAATCCCTGTAGACCACGTTGGAGGAGAAGGTCTGGTTTTGTGTAAGGCACACCCCTGTGTACATATGAAACATCAGGCTGGGTGCTACAGGACATTGTCACATTTGTGCATGTGGGATGCAGCCAGCTCTCTGGAGCGCAAGGAGGGCATATGGTTGGTAGTCATTCACAGTAGAACTTAAGGTGCACAGTGGCTATAAAACAGATCCAGTCCTCATTGAACATTCTGGGGGCTTCTTACACACACACACACACACACACACACACACACACACACACGGTGTGTGTGTGTGTGTATTTGTGCATCCTTCTTCATACCTTGGGGTTCCTGCAAACCTACTACTGTTTCGCTCTTATATGTGGGTGCCAATGCTTGGACTACACAAGCACTCTCAATACGAACGCTGGAAATAGAAGTAAGTGTGGCATCTTCTCTGAAAGGAAGCAAGGAGAAAAAAAGAACAAATACGCATCACAGGGTGAAAGCGTAGGAAGGGGAAAGGCCATAGCTCATTGGTAGGGCACCTGCTTAGCATGCAGAAGGTCCCAGGTTCAATCCCCATCATCTCCAGGTAGGGCCTGAAACCCTAGAGAACGGCTGCCAGTGGACTATACTGAGCTAGCAGTGTTTGAAACTCCGATTGTTATAGCTCATTTTGCAACAAGGAATTTCATTTTTAAAAAAAAAAAAAAATTATTGGTTTTTCAACTTTTATAAAGACAAAACACACACGAAAATAACAGAAGACACAAACATGTATAAATTCAGAAAATCTTAATTTCCTAACCCTGTTCCCTGACTTCCCCCCACCCCCCCTGTGCATCCCAATTCCCAAAATTGTGTCAGCAAATTGGTATTTCTCCTCTTAGCCATCTTATTCATCTTATTACCTCTTTTATAAAGAAATATAGATTTTCCTAAGTTGGACTCAAGTTATCTTCCATCGATTTCTCATTTTGTCTTAGTTAAAAGTCATATTAACCAAACCTAAAGGTCTTGAGTGTTTTTAAGATTCTCTTCTTCCCTCCCTCCCATCCCCGGTTTTTGTCCCTTCCCAATACAAATCCAAAATAACAGTTCTTAGCCTGAGTTCCTCACGTCCGAGGCTTTCATGTCTCTTTCAGTCCCTCTCCGCCGGTCTTGTTGGTAGTCCTTTGTATCAGTCGTCAAGTCTGGAAAAAGCTCTTTCACCATCGATTCTCTTCCCACAAGGAGATTTGAAAGCAACTGCTGGAAAATTTCCACAAATCCTGCGTCTTTAGAGTCAAAGTCAGAATGAAGGCCCCAATCATATTTCTTTGTTTTAAATTCCTGTATTCCATAGACTCCCGGGGCCTCCTCCTTCATCTTCTGCATCTTTCGCAGACTTGCGGTGAATGTGTTCCAATAATCTCCTTGTCTGTATTCCACAAATGTCGGCTTTTGGTTATTACTTCCCAGCTTTACTTTCTCTTTTTCTTGTTTAGTCTCTTGGGCCTCTTTAGATATCATTTCCCATTCAGCTGTGGATTCTTTCTCATTCAAGTCCTCAATACAAACAGCAGAGTTGCCTGTTCCAGAAGTCAAGGTCAAAAGTTGTTTATTCATTGCCAAACTCTGCTCTTGTAGAATTCCCACCAGTTGAAACATCCTTTCGATTTCCGCTAGTAACTTTCCATCCACAGCCATTGTAGCCATTGTAATTTCACAGAGTTCCCCCTAGGGGGAATCTGGTTACTTATTAGTCTTTTCTCCAACAATCTTTAACTTGTTATTGTTACTTTGTTCCCAACAATTTTAAATCAATTGTAACTCATCATAGTCCAGAGGGATCTTAAATAGCAACTTTTCCACTCTAAACTGCCCGTTTGACAGCTTTGACAGCTGTCAAACTCCGCAGCTCTTACACAGGCACAGAAACAGGACACTCCCGGGCCCGGGAGGGGGGTTGTTTAAAACAAAAAGAAGGCTTCCAAAGCTCCACTCTCCAGCTCAGAATTTGCTTTAGCTAAATCTTGGAAGTTAGTGTCCTTTTTAACTCACCCCTCCAAGGGTAGGCTCTCCAGCTTAGCTCTTATGTCGTTGCTTAGATGGTCTGCAGGGGGGGGTGCGGACTTCCTTTTAGCACACCCCCCGGTCGTCTCCAATTCAGGGTAGTATTTTTAGAATCCAATTCCGTCTCACTCACGGGTTTTCTTTCAGTCCAAATTTCAAGGAAGAAAGTCAGCGCTCTCCGGTCATGGCTCGCGGCTTCGCTCCACCGAGGTAGCGATCGACTCTCAGTGCCACGCCACCCTCCGTATCCTCTCCGCAGCCTTTAAAAAGGCTCTTCGTGGATTGGGGGGGGCTCTTAAGGCACCCGCCGAGTCTTCAGTCCGCAGGCTTCCGCACCTGCGGTTTTTAAGGGTCCCCGCGTCGCCGGCGCGGCAAAGACCCGTCCTCGGTAGAGCCGATTCCCTCCGCAGCTCGGAGGGAATCCGCCATTTCCAGGTCGCGCCAACCCGGAAGTCCCTGCAACAAGGAATTTCATTAGTGTGAGCAGCTTCTGAGCTCTGGGTGCAGTACTGTGCTTAAGATTTCAGCTTAAAACTGCAGAGCGGAAGGAAAGGAGGACCTTTTTCTGGCTCCCTGCTTCCAACTAGTCTCTGAAGACTGGAGAAGAGACCCTCTTAAGAATATTAGGGAGGTGGGCAGGGGAAGGACTAGACCATGCGAAAAATGAACAGAGTACTTTAGCTGCAGTTCATTCATTTTCAGCTTTGTATTATAAAAAAGTGCACCTAGGCACCCTGTTGCTCCCATAACCGAAGTTTAGGGTGCCATTTAGCTCCTGGCTTTCATATCTCAGTTTCTAATGCTATGAGCTAGATGCATCGATGGTCTGACTCCATAGCTTCCTATGTGGAAATGGAGTTCTTCCACTTTTCAGTCCTGACCTTTTCCTCTCGGAAGGGCAGGTGCTCAGGTAGAGCATCCGTCTTACATGAATAAGGTCCCAGGTCTGGTCCACAGTATCTGCAGGTAGGGTTTGGAATTGCTTCTGCCTGAAACCTTGAGCGAGTTGGTGCCAGTCTGTGTTGGCAACACTGAGTTAGATGGCCGAGTGGATCTGATTTGGTGTAGGCAGCTTCCTCTGTACCTGCGGCCTCCTCACCTTGTCTCAAGATAATTCTGAATTACCTTGTAGCCGTGTGAAGAGATCCAGATACACATTGTGCCTTGGGGAAGAACTCTGTTGCAAAAGCATTAGACTTAGAGGTTCATATTTCTTATATTTCCCCCGATCAGAATTTGAACCTGACCCTGGTCTGCTTTCGCTTACCACTCTGCTACAGTTCCGGTTTTCTACAAACTGCTCCTGTGCACAAAAAGCAAAACAAAGCAATATAAAAGGGCAGTTTGAAGTTTCAGCCTTTGCAAGGCAGAGAAAATGCATCACAAAGTTTTGCTGAGGAGAAAAAGAGGCCGTTTGCAAGACTTTGAAAGGGATAACGCTCCTCGCGCAGCCGAGATAAGTAGATGGGTGAACAAAGACCAACTGCTCTGTGAGCGGAGGGGGTCTCCATGGCAACGTAATTATTTTTCTGACTTCAATCTGCGTCCTGCATAATGATAAGAAGTTTAAAGGGAGGAGGAGGGACATCTCTCCCACTTGCTTCCCCAGCAAAACCGACTGGAGAGAGTAAGCTATCAGGGCATGTGTAGCTTCTGCCATCCCTGTTTAAGCAAGATGCCAGCCCTGTGCGGTGCCAGCATTTGGGGGAAGACGGTCCCTGGTTCCAAACTAGCAAAGCCAATGATAATATCCTGCGGCAGGGAGTTTTTCTTACGAACAGGTCCCCAGGCTTCTGTGAGCTCTTTTACGATACGACAATCTTTATTTTCATTTATTGTCATTGTCCCATACAGAACAACACAATTGAAAAATCTACATAAAACATTCAAAACAACAAGCCTGCTATCCCAGCTATCCCAACCAGGTTGCCCCCCTAAAAACTCTGATACCCCATTTTTAAATACAATATACTTCCATAGAGACTCCTTACACTGCGTTTAAAACCAAAATCGCATTTGGGTAGAAACTGTTTCAGGGTCTATACGAGCAATCTCTACCTCCGGGATAATCTCACTCTGCTAGTTAAGTAAAAAAAACCGACAAGGTCTCCATTGGCCGCCTTCAGGCCTTAAAATTGAACGTGGTGGTGGAGTCCCCAATTTCTCTGGTCCTCTGGTTTTACCTGTACAGTGGACCCTCCGGATACGAACTTAATTTGTTCTGGGGGTCTATTTGCACCCCGAAAATTACGTAAAAGAGGCGTGCTACTGCGCACACACGTGGCGTGATTGAGTGCTTCTGCACATGCATGTGCGGTGAAACCTAGAAGTATACACTTCTGGGTTTGCCGTGACCATAACCCAAATATTCCATATCCAGAGGGATCTGTAAGTAGAGGTATAATAATAATAATAATTTATTATTTATACCCCACCCATCTGGCTGGGCTTCCCCAGCCACTCTGGGCGGCTTCCAATTTTTTTTTTTTTTTTTTTTTTTTTTGAAATACTGTACTACATCAAACATTAAAAACTTCCCTAAACAGGGCTGCCTTCAGATGTCTTCTAAAAGTCTGGTAGTTGTTGTTCTCTTTGACATCTGGTGGGAGGGCGTTTCACAGGGAGGGCGCCGCTACCGAAAAGGCCCTCTGCCTGGTTCCCTGTAACTTGGAGTGAGGGAACCGCCAGAAGGCCCTCGGTGCTGGACCTCAGTGTCCAGGCAGAATGAGGGGGTGGAGACGTTCCTTCAGGTACGACTGTATGTCTCTTGGATTCATCACTGAGCATTGAATCCTGTCCGAATGTCAGGCACTTACCTCTAGGTCTTCAGCCATCAACCACTCAGTGTCAGAGGACTGAGGAGGAATGGTGGAGACCCCCCCCCTTCTCCTACACTTCCCAGAGAAGAAACAGGCAGCATAGATTTAGAACAGTGGTTTGCCGAAGGGCATAGTTCAGAGGCTGCAGAGGAGAGAAGCTGAGAAATATTGGGAGAAGAGCAGCAGGAAGAAGAACCAAGGGAGAGACAGCTGACAGTGTCTTTAGAAAGCATTCCTGACCCCCCCCCTCCCAGGACCAGGTGAGCATTGAGAGTAGTAGAACAGAAAGCTCAGATGCAGAAAGCTCAGTTTAGCCATCGCAGGGATGACGTAGAATTAAGAGAGATGGCGGGGGTGCAACTTATTCAGAACAACACCATTATTTAGCGGAGATTGCATTCTTCCGTCTCTCTCTGTGAATACTGAATAAATAATCTGTAAGAACTGTTCTTATTTTATCTGCTCCTTGGCTGTCACTGTGGGAGGGATAGGATTCACTGAAGCCTGACACTCAGGTAGCAAAGGTGCAGTTTTCATCCTCCAAAGTTTTACAGCTTTGCTGCCAAGTCGGCATGCAGCTCAGCAATTTGTTCAGAGACCATGTCCATCACTTCTACAGCCGTTACAATGGCATCATTTGGTGACACCTTTTCGCCGTGTTTGTAGCCTGTGTCCGATCGTTCACCTGAGATCATGACTCGCCTGCTATCTTAGCTTAGGTAGTGAAATTGTGGTCCTTCCTCACTGGTGCACCACCAATCATGTCACATCTAAGCAGATGTAATTTTTATATATATATATAAGTATTTTATTAAGTTTTAACAATAAAAAGAATCAAAAGAAGTACAAAAACAAAAAGAATACAAAATTACAAAACACAATGATACGAACATTAAACACAGAAAAGAAAAAAAGAGAAAAAAACACATATACAGAAAAGACAAAAATACCCTTTTTCTTAGTTTCTCATCTTTAGTTGACTTATTTTCCTGACTTCCTCACATCTCCCGTTCTTGTATCCCTTTTAAAAGTTAGTTCAGCAAATTCATGTCCTATTAACTTATCTGTTATTTGTCCGAATCATACATTTTAACTTGTTACTAATACCCCTGCGGTTCATTTCAATGTCCTCAACATTCAAAAATTTTACAATGTTTCTGTAAATAAATTTTAAATTTCATCCAATCTTCCTCCACCAGCTCCTCTCCCTGGTCTCGGATTCTGCCAGTCATTTCCGCCATCTAAGCAGATGTAAAATTGTCCATTCCGAGTGTGGAATGCTTTCCCTGGAGAGACTTGCTTGGCGCCATCCTTACATGTCTTTAGACACCATGCAAAAAACATTCCTCTTAACCCAGGCTTATGGATGTTAAATAATCTATGGCCTGTGAAAGTGTGGGAGGAGGACTGATATTATTATGATTATTTTACTATTAGGCTGTCAGTCAGTATGCTTTTTGCCATGTCTTTATTACATTTTTATCGTTGATGTTTTGTAATGCCCTCCTAACGTTGCACACCACCCTGGGATCTTTTGTTTTTTGTTTTTATGAAATCATTTTTATTTGATTTTACAAATATAGAATTATAACAATCCAAATACTCTGAATCTCAAGACTCCCCCCCACCCCCTTCACGGGTCCTATTGTCAGCATTCACAACTGCATATTATCCTATTCTATATTTTATATCAATCCATATTGTTCACAGTATTTGTTACATTACAAGTGAGATTAAAATCCTGCTAATGTTTTCATCTGCTTGCAATTGTCTCTTAAATAGATTTTTAAAATTTCCACCCTGGAATCTTTTGATAAAGGGTGGTATATAAATTGAATAGATGATGATGATGATGATTACCATCCTAATAATCCTAATGGCTATGAAAGCTGCTAAGAAATCTTACTTTGCAGCTTCCATTGCATCCGCTAGCTCTCGCCCGGCACAACTTTTTAGAATAATTAGGTCAATAACGTCCTTAGGAGGACAACCAAATTTAAGCACAAATTCGACCCACAGCTGTGAGGCATTCGCGAGCTTTTTTGCGGAGAAAGTCCTGTTGCTCCGCCGTGACCTCCCTGCCAATTTAGACACAGTGACTGAACTGGAGGCCCCTCGACTGACTTCAGGTCCAGTGTTGGACCATTTCGATCGGATACTCCCTACTGATGTGGATAGATTCCTCCAAGTTGGTAGGCCCACCACCTGCCTCCTTGATCCGTGCCCGTCTTGGCTGATTAGGGAGTGTCCAGATGTTGCGCGGACCCCCCTGGTTGAAATTATCAATTTGTCCCTTGACACGGGGACATTCCCAGGGGAACTGAAGGAAGCAGTGGTGCGTCCACTCTTAAAGAAAACTTCATTAGATCCCTTAGACCTATCCAATTACCGCCCAGTTTCAAATCTTCCATACCTGGGTAAGGTAATTGAGAGAGCGGTTGCTGAACAGCTTGGTAGGTTTCTGGAGGAAACATCGGCATTAGATCCATTTCAGTCCGGTTTCCGTCCTGGTTTTGGGACGGAGACGGCTCTGGTTGCCCTAACAGATGATATTCGTAGACAACTGGATCGAGGCGGGTCAGGACTGCTGATCCTTTTAGATTTGTCAGCAGCCTTTGACATGGTCGATCATGATCTTCTGGACCATCGCCTTGCAGACGTGGGGATACAGGGCATAGCCCGTAACTGGTTGTGCTCTTTTATCTCTGGTCGGGGACAGAGGGTGGCACTAGGGAGGGAAATGTCGTCACGCCACTCCTTGGTGTGTGGAGTGCCGCAGGGCGCAATTCTCTCCCCAATGCTTTTTAACATCTTTATGCGCACTCTTGCCCAGATTATCCGGAGCTTTGGGCTGGGCTGTCATCAATATGCTGATGACACTCAGCTCTATCTACTGATGGATGGCCACACCAACTCGGCCCCTTACACACTGACCAGATGCTTGGAAGCTGTGGCTGGATGGTTTCGTGGGAGCCGATTGAAACTAAATCCTTCGAAGACAGAGGTCCTATGGCTAGGTCGGGATAGCATGGGGATGAGGGACCAACTCCCTTCTCTTGCGGGGGCCCAATTAGTGCCATTGCCTTCCGTTAAGAGTTTGGGTGTAATCCTTGACGCCTCCCTTTCCATGGAGGCGCAAGTCACAGCAACAGCCAAGGCGACATTTTTTCACCTTCGCCGCACCAAGCAGTTGGTCCCTTACCTTTCCCGCCCCGACCTGGCCACAGCGATCCATGCAACAGTCATCTCCAGGCTTGACTACTGTAACTCGCTCTACGCGGGGCTGCCCTTGAAGCTGTCCCAGAAACTCCAGCGGGTACAGAATGCTGCAGCGAGGCTCCTCACAGGGTCTCTGCCATGGGAGCATATTCATCCAGTGCTTTTCAAGCTGCACTGGCTCCCGGTGGAGTACAGGGTCAGATTTAAGGTGCTGCTTTTGACCTTTAAAGCCCTTCACGGCCTAGGACCCTCGTACCTACGGGACCGCCTCGCCTGGTATGCCCCACGGAGAGCCTCAAGGTCCATAAATAACAACACCCTAGTGGTCCCAGGCCCTAAGGAAGTTAGATTGGCTTCAACCAGAGCCAGGGCCTTTTCAGCACTGGCCCCAACTTGGTGGAACGCTCTGTCTCATGAGACCAGGGCCCTGCAGGATCTGATCTCTTTCCGCAGGGCCTGTAAGACAGAGTTGTTCCGCCTGGCCTTTGGATTGGAGCCAATTTGATTCCCTCCGCCCCCTTTTTCTTTTTTCTTTTCCTTCTCCTGCAATGAGGCTCCATTTTAATATTTTAATGTTCCATTATTTTAATGTTGTATTTTATTTTTGTTTTTAAGTTGTAATCACTCATCTTGTTTTTATTATTGCTTGTAAGCCGCTCTGAGCCCGGCCTTGGCTGGGGAGGGCGGGGTATAAATAAAAAATTATTATTATTATTATTACTAATAAAGCCCTTTTCTGAGCATGGGAATGGGAAACCGAAAGTGGTAGATTCGACCATACCTGGTAGGATTGCTCTGTAAAATAGCTAAAATAGGCATACATAGAATCTTGGCATAGGTTTCATGGAACAGGCAAAGGCAAACTCAGCTCTCCCACTGTTTTGGGACTACATTTCCCATCATCCCTTACCACTGGTCCTGTTAGCTAGGGATGATGGGAGTTGTAGTCCCAAAACAGCTGGAGGGCCGAGTTTGCCTATGCCTGTCATAGAAGCAGTAGGCTCAGTCTCCTTATTTATTTATTTATTTTTAAATATTTTTTATTGCAAGTTTCAAACAAATAAAAATCACCAAACATATACAATACCTTCACCAAGGAGTAACGAACAAAGAAAAACATAAATAAACAGAAACATGAATATAAAGTAAAGAAAATCATAACTTTTCATAACACATTTCTTCATAACTTACTGGACTTCCTCACATCTCCATTCCCTGCATTCTCAGTAATAAAGTTATATACAGCAATTTATTACCTTATTTCAGATCTTATTTTGTACTTCTCAAATATTATGTCTCAAACTTCAAATAATTTTTGTCAAATACTTATCAGCTTAGTTTAAACATAATATTACTTCAAATTTCATCCTTTTCTTAAACATCGCTTAGTCTCATGTGTCTTTTAACTAAATTGCTGGTACCATGTTATTTTCAATCGTGCAATTTCTTAACATTCATACAGTTTGTACTGTTTTTGTAAATAATCCTTAAACTTTTTCCAGTCCTCTTCCATTGTCTCTTCTCCCAAGTCTCGGATTCTGCCAGTCATTTCAGTAGGCTCAGTCTCCTTAGATGACTAGCTAGTTACAAAACCTTGCCTATGATAGAGTGGACCTTTCATTCCCTTCTCTTTGTCTTCGATAGCTGGACTGTATCAGAGGCTCTCCTTCTCCTGAAGTTTCTTTCAATAAGAAAAGGTAATTGAATGCTAGCAGTTTGGGAATCATCCTTTTTTGGAGGGCTTGCAGAATAACAACAGCAATCACCTGTGTCACAAACCAGATTGGATGAAAACTCGTATTGGAGTGCTCTGTAAATTGATAGCCATAGTTTTTAATATACTAACCCTTTATGCTCCTCCACACACATTTTAATTAGATTCTTATAGACTTTTATATACACCTTCTGTTTCAATACTTTTTAGCTTTCCAAAATGTTTTACAGATTTAAAATGATTGTACCCCATCCTACTTATCCTGGTCTACGACCGTAATAAAGATTTGAATTTGAATTCAACAACAACAACAATAAACTTGCGTGGTGACAAAAGTGGTGGCTTTCTTTGCGCTCCTTTGCCTTAGCAGCTTTGCTGAGACCTTTTAAAAATGTTTAGTGTTTTTTAATCTGTGTTTTCATGATTGTATAGTTGGTTTTAATGCGTCTTATGGATTTTAGCTGTGGTTTTATCCTCAGTTTTATGATGTACTCTGCCTGGAGAGCTCATTGACTGATGTATTAATCTTTCAATAAAATAAATGTTCCATCTTAAAAAAAATAAATTATACCAAGTTTAGCGCACCAGCTCACATTAACGAGGTCAGGGGCCGTCAATACACCCGTCTCAGCTTAAACATACAAGCCAAAATATGCCAGCCACCTTGAGACATATCCACATGAAATAGACATTTATAATGCAAGGGTAGTAAGGTCCCCGGACCATTGCCTGGTTGTAGATTGTGGGTGTTTGCAGGAACTGTTAACCCCGATTAGCTCAGTTTTTCACTCCAGTCTTAAATTCAGTTATCTACATTTTGCAGCAATTGCCATCTTTTAAAAAACAACAACAAACGTCGTGAAAATTCATCAGCACTTTCTCCTAATAGACACCTTTTTATATGCAGTTTCCCTAGTATGCACTTTTTGTACGTCGTTTTCACTAATATCCTCATTTTTATGCATACCTTAATATATGTATGTTTTGTAATCATTGTTTCGACAGCACTGCAAAATTCAGATGAGTGCAAATTTTGAAGGATGCAATGTTTCGGTTCACATGTTGTTTCGGAGAGCGTGCATGTGATAAATCCAGCTTTCTTTTTTAAAAAAATAATTATTAGATTTTCCACAATTGTAACAAAAACCACAAAGCAAAATAACACACAAAGACAAAAATAAACAAATAATAACAACAAACTTAATTCTTTGAAAATCCCACCTTTTTACACCTCTTAATTGACTTCTAGTCCCTCCCTTCTTAGTTTCCTTATAATTGAATGTAACAGCTTTCCAATAACATTATTAAACTAAAAATCACTCCAATTAAATCCATTTTATTCACTTTTCTTAATAGTCTAAATCCCATTTATTTATTTATATCCTATTCTAATCCTAGGACTATTTGGTACTTTCAAGTAGTTTTTAATTTTTTATATTACAATATTTATTCAAATAGTCCTTAAATTTCCTCCAATCTTCCTGAAACTCCTCTTCTTTCTGGTCGCGGATTCTTCCAGCCAGGTCAGCTAGCTCCAAAAAGTCCATCATCTTCATCTGCCAATCTTCCACTGTTGGTAGTTCTTGTGTTTTCCAATTTTTAGCAAGTAATATTCGAGCAGCCGTTGTGGCATACAAAAATAATTTAACATCTTTCTTGGGCAGTTCCAAACCTATTATTCCAAGAAGAAAGGCCTCTGGTGATAAATCCAGCTTTCAATGTGTTCTGAAATGGATTTCTTCCCTGTCCCTAACTGGTTGCCTACCTATGTCTTTCAGATGCTGGAAGGTTGGATATTGACCATCCTGGTATCTGTCGGTGTCGGCTCCCTCCTGTTCATGGTGGCGCTGGTGATCCTCCTCAGAAACAACATCCATGCTACTATGTTCTGGAATGAAATCGTGCTAGAGAAAATCACCAACTTCGTCATGGACCAGAGCAAAGAGCAGCGGATCTTGAACTCTGTGTCCTACAATGCCGTCAAAGGGGATCCCGAGAGCGTCTTGGACTGCATCGACAACTACTGCTCCCAGAAAGAGTGGGCCATGAACGTGGGCGATGAGAAAGGTAAACGGGTGTCATGGACGAGTTGGAGGCAGAGGAAGGGTGGGAGGAAGCAGCTGGGGAACCCCCAAAGGAAGAAGGCCCGAAATCCGGGGAGTGGTGGTGGGATGACAATGAGTGGTCAAAGGGAGAAGACTGGGAAGAGGAGGTCTCGAAGGATGAAGAGGTAACAGGGCTTAGTGAGCTGGGATGCAGAGTCTGGGGTGCAGATTCACAAGTGTCTCTCCCTCCTGCTGCGGTGCAAGCTCCATTTTCCCTGATCTCCCAGCGGTGTGAAAAGAGGGGAGGAGGGGTTGGCTTCATGCAGACACAGTCTCTGATTGCTTGGGAGAAGCCCTGGAGAGGAGGGCTGTGGGGAGATGGAGACTTTCAGTCTTGGCAACTGATGCGTAAGACCTCCCAGAGATGAGCTGCTGTGCTCCTTAGTCCTGACACTCAGCCAAGGGATGATTGTGCTTTTGCTTAAAAAGAGTCAACTCCAACTTTGAGCGGTGTGATCTGCTGTCAGTTCGCTCTTTGACAATGGGCTGGAACTCCTTTAAAGTTGGTCTTTGGTCGCCACCAAGAGATGTGGAGATGGCTTCTCTTTAGAATATAAAGAAAGCCTTGCTGGATCAGGCCAAGGGGCCGTCTGGTCCAGCATCAATACCCATCCAGAGTCTCATGGGAAGGAGCCAGCAAAACAACACTAATAATAATAATAAATTTTATTTATACCCCGCCCTCCCCAGCCAAGGCCAGGCTCAGGGCAGCTAACAACCAATAATAAAAACAAGTTGATTAAAATACAATTTAAAAAAACAAGATTAAAATACAACATTAAAACATTAGGATGCAGCCTCTTCACAGGAGGAGAAAGGAAAAAGAAAGAGGGGGAGGGAATCAAACTGATTCTAAGCCAAAGGCCAGGTGGAACAACTCTGTCTTACAGGCCCTGCGGAAAGAAATCAGATCCTGCAGGCCCCTGGTCTCATGAGACAGAGCATTCCACAAGGCCGGAGCCAGTGCTGAGAAGGCCCTGGCTCTGGTTGAGGCTAATCTAACTTCCTTAGGGCCCGGGACCTCTAGGGTGTTGCTGTTTATGGACCTTAAGGTCCTCCGTGGGGCATACCAGGAGAGGCGTACCATAGAGAGAGCACACCACTAGCCTTCCTTGTGATTCCCAGCAACTGGCCTTCAGAGGCATTCTGCTTCCGCCAATGAAGGCAGACTGCCTCCGGACAGCCTTGCATTTAACAATGTGCCTGGTAGCCACAGCCGGCCAGGAATTCCATGCAGGCACATCCTTACAATTCCATGTAGGCCATTGAGACACCTGGTGGAGAAAAGACCAATCTCTTCATTTTCCCATTGGCAGCCTGCTGCATTTTGGCACTGGTGGGACGCGGGTGGCGCTGTGGTCTAAACCACAGAGCCTAGGGCTTGCCGATCAGAGGGTCGGCGGTTCGAATCCCCGCAACGGGGTGAGCTCCCGTTGCTCAGTCCCTGCTCCTGCCAACCTAGCAGTTCGAAAGCACCTCAAAGTGCAAGTAGATAAATAGGTACCGCTCCGGCGGGAAGGTAAACAGTGTTTCCGTGTGCTGCTCTGGTTTGCCAGAAGCGGCTTAGTCATGCTGGCCACATGACCAGCTGTACGCCGGCTCGCTCGGCCAATAAAGCGAGATGAGCGCCGCAACCCCAGAGTTGTCCGTGACTGGACCTAACGGTCACGGGTCCTTTTACCCTTTACAGGGGAAGGGGAGCCCCAGTTCATTTTGAGCACATAGCAGTGCCCCTGGGCATGGATAAAAGAAGCTGGTGAATGCATTGATGCAGGGGATGAAGGAATGCAGTGTATATTTATGTGAATGGATGGGGTTTTTGTTAATGAATGGGACTGATAGGGGATATGAATGGAGGGTGTTGTTGTGATGGGAAAGACAGAGAGAGGGGAGGAGTGACTTTGGCCCCACCTACCAAATGCATGCATCCCTAAATAGCCCTTTCAAGAGGTGAGGATACATGTCAGGATTTGGCTCATGGCAAGGAAAATATTCTCCCTCTCAGTACCCAGAACAGTTCTGTATTACCTGCCTTGCCTCCTGGTAAGATGTGCACAATTCAGTCTCGAGCTATGGTCATCGCAGACTGAAAATTTCAATCAGAATGTAACCTAAAAATTTTAGGATATGACATTCTAAACATCAACAAGTCAAACTCAGACAAATGAAACAGATATAACAACCGACAACAAAAACTCCAATGCATTCTGTTCTTAAACAATATTAAACACTTGTTAATAAAGCATAAAGTTGTACATTGTCCTGTCCGTTTCTCATCCCAGTGCCTCTATTTTCAAACAGAAGAACTGCCTGTTTCCCCCCTCTCTCTGTCTCTCACTGTCTTAGTCAATTTCACTGGGTATACCACGTCCCAAATTCTCAATAGCTATTCAGTGGTAAATCTATACATATGATCTTGCTCCCAGGTACCCTGTCTCAGACACCTCTACTGTAATTTAGAAAAAAGGCAGTTTTTAGGGCTATTCTGTCAACTAATCAGGTCTCCAGGCCTATTAATCGAGCCCTGCTAAAGTCAACACCCTCCTTTTCCAGGTGTGATCCTAGATAAGGTCGTCGAAGAGGCGGATCCTACCATCGCTTTGGAATTTGGAACGTACGTAGGCTACTCGGCCATTAGGATCGCTCGCCTTTTGAAACCAAACGCCCGTCTTCTTACCATCGAATTCAACCCCGAGTTTGCCTCCATTGCCAGAGAGATCATCGAAATTGCTGGACTCAGCGAGAAGGTACTATCCGGCACACAGAGAGCTCCGAAATGTTTGTCAGCAGCAAATGGATGGTGGTCGCGGCTCTCTGAGAGAGTCGTCGTTTTTAATTCCGTTGAATTGTGGAGTTGGGAGGGGGCCCATCAAAGATCATCTGGTCCAAGTCCCTCCCAACGCTCCCACAGCATCCCTGATAGGTGGCAACGCTCTGGGGCATTGTGGGAAATTTAGATGGCAGACCTCCACACCAGCCATGGAAATTAAAATGTTAGGCCCAGTGCTCATTGGATTGGAAATCAGGGCATCTGTCCATCAGTCCTGGTAGCCCTGCCTAAGGATGTGGGTGGATGCCAGGCCAGAATGAGGTGGGAAAGGGAAGATGCAAACTATACATTTGAAACATATCCGACACACATTTAAAGCACGATTTCTGCACTATGGCTACCAGATATTTTTTCAATGAATCTGGGGACACTTTTTTTTGTGTGTGAAGCTGAGTAGCAACAGGGAGTCAGTAGTGGGGATGTTGAGGCAAAAGCCCCTGGTCCCAAGCACACATGCGTATTGTATAAAGGTGCAAAGCCCTTCTTTCGCACCCCGTGAAACATAAATGCCCAGAGTTTTTTTAAAAACTGGGCAACGGTGCGCTACCCACCTGTGACTCCCGAGCCTTCCCTGATCTCCTTCCCCCTTCCCCCTTTGTTTTGACAGATCAGGGGAGGCTCGGGAGTCACGGGCAGGTGGCCGTTGCCCAGGAGAGGCCAGCCTGGTAGTGCAGTTGGCTCTGGCTGGCTTCAGGAGCTGCTTGCTGCTTTGGTGCAGGAAATATGGCATGTGCCACGGCAGCAAGCAGCTCCTGAAGCCAGCCAGAGCCAACTGCACTACCAGGCTGGCTCTGGGCTGCTGAGGCTGCCACGTTTCCCGGGAACAGATTTGCAAATCTCCAGGAACTGGGGACATCTGGTAACCCTATCTTAGACTACACATCCGTTTTGCTGCTGAAATGGAGCGCACACTCTCTTTTGTGATCAAGGATGGCGAAACTGTAGCTCTCCAGATCTTTGGTGGACTACGGCTCCCATCGTTCCTGGCCATGCTGGCCAGGGCTGATGGGAGTTGTAGTCCACCACTTCTGAAGAGCCACAGGTTCCCACCCCTGCAGATGATTGGGGCAGATCTGGGTTTGACTGTGGGGTAGTTTGGCCGGGAGTGACCCTTGTCCAAGCTGAGTTGTTGGGAAAGGGCTTGCTCTTTATTATTTTGCCCTTACAGAAGAAACAATTGCAGCCTCATAAACTTTCCCGGATCATAAGCCAAGCGAATCACTAGTTCCCACCAGAGACTTTCCTTGCCACTGGCAGAAGTGTTAACATCCCCTTGACCAGGAGCAAAGGTCATCTACTTTATAACTACACAGAGAGAAAACGTCTGGGGAAGAAATAACCAAGCCAGCTTATTATGCACACACAAAACCCAAGTGACCCCCCAAGTCGTATTTGACCGAAGCATTTTTTGTTGTTTACAGCAGGGCAATTCATCTGCTTTGGTGGCTGGTGCGAACTGGGACCGATAGGGCAGAAGGCAGGGAGACCAACAGTAGGTGGCGCTGCAGGCAATGACAAGCAGAGCCAACCAATTCTAGTTTTGTCCCTGCTGAGTTCTGCAAGGGGTAACACTGAGACGAAGGAGGAAGAAGCTGACAGGCCTCTTGGATCTGTTGTAAATAAGGAGGCAGGTGCCTGGGGGCTGGTTGAGGGCAGTGCCCCCTAATAAACCAGCCTCTACTGCAGTGGTTTCCAAACTTTTTCAGGCCACTGCCCTTTGGCTTCATAAACTCATCCCCAATGCCCCCTGAAGGAGCGTCTCCACCCCCTCGTTCTGCCTGGACACTGAGGTCCAGCTCTGAGGGCCTTCTGGCGGTTCCCTCACTGCGAAAAGCGAGGGCCTTCTCGGTAGTGGCACCCGCCCTGTGGAACGCCCTCCCCTCAGATGTCAAGGAAATAAGCAACTATCTGACTTTTAGAAGACATCTGAAGGCAGCCCTTTTAGGGAAGTTTTTAATGTTTGATGTTTTATTGTGTTTTTAATATCCTGTTGGAAGCCACCCAGAGTGGCTGGGCAGGCCTGGCCAGATGGGCGGGGTATAAGTAATAAATTGTTGTTGTTGTTGTTCCCCATAAAAAGCATTCTTCAGAACAGTGGTTTGCACAATCCGCTATGGAAGATAATAGCACAGTAAGATTCAAAACAGTAGCAGTCAATTGCACATTTATTCAAGGTCCAATTAAAATGATTTAGTTTAATTTTCAGCTGTGGACCACCCACATTGGGAACCTTGGCCCTCCTGCTTTCAACGTCTAAAGCATATCATCATCCTCATCATTATTAATTTATTAGTTGATTTACTTCCGAAAGCGACTCAAACAAGGCACTAAAATGGTTAGTCTATGCAAATCAACCACAAGTACTTGAAACTCTTCAAACGAAGAGCTGACTATTGCTATTATTGTAATAATTTCTTAGTTGCTTTGCTGACGACAAGTGACTCAAACGAGCCACTGAAATGTTTAAAAAGTATGCCAATAAAAGGCAGGTCTTTCATAACCGACCCCTCTAAAAACAACCACAAGTGCTCAAAACCCTTCCAGTTATGAGCTAAAAGAAGAGTTTTTGCTTGGTGTCTAAAAATAGATAAAAGGTGGCCCCAGGTGAGTCAGCCTTAGGGAGAGCATTAGGCAGTCTATCCATAGCATACAATCTTGATTCTGTATCCAGGGCTGGCTCTGGGCCCTGGGGCAAAGTGCCTTCTTGTGAGCCTCCTCTTCTGTTGGTGGGACCTGGCGGGCTTACCTGGCGTTGGCGAGAGACAACGGCACCATTTTAACTCGCACTAGCTGCCCTTTTTGCGGGACGTGGGTGGCGCTGTGGGTTAAACCACAGAGCCTAGGGCTTGCCGATCAGAAGGTCGGCGGTTCAAATCCCCATGACGGCGTGACCTCCCGTTGCTCGGTCCCTGCTCCTGCCAACCTAGCAGTTCGAAAGCACGTCAAGGTGCAAGTAGATAAATAGGTACCGCTCCGGCGGGAAGGTAAACAGCGTTTCCATGTGCTGCTCTAGTTCTCCAGAAGCGGCTTAGTCATGCTGGCCACATGACCCGGAAGCTGTACGCCGGGTCCCTCGGCCAATAAAGCGAGATGAGCACTGCAACCCCAGAGTCGGCCACAGCTGGACCTAATGGTCAGGGGTCCCTTTACCTTTTCAGCTGTCCTTTTGATGTCTCATATTGCCCAGAGAGACACTGCCTAGGGCAGGCTTCCTCAAACTCAGCCCTCCGGATGTTTTTGGCCTACAACTCCCATGATCCCTAGCTAGCAGGACCAGTGGTCAGGGATGATGGGAATTGTAGTCTCAAAACATCTGGAGGGCTGAGTTTGAGGAAGCCTGGCCTAGGGGCACTGTGAAAATTTAAAATGGCCGCTGGACCCAGCCACTAGATGCTGCTCACAGTTCCAGGTTAGGGAGGAGGTATTAAAGGGGTTTCCAGAAGAGACGTCAGCAATGCCCCCCCCAAGTGCAGTGAGACCCCAAAAACTGCCCAAGGAAGGTGGATACTGACGCCGAACCTTTCTGTAACACAGCTCTTCTTTGCTTTCAGATCACAATCATCGAGGGCCATTCTCAGGACATCATCCCACAGCTGAGGGAAAAATATCAGGTGGACAAGGTCGATTTTGTCTTTCTGGACCACTGGAAAGAAAGATACTGTCCCGACACCATCCTCCTCGAAGTAAGTTGGAGCGGTGCCTCTGTGGAAATTAAGAGATTCCATATTCCTGGTGTGGACCACACGCAGCGGTCTGAATTCTAATATGGCTTAGAGCCTGCTAGATTTTGTCTTTCATTTTGGTCTTCCGAAAGACCAAAGGCGATGGGAGTTCAGAACACCTGGAGTCAAAAACATCTGGACGTCAGCAGCTTGGGGAGGGCTGAGTTAGCTTCTCCCTCTCAAAGGACACAAGGCAGGCTATCAGCTTGCTTGCTAGGGGCCTTGCATTCATTTTTTAAATAGTCCTATTTGTTTTAGCTATGAAAACAAATGGGAATTCAAATGAACGAGTTCCAAATGAAAACTACCTTTGTTTTTCATTGGTTTCTACGGGGATGAAAACAGTGAAAGAGTTTGAAGCAGGTGTAAAAGGGCACAACAATATTTTAGAAAGCCACCAGGGGTGGAGGATGTGGGAGAACAGTAAAACTGACGGAGCTGAAAATGGGGTCTGCAAAATGGGGACCCTGCCTGCACCCAGCCAAGGGATGGTGGTGTCATCGCAGAATGGCTAGAAAACACAGAAGTTAGAGGCAGCAGAAGTCTGGCCAGGTCTCCCATTCAAGCCATAAAGTGAACAACATATGGAAATAATGGAACCAGTACAGTTTAAGTCAGTGTAGAAACAAAACAAACTCGCCCAGCCCACTTCCAAACTTCCACATTTCCACTTCTAACCTTATTAGATAAGAGATGGAAAGAAGATGAAGCCCCTCCTAGAGAAGAATGGCAGATCAAGTTGATGGATTATGCCGAAATGGCAGAAATGACGGAAAGAATCAGAAGTCAGGAAGACCAAAATCTTAATAATGAATGGGGGAAATTTATAACTTATCTTAAAGACCATTGCAAACAGTTAAAATCATTAGTAGGATTGGAATATTGCTTGTAGTTTAATGGTGAATTTTGGACACAATGGAGAGGTAAAAGATTTGGGTTATTATAAAAGATGCGGGAGGAAATTATTAATACTAGGACCCACAAAGGGGAGGAGGGACGTCCAAGAGATTCCTTGGAATCTCATTTTTATGTGGTAGATCTTCCGAACATCTCCTTGAAGAACTTCTGGGATTGTTCAAAATGAAGTAAAGACCTCCCTTAGAGTGGTAGGACCACTCTCAAGAGAGAGCTAATCGTCCATCTCCTGTCTCTTTTCTCAGGAATGTGGCTACCTAAGGAAGGGCTCCATCCTTCTGGCGGACAACATCGTCTACCCAGGGGCTCCAGATTTCATCAAGTACATCCGTAGCCACAAAAGCTTTGACTGCACTAACTACCCCTCTCACCTGGAGTACATGAAAGTGGAGGACGCAATGGAAAAGGCCGTTTACATGGGATGAGAGCGAGAGTATTAAAACCTTAGTGTCGAGCCACTGTTTGTATGTGTGAACACACAGCGTAGTCCTGTCTGTGGGTCGGCGTTAGCTTTCTGTAGTTTTGGGCTTGTGGTTAAAGCGAATTTGTCACAGTAGAACAAGTTGCAAAGAAGGCAAGTTAGCAGGAGAACAAGGGAGCTTCTGTTATGGTCAACTGAAACTCACTGAAATGAATGAACATGGCCAACCTAGGTTCATTGATTTCAGTGGGTATACCCAGAGTAGACCCTAGCAGGATACAACCCCTTGTGTATAAATAGGCTAGTCAGCTAAGGATCCATCTGGAGATGATGGGCAATTTTGTTACATTTCCATTTTAGCGAATGACCATTTTCATTGATGGACTGCACCTATTGGATTTTCTGCTTTTTACCCAACAATGCCAAAGCCCAGTGGCTCGCTTTGTGTTTCTCAGCCAAACAAGACCAAATTGCCTTTGGAGACAGACATAAAAGGGGCATTTCTGGGGGGAAAATATGGGGGAAAGCAATGAACAGATTTTTGAGGGGATTTGGACAAAATTACCTCCCCTGTGTTCCCATTAGTGCATGGATGGGGGAACTGGTGGTCTTCCGAACGGGGGGGGAGGGGGAGAGAGAAATGCTTGGATTTATGGTGGGTCCTTCGTCTGAACTGATTGACGATGACCTTCAGGGTCCCTTCCAACTCCCTTTGATTCTATGAATTCTTACAACGTTGTAGTAGTTGCAGAAAGAGAAGCCGCTTCTTTCTACTAAAGGCCCAGAATGTGCAGGTGACAAAGACCCTGATGGAGGTGTAGCTGTTCTTCACTTTTATCTCTTTGGGCATTGCTTGTAAACCAAGGGAATCCTTCCGGAATCATCCGTGGGAAATTCATGTTGCTGCAGTTGATAGTCGTGCTCCCATTGGTTGAGCTGTCGTTTGTGTTCTGCACTGTAAAATTGCTGAGTGATTTCCTCACTTCCCAAGGTGAGAGGGACCAATGCAGAGAGAGTGATTTTGTCTCTCCTCAAAGCTTTCAATAAATCCCCTGGCTGTGTACTCCCTCTTGCAGGTCCCAAAGGGCGTATATAATTCAGATTTATAAATAAAAAATAGATTTACCCACCCACCCAAAGAGAACCATTTGTGTAATTTGCCATTCTTGCATCACTCATGCCTGTACTCTTTTATAAATTCTCGACGTTATAACAGACTCTCTTATATATCGCGTACTTGTTTCATTTCTTTCCGTGCTGCCTTTAAAGATACGCCTATCCCTGAGGGTATATGTACACACACAGTAGTAACGACTGGTACATAATATAACTATCATAAACGGACTAAAATTTATAAGCAAGAAGAACAGCCACTAAGCGGGGAGGGAACCCCATAATTGGTTAAGAATTAAAACCCCAAGGAAATTATTATTTTTTAAGTATTTGCCAATCACTGAAAAGATAGCAGGTGGGACCAGGTAAGCTTTCCTCGGGGGAAGAATTCCCTAGATGGGGTGCTATCAACCAAGAGGGCCTCCAACGATTATCAGAACAGGAGTCGCCAGCCTTTCGGGGCCTGTGGGCAAACGAGGAATTTTGAGAAGATGCTGGGGTTGCTGCTCACAAGATGGCTGCCATGGGGGTGTGGCATAACTACATAACGGCTGCTGTCAGGTGTGTGGCATAAGACAAAATGGCTGCCATATTTAAAGGAGCAGAAAAAGAGGACCACAAAACACACCTCCACCAGTGTAGACAAGACACACCTACAGTACATCAGCATTTGGCTTACGCTGGAAAGCTCTTTGCTCCTCCTGTTCCGAACAGGAGGAAGAGTGGGTGTCCAGTCCAGGCATCCGGCAAAATCAGATACGGTCATACCTCGGGTTACAGCTGCTTCAGGTTGCGTTTTTTCACGTTATGCACCCGCCGAAACCTGGAAGTACTTCAGGGTTTTGGCTGTCACGCATGCGCAGAAGCACTAAATCACGCTTTGCGCATGCAGAGAAGTGCCAAATTGCAACCCGCGTGTGCGCAGATGCGCCGCTGCGGGTTGCAAACATGCACCCTGCATGGATCACATTTGCAACCCAAGCATCCACTGTACTGGTATTGTAGGTCAGCTAAACCCAATCTCCTACTTGAGGTAGGGAATCAAGAGTAAAGAGTCTCATCAAGATGTGGCTATCCAGACTTTTTTAAAAGTCTCCACCTAAAGCAGAGGTAGCGAACCTATGGCATGCGTGCCAGAGAGGGCACTCAAAGCCCTCTCTGTGGGCACATGAGGAGGAGAGGAGGCTGTGGCGACAGGGCCTGGCGAGCAAGCGAGGGGCTTTTGATGTGCCAGGGCATCTCGCCAGTCTGTTTTTCCTACTCAGGAGTAAGCCACCTTGAGTTCAGCAGGGCTTAACTCCCAGGCCAGTAAGCATATAAAGATGGCAACCTAAGAAGGGGCTGCTGGGTTTGCATGTTTGCTGTGTTTCCCCATGGAAGCCAACAGAGAAATTCATTCCATGGAGGTTGCGATCAAATGGCAGCCGAAGAAACAGCAAATTAATAATAATATTATTAATATTAATACCCCACCCATCTGGCTGGGTTTATTTACATAGGTGTCAACTTTTCCCTTTTCTTGCGAGGAATCCTATTTGGAATAAGGGAATTTCCCTTAAAAAAAGGAAAACATTGACAGCTATGTTTATTTATTTATATTTATTTGTATGCGCACACACAGACAATAATTATTATCTCATATTAAAAACTGGGAGAGGGTGGCTCTTAGTACAGCCCTCCAGTGTACACTAGTGGCCAAAATTGTGGAACCTTCTGGAAAAAATATATTTCCGAGGTTTGATGGCTCATAACACCACTTTGTTTTGGAGTAATACCAGTGCTTTTCCCCCCTCTGGGAACGCAGGGAGGGGGGGCGCATACCCCTAAACACTTTGAACACTTTGTGAATTTAACAGGAGAAGAAATTCACTGTATTAATTTCCCCCGATTTGAACTGTATTTATTTTCCCTCGGTGGTGATTTTCTTGAGTCAAAATGAGAGTACACCTAAACATTTTTTTTTAAGGAAAAAAGCACTGAGTTATACCATAAAATTATATATCAATGGAAAGATAATTTAATGAAGAACGTAATGCAATCACTTTTATGAAGGATTATTTATTACAACAGCAGTCATAAAGAAGAAATAAGAAATGCACAGAAAAAAATGAGATATACAGGTTAAATTGCAGTGTTGGCACTTTGCGATAAACAAGGCAGGCTGAGACCCTACCTGCCTACCCACAGACTGTCTCACCAGAGTGGCACATGCTCTAGTTATCTCCCGCTTGGACTACTGCAATGCGCTCTACGTGGGGCTACCTTTGAAGGTGACCCGGAAACTGCAATTAATCCAGCATGCGGCAGCTAGACTGGTGTCTGGAAGTGGCTGCCGGGGACCACATAACAACGGTCCTGAGAGATCTCCATTGGCTCCCAGTACGTTTCCAAGCACAATTCAAAACGTTGGTGCTGACCTTTAAAGCCCTAAACGGCCTCGGTCCAGTATACCTGAAAGAGCATCTCCACCCCCATTGTTCAGCCCGGACACTGAGATCCAGCGCTAAGGGCCTTCTGGCGGTTCCCTCATTGCGAGAAGTGAGGTTACAGGGAACCAGACAGAGGGCCTTCTCGGTAGTGGCGCCCGCCCTGTGGAACGCCCTCCCTTCAGATGTGAAGAAAATAAGCAGCTAACTTCTCTTTAAAAGACATCTGAAGGCAGCCCTGTTTAGGGAAGTTTTTAATATTTAATGCTTTATTGTTTTTAACACTTGATTGGAAGCTGCCCAGAGTGGCTGGGGAAACTCAGCCAGATGGGCAGGGTATAAATAATAAATTATTATTATTATACTATTATAACAAGTGGGTTTTGGGTTGCAGTTTGGACACTCAAGCTCTAAAAGGTTCACCATCACTGATCTAGATTTACCCTTCCACCCACTTCGTCCCCAGGCAACTGTCTCCACTGCTGAACCACTCATAAAGGGAAAGGGACCCCTGACCATTAGGTCCAGTCGTGACTGACTCTGGGGTTGCGGCGCTCATCTCGCTCTATGGGCCAAGGGAGCCGGCGTTTGTCCACAGACAACGTCCGGGTCATGTGGCCAGCATGGCTAAGCTGCTTCTGGCGAACCAGAGCAGCCCACGGAAACGCCGTTTACCTTCCCGCCGGAGTGGTACCTATTTATCTACTTGTATTTTGACGTGCTTTCAAACTGCTAGGTTGGCAGGAGCAGGGACCAAGCAACGGGAGCTCACCCCATCGCGGGGATTCAAACCGCCGACCTTCTGATCGGCAAGTCCTAGGCTCTGTGGTTTAACCCACAGCGCCACCTGCGTCCCTTGAACCACTCATACCATTAAGCTATTCTTCTAACGTTCAACCAAAACTTCAGCCCTGCGCTTTGGGGCAGCAGAGAACAAACCTTTGCCCTCTTCGTTGCGGCAGCTCTTCAGCTATTTGATGATGCATTGCAGCTATATATTTAATGCCACCTGAAAGGTGAAGGCAATTTCTAAGCATACAGGTTAGTACTTTTCTCTGAGCTGACAACCCACAGTATGATTTCTATAGCTCAGGAGTTATGGATCTGTTTTCAATTCTTTTGAGGGAAAGATGTCAATAAGCAGAGCACCTTTGATGGATTGAAAACAAGGTCAAAAGAACACCCTACCCCACACCAAAGGGAGCTCTGTGTGTTTCAGACAAGTTGATTTCAAACAATTAGGCCTAATTAAGATCAATTAGCCAAACAAGATATATTGGCTGGGCCCAGTAGCTAATGATCTGCTAACACAAGAGCAAACAATTGGGTCAATGGCTGATTCATTTTCTTGCCTACTTCTCATTTATTCGAGATGTGGTTTTCAATAAGCTGCATCAGGAAACATTAGGAGGAAGGAAAAGGAGCCAGACACTGTTCTCAGTCAATAATTACAAAAGAAGAACAAAAGCAAACAGCCTCCAAACTCTTCAGTCTTTCAGAACCAAACTAGCCACTGTAATCAGATGTCCTCCTATTTCTGATGCTCAGGCTAGAGTGATTTTTCCTCCTAATAATTTTATATTTTATCGTTCTGCCCGGACACTGAGGTCCAGCGCCGAGGGCCTTCTGGCTGTTCCCTCGCTGCGAGAAGCCATGGAACCAGGCAGAGGGCCTTCTCAGTAGTGGCACCCGCCCTGTTGAACGCCCTCCCACCAGATGTCAAAGAGAAAAATAACTACCAAACTTTTAGAAGACATCTAAAGGCAGCCCTGTTTAGGGAAGCTTTTAATGTTTAATAGGTTATTGTATTTTAGTGTTTTGTTGGAAGCCGCCCAGAGTGGCTGAGGGGACCCAGCCAGATGGGCGGGGTATAAATAATAAATTATTATTATTATTATTATTATTATTATTATTATTATTATTATTATTACTACTACTATTATTACTATTCTTACTATTCTTACTATTCTTACTATTATTATTATTGAAACTTTTCAACGGACAATAAAAAACAGAAACAAGACAAGAAGAAAGAAAGAATGAAAACGAAGAAAGCAAACAACCAGAGAGAGAAGAATAAAGAGAGAGAAAGAGATAAGTAACAGTGCCTTCTAAATCTCCCGTCTGTAAGTTGGGCCTGCAAGAGTTCCTCTTAATAGTCCAATGTCCAAAGTAGCATCCAGTTAGCTGATGTTTTCACAGTGTTCAATCCAGGCATTGCCCAGATGGATAGAATCAAACTTCCTGATGAATTCTGATTCAGCAGTTGCATATTGGAATACAGGTGGTGACCATTTTCGGCACTCCCAGTGGACGCGCGATCCGGAAGAGGGCACAACAAGGTGGAATGGGGGCATGGCTTAACGGAACCCCGCATGACATGGTCACCACCTGTATATCTTTAAAAGCTCCGTTCCTGTTGTCTGCTAACCACTTCAGCTTTTACATCTGCCAACTGCATTTATTCAAATTGCTGCACCATAACAAGAGGGATGCAGTCAAAGACACCCCCCCCCATTTGCCCTCTACATTTAAAACAGTTCCATATCACTTTAAACATGACTTCCCAAAGAATCTTGGGAGTCATAGTTTGTTAAAGGCGCACCAAGTGTCATGAGGACCTACAATTCCCAGAGTTCCCTAGGAAGAGCGGCTGATTGTTGAGCCACTCTGGGAATTGTAGCTCTGTGAGGGGGTGTAGTAGAGGGTCTTCTAGCAACCCTCAGCACCCTTTACAAACTACAGTTCCCAAGGTTCTTTGGGAAAAGCCATGACTCTTACAAGTGGCATCTCAGTGTTCTAAATAGTGCTGTTGTGACCAAATTGAAACAAATCATGAAAGGAAATGTAAGCCGCGACTCAGACACATAGCTGTCAACCGTCCCTTATTTGGCAGGAAACTCCCTTATCCCAGTGCCGTGTCCCGCTGCTGTCCCTTATTGATGATGTCCCTTAAATTTCCTGGGTTTCATGCTCGCCCGGCTCGGGAGGGAAGCAGCAGCTCGGGGTCCTCCGCCGCGTGCGAGAGAGCGCGCATGAGCTGCCGCGTCTCCATCTCTCCTTTTCCCCACTCAGGGGCGCATTGTGAGGAGACGGGTGGCGGCGGGCGGGCAGGCAGCCCATCTCTTGCGAGACTTCCACCGCGCTGCCAGTGGAAGCCGGAGGCAGCAGTGGCAGCGGCGTCTGAGGAGGCGGCCTGAGGGAGGAGGAAGAGGAGGAGATGGGGAGGGACGCAGAAGGGCGGCACTTCAGGGCCACTGCCGTGCCGCAACCGCCTCATGCCAGGCTCGCGGACAGCATGGGCGAAAGTCTCTCTCCCTCCCTCCCTCTCAGGCGAGGAAGGGCCGATGGAACTCCTTGCACCAGGACGATGGCAGCCCCGACGTGCTGCTTAGCATCCCCTCGTGCCAGGACGATGGCAGCCCCGACGTGCTACTTAGCATCCCCTCCAACCAGTGCAGCATCTTAATGTAGTGATTTCCCCCTCTGCATCCCTTTCATAACTCTATTTTTATAAATCATTTGTCCATCCATAGTTCAAATTTTTACTACAAGTTTTCTGTCAATCCTACCAATGTATGTAACGCTTGACAATAGCTTTTCAAATAAATTATAAACTTTCCCCACTCTTTATTAAAGAGGTCCTCTTCCTGGTTTCTAATTCAGCCTGTAAGCTTTGCCATCCCGACGTCGTTCATCAGTTTTGTCTGCCACTCTTCTTTGGTGGGAGTTGTAGACCCTTAGGGTCATCTGGTCCAACCCCCTGCAAAACACAGTCAGTCGCAGCAAAAGCAGCATGGCTTCATCAGTGGTGGATTTATGTATAAGCTCAGCAAAATCCCTTATTTTGGCTGCTGGTCCCTTATTTTCAAATCTGTAAGTTGACAGCTATGCTCAGACACAATTCTGAAACACAAAAGTTTTCCCTTCACAAGAGAAACCAAAGCTACTCCAGTGACTACTTCTGGAGCACACGGCTGATTCTGTTGGATCCCTACCCCTAATATAAGGTTAGGACCCTTATATTTCATGCTCGCGATTCCCAGGATAACCTTTGACATTTGAAACTCCATTCTCCAATATGCTCAGGCGGTGATGGGCTCCGAATGAAGCAGTTCTGACAGCTGGAAAAGGTCAAGATGCAGAAATACTGCAATTTATTTCACTTCCGTAGCTCTCAGGCAGCATCTATGGCTTATGGGCATTTTAGTCCAGCTGGGAAGAGGGGGGGAACCCTGGAAAAAACCCTCCAGTGGAGCAGAACATTGAAGATGTTCAGCAAGCGTAACATTATGTGCCAATCTCAACTTTTTCTATGGCTTATTTCTGTGGATCATGGCATAACTTGGTATAAAAAAAGACTCCACAACCTGGAACAATTTTGACCTTGGTCTTGGTCTTTATCTTAAACGTAACCTGGAAGGGATGAATAAAAGTTCTCACGACCTAATACTTAATGTAAATATCAGCACACTAATCCTGTCCCACCAGCAAATATTATTTTATTTATTAATTAAATTTATATAATAATATCTGGTATGAAAGAATGGTGTTTGTACACATAATATAATCTTCTTCCAAAGGTAAACTCATGATTTGGGAAACATACAAGACAGCTAGTTAAGTCATTTCTCACTAAGGTCATGTTCTTTCAAACTGGGTAGGGTAAAAAGAAAAGACAAGCCAACAGACAGGAACTTGTAGGAAATAAACAATGGAACAAAGGAATAAAGGGGTTACAGCAGTGTACATAACAATGCATATATCTGTGAGCGTAACATACAAAAATTACTATTGTTATTATTTTTATGTTAGGCAAAGTTGCATTAAAAAAAAATGTCTCTGAGAAGAAATTCGCACTAAAATTCTGATGAATTCTCACGAGGGCTTTAAAAAGAAAACCCAGATGGAGGTGGTAATGTGGAGAACTGTGCTTAAGACTGGAGAAACTGGAATGGACAGATTTGCCCATTCCTTAGCTAGCGGCACCAGAAGAGATGCTGCCCCACCAACCACTACAGGCATCCGAGGCCAAAGATTTCGCGCAGACCAAAAGCAAAATAACAGAGAACACAGGAATTCGTTCCAGGCATTGTTTATTGAAAACACACCAAATTGTTAACCTACACACCTGCTTCCAACAAGCATTCTACTTGTCTGTGTTACGGAAAGTTCCTAGAATAATATTAATACATTCGGGTTATGTTAAACATTGGTTCTGTAAAGCGTATAATCCACCCCCACCCCTCCCTTTCTTGAATCTTAAAACCAAATCAGCCTGTTTATAATACAGTTTAAATACAATGCAAAAAGACTCCCCGGCCCCAGCCCTGCGACCGCCCTCCCCCAGTCTAAACCAGAGCGACCACCTTGAGGAAGAGTACAGAAGCACACATTGTTGGTTTTAATTGTCTTTTCTTTCTCTCTCTTTAATTTCCACTCTTTTTAAGGGTTTGGGTTATTTCCTTCCCACCCCACCCCACCGTGAGAAAATTTTAAGGCACATGATTGTTTACAAACACATTGGCTACTAATTCGCCAGGAACTTGCTGGGGTTGAAAGCGGCCTCTGCTAGATTTGTGGGATCCACACGCTCCTGCCCCCCCCCCGGGGCACGACGATCTTATATCCACTTAAAAGTCTGGGGCCACAGCTGCCTACCCCCAAAAGTGCTTAGCGCACCCCTCATCTTACATTCCAAAGACACAAAAGCCCAAACGGCCGGGTGGCGATTTAAAGAGATTCCCTTGTGTGTGGGGTTATTGTGGCAGATGCCCCTCAGAGGCATGAACTGGGCCGCAAAGGTGCTGGCCGCAAAGGGACATTGGTGAGGCACACCACTAAGGTCCAGTTGACACACACGTGCACCAATGCTCTCATTGCTTCACAACTCGCTGCATGTAGCATGGTCAGGGACGATGGGCACTGCAGTCCCTCAACATGGCTACCCCTGACAAGAAAGAAGGGGTCAGGAGTGCCCATGCAACGTTGGCGACGTTCGTCTGTGTCAAACAAACACACTTCCTGCGAGTTAGAAACGAGTGAGCAGGTTGGGCTAGAATATTTCTACCTTTGCTGGAAGAAGAGGCTGGAAGGTCTACCTATCAGAGATGCTTGCAGAGGTGGCCCTGGGTCTTTCAAAAGTCAGCGGTACCCCGTGCAAGGCCACAATTTGGCACACACAAACATGTCTCTGGTCTTCCATTCTGCTCAATTCACTACATCATAGCTGTGACGCCTTGAATGCCCCCTAGGCTTGGCACCCAGTGCAACGGAACCGTAAATCCATCTCTGGTGCCAGAGCCATAAATTCCGTGCATGAGCTGGAGCTTGGAATGGATCAGTATCCTTTGACATCTGGAGTCCACAGATTTTTTTATGACTACAACTCCCACCATCCCCAGCTAGCTTAGCCATAGGTCAGGGATGAAGGGAGCTGTAGTTCATCAACATCTGGGGGCCTTGATGTTGAAGAACTCTGGGCTAAATGAGCTCCCATATCTGACATGCAAGCATTTGTATTTTCATTGTTTTGCTTGCCCTTGTAAACTTTTTGGGTTGAAATGTTTGGGATTCCTTGGGACAGTTAACTTGGGCCTCAATCTTTCCACCGGATGTCCTCAATTTCTGCTTACGTGGCAAATCCATGTGATCCATTTACTCAAGCACCAGCATTTCAACAAAATAGCAGTGACTATGGTTTGAGGTGGTCCTGTCCACTCTTTGCTCAGAGATTCTACCACCTCGTTTTGCTACCGGAACTCTGGGAGTACAAGGGATCCAAGAGTGGCAAAGGCTGCAGTTCTTACCTAGCAGTAAGCCCCGTTGTCAATAGGACTTACCGTATTTTTCGCTCCGTAAGACACACTTTTTCCCTCCTAAAAAGTAAGGGGAAATGTGTGTGCATCTTATGGAGCGAATGCAGGCAGGAAAAACCCGCAAGAGCCGCACTCCCTTTAAAGAGTGTGTGGCTCTTGCTGGCTTTTGCAGGAGGTGGGGGTATTTCTGAGCTGGTATGGTTGGGGTTGCACTGTTTGTTGAGATGAAAGAGCCACAATACGTCATATGCAATAGGCAGAGGTCTCCTTCTGCCTTGCGACACAATGCTTTTCAACAGAGGCTTAGCAGAGATCTTCATGTGAAGAACGAGAGGCAGCAATCACCGGGTGTGTCTGCATGCTGGTTCTGATTTAACAAGGTAACAGGAACCGAACGCATTCATCTTGAGAACGTAAGAACACAAGAAGGCCCTTCTGGATCAGGCCAGTGGTGCAAGTGGTCCAGCATCCTGTACCCACAGCAGCCAACCAGATGCCTGTGAGAAATCTGCAAGCAGGAGCCCAGCAGAAGAGCCCTCTCCCTTCCTGGGGTTTCCAGCAACTGCTGTTCAAAGGCATTACTGCCTCCAACAGTGTTGGGGTGTTGCTAAACCTTCTCATATGCCATGGCCTTTCCCATACTCATGCCACCCAGATGTTGCTGGACTACAGCTCCCATCATTACTGACCATTTCTGACTGGGGCTGATGGGAGCTGGAGTCCAGCAACAGCTGGAGGGCACCAAGTCAAGGAAGTCTGCCCTGAGTGCAGTGGCGTAGCGTGGGTTGTCAGCACCCGGGGCAAGGCAAGTAATTTGCGCCCCCTAACCCGTGGATTTGCACCCCCTAACCCGTGGATTTGCGCCCCCTAACCCTAACCCCCAGATGTTGCACCTGGTGCGGCCGGCCCCCCCTGCACCCCCCACGCTACGCCACTGCCTGAGTGTAATTTAATATACAATAGTCCCAAACCAGGTAAATGGAAACACATATTGTGGTTTATGGGTGTTGGTGAGTGCTGAACTCAAATGCCCCGACGTAAGTTTGCCACCCTTTTTTCAGGCTGTAAAGTTTTGTTGTTTTGTTCTTTGGAGGAGGTTTCACTGATTTTGAGGGGGGAGGAGCAGGGGTCTAAAGCATGTGGATCACCAGCAGTGTTGATAGTATCTCCAGCTGCCGGAGGGGGAGTCCTATCCTTGACCCACAATGCACCAATCAGGAAATGAAGCACTGCCCTCACTCAGATTACTTCATGTTGCTGCTACTTAAGCACTGGTGGAGGAACAGGAGTGTGGGGGGAGCGCATCGCCCCCGGCGGCATGATCCCAGTGGGTGCCATCGCGGTTGCCCCCCTGCTGGGCGCCACGCCCCCCAGGTGGCACATCATGCCCCCAGGATGCATGTCACGCCCCTGCAGGCAGCGTGCTGTGCCCCTGGGACGCGTGCCAGCCACGCGCCCGTCTGCTCTCCACACCCTGTCAGAGCTTAAAGCTCCACCACTGTACTTAAGGACCTCGGATTGTCACAAAGGCCAATCCGAGCGAGGACAAACGTTTCCTGACCTCTCACTCCATAGCCTTGTGGGTGATTTTTTTTTTCATGCCCACCAGCAGCAGGGACTCCATCAACGCCAAGGCAATGAAACAGGTGATAGCAACAAAAAAAAGCTGAATTGGGTGGGTGTCATTGAAACTTTCTCTCCCTCCTCAATTCACTTTCAAGTCAAAAGTTGAAAGGTCCTTTGGGGTCAGCTCTAGCACTGATAATCTTCCAGGTATGATATTTAGAGACGCCGTGGTGTGGCTGCCTCTTGAAACCATAACAGTTCGTTCCATTAACCACTGTCTCACTCAAACAGTCTGGGAACCATCTATCCTGCTTATAGATTTCTGAGGTATCCTTGTCCAAAACTACCTACAAGAGTTCTGGGAACACAGACAGCATCCTCTGCCCAAATGCAGTAGTTTGGCCAAACTGAGTATACACACACACACTATCATTGTTGGGCCACACATTCCACCTCCCATTGCCCCAGCTTATTCCGCACAGGTCTTACCAATACACCTGCCTCTTCTTTGGTATCTTTAGTCTTATCTGATACTGCCCAAATGCAGCCAAGGAGTGCCAAAGGGTTGCATTGAGCATCCTAGTGATCTCAGGTGCAGACGCTTTGCTTGAATGAGATGAAAAGGCTATGCCTGACATCCACGAGTAGCTCATATCCCATCAGCATTAGCACGCCGTGATCTCATGGGTCAAGCATCGGACCATTGTGTTCTGTGCCACCTTTAAACCAGAAATGGGAATCTTATCACCCTCCAGGTGCTGTTGGACTCAAAACTCCCATCAGTCCCAGCCACCATGACCAATGTTCAGGGAGGATGGTAGCTATAGTCCAGCCACATCTGGAGGACCACAGGTTCTCCTTCCTGTTCTGTTATTGGTCCAGAGCAGTATCCCACCAACTCCATCCATCACTAACAGAACAGGGATGGTGGCTCAGACTGATGGAACAGGTTGGCTTAATCTGGAAATTTGGCACAATAAATTCAACCCTGGACTGTCTCTTGTGAACGAAGGCCAATAGAACGAGAGTCCCACAGTGCCAAAACTGAGCCATGACTGTTAAGAACTTAAGAAGAACCTTGCTGAGTTAGACCAAAGATCCTAAGAACAGCAGCAGCAGCAGCAGCTCTGTAGCACCAGGCTAATGGTCCATCTCCTCCAACATCCTATTCTCATAGAAACTTATGGGAAGCCTGAAGGCAGGAGCTGAGCATAACAGCATTCTCCTCGCTTGTGATTCCCAGCAAATGGTATCCAGAGGCATACTCATCTAGTCCAATGGGTTCTCCAGATATTTCTGGATGAGATTTCTGCTCCATCACAGCCTGCATGGCTAATAGTCAGGGATGGTGAGAATTGTGGTCCAGCAACTTCTGGCTACTCTTGAGCTACACCAGCACCCCATTTCCCACAGTGGCCATTCAAATCCCTGCATAAAAGCCCATATGTAGGGCAAGGAGGCTAGGAGAACCCTGACCCACTCTTGCCTGCCTGGTTAAACAAGGAAGGCTCTTGCCTTGATGCTGCTGCACTGGCAATTGTGTGAAACGGCAGCATAACACAACAGCCAAAGAGCGTGCGACAGGCAGGGCGGGGTCAAAACAAGAAAATAGTATTAGGTCAGCTCCGCACAGCATATGACGTAAGCACCTTTTCATTTATTTGCACATGTGGTGTAATTTATCTTGCCTTTGCTATCCAGGGGGTAGGGGAAGCAAGGAGATTTGTAGCACATTCAAACTTTGCCATGGATCAGAGAGGACGCCCACAATGCAAGCAGGAGCTATGAAGAAGGGACCACGGAGAACTGATAAACAAGAACTGACATCAATCTGGTCCCACAGCAAACTGCCCTGGGGAAGTACAGGCCACAACAGACATAGTTTACCTAAGGGAAAGAGACTTCAACTCCCATCAGCACCAGCCAGCATACCCAAATAGCCACAGATAATAGGAACTGTAGTCCAATCATATCTAGGGGAGATATTTAAAGGCGAACCTACCTAATTCACGCTTTCCGAAACAATATGCAAACAGCCATTCTTTGAAATCCGCGCTGCTCTGAATTTTGCAATGCAGTTCTCCAGCCAAGTATAAGCCAAGTAATGTGTACAAAGATGCATATTTTAGGGCATAGTGTGCATAAAAAAGTGTGTACCCATGAAAATAACATACAAAAGGTCATGGCATTAGGGGGAACTGTCTTGCAAAAAAAAAACGAGTGCATTAGGCAAAATTGCATACAAAAATGAGTACACTGGGAGAAATTTGCAGTAAAATGCTGATGGTAACTTTTTTAAAAAATGCAAACTGATGTGGAAATGGGAAGAGCTGAACTTAAAGTGTGGGGAAAGGAGAAATGGAGAGAAATCAAAACTGACACGATTTGTCCATTTTCAACTATATCTGGAGGGCCACAGATAGTTCCTTCTCCCTACGCCCTCTAACTGGCCACAATGCATCTAGAAATAAGAACCGAATAGAGGAGGCTCTATTTTGAGCATTCAAAGCCAGCAGGTGGTGGCATTCACAATAGAAGGGTTAACAAAAGGGGTGGGGATTGTGGGGTTTTTTTGTCACTGCCCATGGAAAGGTAGCAGTGCTAAGATGCCTACAACTGACCTATTAAATGCCTACTTATTGCTACGTACAAGCAGAGTAAAAATTGCCACTAGACAGAACACGGAAGGAGAAGCCACCTAGACTCCTACTGACAGCCCTGGCACACATTGCCAAGGTTCTCTCTGTCAGTTTTACATCTCATGGACAGCTAATATTGGCGAGGATCAGCTACAAGAACTCTGGCGTACTAAAAGGACGGACAGCCAATACAAATACTAAGAAACAGGCCTTGTGGGTGAGGAGCAAGTGATCCTAGCAGCCAGTTTGCTCCCTGGCGAGGTCTCCTGAATGATAGACGAATCCTTTTGGATCACCACCTGACTTTTCAAATGTCCTTTCATTTGGGTCCTTATAGACACTGCTGGCCCAATGGCATTGTTAAGTGTTCATCCTGGCTCAGACGACAACATCAGTGATGTGTTTTGTGCAGAGCAGGTGTGGGAAACCTTTGGCCTTCCAGATGTTGTTGAACTACAACTCCCATGATCCCTGGTCATTGGCCTTGCTTGCAAGGGGCGAAGGGAGTTGTAGTTCAGCAATATCAGAAAGGCCAAAGGTTCCCCAACACTGATGTTTTGGATCTGGTTTAGGTAGGGTTGCCATATTTCAAAAATTCCTGACACCTGTTGAGCTTTTTTTAGGAAGACCCCCAAATTGTTGAGCTCCACCCCCCCGGGTTTTCCCTAATGCCATTTTTACATCCGAAAACCAGGACATGTCAGGAATTTTCATGACAAATGGCAAGCCTAGGTTTATGATGCTTACGAGCATCATCTTAACAGGTTCACAAAATTAATTTTTTTCCTTCCAGTAGCACCTTAGGTAAAGGTAAAGGGACCCCTGACCATTAGGTCCAGTCGTGGCCGACTCTGGGGTTACGGCGCTCATCTCGCTTTATTGGCCGAGGGAGCCGGCGTACAGCTTCCGGGTCATGTGGCCAGCATGACTAAGCCGCTTCTGGTGAACCAGAGCAGTGCAAGGAAATGCCGTTTACCTTCCCGACGGAGTGGTACCTATTTATCTACTTGCACTTCGTGCTTTTGAACTGCTAGGTTGGCAGTAGCTGGGACCGAGCAACGGG
This sequence comes from Podarcis bocagei, assembly GCF_964188305.1. Classification (NCBI taxonomy): domain Eukaryota; kingdom Metazoa; phylum Chordata; class Lepidosauria; order Squamata; family Lacertidae; genus Podarcis; species Podarcis bocagei. Next base: position 13,118,499 of record NC_138142.1, on the reverse strand, counting down.
AGCTCACCCTGTCGTGGGGATTCGAACCGCCGACCTTCTGATCGGCAAGTCCTAGGCTCTGTGGTTTAACCCACAGTGCCACATGCACACGAAAGCTCATACCAATAACTAAATTAGTTGGTCTCTAAGATGCTACTGGAAGGGAAAAAAATATATTTTGTTTCGACTATGCCAGACCAACACGGCTACCTACCTATAACTAGGTTTCAAATGAGTCATATGGCTTGCAATTTGACTCAAGGGAATCCTGAAACTGCCTGAATGGTCTTTGGGTTGGAGAATGCCTTTTGGAGAGGGGCCCTTACTCACAGGTAGAACACATGTGTTGAAAGCTGAAAGTTCCAAGACTGATCCCTAGCACCTCCAGCTTGGCTAGCAGGACCAAGAAACATCCCAACCTGAAACCCTGGAGAGCCACTGACAAGATTCAACAATACAGTTGATTGAGCAGTCTTACCACCCTTGAAAAAGGGCCAATCCCTTGCCAGCATTTTAATCTGAGAATGTCCACTGCACTGCCTTGTTCAAAGTAGAAGGGGATGGTGGCAGCTAGCAGGGTTGAGACTGCCGCTGGCCACAAACTGAGCTATGCTCAAATTGATCCTGCCTGCAATCATGAGTGAACACCTCCTGCTCGAATATTCACAAAACAATTCAGGCTGACCATTGGTCTGATTCTGTATAAGCAGTTTATCACGGTTCCAAAAACTAGGCTATCAATCCTCCAAGTGCCTTGCAGAAGTGAAACTCTCCAGAGCCCTTGAGAAGGATTAAATGTCTAGGCAGGGTATATGTGATTAGACGCGCACACACACACATATAGCGAACAGAGCCGAATGTGGCAGCCAAAATCAATTATGCAGTTTAAGGATGCAAATATTTGCTTGCATCGTACCATTTTTTGTGGTTTTGCAATCCATAGGTAGCAGGTCCAATGAGCTACCATGACTGAGCAGAAGAATGAAGCTTTCCCTCTGGCTAGTAGCTCTGCTTTCCCCCCATTTCACCCACTGAGCACATAGCCCTGGGAAAGCTAATTGCTTGCTTCTGCATTCCATTCCGCAATCCATTGCTTGCTTCTGCATTCCAGGCGTCTCTGTTGCCTGTCATCTTCCCCTTCCCCTCCCTGGCCATTTCTTCCTGCCTATATTAACCTCCCAGTGGAAATTAGACCTTCGGATTATGGATCTCTCTGCCTCAAAATATTTGAAGAGGCATAGCTTAGTGGTAGAACACCTGCTTTGCATGCAGAAAGTCCCAGATTCATTCTCCAGCATCTCCAGGTAGGGCTAGGAGGGGGCTCCTTCTCTGAAACCTTGGAGAGCTGCTGCCTGTCCGTGTCGACAGTACTGAGTTGGATGGACCAGTGGGTCTGACTCAGTAGAAAGCAGTTTCCTATGTTCCTGGGAGGCTCAAGAGATCTTTGGGACAATCAGCAGGAAAAGGGCAGCTGCATGATCGTCAGAAATGCCAGTGAACAAATGGGGGAGATTTATACCCCCACCCCCCAAGTAGCAATTTGACTCCCATTTCTTTTGGTAAATAAAAGGCAGGACCAGAGCATAGACTGAAGCAAGGGTGACTGAGACGATTCACTTGCAGGGGGGGTCTAATAAAACTACAGAGCAGCAGACTCAATTAGTTACAACTTGCAGACGAGCTTTTCTTTTTAAAAAAACACCAAACAAAACAAAAAACCCTTTGTATACAAAAAAAAGAAAAGAAAAAGGAATTACATACGATTCGTATATAGATGATATAAAAATGTACAGCCCGGTTAAAAGGGTCTTCACTTATCAAGAGTAGAAGTATGAAAAGAGCACCATTGTTAGAAGCAAGAAAGATATTGATCCTGTTCCACTCTTCACTGTTTAGATCACGGAGGCAAAGAGGTCTCCAGTTAGAATCCAAAGCAGATCCACCTGTGTTCTTTGGCCAATAAAGAGATCTTGGGCCAGCATGGGCCTCCCTCCTATAGGTCACTGGCGCCATGTGCCTCTGCTTCCGTAAAGAGACTCAGAGGTAACCCCAGTTACGTGACTGTGATGGGTTAGGGGGCGAGAGACTGGGGGCAGATAGGGGCAGGTACATGCTTGTGTCTGCACCAGTCAAATTGCCAAATAGCTTCTGACACCAGTCTTTTCCCTGAATTGTTGCAAAATGCTTTCCTGCTACAAATGTCACACGGTTTTGGCAACCTATTTTCTGCACAATATATAGATAGAGATATATATTTATATATGTAATTCATGTCAAATTTTATTTTCTTTATATTCCAGAAGATACAAAGCTATTGATGCTTGCTTTTTCTTTCTTTCTTTTTTATGGATTTTTATTATTATTATTACTATTATTATTATTATTTTTTACAAAAAGTTAGATGTTTAACTAATACAGCATTTTTTTATTTTATTCTCTCCCCTGCCCTCCCCACCCCACCCCAAACTTCATTTTAAATTACAAAGGAAACAGCAGGACACCCCCCCCCAATGAAATTTGCTGGATTATTATTTTTTAAAAAAACAAAAAGTGCTTTCCAATCACATCATTTAAGTGAATATGGCAACCAACTCATTTTAGCAACAAGGGGGAGAGAGAAGGCAGGAGTAAAGGGAATTGAAGATTCAGACTGCAATCCTATGCCTGATTTCTGAGGAGTAAGACACATTGACCTCAATGGGACTTACTTTTCAGGGGGGTGCATAGCACTGCACGGTTAAAGGTTCTGCTTCCATTTTCTCTCTACAACAGACCAAACCCGAAAGAAATTAATGTGGTTAAAGCACAAAGCATCATTGTACACAATGCACGGGACTAGGGATATGGTTATATGCACCAGTGGCAAACATCTCGCCAAAGACCCATAACAGCGATCCTAGGTAATAAGGCTTTGCACATAAATAGGATGTCGTCATTCCTCGAGTGTACAACCCTAATTAATTACAAACTAATCTATCCACACATGGGTGGCTCAAAACATATTATAGTTCCCTTTGAAGCACTCTGTTAATAGCTTAGCCAAAATCATACATGAGATCCAGCAATGGGTGGCGATTATTAACATTTTACCAGCAAAAAAGAGTAGAGACATATGAAGTTTATGATGCATTTGAAACATCTTCCTTGCAAGGAAGATCCCACTTTTTCCAAAAGTTTTAAATACTATCTATTGGTGGGTGGGGAGCGCGATGCTGACATCATGTTGCCGTCAACTCAACACCAGCAGCCTAGAAAATTAAGAAGCACTCATCAGCAACAACAGAAAGTCAACCATGTCTGTGTGGTCAGGGGATGTTGTTATCACTTTCCCCCCCCTGAAGGAGGACAGCGAAACCTCGAATGAATCATCTATATGTTTGGAAAGTATAAACAGAGCCATTACAGAAGTCAAAAGGCAGATGAATGGAACACTAATGATAATATAGGCAGCACAGTGTGATATCATTTACTTCAAAAGCAAAGTATACAGCCCACGTCAATTCCAGCTTCCATCTTTCCAAGCCAGTCCACCAAGATTTTCCCCAACTCTTTCTCTCCTTTCGTCAAAATCCATCCAACTTCAGCTCCACAATTCTGCATTTCCATTGGATCAAAGAATAAAAACCTCAACAACAGGCCACAAAAAATACCTTGCTTTAAAAAAAATCACAGTTCAAAAAGAAAGGAAAAAGTGCTAAGTTGTTTTTTATGACTATACCTAAGATATACTCCGAATATTCTGCACTTTTTCTTTCCACATGTGAATTCTTTCTCTTTTTTAAAAACTTCTCATTCTTCTTCTCCTTACCCATCTCATGACCTTCAACTCATAACTTGGCACCATCCACATAGAAGAGTCAGCTAAGAACCAAACCTGTCCGACATAAGCTTGGAGAAATTGTCTTGCGCCTTTCTGTGCGGAAGTTTGAAAGGGCAGGGAGATGTTGGGCCTGAATGTGATTGGTTCTTAAAAAGCAGAATGGTCCCTGCTGTAAGGCATGCTGCTCTGGGATTGGCTGATGGTCCGTCGCCCCGCCCCTGCCCCATAGAGAATCTGCAGCCTGGTTGGTTGGTTCCACCGACGCAAGCGCCAAGGCGTTTCCTTATCTGAATGGCAGTGATGGTTAATTAATGAGATCCTGTTTGTTGAGTCGTCTTCTTCTTCTTCTTCTTCTTCTTCTTTAGTTGAGGAAAAATAATAATAACAATAACAAAACAAGCAGCGGGACTTTAGCCCTAAAAAAAGGAAAGCAAGAGTTAATTAATAGGGGTAATGGGGCAGGAGGCGCCACAAACTCCAAATAGGTTTTATTCTAAGAGCATCTGACATTAAGGAAGAAAATTAAAACAAGGTACAGTCAAACCTCGGTTCTCAAACGTCTCTGTAGGCGAACATTTCAGCTCCCAGACGCCGGAAACCTGGAATTAACTGCTTCGGTTTTTGAACAATTTTTGGAAGCTGAACGTGGTACGCGGCTTCTGTCTTGAGTTTCCCTATTGTATCGAGGCTTCCGCTTTCAGTTTTCAGTTGTCAAACGTTTTGGAAGTTGAACGGTCTTCTGGAACAGATTACATTTGACAACCGAGGTTTGACTGTATTGGCACAGGGGCTTCTCCCCGAGGGAAGTGCTTGCTGCTACCTCTCTTTCAAGTTGTTTTTTTTTGGGGGGGTGTGCTCAGCATCAGGGCCAGCCCATGCAAGAGGCAAGGTAAGAAAAGCGCCTCAAGCGGCAGAATCCACAAGGGCAGCAGATCTGGCCTCCAAGGAACCCATCTGCTGCTGCTGCTACAGTTGTGGTGCAATCCTTGCAGGCTGGATCTGTCACCAAGGATCCACCAAGGGGTGTGTGTGTGGCAGATTTGCCACGTGGATCTGCTGCCCCCACCCACTCCGCCATGTCACCTCTACAATGGCCTCTTGGTGAATAGGAGGTCTGCTGGTCTCCTCCCCACCCCTAGGGCAGAAATGGCAGGGGCTTCCCTCTGGGGTCTCCTGGGCTCTGCACCCACTTAGCATCATTCAGAGCGGGGCCCTTTCGCTCCCGCAACGGCCTTTGATTCCCACTTCAATCGTTGGGTAAGGTAGATATGACTCCCACCCGTGTTCCCAATGTAGATCTTCATTCCGCCCTTGTTCCTGGTGTAGACCTTCGCTCACACGTCCTTCCTTGGTGGTGGTGGGGGGCGCCATTTTGTGGTTCGCCTCAGGTAGCAAAATGTCTTGGGCCAGCCCTGAGTCAGGATAGGGAGTTTGTGACAGATGAGATGGTGGGAACTACAGGGGCTTTTTCTTTGGCGATCTTGACTGGGAAACTTGAAAAGTCTCCGCTCCTATTGAGGTAAACAGGAAGGAGACCACCCAACCCTACCTGGAAGGTAACACATTACGGTGGTACCTCCGATTGCGAATCGGATCCGTTCCGGAGGTCCGGCCGTATCCCAAAGTTTTCGCAACCGGAGAGACCACTTCTGCGCATGCGCAAGAGGTGAAACACTTCCAGGTTTGCCGTTTTCGCAACCTGAAGTTACGTTACCCAAGGATAACGTAACCTGAGGTTCCACTGTATTCTAAAGGAACAGAAGAGAGGAAGGAATAGGCAAAACTCTGCCCCAGGGTTATCTCCATAGTTGGAGCAGAACTGCGTAGAGCAGCCCCTCTGCAAAAATCCTTAAATAATCCCAGCTATAACACACTTTGGGGTTTGAAACAGGTCCTTGCTTTAGAACAAAGGTTGCCAACATGGTGCCCTCTAGTTGCTCTAAATCCCACCAGCCTCAACCAGCATGGCCAGCAGTCAGGGAAGATGGGTGCTGCAGACCAGCAATGTCTGGAAGGAACCTTCTTTAGAGAATGAACGAGGCAAGGGGGATAAATCACAGCAACATTAATAATATTTAGCATTTAAGTTGTGCTTTAATACAGTGTTCAAAGAACGGCACATCCATTCATTTGCTGTGATCTATACTGCAACCCTGTAAAGCAGGTCAATTTTCCCCCCTTTTACTTGACAACCCTGTAAAGTAGGTCAGAAAGAGTGGCTGGCCTAAGGCCATCTAGCGAGCTTGGAAGTGATGAGATTGAAACAAGGGATTTCCTGGTTCGTATCATCATCATCAACAACAACATGAAGGGGTGAAGCCAGCTGCCATGATGCTACAGTATCCCCTTGTGTCCTGACAGATGCTTCTCAAACCACTGGAATAGAGCTTAGGTTCTTGCCTATAGAGACTCTGGAGACAGGAAGACCCAAGTTGTGCTGGCCACCATGGCTGCAAAGCATGGTTTCATTGCTCAACAGTCAGAACAGTGAGGTTCACATTGCTTCCATGCAACATCATAGCTGACAAACCGTGGCAAATTCTAAAATGGAAGCCAAACTTGGGTCAAGGGTATGACTGTACCACAGACCAGCTGTGGCTAGAGCAGCTGAGAGAGAATATCTGCGAGAAATCAACGTGGAAGAAGAAAGCAAGCAAGTGTGGAAGAAAAAGTGAGCCTATCAGGTTGGGATTGCAGCAAGAAATGGAACTGTTGATCTGTGGTTGGACTGGCCAGTAACCAGATCAGGCCAGAGCACAATGAGCCATTGTCTAAAGCAGGCTTCCTCAAACTCGGCCCTCCAGATGTTTTGGGACTGCAACTCCCATGATCCCTAGCTAGCAGGACCAGTGGCCAGGGATGATGGGAATTGTAGTCTCAAAACATCTGGAGGGCCAAGTTTGAGGAAGCCTGGTCTAAAGGGCTAGGAGTCAGAAGACTGTGCCCGTTTCCCAGGAGAAGACATCCACTTGCTCCAGATTGCCCTTGGATCAAGCTTGTTGATATGGGAATGGTTTTGAGCTGCACTTAGGGTATGATAAGCAGAGCTCCTGCAATTTTGGCTCGGGATACTAAGGGCTGCCTGTTCTGTCCATGGGACATGGGGATCCATTTTGATCTCAGCTGTTACATGGCCACCTCTCCCCTCTCAGTTTTGTGGTAGTGGATTGATCAGCAAATCCTTGAAGGCACCGAAGAAGACCCTCAACATCGGGCTGCTAATAAAAGTGAAAATACACCGAGAACTTGAAGTATTCTGGCTCCATATATAAGAACACTGATTCACCTCCTTTTCAGGAAAATTTTATCAGGAATTTCTGTTTCAAAAGCAGATGGCGGGGAGTTTTGCGACCAGTTGCTTAGCTTCACGTACATTTCAGATGGGTTACAATAGACTCTACCAGCAGTGCATTGCAGCATTTTATCAAACAGTGATGAGTGAAATATATATTAAACAGAACACACTGAAAGCAATTTCCTATCTGCTTCTGACTGCAAAGGAGCCAGGCGGGCAGAGAGAACACACAGCGATGCAACACCATGCGCAAACAAGAAAAGTTAATCACGAGCACCAATTACCGTGAAAAAGACCTACCATGCATGCAAATTAGACCCAGGAGTCAACAGGCTGGGGTTTAGGGTCACGGGCATCCACCAGAGTCACCGAAGCCCTGTTACTCCTGTTAATGGTTTTCCTATTTGTGTCATTCTGCAGCAGACAGGGTGAGGCGTTAAAAAGGCAAAACAGAGCAGATTAATCAAACAGACAAACAAACTTGCCAGTTCAAAAGGTTTGCAAGGTAGCATTAGTGCAGAAAAGAAAACGAGAGAGACAGAGAAACAGGGAGAGAGACAGAATCAGTAAAAAGCATGCTTCATTCCAAACTCCAGTAACAATAGCCGTGAGCGCTAGGCAGACAGTGCTGGATGCATCAATGTAATTGCAGCTCACGACAAGTGGATCTCCCAGCAGCGGAGCCAATCAACTGCAAGCACTGGAGATCAACACACACCTTGCCTTTGGAGGAGAGGAGGATATTGCATTGCAGGGGTAGGGAATCTGCACCCTGTCCCATAAGAGTTTGCTGGGCGACAACCCCCACCACTCCATGCTGGCTGGAGCTGATGGGAGTTGGAGTACAACAACATCTGGAGGGCTACCCAGTGGAAGGGACTTGCCCAGGGTGGGATTAGGACAGAGTGTTAGCTTCCCAGCAGGGGAGTTGTGGCAAAGTGGCAGGCGCGGTGCAAGCACATCAGCAGAGCCAATCCGGCAATCCTGCCAGTGTGTAAACACTGCGCCAACCTCCCCACTGCTTTGCCCCCTTCTCTTCCCCGTAAGCAGCAACAACTCTGCTGTCCAGGAGCTAGTGTTGCGGCTCTGCCTCACAGAGCACTCTACCTCTGGGCCACAGGTCCTCCCCAATGATGTATTGCTTTGCATTTCAACAGTGGCTGCTACTGGCTTGCTCAAAGTGTGGCAAAGTAACACAGCCTGTCCACATTACCTAGAAGGGGGGGAATGAACCTTTCTATAGGAAGGCTGAGTCAGGGAACGGATAAGAAATAAGGTGAACTTGGGAAAGGCATTAGAAGAAAACTTCGTTCTCCTTTCTTGATCCATGTTTTGTGTTGATTCATGTTTGAGCCTGAGTTCCAAAAGTAAAAGCATGGACTTGAACTAAGAGAGAGAGAGCAGGGAAGCCAAAACATCCAGCTTATGTATATTTTGCTTTCCTAATATGAACAGAACTTCACATCTTCAGCAAACACTTTTGAAGAAGACAAAGCAGATCTTGCTAACTAGTGAGCAGCAGAAGGACCTCACCCAGCACCCCTATGAACCAGCTGGGCTCTTTGATATTTTGGAGTGAAGAACGGCTTCCTGAGAGAAAATACAGAGACCTACCAGAAGTCTAATGCCTTATATGCGTAGGACATCAAGCAATGGCACAAGGCACACGCCCAGCAGCCCAAGATGAAGCACTGGCTTACATACAGTGGTGCCCCGCAAGACGAATGCCTCGCAAGACGGAAAACTCGCTAGACGAAAGAGTTTTCCGTTTTGGAGGTGCTTCGCAAAACGAATCTCCTATGGGCTTGCTTCGCAAGACGAAAATGTCTTGCGAGTTCCTGCGGTTTTCCCCCCCTTTCCCCCCTTTTTCTAAGCCGCTAAGCCGCTTATCCGCTAAGCCGCTAAGCCGCTAAAAGCCGCTAATCCGTCAATGGGCTTGCTTCGCAAGACGAAAAAACCACTAGACGAAGAGACTCACAGAACGGATTCTTTTCGTCTTGCGAGGCACCACTGTATTTCAACTTCCACAAAGGCAGAGACATTTCGGCACCTGCAACATTTGGATACTCAATTTGCAGGAATAAGATTGGGCAGCTTTCACACTTCTACTGCTTTCTACTGTTTTATGATTGTTCTCGTTGTTAGAAAATCAAAAACAATACCAGTGACACTTGGTATGTCTCCTGCCGGTATTTTATTTTTTGAAATTATTATTTTTTTAAATAGCAGTTGTGGAGGCTCTGAATTTGATTGGAGGAGAAGTGCTTAATCCTTCAGCTGCTGGCAGCTCCTTTCCTGAGCATCTTTTCTCCTTTCAGGGAGAAATGGCTAGAACCAGTATATTTCCCCTTGTAGTTGAGAAAGCACTTGCAGGGAAGAGAAAGGAGGAGATTTTGATTGGAAAGATAGCCCACAAAGGAAGGCTTAACCACCCCGTGGCTACTACTCTGATAAAATTCAGAACACCCACAGCTGCATTCAAAGTAAAAACAACAGGCCATTCCATCGATATCCTGCATCACACCCAGTTTAGCTCAGAGGACGACTCTGTGTGTATTGATTTGTGGTACCCAATGGCTGCTGCTCAGCAGACAGCAGACAGGACTAGCCACACACGCTTAGCTGGAAGTTAAGTCCCATTAAACTCAATGGGTAGACATGCCTAGGACTGCATTGTTCGAATCATGTGCCTTCTTCTTGTTCTACAGCAGGGGTGGCCAACTCCCAAGAGACTGAGATCTACTCACAGAGTTAAAAACTGGCAGTGATCTAACCCCTTTTTTGGGGTTCAGGTCAAAGTTGTTGAGTTTTTTCAGGGAGGAGGTAAAATGTTGAGCTTTTTTTAGTGGAGCCACAGTTGTTCAGCTTCTTTGGGGGGAGCCAATGATCTACTGCAGATGTCCAGAGATCTACCGGTAGATCGTGATCTACCTGTTGGGCATGCCTGTTCTACAGTATACAGCCCATGGAGCAATGGGACCTATCTCTCACCTTTCAACAGAATAAGCACTTGCGCATCTTGACCCAATGTGGCACTAACACACACATACCTGTAGGGGGGAGGAGAGTGTTGAGAATTCTGTTCCACCTTAAGGAACAGATGTGTGGAATTGTTGCATGTCACGTCTGTTTACATCCCAGCAGAGTATGCTGGGAACTTCCATTTGTGTATGTATAGCTTTTGCTTTTGCTGTTCTCTCTGAGACGACATGAGAGACGACATGTTTCTTTGTTCTGATTTATGATTAATAAATCTGTAGCATGACTTCACAAGCCTCACGCCTATTCTGTGTGCGCAGTACACTCTGCTAATAGCATGTCCTGACTTTAGAAGCTCGGGTCACCGATGTACGTCGGAGCACGGGCCAATAGAAGGAGATGGCACAGCTAGGGCTTATCAGCTGGCCTCCTGGCCCTCTGCATGTCGACAGAGAGCAGGAACCTGTGCTACTGCTAATAGTCAGCTCCACCACTTTGAGAAAATGTCGGAGAACTTTTCCTTCCCCTCGAGAAATTTAGTCAAGTGGTTACACCTTCCTGATTCCTCTACCCACAAGCAGGTTGGAGAATGAGAAGTCATTTGCGAGCTCCTCTGGTGTCCTGACTTCTCACTTGCAGCTTGGAACCTTGCCTCTTGGTTTGTCCTGTAGTTCTGACTCACTCTTCAGACCCGAGTGCTCACTTTGCTTCCTGGCTCTTGGTTCTCAGGGGCTGGTTTGCCGCAGGTTGCTGCCTACAGCTCAGTCAAGACACCACCCTCACTCGGTGGCAAGAGGTGAGAAAGCTCTGTGAAAAAATCCTCTCCTCTCCTATCTTTTGTGCTCCTGGCACAAAAGGCAGGTGCAACCTGTGTGCTGCTCACCTGGGCCAAAAGGGGATAGCTAGTACTGTATTTTTTGCTCTGTAAGACTCACTTTCCCCCTCCTAAAATGTAAGGGGAAATGTGTGTGCGTCTTATGGAGCGAATGCAGGCTGCGCAGCTATCCCAGAAGCCAGAACAGCAAGAGGGATTGCTGCTTTCACTGCACAGCGATCCCTCTTGCTGTTCTGGCTTCTGAGAGTCAGAATATGTTTTTTCTTGTTTTCCTCCTCTAAAAACTAGGTGGATCTTGTGGTCTGGTGCGTCTTATAGAGCGAGAAATACGGTAAGTCCCCTTTCCTGGCCAAGCACAGGCTTAGGAGAAAATCGCAGTCAGGCCAAATGGGTATCAACAACAATGGTGTCGTTGGGGCAGGGCCAGCTCTAAGGGTCACAGAGGTCTCATAATCCACGCACAGCTGTAATCTTCACCCACTAACAGTGCTGCCCGGTGGAACTTCATATGGAAAGCAGAGCAGCGGGTCAAGAGGGCAGTGGGTCTTGCGATCACACCACAGCTTTAAGGCTCTCGAGCACAGCTAAATAAAGCATGCGGCTTATTGGAGTTGCCACTGGGAGTGTGGCTGGGAAGACGAGGGATTACCCTAAAGAGGCGGGCAGATGAAAATTAAAAAGCCCCTGACAAAATTGCTGAGCTGAAACAACCCTTGCAACTTGAATGATACAAAGTTCCCCAAGACAGGATGCTAACTACAAAACCGTTAGGACAAAAAAGGAGAGAAGATGACGAGCGCAGCTTGACATATTGGGAGAGGACCGAGGGCCCAGATAAAGGGAGATTTTCGAAGGCAGAAGCCATATTGATTTGTTGCTGGTCAGTGTTAGGGACACCTGCTTGGCATGCAGAAGGTCCCAGGTGCAATCCCTGGCTTCTCTGGTAGCAAGTAGATGCTCTATCACTTCCCAGGGACACTGGAACCCATAACATAGGGAGTAAGTGTTGTGGAATCCACAGCACGTGGTGGTTCCATGTTCCATGTCCACCAGTAAGTTGGAAGGATGGGAAACCAGATTATATTTGAGCACAAGCCTGCGGAGTCAACCTCGCCTAGTTTTGCACAGACACTCGCACGCATTTCCAGTTATTCTCACCACGGAAACCACAAGGGAGCAGAGGTGCTGGTAGTGACTATTCTCAGGACAAAGTCTCCTGCACAGCTATAGACTTTAAGGTTGGGGTTGGTTTCTAAATGGAGGAACTGAAAGTGACAGAACAAAGAACAAAAGCAAACCATGTGTGCCTTATATGTATGGAGCTGCTAAATCAGGGGCAGGGAATCTCACGCCCTGGAGCTCAATGCGGCCCTCCATGTATTTCTATCTGGACCTCAGGACTCTCACTGGGTGGAGCAACGAATGTAAATTTTACCTTCTTCAGCGCAATGACTGCATTCCGTTCTGGGCAAGCCTCTGAGGACCACATGTCAGTCAGTGGTGGGTGGAGTCAGAGGCAAAAGTGGGAGGAGCAACAAATGTAAATTTTCTCTTTATGCAATGGGCTAGTTTCTACCCACACTCCTATCTGTCCTCCATCCAACCATGAAAGAGGCATTGCCAGAGTTCTAGAACGCCTTCCAGTCAGGAAAAAACATTTGGGTGGGGTTTGGGGGGGATCAGTGAGGGGTTTGGCCTGGGGGATGTGTTCTGAGGAGAGTTTTGAAGGCCAAACAGAGAGGTGTGGAAGACCACATTTGGCCCCTGGCACCTGAGGTCTCCCACCCTTGTCTTAGGGGTATCCTGAGCTCTCTATAGATGGCCATATGTGTTACTTCATGCATCACTTCATTTGAGGGATTTTCCTGCTCATTTGGCTCATTAGTCCCCATATTCCTGCCCTGATGGCACCACTGGCTCCAAAAATCCTGTCAGGGCCCACCACTGAGGTCCACCCTTTGCTTTTATTCTCCAACTCAGTGGTCTGAGCAGAACCAGGTGGCTGAGTCCAGCTGCCATTTTAACTCCACACAATGCCTCTCGACGCAGCATCATGTGGAGGAAACGTCATTAAAAGAGTGGGCCTCGGCCACTCAGTCCTAGAAACTAATGATGCCAGGCAAAACCAAAAGAGGAAGGGGGCTCGCTAGAATACACTTTGCCCAGGACCCCGTCAAACATGGCTGCTGCTGTCACCCCGAGTCTTGGTCTTAGCTTTCCACAGAAATGCCTTGCCCCAAGAGCTCTTCCTCCTCCACTCAAACTTCCTGTGAAGGAAATGGCCTTGGGATGTGGAGTGAGGGGACGCACTTCCTTCTTAGAACCACAAGGATGAAGGGTCATTCTAAGAGAGTAAAGGGAAACAGAGGTCCTTGGGACACAGTGGCCCACAGGAATTCCCCTTGCCATTCCAACAGGCTGGGCAGGTGGTGTGGAGGGTGGGCCAACACCGAGGTGTCAACCTAAGGTTTCATTTTACGCCCATTCTTTATATCAAAATTTCCTCAGCAGAAAACCCAGCTTCTAGAAGCACGGTGTCTTGTACGAGGGTTGGGAACACCACAGAGGGGAACGACCGATTCTCTGATCTTCACTACCAACAAATACAGTAGATTCTCTGATCTTCACTGCTAATGAATACAACAGGTTCCCTGATCTTCAGTGCTACTGAAGGCACCAGCGGTAGCAACATGGAGGCCAAAGGCAAGGAGGTGAGGCCTAGTATCTTCTCCTCTGTAGATGAGCAGATGGTATTATCAGAGCCATGATGGCTGGGGATATTCAAAGGGGAGCTCTGCACCTCTGTATAGAGCAATTCAAATTAATTTTGCCTTACACTGGCCCACAAAACTCCATTAAAAGGTGGGGGGGGGCATTGCAAATGCCTGATGTGCAACTTGGAAGAACACAACTTACTTTTAGTGGTTCTTTCTCTGACGCGTCCCCCATGTTCTCATTGGCTTTGTATTTTCGCTCTTTCTCCCGGTGATCGATGGTCGAGTAGCCATCTGCAGAGGAATGAGAGGAGGCCATAAAGGAATCTGCGGCATCAATGGCAGCATGGCATTAAATGGGTGCCCGTTCCACTGTTTCAAAAACAGCACCACAGTGGATACAAACCTTCACCCCATCCCAAAACTAGCACAACACGGTCACACACACATACAAAGACGTCGTTCCACTGCTAGCATCTGTAGGTATTTTTCTTTTCTTTTTTTCTAAAAAATTGTTTCTCTAGATACATTAGAACAAATTGCCCCAAACAATGCGGCAAAATTACTTTGCCTTAGCTGAAAAGAAAATCTTCTCCCTGGATTGCAGAAATGTAATGTCCAATGAAACTAAAATATTATAATGTCTGTATATTAAGAGTAGACTTCAAGGACCTGTCTTTTGTTATCTAGATTATTCACAAACAAACTATAATTCCATCATTACCCCACAAACGTGTCTCTGTCTGGTTCCTCCTGCTATTCTTAATTTATGTGCAAGTTTATCATTTAAAAGTGCTGCCACACCCTTTGGTCCCATGATGTCAGGTGAGCACCTGTAAGGTCTTTTCAAAGGCATCTTTATGTTCTTATGTTATCTGAGCACTTGGGCATAATGAAGGATTCCCTGTCGCCCCACAAACCTGCCAGGCTATTCAGAGGTCCACTGGCAGCCCTGCTTCAGACACCCCTAACTTTCAGAGGTGAAGACCTCCTAGGAAACGGGTCTCTAGCCCCTCTCCTGAAGGACCACCTCCACAAATACCTGTCACAACCCCTCACACTACCCTACGGAAGATGTAGATGAGGAGGGAGTTCAGGCTGCTCCTCTGCTCAGGCAGGAGAAGATAAAATGGGGAGGTGGAAAACCATCTATGCCACCTCAAGCTTGATAGAGGCAGTGGCTGCCACCAACATGGGTGGCTTTAGAAGAAGATTAGACAATTTCACGGAGGACAAGGCTGTCAATGTAGGCTATGTACCCCATCCACTGTCAGAGGCATAGTGCTTCTGGATGACAGTTGCCGAGAACTGCAGATGGGCAGAGTGCTGTTGCCCTCATGCCCAGCTTGTGTGGGATGTGAAACACAAGAGCAGTCAAGTACAACATTCCTAGAGTGAACATGTTTACACATGGGGAGAAATGTTTGTCCAGCCAGCAGGTAAACTTCCTGTTTCCTTCTGGGCTGGGACAGACTTCCTCTGCATGTGACTAGAGGTGGATGTGGTCTCACCTGTGCAGGTGATGACAAAAGCACAGGGCAGGGCAGCCATATCTCTCTTTTGACTACATGCATCGAAGAAGCAACATCTGCTTAGCCAAAGATGCCCTCTTGGCTTCCAGCCAAGAGAGGACAAAAGGACTGTCTTCTTATGAGATAGTTTCTAGGTATATGTTACTTTTCTAAGCTAAGTCTGCCTTCTGGGATCCTATTGTGAACAGAATGATGTGTGAGTAAACCTATTTATACTTTTATAGAAGACTGCGTTGTGTCTTATCTTATCTTTTATGAGGAAATAAGGGGAAAATACCAGAACAGTTATTATAGAGGCTTTAGCGAGCCTCAGCAAACGCATCCGCTCCAAGTTTAAAAAGGGGAATGTTACTCTGCTAAATTGTGAACTTGTTAACACAAGTTGGAAAGGCTATTATCAGACAATATACCATATTTTTTGCTCCATAACACTCACTTTTTTCCTCCTAGAAAGTAAGGGGAAATGTCTGTGCGTGTTATGGAGCGAATGCCTACGGATGGCGGGGGGGATCTGCTGCAGTCGTGAGCAGAGGATCCATGGTTCCCCTTCCTTCCCTCCTCCGTGGCTCAGTTTGAAACAGCAAAGCGGCAGAAGAGCCGCTGAGTGGGGAGGAGAGAGGGACAGAGAGCCTGCTTGCTTTAAAGGAGCAAAGTGGGAGAGGAGAGGAGTTGCTTACATGAGTGTAAGTGGCTCCTGTCCGGTTGGCTCCTTTAAAGAGCCTGCGTGTGTTCCTTCTCCCCTTAAACCCCTCGCCTGCATTATTAGCAGCATCCTTCTCCACACACCCCACGCGTGTCCCTTGTCCCTTGAGTGCTTTTCCTTCCCTCTCCATTTAAAACGTGGTTACAAAGCATGGGTCCACATGGATCCTCAGGATTTTTGCATTGGGTTACTCCAAACTCACTGTCAGATCACATGTCTGTGGCCACAGCATGAACCACAAAAATCATACATCCACTGTTTCGTTTAGAATATTTTTTTTTCTTGTTTTCCTCCTCTAAAAACTATGTGCGTGTTATGGTCGGGTGCGTGTTATAGAGCGAAAAATACAGTATCCTCTCCTGCATCCTTGAACATTCCCACAGCTTGCAGTTTTTTCCACAGGTATTTGGTTGGCCACTGTGAGAATGGTATGCTGAACAGGACGGGCTATTAGCTTGGTCTATCAGCCTCATCTAATAGGTCTATGATGGCGTTCTTAATCCTACCATCTGCCGTTGCCTGCATTTGAGATCCAGTTTCCCTCTACACCCCCGTAAGTCTTTCTTAAATTCACAATGCATGCCGATCGATGGGAAACCCTTTTTACTCTGAGTACATAACTAATGCGTTCCAACAAAGTAGCTTCTGATCCTCAGCTTTACACTGCCAGGCTGGTTAATACATGGTCACCCTGCGGTGCGTTCTCATTTGAAGTGAATCTCTTCCCACCGAGAGGATGTATATCGGAGCTTTCCCTTAAGCAAGGAACATATTCACAGCTTATTCACGCTGCCTGGAAGGTTTGAAGTGAGGTATATGAAAAGCAACACAACAGAATCTTTTTCCTTCCTGTTGTTACAGTTTTAGGTTTCAAGAGGAGCTGTACTTGGTTTTTAAAAACGCACGCAACCTTCCTTCTCATAGATGAGAAAGCTGGATCTAACATTTATTTATTTTTAAATGCTTTCTATTCCAGATGCAAATCCGAAACTCTTAGATGTTGGATTTTATCAGCGCAGACTTAAAACATAGGAACCAGCTGTAAATGGAGCCATACCCTTTAGCGTAGCGTTATCTGCAGTAAACATCAGTGGCCACCACTTGGAATGAACATTGTTTGGAATGAACTAATTCAGGGAACTTAACCAAGTTTTCTGAATTAGTTCAAAAATCTGCAAACTACTCAGTGATGATGTCCAACCATATGCTGATTTCAACCTGCTGTAAAAGTATTTTTCTTTATGCTCTTTTTTCTCTGACTTATTTTGTTTATTAATATTTTTTTTTAAAAAAAAACCCCTCTGAATTACACGTGAAAGCAGCCCCCACAACTGCCCCTTAATTCATCTGTTTCATCCTTCTTCTTTTTTGCAGGATTCCTGTACAACCCTGTTTCCTTCTCAATGCCTCCACCCCAGCAATTCCCAAAATGCCTCTAGAATGATGCTGTATCATTGAGATCTTTCAAACTTGTGATTCTCCACAAGCTGGAGCAAGAGACCATAAGAGAAGATTACCAGAAAATGCAATTAAATAATCATGCTTTACTGACAAGTTGATTCAGGTAGGTAGCTGTGTTGGTCTGAAACAGTCGAAATTAAAAATTAAAAAACAGTCTGAAGAAGTGTGCATGCACACAAAAGCTTATACCTAAACTTAGGTAAAGGTAAAGGGACCCCTGACCATTAGGTCCAGTCGTGACCGACTCTGGGGTTGCGGCGCTCATCTCGCTTTATTGGCCAAGGGAGCCAGCGTACAGCTTCCGGGTCATGTGGCCAGCATGACTAAGCCACTTCTGGCGAACCAGAGCCGTTTACCTTCCCGCCGGTGTGGTACCTATTTATCTACTTGCACTTTGATGTGCTTTCAAACTGCTAGGTTGGCAGGAGCTGGGACCGAGCAACGGGAGCTCACCTTGTCGCGGGGATTCGAACCGCTGACCTTCTGATCGGCAAGTCCTAGGCTCTGTGGTTTAACCCATAGCGCCACCTGCATCCCCTATACCTAAACTTAGTTGGTCTCTAAGGTGCACCTGGACTATTTTTTTATTTTTTATTTTGACAAGTAGATGTTTCTTTTTCCTGTGGAGGGCCGTTTTCACTTGCCAATTATGGGTGGGGCTGAAGCCAGCGGCGAGTGGAGCCAGATTCCAAAGTGGTGGTACCCAAAATCTTCTCCCTTCTCCTTCTGCCACTCTAACGCTTCTTTCTCTTTCTGACACCCCCATCCCCATTTCTCATACACACTTTATCTGATAGCCCTTCGTCTCACTCTTCCTCCCAAGCCCAGTGGGCAGCTAAGGAAAGGACGGTTTGCTTTCAGGCCATTTCTGAAGTTAGGCCAAGGGTGGGGATGGAGGAAAAATTGTATTCAGTTCAAATTCAGTTGCACTGAAAGGCAAATCTACCTAATTTGCACTTCCTGAAACGCAGTCCTCCTTTGAAATGCACGCTTCTCCGAATTTTGCCATGCAGTTCTCCAACCAAGTAATTCATATACAGTGGTGCCTCGCAAGACGAAATTAATTCATTCCGCAAGTTTTTTCTTCTTGCGAGTTTTTCGTCTTGCGAAGCACGGTTTCCCATAGGAATGCATTGAAAATCAATCAATGCGTTCCTATGGAGACCATCCGGGGAGAGAGGGGAAGGCGCGCGCGCCTTCCCCTCTGTCCCCTCTTTTGAAGCAAGGGGTGGAGGGGAGAAGATCGCTTCTCCCCGTTGAAGCCCCTTGGTTCAAAAGGGGCCCGGGGAGAGAGGGGAAGGCACGCGTGCCTTCCCCTCTGTCCCCGGAGATTGTGGGGCTGGCAACGGGGAGAAGCGATCTTCTCCCCGCTGCCCCTTGCTTCAAAAGAGGTCCGGGGACAGCGGGGAAAACGCGCTGCGCTTCCCCGCTATCCCCGGAGCTTGCGGGGCAAGCTTCGTTTTGCGAAGCAAGCCCATAGGGAAATTCGTCTTGCGAAGCAACTCGAAAACAAAAAAACCTTTCGTCTTGCGAGTTTTTCGTCTCGCGAGGCGTTCGTCTTGCGGGGCACCACTGTACTAGGTAGAGCGTGTACAAAACTGCTTACAGTAGTGAAAACAACATACACACACACAAAAACGCAGTATCTTATGGAAAATTGCTTGCAAAAAATATGTATATTAGATAAAAATGCACGCAGTAATTTGCATATCAGGAGAACTTTGCAGTGAAGTGCTGACTCTCTTTAAAGAAAACAAAAGCACAAACTGATGTTGGAAATGGGGAACTGAACCTAAAATTAGTAAACTGAGAGAAACCATGATTGTCAGGGTTCACCCATCCCTATCTTGAGGGCCACATAAAATTAGAGTAGCTGCCCACACCCACATATCTATATTTCTACCTGCCTCTTTACATTTTTACAAACACACACGCTTAAAAATGCTATTGATATTTTGGAAAGAAAAAAAAATCAGCTCTGAAATGTCAAGTTCAGACACTTGAAATCACTTATTCTTGAGAAGCCGAACTCCCTTGTGAGGGAAAAGCTCCACTATGGGGAAAAGGCAGAAGAGGTTGATCTGTAACTGCGTTTACCTGGCCCAAGTTCATCCATAGGAATCATATCCCGACTTCCAGTCTTCTCGTTATCTACAGGAGAGAAGAATAGAAACTAGTTGGACTGTTGGAGAGGCGGATCAGGCCTCACAATCCACGGAGAGGGAAGGAGGCAAGAATTTTCTGAGTGTGCTAAAAGCAAATGTTACAGGCTGGTGACTTCCAGCCCACTTAAAGTAAATAAATAAATAAATAAATAAATAATAATAATAATAATAATAATAATAATAATAATTTATTATTTATACCCCATCCATGTGGTTTCCCCAGCCACTCTGGGCAGCTCCCAACAGAATATTAATAAGAATAAAAAAGCAATAAAACATCAAACATTAAAAACTCCCCTGAACAGGGCTGCCTTCAGAAGTCTTCTAAAAGTCAGATAGTGGTTCATTTCCTTGACACCTGGTGGGAGGGCGTTCCACAGGGCAGGCTCCACTACTGAGAAGGCCCTCTGCCTGGTTCCCTGTAACCTCACTTCTTGCAGTGAGGGAACTGCCAGAAGGCCCTTGGAGCTGGACTTCAGTGTCCGGGCTGACCGATGGGGGTGGAGACGCTCCTTCAGGTATACTGGGCCAAGGCCATTTAGGGCTTTAAAGGTCAGCACCAACACTTTGAATTGTGCTCAGAAGCATCCTGGGAGCTAACAGAGGTCTTTCAGGACTGGTGTTATATGGTCCTGACAGCCACTCTTGGTCACCAGTCTAGCTGCCACATTCTGGATTAGTTGTAGTTTCCAGGTCGCCTTCAAAGGTAGCCCCACATGGAGCACATTGCAGTAGTCCAAGCGGGAGATAACCAGAGCATGCACCACTCTGGTGAGGTAGCACCATGATACCACTCTAAAAAGCCATGCCTTCTCCCAAAGAATCCTGGGAGCTGTAGTTTGTTAGGGGATGCCTATTCCCCTCTCAGAGCGGTTTAACCATCAATCCCTCTTCCCAGGGAATTCTGGGAATGGTACCTCTGCGAGGAGAACAAGGGCTTCTTAGCAATTCTCAGCACTAAGGTAAAGGTAAAAAGACCCCTGATCATTAGGTCCAGTCGTGGATGACTCTGGGGTTGCGGCGCTCATCTCGCTTTATTGGCCGAGGGAGCCGGCGTACAGCTTTCGGGTCATGTGGCTAGCATGACTAAGCCGCTTCTGGTGAAGCAGAGCAGCGCATGGAAACGCCAGAGTGGTACCTATTTATCTACTTGCACTTTGACGTGCTTTCGAACTGCTAGGTTGGCAGGAGCAGGGAGCGAGCAACGGGAGCTCACCTCATCGTGGGGATTCGAACCACACTATTTACATTTAAAGCAGTATTATACTCTTTAAACTGTCATGGATTCCACAAATAACTCCATATAGTTTGTTAGAGGTCTTGAGAGTAGAGTCGAAGAGTCGAAGTTAGGAGCTCCCCCACCCCGCCCCAGTCTCCTCACAGAGCTACAATTCCCAGAGGTCCCTGGGGTGAGGGACTGACCATTAAACCATTCTGAAAATTGTAGCTCCATGAGGCAAATAATAATAATAATAATAATAATAATAATAATAATAATAATAATGAATTTATATACTGCCCTAAACCCAAAGGTCTCAAGGCGGTTCACAGAACAAAATCAAAATATAAAGCCACAAAATATAGAATCAAAATAAAAACAGCAACACAATAACGCCCCCCCCCAAAAAAACCCTACATTTTAAAACGGCATACATAGGATGTCAATCAAATCAACCAAAGGCCTGGTTAAAAAGGAATGTTTTTGCCTGGCACCTAAAAGTGTATAATGAAGGCGCCAGGCAAACTTCCCAGGATTCTTTGCGGTAAGTCGTGACTGCTTAAAGTGGCATGTTATTGCTTTAAGTGAGGCCAGTCTCTCAGCCTAACCTACTCCGCAGGGTCGTTGTGCCACCTTGAGCTTCTAGGGAGGAAAGGTGGAATATATATTTATTGAATAAACGTGTTAGAATGAATGTTTGGCATCGCGTCCAGCCTGACCCCCAGTATCTTCTCATTTTCACACGACTGCTTAGAATAGCTCAAGACGGGCCACTCTGGGACGAGCACAGACCTTGACTTTTATCCACGAGAGGCAGGGTGCTGTCGTCATAGCCAGACTTGCAGGAGGTGCCTTTAGATCCCTTAGGAGTCGCAGACGCAGACTGGAAAGAAAGGAAAACGCCAGAGTCAGCAGCTTCGCAGGGAACAGAGCGGAAAGCAAAACCCGCTTCAGAAAGTTATCATGAAACGCTCATTCCAACAAAACCACTCTGCGTCCTACTTCCTATTTTTAGTACGGCGGTAGTCAGCAATAAGTCGGCATGCTGAGAGCTCATTTTTCCAGCTTGTGTGCTTTGTGGTCTTACTGGGGTGGGGGGGACGGAAGTGTGACAACGCTGCTCTATTACTTTCCTGGCAGGCGAAGTCAGCTCCCCCCTTTAGGAGGGGCTGCTTTGTGGGTGGGAATCCGGGTCCTCGCAGCGACCCTGGAGGGGGCGGAGAAACGCCGCCCATGTCTTCACGATCCCCAGCCGTGTCACGCCCCGGGCCAGCCAATCGTGTTTGCCTGGGGGCGTGGCTACGCCTGTTTAAATCGTGGCACCGCCAGGGAAGCAGGGGATTCGAACCGCCGACCTTCTGATTGGCAAGTCCTAGGTTCTATGGTTTAACCCACAGCGCCACCTGCGTCCCAAGTCTTATTGTCAATTATTGTAAATTTAAGTCTGCCGCAACTGGATTTCTTATGGACAGTGCCAATCCTGAATTGGATTTGTGACCACTATGCTCATTTGTACTTCAGTAGCAGTAAAGCTATGCTGGATGAAATATTAATTGCCTCTAGTCTGTTTTTTTGGGGAATCCTGAAACGTGTTTAAGTTTTTAGTCTGCTAACTATACATTGGAGTTTTGCTCCGGTTCAATATTGAGTGGAATTCCATGACAACATTTAATTTGCAGCGGTGTGGTGCTTTATTTGGCTAGCACATTGCTTTCACAAATGTTATTTATTAGAGCTGTGTTCCTGCTTGCTCCACTCGCAACCTCTTACTACCCCCACATTAATCCCATAGAGCTTTCCCTTCCCAAACCAGTAAGCTCGCTTTTCGCCTTCCCAACCCCATTTGCTCCAATAGCTCTTGAGCAGATCTCTGCGGTCGCCTTCACCTGGAAATGGGATTTGTTCCAGCCTTCCTTCTGCAAAACGCTCCGTAGCTCTTTGTAACTCCAGGTCATCTGAAGGACGTGAGAGGCTGCTTTCGTTTCCCTGGAAGACTGGCTGGTTTTGGAGGGGGCGGGGCGTGGGGAGAAGAAGGCAGGCAAAGAAGCAAACGTCGTAAGTCAGAGAAATTCAGATATTGAAGCCTGTTGACAATTTAAGTCATTAACAAATGCAAGCATCTGGAGGGACCGGTCAGCCGTTCTCTTGAACCTGAAACTATTACAAAGGGCCAGTTCTCATGACCATGTTTATGACATGGAACATTTCTCTTAGGGTTCCTGCAAATATCCTTTTTATTGCTCAGGCATGATTATTTGTGCTTGGGACGCTTTTAAGGATGGTCACACACAGCCCTGCTTTCAACACTGCTGGTGCCTGCAAAAAAAATTGGGGTACTGTATGACAAGCAATGCCTCAAACGTGATTGGATGGAACTGGGGTGTAAGGAAGAGGTAGAAACAGCTTTGCCCATCTGAACCCCTGGATTTTCATGAAACCCTAAATATAAATATAACTTCTCCCATTTAACAGTTCACTTGTCTTCCTTGCTAAGGCTCTGGAATGTGGCTTTGCCCCTTTCTGACTCGCTTCTGCCTGTGATGAGTTTGAGAAATATTTGCATCCATGCCATGCCTTGGAATTGTAAGCCAGGAGAAAGCAGCTTCTGACCAACATTTCTGCAAATAAGTTTTAAGGATCGTGGCTTCTGCAAATAAGCTTTAAGGATCTTGGCTTCAGATAATACATAGCCTAAGACAAAGCTAACACTTCAGGCATTATTTCTTAATACTTTAACTCTGTCCCTATATTTCCGTTTCCTTTATTGAACAAGTCATTATTATCTGCTTGTTTGTTTTTTGCTTGGGTTTTTCTGCATTTTGTAAGCTGGGCATGTACAGTGGTACCTCTGGTTGCGAACGGGATCCATTCCGGAGGCCCATTCGCAACATGAAAAGCCCGCAACCTGAAGCACCGTATCTGCGCAGGTGAGTGGTGTAATTTGGCACTTGTACGCATAGTGCAATTTAGCGCTTTTGCGCATGCGTGAGTGGTGAAACCCGGAAGTAATCCTTTCCGGTACTTCCGGGTCGCCGTGGGATGCAACCTGAAAAAACGTAACATGATGCAAACGTAACTTGAGGTATGGCTGTACTACCAAGGTGCTCCTATGGAGTAATTTGAGGAGCTGAATGGTCTCGGGGCCAAAATAACAGACCAAACGCTTAAACTCACAGTAATTATTTCATTGCGATACTGAGTTGGGCTTCCCTTCCAGCTGCCTCAAAAAGGGAAAGATGGTGGTGGCAGTTCCACTCAAGACTAATAAGTGTAGCTGCCAACCTGGCACCCACGGGAACCAGTGTGCCCACCAGGACCTCCTATGGCACTTGTGAAAGGTCTCAGTAAATGCCCCCTCAAAAAACCCACAATGCATGAAAGAGGTTAGACTGCAAGCATAGGCAAGCTCAGCCCTCCAGACATTTTGGGACTACAACTCCCATCACCCCTGACCACTGTTAGCTAGGGATGATGGGAGTTGTAGTCCCAAAACATCTGGAGGGCCGAGTTTGCCTATGCAAAAATAAAAATATTTCCGCCCTGCCATCAAAGGGCAGCTTCTCTCCAGCACTGTTGTGGTGCAAATGAGAGGTATTTGAGATTATTGCCCATCTCCTTACGATCGTTCCATATTGGGGCAGTTTATTTTGTTAACAGCCTTATCATTGCCATCCATATAATGGAATGTTGTGAAAGGACAAACGTCTCCCACTCTGCCAATAAATGTCTGGATTCCCTTAAATGATGATGCCTGATAAATGCATGCCTGATGCTGAGGAATAGAGCAGGCAACAAGGGAATCTGTCCCGAGATGACTGATTGTTTTGTTCTATTGATCTTGTCTCTGAAGTCAACTCAACCTATTATGGGCGGTGATTTACGATAAGCAGTTACGGCATGTGCATTAAGCGCTCCAGCTGCGCAACCAAAAGATGAAACGCAAAAGTTGGAAGCCGCAGATGTCCCAGAGTTATTTCAATTCCTGCTTTAGGAATATGATGGTCAGCATGATGCTCCTAACTCTTGTAGAGGAGGTGAGCATCAGAGCCCTGAAAAGTCCTTCTCTGGCTTGGAAAAGAAAATCAGTTCCTGCAGATGCACAGGGAGTGTTCTTTAAAGCTCAAATATATATTTAAGTCCAATACAGTGGTACCTCTGGTTGTGAACTGAATCCGTTCTGGAGGCCTGTTCGCAACCTGAAAAGAACGCAGCCCGTGTCTGCGGGTCGCGATTCGCCGCTTCTACGCATGTGCATGATGTCATTTTGTGTGTCTGCGCATGCGCGAGCAGCGAAACCCGGAAGTAACCCTTTCTGGTACTTCCGGGTCGCAGCGGGACGCAACCTGAAAACGCACAACCTGGAGCAAATGTAACATGAGGTACAACTGTTCACCAATTAGTGCTCATGCTTAGCTCAGCAAACAGGCACCTGGGCAAGTCCAGTGATGCTCCTGAGTCTTGGGGGTTAAGCAGTGTGCTAACCCAAACAGCCTAGAGTATCAGCCCAGACTTAGCAACCTAGCCGCTTGACCTGTGCTTTTCATGACCTCTTTAGCTTATCCTAGGACAAGAGACACACACAGTCACAAAAGACGTCCTCCAGTATGCTCCTTGTTCAACGCCATAGCTGTCAACTTACAGATTTGAAAATAAGGGACCAGCAGCCTCGAAAATAAGGGATCAGCAGCCAAAATAACGGATCAACAATTACTTTGCTAAAATACATATTTTGTTGCCTGCAAATGGCTTTAGATACCTATTAGGTCCATAAATTACCATATAGCATATATTCAACACAAAAAATCAGGAACAATTTGTTGTTGACAAAGCACAGCTGGACATAGAAAGGGCCCCATTACCTTCAGTAGCTTATTTAAGGGACATCCTCAATAAGGGACAGCAGCAGGACATGGCCCCGGGATAAGGGACTGTCCCGCCAAATAAGGGACACTTGACAGCTATGTTCAATGCAAATGCTGTCTGAGCTAACGTTAATGCCCAGGACATGGACCAAAGAAGTGAAATGTCGGGTGTCTCCAGCACAGCTGGCGTCAGAGGAGAGAATAACACAAGGACAAGGAGCAAATAACCTCTCTGTGCCGACTTGTCCTCTTTCTCCTTGATTGGTGGTGTTGGCTGGGTTCAAAGTGGAAGGAAGCCAACAGGCAGTGGCAACAGGGGTGGGGTGGGGGGGCCAAGAGAAAGGGATGTGGAGCATCTGCTTGGGAAGCAAAAGGCCTTGAGGTCTCTCTGCAACATCTCCAGGGACAGCAGCAAGGAACGCCTCTCTGAACCCTGGAGAGCTCCAGCCAGCCAGTGTAGACAAGACTGAGCTAGATGAAAGATTGATCGGACTTGGTATAAGACAGATTCCTAGGTTTCGGCCCAGTATGCCTGAAGGAGCGTCTCCACCCCCATCGTTCAGCCCGGACACCAAGGTCCAGCTCTGAGGGCCTTCTGGCGGTTTCCTCACTGTGAGAAGTGAGGTTGCAGGGAACCAGGTAGAGGCCCTTCTCAGTAATGGCACCTGCCTTGTGGAACGCCGTCCCATCAGATATCAAGGAAATAAGCAACTATCTGACTTTTAGAAGACATCTGAAGGCAGTCCTGTTTAGGGAAGTTTTAAATGTTTGATATTTTATCGCTTTTTTATTGTTGTTGTTGGTATTCTGTTGGAAGCCGCCCAGGGTGGCTGGGGGAACCCAGCCAGATGGGCGGGGTATAAATAATAGATTATTATTATTATTATTATTATTATTATTATTATTATTATTATTATTATTAATTACCCAAGGCCCTCTGAAACCAGGAGCTGGCACTGGTACAATCAGGAATACAAGTGCATTTGGAATTCTTGGGGAGAAAAACTGGATTTGCACTCCCATGATTCTCTATTTGCACTCCCTAAACCCTTTGTGGCTTAGGGTCCTCGTATTTACGAGACTGCCTCTTCTGCTATGCCCTGCAGAGGACCTTAAGGTCCATGAATAATCACAGTTTAGCGGTCCTGGGCCCTGAGGAAGTCAGATTATCCTCCACAAGGGCCAGGGCCTTCTCAGTGATGGCTCCAACCTCGCTGGTCTCCTTGCTGGCCCAAATAGGACTAATTTAGCCAGCTAGCCCTGGTGATCATCTAATGGATTTCCCCCCTAAATTGATTTTTTAATTCTGAATTTATTGTTATTAACGTTTTTTACTGTATTTTATGCTGTTTTTTGTTGCATCAATTAAGTGTTTTAAATTTGTTGTTAGCCGCCCTGAGCCCGGTTTTCTGAACCGGGAAGGGCGGGATATAAATAAAAATTAATTATTATTTATTATTATAAATACTCAGTATCTGAGGGCCTCTTTCCAAACTGAGCTACCCTCTCCTGTTTGCACCATCTCTCATCAGCAGAGCACATGCATGTTCCAAACCCGGCACTGCCAGATGAAAAGGAGCAAGGTAGCAGGCGACAGGAAGGATCCTTTGAAATGATCCAGAGAAAAACTAACCTCGATTTGCTGATAGCGACCAGCTTCTGAATGCCTTGCGTTTGGATCAGGGACCTAGCATTTTCCACGCTGTCGGTAATGATTTCATGGATGGTATTCAGGACTGCAACCACAGTGTCCTCCTCCAGGTTTTTCGAAGACCTCTGTTGCTTACTGGGCAAATTTCTCACTAGCTCCCCCATGGCATAACTACCTGAGGAACAGAAAGGGCTCTCGTTAGTTCAACCTGATCGTTCAATTCAAGGGAAAGAACAGGGTTACGACTCAGCCGGGAGTTCATGCTTTGTATTATTCCGTCTATTTTGTTTTATAAAACATATGCAGTGCTTGATTGTATAAGGTCTTGTCACAAAAATCAATAAAACAATACAAGTTATCTATATAAACAGTTAAAAGCAGCTATTGAAAACCACCCAAAAAAAGATGAAAACCAGAAATAAACAGATTAAAGCAAGCATCAGAATTCTACGTATCTGGGTAGACTTGTCAAAACAAAAAATGCTTTTAGCATCTAAATGTTTTAGATGACCTTCTGAGTTCCTTCCAGCTCCACAATTCTATGATTTTATGAGCTAGATCAGGCATAGGCAAACTCCGGCCCTCCAGATGTTTGGGACTACAATTCCCATTATCCTTGACCACCGGTTCTGTTAGCTAGGGATGATGGGAATTGTAGTCCCAAACATCTGGAGGGCCGGAGTTTGCCTATGCCTGAGCTAGATGGTCTGGATCAGTACAGGACAGCTCTCTATGCTCCTGTGGGAACACACATTCCTCTTTCGATATAAAATTAGACCATATATTTACAAACCGGGTGGATTTGATTTAAATCAAATCAAATCAATTTAAATCACTAGTCAGTAAGACTTGATTTAAATCATTTTTTTTACAGAAAGACTCATTCTTGCTGGTATAATCTTAATACAGTATTTACAACCAGATGAAGATTTCATTTTTGGAATAATAAGTTTTCAGAGTAGTTTTTACAGTTATATCAAAAATTACTGATTTGGTTATACTTTTAGAAATACATAGACAGATAATTATGAAATTATTGTTTATATTTGGACAACTTTTCTGCTGTACTTTATTGGAAGGAGAAAAATTATCATTTCCTTAACAACAATTTATTTAACTACAACAATAACATTATAGCATATGTATCCATGTTTGTTAGCTGATGTGGTTAAACGATTAAAAAACACACCAACAGACTAAGTTTTAGCACACATGAAAAACTTAAAACAAATGCTTATTTCCTGATGAATAGCCTTTGGACTATAATGTAACTTAAATAGGAACCTATCTTTAGAAAGATTTTTCCTCAAAGCATTTTATTTTAAAAATCCGATTTAAATAAAAAAAATTGATTTAAATAATTTTTTAAAATAAAAAATCCATTTTTTAATCATTGATTTTTATCCACCCTGTTTACAAACGAGGAAGACAAGAGATTAAATAAACATTAATGCCATTTCTGATTAGCCCTAAGGCTCCTCTTTGTAATTTGGGGCTATCAATAGATCTTTGTGAGCCTTTCTACAAGTTTCAGATCCTTGCTCGAAAGTTTTCTGAAGACTCATTGCCCAAAGCGAGCACATTCTGCAAAAGAAAAGTTGTGATCATCAGGAAAAAGCACAGGGGTTTGCATCCTTCGCTGCAGATTTCATTGCTATCATATATTACCCTTTGCAGCTTTCATCATACGGGCACGGGGGAACAGTTGCTTAGGCCGTGCTTTAATGCCAATATATAAACAGTTTACTCTCAAGATGTCCTCGGAAGAGACCCACTGGGTCACCAAGAGTGCTGCCTTGCATATTCTCAGCTCAGCCCCGAACAAGGTGTGCATATCCTTCATGTTAATAGTATTGTGAATGCTTTCAGGAGACTAAGACTTAGTATCCCCAAATGTGATTCATTTGCCGTTCAGCATGATGAAGCTCTAAGCCAGGGGGTCAGCAAACTTATTCAGCAGGGGGCCGGTCCACTGTCTCTCAGACCTTGTGCGGGGCCAGACTATTTTTTGGGTGTGTGTGAATGAATTCCTATGCCCCACAAATAACCCAGAGATGCATTTTAAATACAGTGGTGCCCCGCAAGACGAATGCCTCGCAAGACGAAAAACTCGCTAGACGAAAGGGTTTTTCGGTTTTGCGTTGCTTCGCTAGACGAATTTCCCTATGGGCTTGCGCTTTTTTCTTAAAGCCGCTTGAAGAGGTGCAGTTGTGACGGACCGTGCTTCGCAAGACGAAAAGCATCGCAAGACGAAAAGACTTGCGGGACGAATTATTTTCGTCTTGCGAGGCACCACTGTAAAAGGACACATTCTACTCATGTAAAAACACACTGATTCCCAGACCATCCACGGGCCGGATTGAGAAGGCGATTGGGCCGGATCCAGTCCTCGGGCCTTAGGTTGCCTACCCATGCTCTAAGCCAGCAGTTCTCAACCTGTGGCTCCCCAGATGTTGTTGAACTACAACTCCCACCATCCTTCAGCTCTGGCCTTGCTAGCTAGGGGTGATGGGAGTTGTAGTTCAACAACATCTGGGGACCCACAGGTTGAGAAAGGCTGCCTAAGCTGCTTCTCAGTTTTAATACTTGAGGCCGTGGATATAAAACTTACTGAACTGCGGGTGTTAATGGATGTAATGCATTCAGTAAGAAGTGGGAATGGGCAAACAGGAGTTTATTGTAATACTGTAGAGTCTAAAGACACCCCAAAGGGCATCTAGTCCAACCCCCAATGTTTAGCCAGAATCTCCTTTCTTGCAATTTGAATCCATCGGTCCGGGTCCTACCCTCTGGAGCAGCAGAAAACACACTTGCTCCCTCTTCCATGTGACAGCCCTTGAGATATTTGAAGATGGCTATCATATCTCCTCTTAGGCTCCTCTTATCCAGGCTAAACAAACCCAACTCCCTCAACTGTTCCTCATAAGGCTTGGTTTCCAGACCCTTGATCATCTCAGTTGCCCTACTCTGTGCACATTCCAGTTCGTCAGCATCCTTCCTAAACTGCGGTGCTCAGAAATGGACACACGACTCCAGCTTAGGCTTCCCTCAATTTCTCATTTTCCCAATCTTTAAGTTCAGTTCTTCACACTTCCGCATCAGTTTGTGGATTGTTTTTTTTTAAAAAAGGTTCTTACGAAAGTTCGTTCATATTTTAGTGTGGATTTCATCGAATATTCACGTGTGCATGTGGAATTTTGTGGAATTCTATACGTTTTGGCAAAGTGATTTTCCCTAATGTAATGCATTTTTTAATGTTGTTTTCCCAAATGTATCCATTTTCATGCACACTTTACCCTGGTATAAGCATTTTTGTAAGGTAAAAGACCCCTGGACTTTGTAAGGTAAAAGACCCCCAAAGGTGACTATGGGGTTGTGGCACTCATCTCACTTTCAGGCCAAGGGAGCCGGCGTTTGTCCACAGACAGCTTTCTGGGCCACGTGGCCATCAGGACTAAACCGCTTCAGGCAAAACGGGACACTGTGACGGAAACCAGAGTGCATGGAAACTCTGTTTCCCTTCCCGCCACAGTGGTACCTATCTATCTACTTGCACTGGCGTGCTTTTGAAGTGCTAGGTTGGCAGGAGCTGGGACAGAGCAATGGGAGCTCGCCCCGTCGTGGGGATTCGAACCGCCGACCTTCTGATCGGGAAGCCCAAGAGGCTCAGTGGTTTAGATCACAGTGCCATCAGCGTCCCTGTAAGCCTTTTTCTACACATTCCTTGGCCAAGCACTGGCTTTATCTAGTCAGGGCTCTTTCACATTCTAATGTCACCATGGATGAAGGGGGAGAGAAGATTTTTTCCACCTCAACATTGGCTGTGGGAATAGATCTCCAGCCGAAGACATCCTCGTTTCAGGGACCTACCCATTTGCTGTAGGATCCTTGTACCTACGGGACCGCCTCTCCCGGTATGCCCCATGGAGGCCCTTAAGGTCCATAAATAGCAACACCCTAGTGGTCCCGGGCCCTAAGGAAGTTAGATTAGCCTCAACCAGAGCCAGGGCCTTCTCAACACTGGCTCCGGCCTGGTGGAACGCTCTGCCTCATGAGACCAGGGCCCTGCAGGATCTGATTTCTTTCCGCAGGGCCTGTAAGACCTGGCCTTTGGCTTGGAGCCAATTTCATTCCCTCCCCCTCTTTCTTTTTTCCTTTCTCCTCCTGCGATGAGGCTGCATTTTAATATTTTAATGTTGCAAGATTTAAATGTTGTATTTTAATCTTGTTTTTAAGTTGTATTCATTCAATTTGTTTTTATTATTGCTTGTTAGCCGCCCTGAGCCCGTCCTTGGCTGGGGAGGGCGGGGTATAAATAAAAATTATTATTATTATTATTAGGAAGCATTTGGAACATACCTATGAGATCCTTATTGCGACGATCCATGGAGAGGTTCCTCAGAGCGATGGACACAGCTCTCACCACTTTGTCAGAATCGGACTGGAGGAGCTCCACGAGGACCGGAAGTCCTCTCTCCTTTCGCACTGTCGCCCGGATATACGTGGACCACTGACCAGGAAGAAATGGGGCAAGGGGACACTCAAGAAATTTAGAGGGGCGTCAAGTCAAAGACCCATGTTTCTATAGACATTTTTTAATTAAAAAAAGCAGATTTTACGTTTTAAGAAGGTCAATCTAATGCAGCGTTTCTCAAACCTGGGTCTCTGGCTGTTGTTGGACTACAACTCCCATCACCCCTAGCTAGCAGGACCAGTGATCAGGGATGATGGGAATTGTAGTCCAACAACAGCCAAGTCTGAGAAACACTGGCTGGATCCATTCCAGCCTGGTTTTGTCACAATCAGCGCTGTTTTCATTGCACTGCATTTCGGTTTCCATCAAATACTATGCCATTTGTCTTGCGGTCCTCTGTTTCATGTAATTTACATAACTATGCACATGATTTATGTAAGTTAATTGATTTAACTGAATTAGTGACATAATTATTTACACTCCATTCATTTCAGTGCAAAAGAAACACCATTTAGAGGGAGGGGGAGACAGTAATCAATTATGTACCAGTTGCAGACTGAAAAACAACAACCGCGAATATTGATCACTGTCAAAAAGGTTTTCCACCTGAGGCATAAATGAGCCTCAAAGGAAACCTGGGGCTGGGGGGAGGCCAGATCATCTTTCTAAAGCAAACCTGGGCAACAAGGTGAAACCTAAACAGATATATGCCTCTCACCGTAAAGCACTTAATGACAGTAAGGGTAGAAGAAGAACACACATCACTCACTGTCCAGTTTCCGGCACTGAGGTTCTGCAAAGCTCCCGCTGCTGCTTCCAGAGTGTTGAAGTTCTGGCTTTCGGTGAGAATCGACAGATAAAGCCTCACCACTTCGGGCTGGTAGAGCAACTCAAAACCTAAAAGCAGGGAAGGCAGAAAAAACCACATTTAGATTTGTAAGGCTGCTAAAGAGAGGGATGGGATGTGGGTGGCGCTGTGGGTTAAACCACAGAGCCTAGGACTTGCCGATTAGAAGGTCGGCGGTTTGAATCCCCACGACGGGGTGAGCTCACGTTGCTTGGTCCCTGCTCCTGCCAACCTAGCAGTTCAAAAGCACATCAAAGTGCAAGTAGATAAATAGGTGCCACTCTGGCAGGAAGGTAAACGGCATGTCCGTACGCTGCTCTGGTTCGCCAGAAGCGGCTTAGTCATGCTGGCCACATGACCCGGAAGCTGTACGCCGGCTCCCTCGGCCCATAAAGCGAGATGAGCGCTGCAACGCCAGAGTCATCTGCGACTGGACCTAATGGACCCTTTACCTTAATGAGAGGGAGGTCAGTTGCCTCAAAGACAACGAAAGGGTCTTGTGTCAAATTCACACCAGACTTTTTAAGCACATGTAAAGCCCCAAAGATCCTGGGAAATGTAGTTTACCCCTGACAGAACAACAATTCCCAGGACCCTTAATAAGCCACAGTTCCAATGATTCTTTTATATGATTTAAGTGTGTGATGTGGATGTGACTGTCTAGTATCTGAAAGGCTAACAAATGTATTATTATTACTTTTTCCTAATAATCAGGGGTCAGCAAACTTTTTCAGCAGGTCCCTCAGACATTGGGGGGCCGAACTATATTTTTTTGGGGGAAATGAACTAATTCCTATGCCCCACAAATAACCCAGAGATGCATTTTAAATAAAAGAACATATTCTACTTATGTAAAAACACTAGGCAGGCCCCACAAATAACCAAGAAATGCATTTTATTAATAATAATAATAATAATAATAATAATAATAATATTTATATTTATATCCCGCCCTCCCCAGCCGAAGCCGGGCTCAGAGCGGCTAACAACAATAAAAGTAACACAGTATTCTAAAATCATTCAAATCATTCAAATTAATGGCAACCATTGGGCTAGAGTTCTATGAGGATTACCAAAGGACACATTCTACTCATGTAAAAACACGCTGATTCCCGGACCGTCCGTGGGCTGGATTTAGAAGGCGATTGGGCCGCATCCAGACACCGGGCCTTAGCTTGCCTACCCATGATTCATGAAAATAGGGACATCCCATTCCATAATGATATTTTTACTATTTATACCCCACACATCTTACTGGGTTGCCCCAGCCACCCTGGGCAGCTTCCAACATATATAAAAACATAATAAAATATTAAACATTTAAAAAAACTTCCCTATACAGGATTGCCTTCAGACGGCTCTCGGAGGGTCGGATAACTCCATACCCTCCAACATTTCTCTGATGAAAATAGGGACATCCTAAGGTAAAGCGGGACATTCCAGGATCAAATAAGAAACCTGGGACGGCTTCTCTAAATCACGGATGTCCTTGGAAAATAGAGGCACTTGGGGAGTCTGGGTGCAGGGCAGGTGACTGTAACTTGCCCCAAATGGCCCCACAGTATAAATAGGGAGGGCTGGTGGGGCTAGATAGACCTGAGAGTCTGAGATCGCCCCCCCCCCCCCGGTTCTAAGTGATTTCTGTAAGACAGCACAAAATATTCATTTTAATAATCCCGATAAAAATCAAACCTTAAAAGCAAAGGGACTTAAAACATTCATCAAAAAAAAAGAAAAAAGGATAAAGTCAGGCATCGTAAAACAGACAGACATAATAAAATCCCATATTAAAATTCCATGTCTGGGTCGGCTTGCCTAAACAATATAATGATGTTTTTAGGCACACTTTGCTAGATTTCTGCAGTGTAAGATTTTGATAGCAACGTTTATTATTTCTTCGGTGCCCGAGGGAGGTGCAGAAAACAAACCAGCCGGCGACACCAACAAGGTGCTGAACGAAGTGTTGGGGGGGTGGGCACGACAAAACACTTTAAAAAAAGAGCACTGCATACAAACAAGAGTACTGGGCCTGCAGGCTTGCAGTCTAAATAGACAGAGACACTTGTAAGCAGCAGAGTGAGGAAGCCGCTGAATTAATACCCCGCAGCATAACATAGACCCAGCGCAGGCATCAGTCATGTGGTTGCTCCATGCAAATCTAAAGGAAGGGAGGGGTTCTTAAGGAGCAGTGGCAACACCAGAGAAGGACTTCAGGGCAGATGTCCTTGGCCCCCCGCTCATCATTAATGTCAGATGCTGGTGGTGGTTGCTCGTGAGTAACTAGGCAGGACTCCAACCTGTCTTTTACTGGTTTTATTGTGCAAACTATTTACAGTGCAGATCTACAAAGTTCATGTCTGTCTCAGTCACTTGCAGAATTCGGGAGTGGCCCCTTCCGGCTTCTCCCCCAACACAAGAACTTCGGCACCCCAAGCCTCCTCCTCCCCTCCTTGCGTGTCACCCCTATACGCAAGCTGGGCGACAGAAGTGGCATGCGTCCCTCCTAGCCAGCCTGGCTAGGTGAGGCGCTGGGGCTCTCAGCAGCACCCTCAAGCCCTTTCCTCGCTTGGCTGGCCCCTTCCCTCTCTTCTCCACTGGAGGCGTGGCTTTTCTCACCGTTGGAAGAGGAGCTGCTCCTCAGGAGTTTCAGTGGCTCTGTGTATCCCAACGCCCCCCCGGCCTCCCTCCCCTGTTCCGATGGCAGTCCCCTGACAATTAGGATCAGGAGGACTGGCTTGCCATACAGTCGTACCTTGGATCTCAAACGCCTTGGCTCCCGAACAAATTGGCTCCCAAACGATCGAAACCCGGAAGTGAGTGTTCCGGTTTTCGAGTGTTCTTTTGGAAGCCGAACGTCCGACGGGGCTTCAGTGGCTTCCGATTGGCTGCAGGAGCTTCCTGCAGCTAATAGGAAGCCACACTTTGGTTTCCAAACCTTTTGGAATTTGAACGGACTTCCGGAACGGATTCTGTTTGACTTCCACTGTATTTTGAAGTAATACATATTGCTGGGACGCGGGTGGCGCTGTGGGTTAAACCACTGAGCCTAGAACTTGCCAATCAGAAGGTCGGCGGATCGAATCCCCGCGATGGGGATTCCCGTTGACGTGAGCTCCCGTTGCTCGGTCCCTTCTCCTGCCAACTTAGCAGTTCGAAAGCACGTCAAAGTGCAAGTAGATAAATAAATAGGTACCGCTCTGGCGGGAAGGTAAATGGTGTTTCCGTGCGCTGCTCTGGTTCGCCAGAAGCGGCTTAGTCATGCTGGCCACATGACCCGGAAGCTGTACACCGGCTCCCTCGGCCAATAAAGCAAGATGAGCGCCACAACCCCAGAGTCGGCCACGACTGGACCTAATGGTCAGGGGTCCCTTTACCTTTAATACATATTGCTGTAATACATATTGCTGTATTGCTTCTCACGTATGGAAGTGAGAGCTGGACCATACAGAAGGCTGATAGCCAAAGAATTGATGCTTTTGAATTCTGGTGCTGGAGGAGACTCTTGAGAGTCCCATGGAATGCAAGAAGATCAAACCTCTCCATTCTGAAGGAAATCAGCCCTGGGTGCTCACTGGAAGGACATATCCTGAAGCTGAGGCTCCAATACTTTGGCCACCCCATGAGAAGAGAAGACTCCCTGGAAAAGACCCTGATGTTGGGAAAGATGGAGGGCACAAGGAGAAGGGGGCGACAGAGGACGAGATGGTTGGATAGTGTTCTTGAAGCTACCAGCATGAGTCTGACCAAAGTGTGGGAGGCAGTGGAAGACAGGAGTGCCTGGAGTGCTCTGGTCCATGGGGTCACGAAGAGTGGGACACGACTACTGGCAAAACTGTTGACACACACCACAACCTATCATATTGGCTGCAAGAGAGGGATGTTTTCAAGTGAATTTTTCATGGCGACCAGGGGAGAGAAGCCTGTGCATTCCAGGGAAGGCCTCTGTGCGTGAAGAAGTGCCCACGGGCACCATGTTGGCAACTCCTGAATCGCCATCCAAACAGCAGGGAGCAGGACCTGCAAGACCACTGGAATGCCTCCGAATGCCAGTTTCTGTGAGCACAAGTGGCAAGTGTGCTGTTACCCTTAGTCCTTGTTTACAGGCTTAATATGGGCAAGCTTTATTAACGACGAACCCCCAAATCTGGGACCCCTTCAAAACTGGTGCCAAAGTTTTGCTGTCGGGCCCTAAGCTATAGCTTGTTTAGCTTATACAGTGGTGCCTCGCAAGACGAAAAGAATCTGTTCTGTGATTCTCTTCGTCTAGCGGTTTTTTCGTCTTGCGAAGCAAGCCCATTGAAGGATTAGCGGATTAGCGCTATTAGTGGCTTTTAGCGGCTTATCTGCTGATCGGATCAGCTGATAAGCGGCTTAGCGGCTTAGAAAAAGGGGGGGAGGAAAAAAACCCAGCAGGAACTCGCAAGACATTGTCGTCTTGCGAAGCAAGCCCATAGGAAATTCGTTTTGCGAAGCACCTCCAAAACGGAAAACTCTTTCGTCTAGTGAGTTTTCCGTCTTGCGAGGCATTTGTCTTGCGGGGCACCACTGTACGTAAATCCGGCACTGCGAATAACCCAAACACCATGAACCTTCTGCTTGTTTCTTTTACACAGAGAAGCTTCCAGAAGCTTCCAGAACCTTCTGGAATTAATTAGAATAGGAAAGAACTCAACACATCAGATCAATGCTTTCTGCACTAAGAAATGCAAACTGACATACTGCCCCAATGAAAAGGATCGTGTGGGAGAAGAACATGACCAGCAACCATCTACCCCAGTCCCCATTCCAGCCCTGAAAAAGCAATTTCTTGCTGACGCTATACCAGTAGACGTGCTGATTCAAATACCCCTTTTGGACGCATCACAACAGATCCCAAACCAAACCAAAGACATGGGCACATACATACACCGACTTCTTAGGCACCATCAATCCAGCTGCCCCATTTGCGGAAGGGATTTTTATTTCATTATTGCAATGGTTCTTCCAGCTGTGTGTGGCGCCGTCAAACCCTTCCTTGAAGTACCTTCAGCCGCAGATCCTTGCAAGGCACAGCTGTTCTGGCTCCCATTAAGCACCTGCTTCTCTCCTTAAACCCATTTTCTTAATTTCAAAATCATCTTAATTATTTCCCCCCGCCATACTCGCTACTTTTTGCGTAATATATGGCTAATTGTCTGCCGCCGCTTTCTGTTTCGTGTCTTTTTTTTTTTTTAAACGCGCCATGGAATTTTGAAGAGACGAAAAGGTCAATCAATGCCGCTAATGAGCCAATGAGACAAAAAGAAAGAAAGTAAAAAAAGAAATCAACAAAATGCTAATTGCTCTGTTGCTTGGTCTGTTGCGGCAATTAAAATACAGGCAGGTCTGGTGCATGTAAAGTATCTCACAGGACACAAGTCTAGCAACCATAACTGCTAGGGCTAATAATAATAATAATAATAATAATAATAATAATAATAATAAATTAGCTACTAGAATTATGAGCAGAAACAGAAATGCTAATTGTAAGTGATATATAAATATCTTGAATACTAGTACTACTACAGTGGTGCCCCGCAAGACAAATGCCTCGCAAGACGGAAAACTCGCTAGACGAAAGAGTTTTCCGTTTTGGAGGTGCTTCGCAAAACGAATTTCCTATGGGCTTGCTTCGCAAGACGACAATGTCTTGTGAGTTCCTGCTGGTGTTTTTCCTCCCCCCTTTTTCTAAGCCGCTAAGCCGCTTATCAGCTGATCCGATCAGCCGATAAGATGCTAAAAGCCGCTAATAGCGCTAATCCGCTAATCCTTCAATGGGCTTGCTTCGCAAGACGAAAAAACCGCTAGACGAAGAGAATCACAGAACGGATTCTTTTCGTCTTGCGAGGCACCACTGTACTAATAACCTGCTACTACACCGCCTTGTTATCCTCAGATGAAGGGTGGTATATAAATTTAATACATAATAATAATAATGATAATGATAATGATAATAATAATAATAATAATAATAAGGCACCCAAGATTTTGAAAGCACCATGCAATAATAATAATAATAATAATAATAATAATAATAATAATAATAATATGACAACAACAAAAATAATCTTTTATTGCATTTCTATCCCATTTTCCCTCCAAGGTGGATTACTGACATCTTGTCCTGTGCTGGCAGTGATTTTTTTTTTGGGGGGGTGAGGGGGGAAAATGAGTGAGGATCTGGCTTACCACTAATTTTAAGCGTACATGATCAGCCCAATTGATTTTGGATTCTTATAAGAACGGTAGACAGCCAACTGATCAGGTTATGGGGCTAATCTGAGCCCCCCTTTGCTGTGGCTGAACTCCTGAAAAGGTTGCCTTTTTTTTGTTTCCCCCAAGAGGATTCCTAAGCCTTTAAGAGATAAGTGAAGACTGGACAAAGGAGAAAAAAATGAAAACGAGGAATGGGCAATTCAGTAAAAAAGTAAAAATAAATAAAAAGGGGCCCCATATTGAAAGCTGGGGCTGCAAGGTGGGCCTCAGGTCTGAAATGAAAAAAAATCATGTATAATGAGATAAGAATCCAATGTCTCTGTTCAGACCAGGTCTCTCCATTGTTTTAAGTTTCTGAAATAGACTGGAAAGAGAAGCTGCTGAATTGCAACTCATTACCAAACTTAAAACAATGGAGAGACCTGGTCTGAACAGAGACATTGGATTCTTATCTCATTATACATGACTAAGCCATTTCTCACCTTCTCACCCCTTGCCTTTTCCTGTAAGACCTATTACAGTCGTTAAGAGTCGTCAACAGGCTCATCCCAGCTATCTGCCAATCTCCCATTCCCACCACCCTTCTGAGTAATACCCCTCCCCACCTTCTCACTATATAGAAGGATCTGGCAACTTCTGTTTCAGTGTATCTGAAGAAGTGTGCATGCACACGAAAGCTCATACCAAGAACTAACTTAGTTGGTCTTTAAGGTGCTACAGGAAGGATTTTTTTTATTTTGACTATGGCAGACCAACACGGCTACCTATCTGTAACAGGTCTGAAATGGTTAACGGCACATGCCCCAAAGTTTCGCAGCTTGATGATTATCCATTTTTATAAAAACCACTGTGTCTGCCTAGTAATGCCTCTTCCACATTTTTGCTCTACTTTGCTTTCGAAATTGTTTTGCGGGTCTTCGGACCGTAATAAAGAATGTCTGTTTGTTTTATTATTGAGGTTTATAGTTCAAACTCGGACTGAATAGATACCAAAGGACAAACCACCAGATGGCAGTCACAGAATCCAAAAGCAGAGATGCCTGTTCTTTCTGCAAGGTCACACATATATTAAAAGAGTAGCATGTTTTGCGAAGAGAAGGTACGGTTGCCATATTTCAAAAAGTAAATTTTTGGGGGAGGGAGTCCAACGTTTTGGGCTCTTTTTTTTTTTTTCAAAATCTCCCCAAAAAGGGAAGTTTTTTGAACCCATTTTTAAAGGGAAATCACAAAAAAATTGACACGTCCAATATGGGCTTCCATACGCCTGGGTTTCCTCAGACATTATAGCCGCTTTTCGAAAATTCTGCCTGGACACCATTTGCAACAGACGAATGTCTGGGAAATTCTAGACATAAGGCAGCCCTAAGAGAAGGCAAACCCTAAGCAGCTAGAAAGACGTGAGTTGAAAAGCAAAAGAACATCCCATTTTATTAAAATCAACATCAACAAAAACCACAAACATGAAGGAAAACTTAGCCGATTTTGGACGCTTGTTTTCCCCCAGTTGAAGCACTAGCAACTTCAATTGCAAAGGGGGATATATTTCACTATTCTGCAAATTGGAAAGAGATGTAAACTAGTGTTCATGGGGGGATTAGTGGTTTGTTTTCTTGGTTATTGTGCTATGTATTTTGGGTTTTTATGTTGCAAACCGCCCTGTGATTTTTGAATGGAAGGCGATACATAATTTTAATAAATAATAATAATACAACCGTATCTTGGTTTTCCAACAGCTTAGTTCTCGAATGTTTTGGCTCCTGAACGCCGCAAACCCGGAATTGACTGTTCCGGTTTGCGAACTATTTTTGGAAGCCGAACATCCGACGGGGCTTCCGATTGGCTGAAAGAGCTTCCAGCAGCCAATCAGAAGCCACACTTTGGTTTCCGAACGTTTTGGAAGTCGAACGGACTTCCGGAACGGATTCCGTTCTACTTCCAAGATACAACTGTAATAGAAAGTGTTTTAAAGCAGGAGCTTTAAAGGAGGGAGGCTCCAACTATGTTGCTTGGCTGCGTTGCTCACCCAATAAGGAGTCTAAGAACGACTGGGGGGGTGGAGCTTGCATGCCTTGTGCCAATCAATTCGGCCGCGTTGCCTGGGGACTCGCCTTTGCTCAGCGCTTCCCAGCAGAGAGGTGACGGTGGTTTTCCTTGCTGCATCCCCTTTGCCGGGTTGCTGCGCTGTGGGAACCACCACTTGAGGCTTCGTTTGGCTGCTGGCTGGGCTTTCTGCCTTTGGCTCGGAGGGGCTCAGAAGTTGAACATACCTGTGCTTGGAAAATCCCTTATTTTGGCTGCTGGTCCCTTATTTTCGAGGCTGCTGGTCCCTTATTTTCAAATCTGTAAGTTGACAGCTATGTACACATGACTTAGAATACCCTCCACCCTTGCTACTTGACGCTGCTAATTAACCAGAATCTCCACCCCAAGTCTCTTCCCGAAGTAAAGCTTCCTTTCTGGGCTCTTCCCAGCTCGCGAAAAGCTGTCGCCTGTCTTCGGCGGAAGCACAAGGACTTCCAAATCCCTCTTGGCTGCAACCGCCGCAATGCTGTCAGGGAAACTATTCATACAGCTCTGAAATAACAGGAGCAAAAAAAATAAAGTATTTTTTTGTTAAAAAAACCACCCTCTCCTGATCCTCCCGAATTTGTTGTCAGGTCAGCGCCAAAGAAGGGAGAATACAAGCTGCTTGTCAGGCTCTCTGAGCGCAACAGGTGTCTCCAACTCCCTCCTCCTTCAAAGGATGCAGATCAAAGAGAAAGCCTCTGCGATGGAAGCAAAGAGAAGGGCTTATGGAGGGAAGGAGTCTTTGCAGAGATAAGTC
Source organism: Podarcis bocagei (assembly GCF_964188305.1). Lineage (NCBI taxonomy): Eukaryota > Metazoa > Chordata > Lepidosauria > Squamata > Lacertidae > Podarcis > Podarcis bocagei. Next base: position 13,076,905 of record NC_138142.1, on the reverse strand, counting down.
CTCTCATCTCCAGGTGAATGATGAAAGCACTTGCTTAATGTGTCCACAATCCAGCCTTCCCTGCCGCGCAAGATTCGTGCTTCTTGCTTCTCCAAAGTTTGGCATGGGGTTTAAGAAAGGTGCCTGGGTATCACCTGTAATTCTGATATAGTAGTAGTAGTAGTAGCATCAGTAGTAGTAATGACAACATCTGCATGGTGCTTTTGAGAGTTCAAAGCACTTCAAATTAAGGTTCAGCCATTCTGTTCAGAGGACATTTGGCTCAACAACTCTAATGGGCTGTCCCATGGAAAATGGAGCAAGCCTTGTACAGTAGGCTAGTTTCTACAAAACAATGTGGACTAAGGATGCTCAGGGGATACAGGATACTGACAGGAGGGGCCGGGCAAAAAAAATATAAATGGGCAAAATTCACCCAATGAACCTGCTGGTGGAAATGCTCTCCAGGCCTGTGATTCCCAGCAACCGGTGTGCTCAGAGGCACACTGTCTTCGACATGTCTAGGTGCTTAAATCGACACCGGCTATTGCATAACAAGCAGGTGCGGGTGGCGCTGTGGTCTAAACCACTGAGCCCCTTGGGCTTGCTGATCACTCTGCCATGAGGTGAGCTCCCGTTGCTCTATCCCAGCTCCTGCCAACCTAGCAGTTCGAAAGCATACCAGTGCAAACAGATAGGTACTGCTGCAGCGGGAAGGTAAACAGTGTTTCTGTGTGCTCTGGTTTCTGTCATGGTGTTCCACTGTGCCAGAAGCAGTTTAATAATAATATTAATAATAATATTAATAATATTTTTTTTATATACCCCGCCCTCCCCAGCCAAGGCCGGGCTCAGGGCGGCTAACAAGCAATAATAAAAACAAGTTGAATGAATACAACTTAAAAACAAGATTAAAATACAACATTAAAATATTGAAACATTAAAATATTAAAATGCAGCCTCATCACAGGAGGAGAAAGGAAAAAGAAAAAAGAAAGAGGGGGAGAGAATCAAATTGGCTCCAAGCCAAAGGCCAGGCGGAACAACTCTGTCTTACAGGCCCTGTGGAAAGAAACCAGATCATGCTGGCCACATGACCTGGAAAACTGGACAAACACTGGCTCCCTCGGCCTTAAAGTGAGATGAGCTCCACAACTCCATAGTCTCCTTTGACTGGACTTAACTGTCCAGGGATTCTTTACCTTTTTACTGCCTTTTACATGTCTTGGTGATTAAATCAACACCAGCTATTATATAACAAGCGACTGCAACACAAAACAGAGAAAATGCACCCTTCCTCAGTACAGTGGTACCTTGGTTTACGAACTTAATCCATTCCTGAAATCCGTTCTTAAACCAAATCCGTTCTTAAACCAAGGCACGCTTTCCCTAATGAGGCCTCCTGCCGCCGGTGCCCTTCCACCATTCGGCTTCCGTTCATAGACTGAGGCAAAGTTCACAAACCAGAATACTACTTCTGGTATTGCAGAGTTCATAAACTGAATACAGTCATACCTCGTGCTGCATTTGCTTCATGATACAGTGGTACCCCGCAAGACGACTGCCTCGCAAGACGAAAAACCCGCTAGACGAAAGGGTTTTCCGTTTTTTGATGTGCTTCGCAAGACGATTTTTCCTATGGGCTTGCTTCGCAAGACGAAAACGTCTTGCAAGTCTTGTGATTTTTTTTGCTCCCCCCCCTTTTTCTAAGCCGCTAAGCTGCTAATAGCCTTTTAGCCGCTTAGCCGCTAAGCCTTTAATAGCCGCTAAACCGCTAATAGCGCTAATCTGCTAAGCCGCGAATAGGGTTGCTTCGCAAGACGAAAAAACCTCTAGACGAAGAGACTCGCGGAACGGATTACTTTCGTCTTGCGAGGCACCACTGTACGTTTTTTCAGGTTGCGTCCCACGGCGACCCGGAAGTACCGGAAAGGGTTACTTCCGGGTTTCACCGCTCGTGCATGTGCAAACGTGCAAACTGACATAGCACGCATGCACAGACGCGGCGAATCGCGACCCACGCATGCGGAGATGCGGGTTGTGTTCTGCTCATGTTGCGAACGGGACTCCGGAACGGATCCCGTTTGCAACCAGAGGTACCACTGCAGTTCGTAAACAGGGCTGTTCGTAAACTGAGGTAGGTAAAGGTAGGACCCCTGACCATTAGGTCCAGTTGCGGCTGACTCTGGGGTTGCGGCACTCATCTCGTTTTATTGCCCAAGGGAGCCGGCGTACAGCTTCTGGGTCATGTGGCCAGCATGACTAAGCTGCTTCTGGCAAACCACAGCAGCACATGGAAACGCCGTTTACCTTCCCGCTGGAGTGGTACCTATTTATCTACTTGCACTTTGATGTGTTTTCGAACTGATAGGTTGGCAGGAGCGTGGTACCACTGTACAAAACAATCTGCAGCAACTGTTGCCCGTTGGGATTCGTGGGCCAGAATGCAGAGAGACCAGCAGTAGTTGGAGCTGCAACCAATCACAGGCAGAGCAAGCTAGTTTTGTCCCACCCTCCTGAGTTTTGCTAGGAGAAAACTGAGGCTAAGCTGGAGGAGGTTAACAGGCAGTGCCACTCATGCCCCCCCCCTTCTGGATGCTTGTAAGTGTGCAGGCAGATGGGGCTGGCTCAGGTTGTTGAGGAAGTCCTCCATTTGCCCAAATGGACCAGACTTCACCGGTAGTCCTGGGTTTGTGGGTGTGCCAATTAGAAGTTTTTTCTCCTTCTCTCCCAGCACCAGAAGTCACAGACGTCCTGTGAAGGAAGGACCAAGCCAGGTAATAGGAAGCACTTCTTCACGCGAAGCATAGTCACCGTATTTTTCGCTCCATAAGACGCACTTTTTTCCTCCTAGAAAGTAAGAGGAAATGTGTGTGTGTCTTATGGAAGAAGTGCAGGCTGCGCAGTTATCGCTGAAGCCAGCTGAGCAAGAGCTGCGCAGCGCCTTTTGTTCTGCTGTCTTTCCAGCAAAGCGGGAGGAGGAATGGAAGGTAGCCCTTACGGAGCCCCTTCCGTCCCTCATCCTGTTTCGCTGGGAAGCCAGCAGAGCAAAAGCCATTGCGCAGCTATCACTCTTGCTCTGCTGGGTTCAGCAGAGCAGCGCAGCTTGCTCTGGCTTTTCCGGGAGGTGGGAGAAGGGACGGAGGACAGCCCGTCAGTCCCTTCTCCCACCTCCTGCAAAAGCCAGCAAGAGCCGCTCTGTCGTTAAAGAGCGAGCGTATCTTTGGCACTTGCTGGCTTGTCTTGCTTTCCTCTAAAAACTAGGTGCGTCTTATGGACGGGTGCGTCTTATAGAGCGAAAAATACGGTAATCTATGGAACTCTCTCCAGCAGGAGGCCACCAATTTGGGGGGCTTTCAAAGAGGACCGGACAGACTCGTGGAAGGACAAGGCTATCGGTGGCTATTAGCCACGATGACCACGCTCTCCCTCCACGGTTGCAGGCAGTAATGCTTCTGAACACCAGTAGCAAGAAATTGCCGGAGAGTGCGCTTGTGCACAAATCTTGCTTGCGTACTTCCCACAGGCATTGAGTTGGCCACTGTGAGGGCAGGACGCTGAAATAGATGGGCCATTGACCTGAGCGAGTACTTGGAACTTGCTAAGCTAACCGAAGCCTTAAGGAAGAAGTCTAACAAAACTTCCCGGAAGGAATAGGAATGCCTAAATACTTATTTAATCGAATCAAAGCTCAACAACCAGGATTTGGCTGTGTTTAGAATAAACCAGTAAGTGAGGATAGGACTCCTTATACCAAGATGAGGAATATAATAAAATGCAGAGAAACTGTCTTAGTCACAGGAAATGAACTGCTGTGTGATTGACGGAAGTCAAAAACAAAATAATAATAATAATAATAATAAGAAGAAGAAGAAGAAGAAGAAGCAGCAGCAGCAGCAGCAAATGGAATCCATCCCAGAAAAGCCAGTACCTCAGCAGAGAAATGGCACCCTGGGATGTCTTTCCTAGTTTACTTTGCTTTTTATATTCTTTTGAATTTTTCCCATTTTCGTTTCATATTTATTTTTGTACCTGTTTTGTTTTTGTTTGTATGTAGGGGTGTGTGTATGTTTCTTTTCCTCTCTTTTTTGTCTTTATTTTTGCCAGATGTATGTATGCTTTGCCTTTGTTTTGTATTTGCATAATAAATCAATAAAATAATAATAATAGATGGGCCATTGGCCTCATCCAGCAAACTCTTCTTATGTTCTTCCTATGGAGAACAAAAGTCTTGCAGTCTGTTTCTGTCTGCGGAGAACTTAATGAAATTAAGAATGCGGTGGACGGCGGAAAGGCGCCCAGAGCCGCGAATGATCTTGTTCAGATCTTCTAATCATGTGCATCCACCTCTGTTAAACTTTTATTTACCAGCTGCATCCCAAAGGAGAACGCTCCCGTCCTGGATTGGACAGGATTTAATTGAGCATGGCTGATTAGTTTGCATGCTCTTAATATACCCTTTTTGCTTGCAAAAACACGGCCTGGGGTTGTTGCTTGAGCATGCAAATCTCACACTCTTCCTTGGTACTCATCTGGAGCATCTGCTCACTGCTTTCCTTGCACACACACACATCCTGTAAGGCTCTGCAGCTGCTCCTGCAATATCCTCTGGGTACACACAAGGCGTGCAGCATCTAAAAGATGGCAAGAGGAAGCCCCCACTGCAGGGGAGTCAAAAGGCTGCAATCGCTGAGCTTGATGGAAATCATGGCACCCACGAAGATTTTCATAGGTGTGGGTGTCCCTGGCCAGGTGCACCAAACTCTGAGATATTATTGCAGTGGTCCCTCCGGTTGCGGATGGGATCCATTCCGGAGCTCCGGTCAGATCCTGAGGCTTCTGCAACTGGAGGGACCGCTTCTGTGCATGTGTGCGAGGCGGCAGACTGCTTCTGCACATGCGCGCGATTCGATAGAGCGCTTCTGCACATGTGCACGGTGCGATAGAGCGCTTCTGCGCATGCACGCGCAGCAAAACACTTCCGGGTTTGCCACTTTTGCAACCTGAAGTTTACCTTACCTGAGGGTAACGTAAGCCGAGGTGCTACTGTATTATTATTATTATTATTATTATTATTATTTAAAAAGTAAGTCTCCAGCCTTTTAAGAAAGAAAGTTATGGGTCAAACTGTGAAATGGGAGTGTTATGTGACCACCTTGTATATTTTTCCTGGTACTGGGTGTGTGTGTGGTGTGTGTGTGTGTGTGTGAGAGAGAGAGAGACACACTATGTGATCTCCGCAATCAGGACCAGTAGGAAGTAGCCAACTTTCTGCAGTGTGTGTGTGTGTGTGTGTGTGTGTGTGTGTGTGATCTCTCTAATTTTATACGATCCCAAGATCCCCATGGCAGCCTTTTTGTGTTATGCCATGCCCCACTGAGGCATTTTGTATTACATCATATCCCCCACGGCAGCCATTTTGTGACAGGCACCCCCAAAACTCTCAAAGTTTCGAATGTATGTATCGGTTCAAAAAGAGTGGTGACCCCGATCTAAACCATGTTTGTCCCTATCCTCTGATCCATTCCATATTCCTTTTAAATAAAAATTCACCTCAGAAAAGGCAGAAGGCCATTAGAGAAGCTTCCCCCTTCATCCTCCATTTTAAAGATCTTGGCAGGCCACTGTTGTAATTATATGCTCAATTGATATCACTGCTTTGAAGCTTGTGATTTCAAGGCACTTCCAGATTGGAATTTGCTACATGAGATGTTCCCTGTCAGCATTAGTTTGATTCAGTTTGCATTTCAAGGTGAACCAATGGAATTTGCAATTCCCATTTCTGCACATACTGTTTTACTGTTGCTATGGCCATTGGCTAATGCGAATAAAGTTCTATCATCTATCTATCATCTATCTATCTATCTATCTATCTATCTATCTATCTATCTATCTATCATCTATCTAGCTATCATCTATCATCTATTATCTATCATCTATCATCCATCTATATCTATCATCTATCTATCATCTATCTATCTCTATCTATCTATCTATCTATCTATCTATCATCTATCTATATCTATCATCTATCTATCATCTATCTATCTATCTATCTATCATCTATCTATCTATCTATCTATCTATCTATCTATCTCTATCTATCTATCTATCTATCTATCTATCTATCTATCATCTATCTATCTATCATCTATCTATCTATCTATCTATCTATCTATCTATCATCTATCTATCTATCATCTATCTATCTTCTATCATCTATCTATCTATCTATCTATCTATCTATCATCTATCTATCTATCTATCTATCATCTATCTATCTATCATCTATCTATCTATCTATCTATCTATCTATCTATCTATCTATCTATCTATCATTTATCTATCTATCTATCTATCTATCATCTATCTATCTATCTATCTATCTATCTATCTATCTATCTATCCATCTATCTATCTACAGTATCTATCTATCAACTATCTATCTATCTATCATCTATCATCTATCATCTATCATCTATCAATCTATCATCTATCATCTATCTATCTATCATCTATCTATCATCTATCCCTTCCCATTGGGGCCAATATGAGAACAGGATGCTAGGCTTGGTGTTGTTGTTGTTGTTGTTTATATACCACCCTATACTCGGAGGTCTCAGGGCGGTTCACAGAATAACCTGTGCCCTCTGGTTGTCTGTGGAGAAAAAGGGGTCTTCCAGGCAAAGACATCTTTGAAAAAAAGCAAGTAAGAGTTGGTCATTTCCCCTTTTCTTCCTTTCAGGCCATCCATGTGTCACTAGCGATTCAAACAGGTAGGATGGGGCAGACTGGGCTACTAACATTTTCCATGGGCTAGTGATTATTGTGGACTGGCTTGCAAGACTTAGATCAAGCAACTATGAGAAGACAATGGTGGGAGAGCAGTGCATGCTCTGGAGAACTGGAGCAGAATAACATATGCAACTGCATTTCAGAGGGTTTAATAAAAATTGCTGCCTGAGTGTGGTTCCCCTTTGGCTCCATTCAGCGATGCTATTCTCGTGCTCTTATATGCACCTCAAAAAGGATATTGTAAGCTGGAAAACGTCCATAAAAGGGCAACCTAATTAATGACCGAGGAGCAACTCCTCTATGAAGAAAGGTTGAGCGTTTGGGCCTTTTTAGTTTACGAAAAAAGGCAAGGCAAGAAAGAGATGCCACGAGAGAAATGGACAGAATTAGGCATGGCATTGAGAAAGAGGATAGGGAAAAGCTCTTCTCCCTCTCTCAACGCACCGGAACTCGTGGGATTCCAATGAAGCTGAATGTAGGAAGATAAAATGAAGTACTGTATTTTTTGCTCTATAAGATTCACTTTTCCCCTCCTAAAACGTAAGGGGAAATGTGTGTGTGCTTCTTATGGAGCGAATGCAGGCTGCGCAGCTATCCCAGAAGCCAGAACAGCAAGAGGGATTGCTGCTTTCACTGCGCAGCGATCCCTCTTGCTGTTCTGGCTTCTGAGATTCAGAATATTTTTTCCCCTTGTTTTCCTCCTCCAAAAACTAGGTGCGTCTTGTGGTTTGGTGCGTCTTATAGAGTGAAAAATACGGTAATTCAGGACGCAGCACATCATTAAACTATGAAACTCGCTAGATGACTTTAAAAGAGGATTAGACAAGATTCACAGAGGAAAGGCCTATCAACTTCTGCTGGCTACTGGCTACTGGCTACTGGCTTCTTGGTCGGAGGCAGCGCTGCTGAATACTCATTCCTGGAAAGTGCAGAAGGCGAGCGTGCTCTTCCACTCGAATGTTGCTTGGAGGTCTCCTACAGGCATATGGTTGACCACAATGAGAAGAGGAAGCTGGAGTAGATAGTTCTCCTTGACCTGAGCTATTCTTGTATTCTCACATTCAGAGCCTTCAACAAAAGAGTGTAACAGTGGTTGCAGTACGGCCTTGGCCTGTGGCCCTTGGCATGGGGATAAGGAGTAACAAACATATCTGATTTCCTGGGGAATCATTAAGCATGCCCCTCTCTTAGAAAGCCCTGACCGCAGGAACAGAAGGATACAAGTAGCCATGGGCGTCTCTTCCAGACTTATAAAAGGGCTTCAACTGCGGGAAGTTTTCAGCAACGAAGCACTTGACCTAAGGGAACTATCTCATGTCACTTGTTCTGCCTCAGCCATTCCTGGAAAATTTTGCCGTTCTCCAAACTTGTCCTCTGTGTCAGCAAAACAGTGTGCTGCAGTGATTTTGATGGACAGCCAAGGCACCCCTAATTTTGTGCAGCAAAGTCTCTCTCTGTGTGTGTAATTGTCTTTGGTCTCAGCACAAAGCACTAGGAATGGGCAAATCTGTCAATATCGGTTTCTCTCAGCCTCTCATTTTCTAAAGTTCAGTTCTCCACATTCCCACAGCAGCTTGTGATTCTTCTTCGCACCCTCTGCACAAGCCCTCGTAAGAATTCATCAGTATCTTCGTGCAAATAACTCCTGATATACCCATTGCTATGCAATCTTGCCTAATACACATTTTTTTTTACAAAGCAATTCCCTCTAATATAATGTACTTTTGTATGCTATTTTGAGTGATAGATGTACACATTTTTAGGCACACATTCCCCTAATACATATTATTATTATTTTTTGGACACATTATTTGACTGGACATTGCAAAATTTGGAGCAGTGAAAATTCAGAGGAAAGGCTGTGTTTGAGTTCTCATATCATTTTGAAAGGTTTGGAAGGTTAGCCTTTAAATGCAAACTGAATTAAATCTCCCCGCCATCTCAATCCTTTGAAGCTGGAAAAGCTGGAGAATGAATCTGGGACCTTTACACACACAAAGCGTGAACTCCACTGTGAGTTACGACTCTATTCTTTCCCTTGAACTGAATTATTGGATTGAACTATTGAGAGTGCGCTCTGTTCTTTAGGTAGTTATGCCATGGGGAAGCCAGTAAGAAATGTACCTAGCAGGCAAGAGAGGTCTTCAAAAACAAAAAAAAACAAAAACCTGGAGGAGGAACACAGTGGTTGCAGTCCTGAATACTATCCACGAAATCATTACGGACAGCAAAGAAAATGCCAGGTCCCTGATCCAGATGTAGGGTATTCAGAAGCTGGTTGGTATCAACAAATTGAAGTTGGATTTGAATACATCCACAAGAGCAAAGGCACCTGCCTTCTTCTCCTCACTCAGGCTGCTTGTCCATCACGAATCATGAACTCCAACCTATTATTATTTTCACTACTTATGGGACGCAGGTGGTGCTGTGGTGTAAACCATTGAGCCTTGGGCTTGCCGGTCGGAAGGTCAGCGGTTCAAATCCCCGCGACGGGGTGAGCTCCCATTGTTCGGTCCCAGCTCCTGCCAACCTAGCAGTTCGGAAGCACATCAAAGTGCAAGTAGATAAATAGGTACCGCTCCGGCGGGAAGGTAAACAGTGTTTCCGTGTGCTGCTCTGGTTTTGCCAGAAGCGGCTTAGTCATGCTGGCCACATGACCCAGAAAAACTGTCTGCGGACAAACGTCAGCTCCCTCGGCCAGTAAAGCGAGATGAGCGCCGCAACCCCAGAGTCGTTCATGACTGGACTTAACTGCTAGGGATCCTTTACCTTTTAATTATGCACGCATATGATAATCCGCAACAACGCTCATTAATCTATGCATTTTGTGTACGTTTCTTGGCTGAAGAACTGCACTGCAAAATTTGGAGAAGCGTGAATTTTGAAGGATGGCTGCCTTTTGGTTCACATGATGCTCTCGAGGCTGCAAATCAGGCACAATGGAACCTCGTCTGCCGAATGCTTTGGAAGTCTAACGTTTTGGTTTTCGAACACCGAGAACCCGGAAGCGAATGCTTCTGTTTTCGAATGCACGTCAAAAGTTGAACAGCTTCTGAGGTGCGTTTCTCCATTTTTTCAATGGATTTTGCTGACCGGCAATTGCTCCTCAGTTGTTGAACATTTTAGAAGTTGAATGGTCTTCTGGAACGGATTACATCTGACAACTGAGCTTCCACTGTAGCTTTATCTTTTAACACAAGCTGAATTGAAGTTCTTCCACTTCCTTTGTTGTGTGTGTGTGTGTGCATTAGAGGATGTGTATACCTATTTGAAATCTGTGCTGGCTTGAAGGGCCTTCCATGGAGAGTTGATTCTGTTGTTGCTGCTGCTGCTGCTGGAGGTGGTGTTGTTTAGCTGAAATAGCAGGGAAAAAGCTCCAATCCAACAGTTCTGGGTGGATGGGCAGACCTGTTTTGGCGTCTCCCGTCTGAAATCCCAAGACTGAGCCAGCCGCAGCGAAGTGGAAAAACCACGTCCCACTCCAACTCCTGCTTCTCATCCCTGGCAGATTTGCCTGGCTTGGCACGTGCTCATTTGACAAACGCGCTCTGCAACTGCAGTTCGGTAATGAACCAGGCTCCATAAGGCAGGCAGTTCTTTTCTTTTTTAAAAGAGCACACACACACACAGGCATTGACACAATTGCTCGGGGAATGTAAATTCTAAAGGGATCATGCAAACGCATGGATACAGACACACAAACCCTTCCCTAATCTCATCTGAAATCGGAGGGATAAAATCCCCCCACCTCCAAAATGGGGGTTTTAATTTTAAGGATGGTGGGGTCAAAATACTTTGCCTCTTTTGTGGTGGCGGGAGAGCAGGTCTCATCCTTTGTTTGTTAGGATTTGGGGGGGAAAGCCATGTGTTTTAAAAGTGGCATGATACTGCTTTAAACGTATTGTGCAGATAGGGCCTGAGCTGCATAAACAGATTGCACAGTCTGTTGCACGAGTTTCTTCTACTGCTATTGTTGTGCTAGATTCCTCTGCTGTGCAATATTAAAACTCACCCATTCGCTAGTGCAAGATTCCTTGCAGGAGCCTTTTCACTAGTGGACAGAGAATGCTGGCTACAGTGCACTCATTTTAAGTATCAGGAGAACACCTTCCCATTTACCTGGGTCTTTCAAAAATGTTGCTTGTTATTAACCCTGTCCCTGCTGCTATTTCTATCCCGCTCCTGCTGCTCTAAATGTTTAACATGCCTGTAGCCTGTTGTACTCTATCATGTTGCCTTGAACTGATTGATTGTCCGTAAGGTATCTTGGAAATTCATTGAGCCAAAAAAGCAGGAAGAAAATATTGAAAATTAAAAAAAGACAAATTGAAAACAACAACAGTGAGAAAAGGAACAGAAGTGTGCATGCCCACGCACAACTACAACAGCAACAGCAACAACAGCACTCCTAAAATCCTCCTACATTCAGAGCAAGAGAACAATGGGGAAAACACCAGAGCTGGCAAATTGGCAGCTGTCATTTCCAAGCGTTACCTATTTGATCATTCTTTATTATCAGAAAATGGGGACTCAGATATCTCAGTCCTTCTTTAGCAAAAAGCAAAATATAAAACAGCCATCAGTGGCTCATCTTTTCAAAATGCCATTAGCTGCACAGAAATTGCCGCGCCGTTCCCTCGTGGGTGAGCAAAGATTCAGCATTCTACCCAGACAGCCCAATCTTCCCAGCAGATCTATAATTTTTATTTAGAGGCTCCCAATGTGGTGCAGATGTATATTTAATGGAGAGGCTCATAAATAACAAAGCGCAGGGCCCTATCTATGAAGATTTAGAAGGGAAACGGTTTGACACCTGCCCTATTAAAAATATATCTGTACAAAGTGCTTATAGAAGAATAACACTCAACACTATCAAAGCAGCCTAGGTAAGCACGGAACAGCTTAATCAATTCTCAACAACACCCCCTGGAAACTCAGAGCGGCGTCAGCTGCGATGTACAGCACCTGGCCTGTTGGTCAGGAGGTGTTTTATTAAGATTCCCCAACCATGCAAAAGCTGCTCCAGTTGAAAACACAGAGCTGGCAACACTTCCTTGGCTTCCTATCCTGCTGCCTTGGCTTGCTGGGAACAGGGTTAGAAGGCATGGCCACAGAAACATGCCAGCAACCAACTTTGCCAGTGAAACAGCAACAGCGGGGGCATCCGTCAAGCTCAGCGTAGGCGCCGCTTCTCCCGGTTAGGTAATCTGCCCGTGGACACACTCAGGAATGGAATAGCTAAGAGGACCGGCATAGGAAACCTCCAAAGCCCATTGCAAAAGCTCCCCCAGATCTCTCGGCTTCCTCTAATAATTCAGCGCAGCTGGAAAAAGCCTGCCGTGCAGTTTCTCGCGGGCTGTTTTATTACACAAGTGGGTTTGCGCTGTTTGAATCCGACGATGTTCTCTTTGAAAATTGCATTTTTAAAAATGCTGTGGGTTTTATTTTTAAAAATGCTGTGGGTTCTCTCTCCCCCCCTTCCTCCTAGGGCAGTCTGAGAACATCTGATGTTGCAGCACTGCTGAAGCTGTTCCGATCTTCATCAGAGGCCCTGCTCAGAACTCGAAACCCACCATTAGAGGTGAGGAGAGTGGCCACTAGGGATACGTATGGAACTCCCTTCTGATGCCCATTTGTCTTTAGACAAGTGCATGGATGACAGGGCTAACAGTGGCTACTAAGCCTCATGGTTATGTTCTGCCTCCACTGTTGGAAAAAGTATGCTTCTGAATACCAGTTGTTGGAAATCACAGGAGAGAGCGCTCTTGCACCCTGGTCCTGCTTGCAGGCTTTCTGCTGAAATCTGGTTGATGCCTCTGAGAAAAGGATCATAGAATCATAGAGTTGGAAGAGACCACAAGGGCCATCGAGTCCAACCCCCTGCCAAGCAGGAAACACCATCAGAGCACTCCTGACATACGGTTGTCAAGCCTCTGCTTAAAGACCTCCAAAGGAGGAGACTCCACCACACTCCTTGGCAGCAAATTCCACTGTCGAACAGCTCTTACTGTCAGGAAGTTCTTCCTAATGTTTAGGTGGAATCTTCTTTCTTGTAGTTTGGATCCATTGCTCCGTGTCCGCTTCTCTGGAGCAGCAGAAAACAACCTTTCTCCCTCCTCTATGTGACATCCTTTTATATATTTGAACATGGCTATCATATCACCCCTTAACCTCCTCTTCTCCAGGCTAAACATGCCCAGCTCCCTTAGCGGTTCCTCATAAGGCATCGTTTCCAGGCCTTTGACCATTTTGGTTGCCCTCCTCTGGACACGTTCCAGTTTGTCAGTGTCCTTCTTGAACTGTAGTGCCCAGAACTGGACACAGTACTCCAGGTGAGGTCTGACCAGAGCAGAATACAGTGGCACTATTACTTCCCTTGATCTAGATGCTATACTCCTATTGATGCAGCCCAGAATTGCATTGGCTTTTTTAGCTGCCGCGCCACACTGTTGGCTCATGTCAAGTTTGTGGTCAACCAAGACTCCTAGATCCTTTTCACATGTACTGCTCTCAAGCCAGGTGTCCCCCATCTTGTATTTGTGCCTCTCATTTTTTTTGCCCAAGTACAATACTTTACATTTCTCCCTGTTAAAATTCATCTTGTTTGTTTTTGCCCAGTTCTCTAATCTGTCAAGGTCGTTTTGAAGTGTGATGCTGTATTCAATGGGCCTCATCCAGCAGCATCTTTCTGTTGGGAAGCGTCCAGGGAATGGGGGCAATTCGCAGGCCCCCAGCTGGCTCCAGCCCACCGGCCGGCAGCCAGGCGAACTCTGGTCTCCCTTGGAACAGCATTAATAAGCGACTCATAGCTTCAGAAGCCCTCAGAAACTTGAGCACGCTCTAATCACAACGGAAGTGGTGGACAGAGGCATATGTAAAGCGTATTTACAAGCATTTTATTCAGCATAGTTCATAGACAAAGAAAACATGTCTGCTCTCTTTCGTGTCCAAGCAGCAGCAGGAACAAAGCAAAAGCAATACACAAACGGAAGTTCCCAGCAAGCTGTGCTGGAATGTAAGCAGACATGTCACATACAACAGCTCCACACATCTGTTTAGGTGGAACGGAACATCATAATCCTAACACTTTCTTCTTATGCTGTTATGTCCGGTGGCTCCTTCTTTTATGGTGGAGGTGGTGGAAAGTCATAGCTCAGTAGCCGAGCATTTGCTTTCATGCAGAAAGTTCCCACCAGCATCTCCAGTTAAAACAGGGGTAGGCAACTGGTGTCCTGTGGGCCACATCTAGCCCATGCAGCCTTCTTACTCCCTTTTGGAAGGTTAGTACATTCCCCACCCTCGAGGTTAAGTAGCAGGTGGCCAATCAGAGTAGATGATGCCAAGTTAGATGGAGAAATAATCTGCCTTGATATAAGGCAACTTTCCATGATCCTTTCAAATCAAGGCAGCAGCTTGAGGGTGGTATTGCTCATCCATGTTTTTGGTAGGATTTATCTTGTTTTAAAATCTCACTGCTGTTTTCAATTTGACTGCTTAAAAAACCCCAAACACCTCAATTCAATGCTTATTTCCAATTTCATTTTGCAACTGTTGTGTTTGGATGATATTGCTGTTTCAGTTTCTGCCCCGAGCTGCCTTGGACACTGCACCAGAGAGGCGTACTATATCAACAGTTTAATTACATAATTATACAATAAAGTTAACAGCAGCAACACCACTGCCACCACACAACAGACGCTCTATGGCTGTGCCCCTGATCAGGCTCTGGAATTGGAGGTTACAGAAGAGTAGGAAACGGTTAATGCATTTACTTTTGCATGTATTTGGAATGCAGACACATAACATTTAACAGAAGTTTTGGAAGGAAAGGGGAGGGCAATTTGCTACCCAGGATCCATACTTTGCAAAAATGCCATTGTTTAGCAACAAAGATCACAGGAGTATAAAAAGCGGCTTTACATCAAGTCAGACCACTGTTCTTTCTAGTTCAGTATATTTTACACTGACTGGCAGCGGCGCTGCAAGGTTTCAGGCAGAGGTGTCTCCCAGCCCTACCTAGAGATGCCACGGTTTGAACTTGGGACCTTTTGCATGCAAAGCAGATGCTCAACCACTTAGCTACAGTCCTTGCCTAATTGCATTCTCGGGTGTCATCCCTCAGGCACAACAGATTTCAGCTCTGCCTAGGAAACTAAAATATTTCATAGCCTCAGGAAAGCCACTGGTCATAGAATGAGCAGAGGCAGGAGGAACATCTATTTTCAGGCTGCCAACTCATTAATTAGACAGGCAGATAGATAGGTGTTTAAAAACCCATCAATTTTATTTTGAAAGAGCTAAGAGGGCCAGCATAGGAAACCTCCAAATCTCACGGCAAAAGCTCTCCCAGATCCCTCAAGCCCCACACTGGGGGGAAATTCTTGCATTGCAGGGGGTTGGAGTAGATCAGGCTTCCTCAAACTCGGCCCTCCAGATGTTTTTGGCCTACAACTCCCATGATCCCTAGCTAGCAGGACCAGTGGTCAGGGATGATGGGAATTGGAGTCTCAAAACATCTGGAGGGCCTGCTCCAACTCCGCAATTCTATGAATCAAGTCAGTGTTGGCAATACTGAACTGGAATAACCAGTCGCCTGACTCATTAAGGGGCAGCTTCCATGGTTAGAGCATCTGCTTGGCTTGAGAAGGCCTCAGAATCTTAGGGTTGCCATATGTCCTCTTTTTCCAGGACACACGATCTTTTTCATGGGTATGGAAAATGAGAGCTGTCATAGCGATCCGTAGTTAAAAATTGTTGTTGTTGTTTAGTTGTTTAGTCGTGTCCGACTCTTTGTGTCCCCATGGACCAGAGCACGCCAGGCACTCCTGTCTTCCACTGCCTCCCGCAGTTTAGTCAAACTCATGCTGGTAGCTTCGAGAACACTATCCAACCATCTCGTCCTCTGTCGTTCCCTTCTCCTTGTGCCCTCCATCTTTCCCAACATCAGGGCCTTTTCCAGGGAGTCTTCTCTTCTCTTGAGGTGGCCAAAGTATTGGAGTCTCAGCTTCAGGATCTGTCCTTCCAGTGAGCACTCAGGGCTGATTTCCTTCAGAATGGATCAGTTTGATCTTCTTGCAGTCCATGGGACTCTCAAGAGTCTCCTCCAGCACCATAATTCAAAAGCATCAACTCTTCGGCGATCAGCCTTCTTTATGGTCCAGCTTTCACTTCCATACATCACTACTGGGAAAACCATAGCTTTTACTATACGGACCTTTGTTGGCAAGGTTAAAAATAGAAGTCGGCAAATGTGTCCTCTTTTTTGCTCTTCAAAATACGGCAGCCCAGATTCAATTTCCAGCATCTCCAGGCAAGGGTGGGGGAAATCTCCTGCCTGAAACCTTGGAGAGCTGCTGCCTGTCCATGTGGACAATACCGGGCAAGATGAACCAATGGTCTACCTGTTATAAATCAGGTTCCCATGTTCCTGTGTCCTCAAACTGCTTTTCCTTCCCAGGGTTGAAAGCTGCTGTTTTCACGCCATGCAATAGTTATTTCAAATAAAGCTCCATATTTTCTTTGACGGGTGCTCAAATACGCAGCTAGCATTACAGCCTCCTCTGCTAACGGGGAAAAAACGGGGGTCATCCTGGGGTCACATGTGCTCCAAAGGTCAAACTAATCAGCATGTATTCTGTGAATGAAAGTGACAGGAGAGCAGCTTTGCTTCTAAGAGCTGGGCTAATGATTTTCTTTTATTTAACATCTGTGGAGCAACGAGGCTCTCCTCCCATGGAGGAAAAGAGCTTCGGAGAATGCACATCCTACTGAAAAGTCATCCACAGACTGTTCTGGTTAATGGTCCAGCTATATGAAACACACAGACGTGTGCAGTTGAGTCCCAACTGCGTCTCCACCTCCATCGTTCAGCCCGGACACCGAGGTCCAGCTCCGAGGGCCTTCTGGAGGTTCCCTCACTGCAAGAAGTGAGGGTAAAGGGAACCAGGCATAGGGCCTTCTCAGTAGTGGTGCCCGCCCTGTGGAACACCCTCCCATCAGATGTCAAGGAAATGAACCACTATCTGACTTTTAGAAGACATCTGAAAGCAGCTCCGTTTGGGGAAGTTTTTAATACTTGATGTTTTATCATGTTTTAAATATTCTGTTGGGAGCCGCCCAAAGTGGCTGGGGAGGCCCGGCCAGATGGGTGGGGTAGAAATAATGAATTATTATTATTATTATTATTATTATTATTATTATTATTATTACCACTTTCTCTTTCTGGAAAAGCCGCTTTGGGTGTGGATGACACCATACATTTAGAACACTGTTCTCTCCCCCAAAGAATTCTGAGAAGTGTAGTTTGTTAAGGGTACCGAGACTCCTATTCCACTCTCAGGGCTGCAATTCACAGCATTCCCTAGGAAGAGGGGTTGCCTGTTAAAACCAGTCTGAAAACTGTAACCGTGGTAGAGAAATGGACGATCTCAGCACATTTAACAAGCTACATTTCCCAGGAACACTTGGCTGAAGACAGGATTGATGCAGTGGTAGAATTGGTGCTTTGACCTGTCAGAACTCTGAGGTTTTTTTGTTTTTTTAACATCAGGACGCACCTGGAGGATTATATCGCTGTTCATCAGGTAGGTCTTCCAAACCTAGGTATACGCTCCCAGTAGTGTAGTAGTGACAGATTCAGAAGTGCAGGATCCTATCATTATAGTCATCGCCACTCCCTCCACAGCCACACCCCTTTCTAAGACTATACCATAATCTTAAAGGTAAAGGTAAAAAGACCCCTGACCATTAGGTCCAGTCGTGACCGACTCTGGGGTTGCGGCGCTCATCTCGCTTTACTGGGTCGTGGCCAGCATGACTAAGCCGCTTCTGGTGAACCAGAGCAGCGCACGGAAATGCTGATTACCTTTCCGCCGGAGCTGTACCTATTTATCTACTTGCACTTTGACGTGCTTTTCAAACTGCTAGGTTGGCAGGAGCAGGGACACAGCAATGGGAGCTCACCCCGTCGCGAGGATTCGAACCACCGACCTTCTGATTGGCAAGTCCTAGGCTCTGTGGTTTAACCCACAGTGCCACCCGCGTCCCCATTACAGCCATACCTCGGGTTAAATGTGCTTCAGGTTGAGTGCTTTCGGGTTGCGCTCCGTGGCAACCCGTAAGTAATGGAACGCGTTACTTCTGGGTTTTTCCGCTCACGCATGCGCAGACAGTAAAAAAGATGTCACGCGCATGCGTGGAAGCGGCAAATCGCCACACACGCATACGCACAGTCGCAAGTTGCGTTTGCTTCTGGGTGTGAATGGGGCTCCAGAACGGATCCCCAATCGTATCCTGAGGTACCACTGTAGCTCTTTATTAACAGAAAATAGCAGCACAGTAGAGTCCTCTGGTTCGTCTTAATCCAGTTGAGAAGTTGCTGAAACTGATCACCCTTCCTCCTCTAGCCTCTCACTTTGGATCCCTCCGAAGCAGACGAAGGCTGTGTCAAGGGGGTTACCCCCACCTCTGGGCCTGTCTGGCCCGTTGCTCAACAGGACTTTCCTCATTTGGGGTGTCAGAGGGGGAGGAGAGCCAACAGGACTGGGACCAGGGGCAACCTCAGACACTTCTCTGAGTCTGTGCTCACACTCTGACTCTCAGCCTCTAACCAGCCTCTAGCCTAAGGTTACCAGATTTTTTTCAAAGAATCCGGGAACACTTTTTTTTTTAAAGAGAGAAACAAAGTTATTTTTTTAAAAATCATTTAAATTTTTTTAAAATAAGTAATATCTTCTCTTCTGGGTCTCCTCTGTCACGTGGCCTTCCTCTGATCTCTTGGAGCGCTATGTGCCATGGAGTAGGCTCGGATCGGGCCTGGGCTCAGCCATGTGTCCTTGCCCTCCCGGTGCCCTCCTACCTCATCCTCAGCGGTAGCGGCAGCAGCAGCGTGGCAAGGTCAGGGCTCCCCTCTTTTTTCTCCTTCCTCTTTCTCTTCCTTCTCCTTCTCCTTCCCTCCTTCTCCCTACGTTGGCTCCGGGCTTTTTACTGGCCCTGGAGCACCGCTGGGCAGTTGGCCAGGTGGCCGGGCGCTCTCACTCCCGGCTCGATTTGGGTCGGGGGGGGTCAGCGGTTCCCCCAGTGTCAGGGAACTGCCATCGGAGCTAGAGGCGAAGGGAAGGCTCCAGAGGGATGGCGGAGAGGGTCCCAGTAGGGAGAGAGGCAGCCCGTCCGCTGGGGAAGGAAATCAGCGTAACACCAGTAGAGAAGGGGGGCAGATGGGGGAATCGTAGAGGAGGCTCCAAGACTCCTCGCCGGAGACCAGCGGAGAGAGTACGGGTCCTCCACTGCCCACACCCTCCCTGCGCAGAAGGCTTCCGCGCAGGGAGTCTAGGCGGAGACTAGGCGTCAAGGAACCTTTGTGCTGGAAGAAGTTTAAGAAATGCCCACTGACAGATTCTGCCAGCGACTGAGACAGTCACAATGCTGGAGGCTGTTCAGTCAGAAAGGGTTTAACCAGGTAACCTCGCCAGCAGTGGCGGCAACTTACGCACGAGCAACCCCTAAATCCATTACACCCAGCTGATGAGCTGGGCGTCCCCCGGTTCCCCCTCGGCAGCAGCAGTCGCAGCAGCCTGGAGCCAACCTGGTAGCGCATTTGGCTCTGGCTGGCTTCAGGAGCTGCCTGCTGCCGTGGCACTCGCCATTTTGCCTCGCCGGAAGTCCCCATACGATGTGTCTTGTGCTGCTGAACCAATCACGCAACATTCATTCCCTGCTAATAAATCTAGAACACTTAAAATATAAATCCGGCGACATTAAATGAAATCCGGGGACGGATTTTGTCCGGGGACAGATTTGTAAATCCGGGGACTGTCCCCGGGAAATGGGGACATCTGGTAACCATACTCTAGTCCTCCTTCTCCCATCCCCCCTTCTTTGATCACTCAAACCCTCTGCTTCTAAGCTCATTGCTTCTGCAGGCTGCTCTTCAGTGTCCCACCAGCGGGATCCCGGATCTAAGTGATCTTCTTCTGTGTCCTCCCTGGGGGGCTATTGGGTGGGCAGCTCCCACCGATCTTGCTCACCCAACCAGTCCCTGGCAACACCCCTTCTCCAGAGTGACCCTAGGAGCTGATCCCCAGTGACGGATCTATCTCCTTTCACTCTGATCGGCTCAAAGCTGGGACCATGTTTCAGAAACAGCACCTGTTCTCCATACCCCAATACACCTCCGTGTGCCCCTTAACAGGCTAGCAGTGCCGGTCACGCCTCTCCTGCTCTGCAATGGCCACTGCAAGATGTTCTCCCAAGACAACAACAACAACATCAACAACAACAAAATCAAAAGCACATGTTATTGTATTAACACCCACTAAGCATTTGGTATGCAATGGTGAGAATTCTCATATTTCAATGGTTTTTGCTAAGTACATTGCTCATCACAATCCCCTGTGGCGGTCATAATTTACAAAGGAGCTAAGGATTGCTCATCTGTCTTGCAGTGTTTCGTGTCGGCAGAACTTTATTACCTTGGATAGGAGATTTTTCCCTCGCGGATCTTTTCATGTGGCAAACTCCCCCCACCCGCCCTCCGCTCAGTACATTAAATTCTCACCTCTCCTCATCCATCACAAATGTAGACTCTGGGTACCAGCTGGCTGCTTCTCAGCTTCAGCAGGGAAAAGAAGCGTTGGCTTCTTGTTCCACAGTGTTCTGCTTTTTCCCCTCCTTGATAATTTACTTAGAAATGAAATTAATGCTTTTCATGGTCTTTGTGAGGAGGGGGGATCAGGCCCCCTAGGGTTTTTTTGCTAGGGTTCAAGGTGGCAGGGAACTCCTTTCTGGCCCTCCCTGCAAGACTTTCTAACATAGATCTTATACTGAGTCACAACTGATGATCCATCTAGCTCAATATTGTCAACACTGACTGGCAGCATCTCCCTGACATTTCAGACAGGGCCCCACGGTCCTAGCAGTGAACTATGGCCCTTCCCCTAATAAGAAGTTGCCTTATACCAAGTTAGACCATTGGTCCATCTAGCCCAGTACAATGTTTGGCAATGGCTCTCCAGGATTTCAGGCAAGGGATGTTCCCAGCCCCACCTAGAGATTAAGCCTGGGATCTCCTGCATGCAAGACAGGGCCTTCCTACTGGTGGCCCCATGCTGACCTGTGTGCCATTTGTGCTACACAGCTTCTAAGTGGGGAAGCATTGGGTTTCAGGGAGGTGGAGCTGCTTAGTAGTCAACTACTGTTGTTGTTTAGTCATGTCCGACTCTTCGTGACCCCATGGACCAGAGCATGCCAGGCACTCCTGTCCTCCACTGCCTCCCGCAGTTTTGTCAAACTCATGTTGGTAGCGTCGACAACACTCCAACCATCTCTTCCTCTGTTGTCCCCTTCTCCTTGTGCCCTCAATCTTTCCCAACATCAGGGTCTTTTCCAGGGAGTCTTCTCTTCTCATGAGGTGGCCAAAGTATTGGAGCCTCAGCTTCAGGATCTGTCCTTCCAGTGAGCACTCAGGGCTGATTTCCTTCAGAATGGAGAGGTTTGATCTTCTTGCAGTCCATGGGACTCTCAAGAGTCTCCTCCAGCACCATGATTCAAAAGCATCAATTCTTTGGCGATCAGCCTTCTTTGTGGTCCAGCTCTCGCTTCCATACATCACTACTGGGAAAACCAGAGCTTTTACTATACGGACCTTTGTTGGCAAGGTGATGTCTCTGCTTTTTAAGATGCTGTCTAGGTTTGTCATTGCTTTTCTCCCAAGAAGCAGGCGTCTTTTAATTTCATGACTGCTGTCACCATCTGCAGTGAAGTCAACTACTAGTGGGAGCCAATGTGGTGTAGTGGTTAGAGTGTCAGACTAGGACCTGGGAGACCAGGGTTCGAATCCCCACTCAGCCATGAAGCTCCCTGGGTGAACCTTGGGTCAGTCACTCCCTCTCAGCCTAACCTACCTCACAGGGTTGTTGTGAGGGTAAAACAGGGAGGAGGACAACTATATATTCCACCCTGAGGTCGTTGAATGAGGGATATAAATGCACATAAAGAAACAAAAATGACACAGCCACTAGTTTGGGCCACCTGCCTACTGTAGCAAAAATTCAATCTTAATTGCAAAGAACAGAAGGAAAAGACAGAGAAAAGATTGGGGTAAAATCAAGAAGTACTTGAAGCAGCTGGCTGAAAATCTGAGGCGTATGCATTCATGAGGGAAGTTGGTGACGTTTCATAAAACGATTCACACAGCTGCATATGACGCCATTGGGTGCTTGATCCTGTTTGGATCTTATTTCTGCTTCCCCTCAGTTCTTCCATTCTTCCGTATGGGTAATGAGAAAGCAAAAGGTCACATCCGCACCACACGTTTAAAGGACTCCTTTAACCACAAAGACTTTTGGGAACTGTAGTTTGTTACAGGTGATTAGAGGTGTCAGGGGTCTAATTCTTGGCGTCCTTAACAAACTACGCTTCCCAAGATCCTTGAGGGCAAGCTCTGCAAGTTAAGAATGGCCTAAGAGTGATTTGTCCATGGAGTTTTCTTGGCAGGGATACTGGAGTGGCTTCCCGGTTCCTGCTCCAGGTGGATCACGTTTGATCAAAACTCTCCACTATGACCTGTCCATCTTGGCTGGCCCTGCACGGCATAGCTCATAGCTTCTCTGAGTTATTCAAGCCCCTTCGCCACGGCAAGGCAGTGATCCATGAAGGACAGCATCTTAAAAAGGAGAGACGTCACAAAGGTCCGTGTAGTTAAAGCTATGGTTTTCCCAGTAGTGATGTATGGAAGTGAGAGCTGGACCACAAAAAAGGATGATCGCCGAAGAATTGATGCCTTTGAATTCTGGTGCTGGAGGAGACTCTTGAGAGTCCCATGGACTGCAAGAAGATCAAACCTCTCCATTCTGAAGGAAATCAGCCCTGAGTGCTCACTGGAAGGACAGACCCTGAAGCTGAGGCTCCAATACTTTGGCCACCTCATGAGAAGACTCCCTGGAAAAGACCCTGATGTTGGGAAAGATGGAGGGCACAAGGAGAAGGGGACGACAGAGAATGAGATGGTTGGATAGTGTTCTCGAAGCTACTAACATGAGTTTGACCAAACTGCAGAAGGCAGTGGAAGACAGGAGTGCCTGGCGTGCTCTGGTCCATGGGGTCATGAAGAGTCAGACATGACTAAATAACAACAAAGAGCGATTTAAAATAAAAATTAAAAAATGTGTGATGTCAATGTGACCAAGACTTCCAGCACGGAGAGTGAGTCTTTCTGGCTGATGTCAGTGCTGGCATATTTCTTTCTTTATAAGTTAAGCACAAACTGCTTCCAATACGGAGGCTGCTTAGGCATGCGCTTGCCGTCGTTTAAGCGACACCTTGTCTTCAGGAGCTGACCCACATAAAAAGAAAACAATCCCCTCTGACAGGGTCTAGAATGTTCCTGTCATGGCAGGAAACGTCTGAGGGAGCAGCCCTGCGTTCTCCTCAAAGAGACGTGACAGATCTTGCCAGGGGAACCAGCGGCTGGAACTGGCGGGTTGCGAGCGCAGGTCAGACATCGCCGAAGCAGAAGCTGCCAGCGAGAAAATGGCTGGCTGTTAAACTGGGTCAGGTTCTGAGGGGAAGCATCCTAAACGTGTGACAAAATCGTTGCTGATGAAATACGGGACCCCATCTGCACAATGCATTTAGGGCAGCCTTTCTCAACCTGTGGGTCCCCAGATATGGTTGAACTACAACTCCTATCACCCCTAGCTAGCAAGGCCAGAGCTCAGGGCTGATGGGAGTTGTAGTCCAACCACATCTGGGGACCCACAGGTTGAGAACTGCTGATTTAGAGCATTATCCTAGAACAGTCATGACTCCCGCCCAAGGAATCCTGGGAAATGAGAGTTGTTGGGAAAGCCCCTAATCCGCCCCTCACAGAACGCCAATTCCCACTTGGAAAAGAGATTAATTGTCAATTTATTCTGAGAATTGTAGCTCTGTGAGGGGAACAAGGGTCTCTCCGAACAACTCTCAGCATCCTTAACCAACTACCTAGGATTCCTTGGGGTGAAGCTTAAAGTGGGATGTCATTGCTTTAAATCAGGCATAAGCAAACTTGGCCCTCCAGATGTTTTTGGGACTACAACTCCCATCATCCCTAGCTAACAGGACCAGTGGTCAGCGATGATGGGAGTTGTAGTCCTAAAACATCTGGAGGGCCGAGTTTGCCTATGCCTGCTTTAAATGGAGGTTTTTTGGGGTGGTGTCGTCACAAGACTACACTCCTGAGTGGTGGGAATGGGGAGAGAACGGCCTGCATCGTTCCTTCTTCTCAGGCTGCTTTCCTACTCAAAAATCAGCCCCCGCTGCTTTTCTCCCCATGAGAGTAAATATATAATAGCGGGAGCCTCAGCAGCTCAGGCTCATTCTGCATCACAACAGCTCTCTCGTGAATATAGTACCATTTAAAATATCCTGGAGCACTACATGCTTTGAGATTGCCAGGCAGCAATCCAGATCTTCCTTCCCTTTGTGTCTCGCGAAAGAGAGACAAAAGTTCATCTTTCGGTTTGTTTCAAACTCAGTGCTCGGAACGAATGGTGCTTTAAACCCAGAATTGTTTAAACGGCACATATCACTGCCTATTAGACAAAAGACCCTTGTGATTAAAGTCCCGTGGAGAACAGTTTGACTTTCCGGAGCGAGAAAAGGACGTGCGCCGATTCCAGTTCCCCAAGGTCGTCATGAACATTAGATCGGCTCAACTTAACTACCTCTTTTATTTGAGGACTTTACAAGAGGATCACGACCGGATCGAAGCATCTCAGCTCAAAGAGTGCAGCTTTAATAAGGGAAGGCGGTTCAAACGGAGGTGGGTTTTCACAGGCCCTACTACTTGCATACCTGCCAAGGCATGACATCTCTGGAGGAGCCATTCAGAGAGGGAAGGGAAAGACAATAGCGTCCTTGCAGTGGAGATGGTTGGTGTTCATTGGGAGTGGGGCTGCGTAAGACAGGAGGCTAACACTAGGTGGCACCAGAGCCAATGATAGGCAGAGCCAGCTAATTCTAGTTTTGTCCTCATCCTTCTCCCTGCTGAGTTCTACAATGGGAACACTGAGATAAAGGAGGAGAAAGGTTATGGACAGGACAAACCCCCCGGATTGGTTGTAACTAAAGAAGAAGACAGGTAGGTAGGTTGAGGGCAAGCTCATCTTGAGGGGAAACATTCCAGTTTCATGCTTTTTCAAATTTTGCAATATAGTTCTCCGCTTGCGATACAATCCTCAGATCAGGAATCATATTTTAAGGGCTTAACAAATGCATATTTTAGGATTAAATGGGTTTAGAAAGGCATAGGTTGAGATCTTTAGTTGCCAGTTCATTTCTGGGCCGAATTCAAGATGAAAAGGCATTCTCTTACATCTCAGATACAGTGGTACCTCGGGTTAAGTACTTAATTCGTTCCGGAGGTCCGTTCTTAACCTGAAACTGTTCTTAACCTGAAGCACCACTTTAGCTAATGGGGCCTCCTTCTGCTGCCGCGCCGCCGGAGCCCGATTTCTGTTCTTATCCTGAAGCAAAGTTCTTAACCTGAAGCAGTATTTCTGGGTTAGCGGAGTGTGTAACCTGAAGTGTATGTAACCTGAAGCATATGTAACCCGAGGTACCACTGTATCTTAAAGGCTGCCTCCTTCCCTACAGACTGTCTTGGGCATGAAGATCAGCAGAAAGGGTAGTTTTTTAGCTCTCAGAAGTTTGAGATGCAGGTTGTAATAATAATAATAATAATAATAATAATAATGAGGAGGAGGAGGAGGAGGAGTAGTAAATGGCAGCAGCTGAGTTGTACTTTTTGCAAACTGAAAGCTGGTGGAGTTCTTTCAGCACTAGAGGGGAGCACATTCTGCTTAACAACCTGGTCACTGCATTCTGAATTGATTGTAGCCCACAAATGCTTTTCAAGGGCAGCTCAATGTAGAGCAGTTAAGCTTAATCAAACTGTATCTTAATTGAGGTTCCGACAGGCCAGGTTCAAATTGCCTGGGACGATTTTGCATTGCTCAGCCTGGCTGCTGTGTAATTAGCAGCTGTCAGTCCCGGCAAAGATATGGGCCATTCTTTAATCGGTGCACAAGTCGCAAATGTGCGCTTCTACATTCCTCAGATGGGATGCAGTTTAGTGGCGAGAGAGAGCCAGGGATTCTGCGCATGCTCAGAAGCACTCTCCTGTGTTGTATTCTTTCTCACATTCTAGGGTTTGAAATCCACCTGAATTTATTTATTCTTCGCTAGTTTCAAAAAATAACACACCTGATCTGCACCTCCTGGGCTAATGCACAGATCAGGACAAAGTTATTCTTACCATATAATCAAAGAATTGCAGAGTTGGAGGGGATCCTGAGGGTCATTTAGTCCAACCCCCCGAAATGCAGGAATCCTACCCACAGCCATCCTTGGTGGGCTTGAAACGCCAACCTTTTGGTTAATAGCCAGACGCACTGACCCATTGCGCCACAGGAGGGCACTTAGCTCCAGGTTTCACCCTTCTCCAAATTGAGAAGGGAGGTCTTAGCTCAAAAGCAAAGCAAAATCCATATGAAAATGCATGTTTAGACATGTGTACTTGGATGGAGGGTGGACATTTAGAAATGCACATTTTGCTCAAAAAGAAATTGCAAAGTAAAGGTAAAGGGTCCCCTGACCATTGGGTCCAGTTGTGACCGACTCTGGGGTTCCGGCGCTCATCTCGCTTTATTGGCCGAGGGAGCCGGCGTACAGCTTCCGGGTCATGTGGCCAGCATGACTAAGCAGCTTCTGGCGAACCAGAGCAGCGCACGGAAACGCCGTTTACCTTCCTGCTGGAGCGGTACCTATTTATCTACTTGCACTTTGACGTGCTTTCGAACTGCTAGGTTGGCAGGAGCAGGGACCGAGCAACAGGAGCTCACCCCGTCGCGGGGATTCGAACCGCAGACCTTCTGATCGGCAAGTCCTAGGCTCTGTGGTTTAACCCACAGCGCCACCCGCATCCCTATGCATGTTTAGACATGTGTACTTGCATGGAAGGTGGACATTTAGAAACGCACATTTTGCTCAAAAAGAAATTGCAAACCCATATTTAAATGCAGGTGTTTGTGTAGATTTCTTAAAAACAACAACAACACTTCAGTAGAGCATCAAGGTCCTGGGACATGGTCCTTCGCCATGATTCAATTAAGCAGCCAATGAATAAAGATCAACAAACAGAAGCTGAAACATACAAGATCAGAAGGGGCAGCTACAAAGAAGGCCCTGCCTTGTGTTCTAATCCGCTGTACCTCTTATAAATGTGGAAAGCCAAGCAATCTTAAATGGTGGACGGAATCAAGGGCAGAATCATTTCAAGCTTTGCATGAGCCGTTCTGACGGCGCCTGCAGTGCCATTCGCTAAATAAAAATAAAAATGCAGAACCTAAAATGTGCTTTCATTTGAAAGAGATCAATCTATAATTCATTTTTTAAAAAGGAAAAACCCTACCTTATGTCACTCAAATCAAATTCATGTGATTATTAAGACCTTTTTGGTCTTGGCAGCTGATCTCATCAGAACCAATTAAAGCTCCGTGCTACAGATCTGACCTTTGAGGCAAAGACTTTGAAAATGGCCGTTCTGCTTCTGCTTATCTCACCTAATAATTCCAAATTGCTGCACTCTCATTATAACGTTAAGTAAATATGTAGGCCGGCTGCTTTGGCCAGATACCTGCTTTGAAGAAGAAAAGGAACTGGAGAGCTAGCTAAAATCCAAAATCCACATTAGGGCAATTCCTTTATTAGGCCTTGATTGCTATTCTCCAGAACTGTCCATCAGGCTAATTGGTAAACAAAAAACATGTGTCTTACTCATAAGAATGGATGAATTTTAACAGATGGATTTCCACCCCCCCCAAAAGGGGGAACCAAGCGTAATACAGTGGTACCTCGGGTTGCAGACAGGATCCATTCCAGAGTTCTGGCAGTATCCTGAAGTTTCTGCAACTGGAGGTGTCACTTCTGCATGCGCCGAATACTTCTGAGTTTGCCACTTTTGCAACCTGAAGTTTACTTTACCCGAGGGTAACGTAAGCCGAGGGTCTACTGTATGTACGTCCTTCCCATCAGTCTTATCTGCAACCGAAAGTATGCAAAGCAACTAATTGGAGCCTCATTTGAATGTTAGCTACCTCCCCTTACTCTCCAGTTTAAGACAGTACAGTGGTACCTCGGGTTACATACGCTTCAGGTTACAGACTCCGCTAACCCAGAAATAGTGCTTCAGGTTAAGAACTTTGCTTCAAGATGAGAACAGAAATCGTGCTCCAGCGGCGTGGCAGCAGCAGGAGGCCCCATTAGCTAAAGTGGTGCTTCAGGTTAAGAACAGTTTCAGGTTAAGAACAGACCTCCGGAACAAATTAAGTACTTAACCTGAGGTGCCACTGTACAGTGGTACCTCGGGTTACATACACTTCAGGTTACACACTCTGCTAACCCAGAAATAATGCTTCAGGTTAAGAACTTTGCTTCAGGATAAGAACAGAAATTGTGCTCCAGCGGCGCGGCAGCAGCAGGAGGCCCCATTAGCTAAAGTGGTGCTTCAGGTTAAGAACAGTTTCAGGTTAAGAATGGACCTCCAGAACGAATTAAGTACTTAACCCGAGGTACCACTGTATATAAAACAATGGAACAAAATACCCCCAACACACTCACCCATCAATAACCATAAAAACAATGGATCTTAGATCAACACCATAAAATAGGCCAGCAGTCATATTTCGGTACAATGCAATTTAGCAGCCCAAAGGTAAGCAAAAGTGTCTTAACCTGGTGGCTAACACTGGGGAGAGCATTCCGCAAACGGGGCGTCATTACTGAAATTGCCCATAGCATCTCCCTCAGACACCTGGCATCAGGGGCGCCAACTTGAATAAAATATTGGGGGGCAGGTGGGCTGGTAAGCTCCGCCCCGCATGATCAATCACATGACGCAATGCTCACACATCATTTGAATTGCAATACCCAACAACTGGGGGGGGCAACCCCCTCAAATATTTCCCCCCATCTTTATTATTTTATTCACATAATATACATTACAGTATTTACAAAGGACAACTCCAAAATAAAAACATATATAGCAAAACCATAAGTCTCATGTTTTCATTTACACGGATCTCCTCTCTGATACCTTTACCTGATATTTCTTTCTGCTTTCCTTAGAGAATCTTTACGGAAATTTAAATCTTTTAAATCCTATACCAATCTTTAACAATTTCAATTAATCCCTTCACTTCCCTCCTCCACAGCCCAGTACTTCCCTCCACTCATGTGCGATCTTCTTTGCCTACTATTATTTTTGTTATTGTTGCGTTACTCACTTTGTTATTCCATCCTTAGTATAATATTATTCTATTTCTTTGCACCTTTTAAACTTTTGCATATTCATTTTTAAGCTCCAACACTGACTTTTTTCATGTATTCCTCAAATATTTTATAGGGGGCCCTGTAAGGGAATCGAACCTGCGACCTTTGTGTTATCAGCACCAATCTCTAACCAACTTCTAATCAGAAGGGCTTCCAATTATGATCATAGACACCTTATTGGAAATTATTCAGAATGTATAAAGGTGTTCCAAATGTTTGCTGGATGTGTGAAAAATATAAAGGGACATTTTATCATGCTTGGTGGAAAAAGCTAAGAAATGTCAGATACAAATACAAACATTGATGCAGAAGATTTTAAATGTGACCATTCAACTGAAAGCAGAAATTTTCCTGCTAGGAAATACAGTTGGATATACAATTAGAAACTGACTATGGAACATTATTTCAATACCTAATCACAGTGGCGAGACTTTTATATGCACAAAGATGGAAAGAGTCGTCATTTCCTACCTTGGAGGAATGGTAGTTACAATTTTTTGACTTAGCAAAGATGGCAAAGTTGACGTGTTTAATCAGAGAAAAGCCATTGTTGATATCTGCTAAAGATTGGAAACCCCTTATAGGCTTTTTGCATGAAGAAGAAAATGAACTTATGATATCTGGGTTTGAGGATTGAAGAATATATTGGTTTGTAGAAAGTGAAATGTTGGGTGTTATCTTGAAGTGGAGGCTTTGATCTATTTTCTCTATATAGCTGACAGAAGAAGGATCAGAAGCTCTCCTTTTTATTTTCCCCTGTTCCCTGGCCTTCTTTGTGTTTGCATTTTTATTTAGATTAGTTTCTTCTATCTTTGATTAAAAGATATTGGATATTTAATATTAACCTTCGTATATTTTCTCTATGGGGGGGATAAAGCCACTTCCGAGATAGAGAGGAGGTGGGGTTGCGGGCTTCACGCCCCTCCCCACAATCGCGGGGGCTGGCTCCAGCCCACGTGATAACAGGGAATCCTCGGACGTGTCATACCCCGAGCCAGCCAATCGGCTGGCTTGGGGTGTGTGGCCTCGCCTACTTAGGTCTGGCGCGGCCGAGGGTCTCCCTCGCTATAGAAAAATTGCATTAAATTTATTTATTTATTTGCATTCCAGAGCCATCTTGGTGTTGCATGTTTGTAACACATTCAAAACACTATTGCTTTTTTTTACTAATGTAGCTGAGTCCCAAGATACCTTCTTGCCAAGGAAGAAAACAGCTGTCTCCACTGGCCGGCATCTGTACCCCCCCCCGAGAGGTTTGCCCCACTCTTGGGGCAGGGGGGAAGCCTCAACATTTTGCAGCTTTTGCAACCCATCTCAAATCACCTCTTTAGGAAGAAAAAAACAGTACTGTATTTTTCTGTGTATAACATGCCCTCGTGTATAAGACACCCCCTATTTTGGGGGACTCAAAATTTAGAAAATGGGGGGGGATTCCCCCAAGTTGTTGAGCTTTTTGGGGGGAGGATTGCCCATAGCTGTTGAGCTTTTTTTTAGCGGGGGGTGGCCGAAAATCGCTCACCCACCACACCAAAAATAATGCTCGCATATGTCGCAAAAACCACCTATCCTCTGTTCCCTCGCTGACAAAAGCAGCAAATCGCCCACCAATTGCCACAGCGACAGCCAATCAACACCAGCCCTTGCCACCAATAACTATCTCCAACTCGCAGCAACAACCAATCCCATGACCCCACAATGCACTATCCATGTATAAGATGACCCCCAATTTTCAACATGGTTTTTGAATAAAAAACCTAGTCTTATACACAGTGTACGGTATAAAATAAAAAAATTTCTTCCAGTAGCACCTTAAAGACCAACTAAGTTAGTTCTTGGTATGAGCTTTCGTGTGCATGCACACTTCTTCAGATACACTGAAACAGAAGTTGCCAGATCCTTCTATATAGAGAGAAGGTGGGGAGGGGTATTACTCAGAAGGGTGGTGGGAATGGGAGATTGGCAGATAGCTGAGATGAGCCTGTTGACGACTCTTAACGACTGCAATAGGTCTTACAGGAGAAGGCAAGGGGTGAGAAGGTGAAAAATGGCTAAGTCATGTATAATGAGATAAGAATCCAATGTCTTTGTTCAAACCAGGTCTCTCCATGGTTTTAAGTTTGGTAATGAGTTGCAATTCAGCAGCTTCTCTTTCCAGTCTATTTCTGAAATTCCTTTGTAGTAAAACAGCTACTTTGAGATCCTGTATAGAATGTCCTGGGAGATTGAAGTGTTCTCCTACTGGTTTCTCTGTTTTGTGATTAGTTGGTCTTTAAGTTGCTACTAGAAGAAATTTTTTTTATTTTGACTATGGCAGACCAACACGGCTACCTATCTGTAACGGGAGTACGGTATGTTTTCGCATGCGCTTGTGATTCCATTTTGGCCACGTGTAAAGCCTGTACTCAGAATGGCTTTGTTTGCCACGATAACAAACCTGAAGTTTTGTTATCTTTTCAACCCATCAAACCCAAACAGAAGGAAGAGTATACAGCTCAAACCACACATTGACCACGATGGGTGACAGAAGAAAAGGGGTGCCAAGGTAACAGTGGTACACAAACAGCACCCAGCCCTGGAGCTGCCCTTGGGTGATGTAAAGCAAAGACGGCATCTCCTCAATATTAAATTTAATTATTAGATATGCATGAAATTTGTAACAGCACACACACACACATTAGGCAATATTGTTAGAATCCTTTAAATCTGCTATAGGAAGCAGAGCAGAAAATGCACATTGTTTGCAAAAGAAGACTTCAGCTCTTGTTATGTCTTCTCCAAACCAATTCAATCAGAAAGCAAAATAATAGACGGGAACAGAACCGGCCGTTGAACGCTCATTTAATAGTGAAATTAAAGAAGCATGAAAGATACGGATAAATGTGGCGTTTTTCAATCCCTCTGCAAGACCCCTCAAGAGCATGCTTCTTCCCTCGCCCCTTCCTGATCTTTGAAAAAGCACGCACACAAGCACATTACCTTTTGCTGACTCAGACCGCTTAGGTAAATCCAGTGTATCAAAGTTTCTGTCCACATCTCCGTTCTTCTTCCCTGTGCACGACACAGAAGAATGAGAAATGAAAGGAATCAGCAGCACACGAATAAACCTGAATCAGTCACTGTTGCGTCCAGAGAAGAGGACAAATGGGGCACAAAGCCCAACATTACACAGCATCATCACATGCGTGCACCATTTGCAGGAGAGTTCCAGGCATGCAAGGAAGCATTTGTCATGGCTTCACATTCCAAGGTAATAAACACATATTTTTATGTACTGGTTAGTGAGACTTGCTGCAATGTCAACCACCGGGCCTAATCCTGAATTTGTTTCACTTCTTTATTTATTTTAAAAGTTATTTATTCATCCTTTTCTCTCTCTTTTTTTTATAAAAAAACCCCTGCTCTTCCTTCCAAAAAGGAACTCAGGTGGCAAACACACCACCAACAAAACAATAAAAACATCTAAAAACAAAAGGCCACAGAGAAGAACAAAACAACTATTCAGGGAATGAGTGGCCATTATCTGGGCCTCAAAGAGTTAGTGGGGGGAACCCACACCTTCTAAGGGGGACTTCCCCCAAATATTTTTGCTACCAGGAAGAAAAAAACTAAACATTACCTCTTATTTCGCTTAAATAACATGATATACACAGAAAAATGCAACCAGTTTCCCCAAAACATTCCCAGAGTACAGGTCAAGTGTTTTTAAATGTGTGTTGGTATACTCTTTATTCGCAAGAGCAAAGTTTTAAATCTGAAACTGACAAATGTCAATGTGCAGGTCTGATCAGATTCAAGGACATGTTTACACTACAAACATAAGCTGGTTTCAAACTGGCTCAGTTGTCGTTGCCTCTAATACATGGGAAGGACATGCTTTGGGGAGAATTCTGGTCTTTGACCAAAATATCTCATGGCCCAATGTTAAACATCTAATGTGGGGGGCATTCATGGGGAGAATGGGGTTCATCTTCCTGCTTGCACGATGTCCCTGATATATTTTCATGATTATTAATAGTTTATTGCATTGATATCCTGCCTTTTTTTCTGCCATGGAAACAGGAGGTCTGATCACAGTTTTTCAATATTTCATACACTTTAGCTGTCGGGTTTCAAAACCCGTTAAATCCAACCATCACTTTTTTAACCAGACAACTTGGCTAACAGAGTTTGCTTGTGTCTGTCGACAGAACAGGCTCAATGTCAAAACCAAAGTCGCTTCCCCACCCAACTGGCCTCTCTTATTCGCTTTTTGACAAAATCTTGGCTAGGGTCAATGATAGCAATCTGAAGAAGATCCTTCATTCTTATTTGTTTTTGTTTCTTTTAGACCACTCAAAACAAGACAGCCGAACCCTGCTTTGGGAGACAAACAGAACAGCCAAGAGGCAAGATGTCAGCTGTTGGGACAGAACGCCACTATTTTATTTTTTTCCTGATGACAGCTAAGCCCATATGCTTCTCTGAGAAGAGGACTCTTAACTTGTCACTTCGGAAATGACAAGAATTTATGGCAGAAGGCAAGAGGGGGAAAGAGAGAAGGAAAGGGAGAACTTAGAATGCAAAAGTGGAGAACATCACACTCCCCCTGAAACACACACTCTGTTTTCTCCACAAAACACTGCCTGGTCTTACTGCCCTGCAGATCCCTATGCCCCTTTTCTCTGTTTCAACACCTTTGCTCCCTGTTAAAGGTGTGCATGATGAGGAAGCATTGATTTCCATTCCAACCCATGTTGATTGTATGCAGTGCTGTTTCTGTTCTGCTGCATTTGGCTTCCAGCAAAAGCTACTCGGTAGTGGCGCCCGCGTTGTGGAACGCCCTCCCACCAGATGTCAAAGAGAACAACAACTACCAGGCTTTTAGAAGACATCTGAAGGCAGCCCTGTTTAGGGAAGCTTTTAATGTTTGATGCATTACTGTATTTTAATATTCTTTTGGAAGCCGCCCAGAGTGGCTGGGGAAGCCCAGCCAGATGGGCGGGGTATAAATAAATTATTATTATTATTATTATTATTATTATTATTATTATTACTACTACTCTGTCCACTTGGGTAGAATTTTACATAGTTAACTGCAGGGGTTGGAGAATCTGTGGGAAGCCAGATGTTGCCACCACCCCTGGCCTTTGGCCATGAAGGCTGATGGGAACTGCAAGTCAAGCAACACCCGGAAGACCACAGATATCCCTTCCTTGTGCTCTACTGCCGGTAAATGTACAGCATCTCTTGGATGGGCTTAAAATCCCATCCAGTCTTGGTCTTCAGCTGGGGCCTGATCCCAGCAGCTGGAGGGCAGAGTGACATAGCTGGAATGCAGGTGTAGGCAATAAGTGATGATGTGAGGCAGGAGTCCAGGACCCCCAGTCAGCAGAAGGGTCACCCGAAGGCAGCTGGACTTGCTCACCCAGCAAAATGGTACACGTTACTAAGGGGGTGGGGCGTGGAAAAGAGAAGACAATTTGAAGTAAGTGAAGACCACCACCCCATAAGACCATTCAATCCAGAATTAAAAATTACCTAACTCAGGGGTAGGGAACCTCAGGCCCATGGGCCAAACGCGACCCTCCAGGTCTCTATACCTGGCGCTTGAGTTTCACCATAAGCCACGTCCCTTACCACACCCCCCCGTGAGTGTTTTTGCCTGTAGGGAATCCCTTCTGGAATGGTAATATTGCCTCTTGCAATGGAAGTGTGCAGCTGTGCTGAGGCAGTGTGTGCACAGTGGTGTAGCATGGGGGGCAGAGGGCTGGTTGCCCCCGGGCGCAAAATGGTTAGGTGTGCAAAATTTCAACACCTGGTGCTGCCTCAATACCACTGCACACTTCTGTTGAAAATGACTTCTCCATACGAACTAGGAAGTGGCCTCTCCAGACAATAGAATGCCTCTTCTTTTCTTATCTCTGTCCTGGGTAATGCGGACGCTGTTAGGCAGTTGAATGCGCATGCGTGCTTCATCCGTTTCCCAACCACTACTCTGTGTGGCCCCGGGCACTGGCAAACCACGCTATGCCACTGTGTGTAGAACGAAGTGACTTTTGCGTGGTTGAAATCTAGCCTAATGTACAAAAGGAAGGTTCACACCCATTGCACCATCCATGTTTCCCTCAGGCCCCACCCACCCCTGGAAAGTTGTCCATGAGGGAATAAGGCCCTCAGCAAGATAAAGGCTCCTCACCCCTGACCTAACTGCACTTCAGGATGTAGTATTTTGGAAGAAGACCAACATATCAGCAGCCTTAGAGGTTTTTAAATTCCCAAGGAAAAGTTTAGGGAAATCCAGGGCTGTTCTCTCTGCCCCTGCCCTGGATTTACCTCAGAGTTCAGCAATGGCAGGTCTACAACCTATGTGGCACTCAGCAGCTGTCAGGAGTTCTGGCACATCAGATTTGTCTTTACAGTGTATCCTCTCCCTCCTCTTCGCTCCTCTCGTTCTCCCCGCCGTCAAGTGGCGTCTGACAACACCCAGGGGCCCCGTCCCAAAGGGGACAGAGGTATATTTTCAGACGAGAAGCGCTGCTGAAGCCCTCAGCAGAAGAAAGACAGCTTTTAAGATGGCAGCTGACAGGCCTGCTTTATGGGAGTTGGCTATCAGAGCTGGCAAAGACCTTGGGGACAGGAAGGGCTGCCTGACAGGAAACTTGCTTGTATAATAAACGATTTGCAATCTCTCAAGCCGTGAAATTAAAAGCTTCTTGAACGCCATATTTTCTGAAACAGGGGGCTGTCAAGTGCATCTGATTCCCAGCATATAAACAATCGCCATACTTTCATTATCCCCTGCTCTGGCCACTGAGAAAAGACGAGAAAGGCTGAATTTACAAATGAAGTTCTAACCTTTTAGTATTAAAACAAAACCTTTCCAACCAAGAAATCTAGAAAAAGGCAGTAGGTCTGATTTTCGCATTGAGATATACATGCTCATGGAGAAACCTGTGGCCCTCAAGATGTTGTAAAAACTACTGACCACTGACCATGCTAGCTGTGGCTGATGGGAACTGGAGTCCCACAACATCTGGAGGGCCACATCACTGGAATCTAACAGGATGACATGGTGACCACCACACAGAAGCCGGAGGAATGGCTTCAACATCTGGGTGCATCCCAAACCAATGGATGGCACCAAGAACACAAGGAGACCCTGGCTTCATTAGGCCAGTGCCCCGTCTCACAGTGACGAGTCAGATGCCCCGCAGGAACCATGCAAACAGGAGCTGAGCACAAGAGCATTCATGAATGCTGTTCAAAGTATAGATTCTACCTGCCACATGGAACACTCCCATGTTAGCATTTCACAACAGCTGGTACTGGCAGAAAAACTCCCCACCCCACTGGTGGTGGGGAACTATGTGGAGTGTGGGTTCAAGTTTTGGGAGGGCATGCATGCAAAAGGATACTGGGGCCATCTCCTATCTTGTGCTTCCCAACCCCATGCCCTATGCCAGGGCTGGGAAGCTTTGGGCTAGGCCAAATGTGCCCTCCAGGCCTCCGTACTTGTCCCAGGGCACTGGACAGCCAAGACCAGGTTCTGGACTGGATCTAAGTAACAAGTCAGATGGGTTTGGAGGCAGAGGTGTAGTGGCCCAGACCAATTACTATTTCTGCAGTAGTTTTTTTTGTTTCCAGCATCCTAGAGCCATCCAACCAGCATGAAAGGGGAGCTTTTTAGCCACTGAGAAGGAGTATTGCCACACTTTGTGCTGATCGGAGTCCATCAGCAAAAAATGAAGTGAGCTAACCATTGAGGATTGGCTCCTAGGGTCGCTCTGGAGAAGCTCCGTGGGAAAAATCTCAAGGAGGACTTGTACCGAATGCTCCAAAACTAAGCATTTATAGGAACACTGAAAACACAAGGCACTTCAGTTTCAAGAGAATGGCATGCTAGTTGTTATGTACAATGGAAATTCAAGGAAAACACATCTTAAGTCACCCTGAAATAAGATATTGGAGCACTCCAAATCATTTGCCCGTGTACGTGCACAGAAAATCTAGCTGAAAGGCAGCTTTCCACTCCTGGCACAGGGCATGGGGTTGGGAGATCTGTAATGATCATTGCAATGCATTCCCAGCTATTATTATTGGAGAATTAGAAGATTATTGAGGGGGTATGGATGAGACCATCCTGGAGGGACCCTGCATTTCTGGATTTGCCACTACACTACTGCTTGGAGGAAGCAGAGCCCCACTTGCCCTAATGGACTGGCCACGGGAAGGTCTTCTAAGAGTAGCTCTCCTCCATATCACACTAGAAGAAGAGTAACTCAAAGCAGTCTGAATTCATCACAGGAATTTGCAGTCTACAGCAACAGAAGCAAATAAGTGGGATATGGGGCATCGTAGCAGCAACACACCTTGGGAACGGGGGGGGGGGCAGCAGGGGGTAGCCAACCTCTGCTGCCAGTTTCCGCCTCTGTATATACAGGAAGAGGAAAGGGGAAAGGACAGCGACGTCAGAGAAGAAATGTAGAAAAGACTCACCTTGATTGAACCACTCCTCTAATAACCACAAAAGCAGCCAAAGAAGAAAAAAAAGAAACAAAGGTTTTCAAGAGGAAAGCGAGAGAGGGAAACAGACGAACAATCAGTTGCAGGATTTTCACAGAACAGGTTCAAAACCCGAGAGCTACAGGTAAATAGCAACTCTGAATTCCTGAAGAGGGGAAAAACACACACACTTGCCCCCATGGTGTATACCACACTCGTTACTTGCAAAAAAGGAGAGTCCACTTTTCTCTGTTTGATTTTGAGAGCCAGTGCAGTATAGTGGTTAAGAGCGGTAGATTCGTAATCTGGTGAACTGGGTTCGCTTCCCCGCTCCTCCACATGCAGCTGCTGGGTGACCTTGGGCCAGTCACACTTCTGTGAAGTCTCTCAGCCCCACTCACCTCACAGAGTGTTTGTTGTGGGGGAGGAAGGGAAAGGAGAATGTTAGTTGCTTTGAGACTCCTTAGGGCAGTGATAAAGCAGGATATTAAATCCAAACTCTTCTTCTTCTTCTTCTACAAACATCAAAAAGAGCTTGGGTGGGGTGGGGTTGAAGTAGGCTAAGCTCCTATGCCAAGGAAAGCCAGCATGGTGCACCCTGGATGTAATTGTGCTACAGTTCCCAACAGCACTAGCAAGTATGACCCAACAATCAGGACTGACAGGAGTTGTGGTGCAGCAGGTTCTGGAGGGCCCCAGCAGCAGAACAAGAACAAATATATCACTAAGTGACTTTAACCCTCTCCTGTCCTCTCCTCTCCGTTTTTGCAGTGAATTGTTTTGTTGAGTCAAAGGAGAGACTTGTGATAGTGGTTAGTGGCCGAGAATTGGAGATTCTGGAGTGGTTGCATGAATGGTGTGTTTGTAAAAAGGTAAAAGGTAAAGATAAAGGACCCCTGGATGGTCAAGTCCAGCCACAGGCAACTATGGGGTTGCGCCACTCATCTCGCTTTCAGGCCAAGGGAGCCGGCGTTTGTCCACAGACAGCTTTCCGGGTCATGTGGCCAGCAGGACTAAACTGCTTCTGGCGCAATGGGACATCGTGACGGAAGCCAGAGCGCACGGAAATGCCGTTTACCTTCCCGCCACAGCAGTACCTATTTATCTACTTGCACTGGTGTGCTTTTGAACTGCTAGGTTGCCAGGAGCTGGGACAGAGCAACGGGAGCTCACTCCGTCGTGGGGATTTGAACTGCCAATCTTCCGATCGGCAAGCCCAAGAGGCTCAGTGGTTTAGACCACAGCGCCACTGCATTTGTGCATACTGGTGGGTGCATGTGAGGTGCGAGAGTAGAATAGGAAGAGTGGTAACGGAATGAGTCGTAAGCACTGTACAATTTCAGTAGATGTAAGGCAGAATTTGGGGGTGACGTGTAGCGTTTCGTGAGCCACAATGTGCTTTGCCAAGACGGAGGCTGAAGCAGGAAGGGATCCGTGACTCTAAAGACGTTTCAAAATGCTCTGCTCTGTTGTCAGTTTTTAGTAATGTATAGTTTCGATCACAGTTTTACTTAATATTCCGATGCATTGCATTCTATCCTAGTTTCTCAGTTCCGTTGTTGTATATATTTTATTTTGCTATTCTGCAGCCTGCTTAATGGGACTGCTTAAAGTGTATATCAATAAATTAAATAAAGAAATCAAATCATAAACCTAGTGCTATATTGGATACAACTCTAGGCTCTGTGTGAGCTCCCAAGTGCAATCTGCTGCTTCTGATCCTGTATTCCTGCCTTCAAATCTTCTCCAGCAGCTTCCCTCTCACCCTTTAACACAACTGTGCTCAAAGGTACAGACACACTCAGGGCCAATATACTCTCACACAACAGAAACCGAGTCAGTGGGTTAAAAGGCCCATGGATCAGTGATACGAAACAGCTGTTTACAAAGGTCAGGGTGACGAAGGGATGGAAATGCCTGGGTGTTACATACCAATGGATCTTTATTGTATAACATTCTTAACATTCGGTAGCCACCAGGCCTGTTCAGCACAGATTAGGTTAAAAGCTTGTGACGTACCAGAGACTGACCCTGATTTAGATGTGTAATGCAAACCACACCTCCCATTGTGTCTTTTCTCTTTCATTTAACATGCTGGGCCAACCTGGTCCAACAGGTGTGCAGAGATTCCTGAGTGTTGGGTTACTGGGGCTTGCATGAGCCTCACTCCCCAGCCTCTAGTTCATCATCTTCTATGCCATTATTCATTAAACCGCCCATATCATAATGCTGTTACACTAATCTATGGCCGAACACACTCGGAATACAGGGTACAGGTCTGGTCACCTTGCTTCCAAACAGTTACTGAAGGAAAGGTTCAGAAAAGGAAAACCAAGACGATAAACGGATTGGGGCGACTCCCTTAGGAGGAAAGGTTCTGATACCTGGGACTTTTTAGTTTAGAAAAAAGGCAAGTAAGCAGGGGCACGATAGAGGTGAATAAAATTCACGGGTTGTCCCATGAAGCTGACTGTTGGGAGGTTCAGAAGAAAGAGACAGAAGTGCCTCTTCAAACAGGGCAGGGCAAGGGGCAGCTACACACACACACCAGGATCCAAGTGCAAAAGGCTGGCCCTTGGACAAGCTGGGTTGTATGATGTGAACACAAGCATTTTGCTTCTGGCTTTCAGTTATGGCTGGTAGGGCACTGGTAGGGCAGGAGGCAAGGAGGCGAACAGCAGGTGGCGCCAGAGCCAAGGAGAGGCTGAGCCAACCAATTTTCGTTTTGCACACGGCCTCTTCCCTGCTGAGTTCTGAAAGGGCAACATTGAGAAGGAAGGAGGAGGAAGGAGATGGCAAGTAAGTGCCCCTCCTTGACTCATAAACAAGAAGGCAGGTGGGATTGGAGAAATCAATTGGTGGGGATGTGCCCTGTTTGCCCCAATGGAGCAGACTCCATTGCTTTAGGGTTATGGCAACACAAACCTTTGGCCTTCTTCCCTCCAAAGCAGCCCGCGTCGTCCTTCTTCTTCTTCTGAGTTCCTCCCAGGCCTCCAAGTTGATTTGCTTCTAGCTCCTGGAATTTGTCAGCTCCCGGGACTTCTTTGTGGACGTGGTAAGAGAGGTTCCTCATGATGCACACACAGTTCTCCACAGACTGCGGCAAGGCGGATGCCCAAAAAGGGGGGAGGAAGGAAAAACCATCACTGGTAAGCAATTATCTTACACCACTGAAGATGCGAAAAACAAGCAGACATAGGAAATTGCTTAAACCAGGTGAGACTATTTGCTCAGTATGGCGTACGCCAGCCGTTGTCCAGCCTGGTGCCTTCCAGAGGTTTTTGGACTGCAATTCCCATCAGCCACAGCAAATGTGGAAGGGGCTGATGGGAGTTGTAGTCCAAAACATCTATAGGGCACCGGGTTGTAGAGGGCTGTGCCAGCATGACACAGTCAGTGGCTCTCAGGGAGAAATGGAGCCATTCCCATCCTTTAAAGCCCTAAACGGCCTCGGCCC
This sequence comes from Podarcis bocagei, assembly GCF_964188305.1. Taxonomy (NCBI): domain Eukaryota; kingdom Metazoa; phylum Chordata; class Lepidosauria; order Squamata; family Lacertidae; genus Podarcis; species Podarcis bocagei. The sequence goes on along the minus strand of NC_138142.1, from coordinate 13,035,825 downwards.
AGTATACCTGAAGGAGCGTCTCCACCCCCATCGTTCTGCCCAGACGCTGAGGTCCAGCGCTGAGGGCCTTCTGGCAGTTCCCTCATTGCGAGAAGCAAAGCTACAAGGAACCAGGCAGAGGGCCTTCTCGGTAGTGGCGCCCGCCCTGTGGAACGCCCTCCCATCAGATGTCAAAGCGATAAACAACTACCTGACATTCAGAAGACATCTTAAGGCAGCCCTGTTCAGGGAAGTTTTTAATGTGTGATATTTTAGTGTATTTTTGGTCTCTGTGGAAGCCGCCCAGAGTGGCTGGGGAAACCCAACCAGATGGGCGGGATACAAATAAATTATTATTATTATTATTATTATTATTATTATTATTATTATTAAATCTTTTTTCCTTTTTCTTTTTTGCAGGGGTGCCGTAAAATGAACCCGGGACCTTCTGTGTGAAAAACAGCTTGACTACAACCGAGTTCTGTTCCTTCCCCTAATGAACAAAACCTTATCAAGGGAAGTCACTTGCAAATTTTTAAGCACCCGTTTCCCCCCCTCCCTTTTGCTGCAGCTCAGTGATGGAAAACACACATTTTATGCAAGAGGTTCAGTCTGCAGCTAATGAGTCTCTCGGGAGGCAGAAAGGCCACTGCCTCAGCCTCCAGAGCGGGGTCATTCATCAGGGGCTTGGCAGGAGTCGAGGAAGAACAAAAAGCGCATCAAAATCCCATAGGGTACCCCCCCACCCGGAAACGGGCCCCTCCACCCACCCACCCCACGCAACTAAATCTCCGCTGAATGCCCTGGCTGGGAAAAAGAGAGACTCAGTATGTTATGAGTCTTGTTCCTTCGGCACAGAGGCCAATGACCAACAACAGCCAGGGTTGGGGCTGTGGCACAACATCTGCTATGCATGCAGGTGGTCCCAGCCTCAGCCTGCATAGCTCCGTTGGTTAGAGTATGGTGCAGATGATGCCAAGGTTGCAAGTTCAATCCCCGCGTGGGGCAGCTGCATATTTCTGCATTGCAGGGGTGGGGTTAGGCCAGGATCTCGTACAATTCTATGGTTCTGTGATTCTAATTCCCCCAGCATTGCTCAGCAGGGCTGGGAAAGACTTCTGTATGATACTGCGGAAAGCTGTTACCAGGGGCGAGGGGTGGGGTAGGTACATGCAGTGCCAGATTTATGTATAAGCTAAACAAGCTATAGCTTAGGGTCCCACTCTCTTGGGGGGGGGGGCCCAAAAAAAAATCCAAAGGGAAAAAACCTGGATGTACATTTCCAAAATATAAGATAACAAACAAATAAAATAAAACCTACATACAGCAACAGTGTTTTGTGGCGTGTAGGCTCCTATGAGTAAGTAATGGGCCCCGTCTGCTAGCCTGCTCCCTAAAATATTACTGGTTTGCTCATTTCTATATATAGGGTACCAACATTCTATGGATTGGTTGCATGGCAACATGTGCAAATGGCTTTAGATATCTATTAGGTCCTTAAATGACCACATCACATATATTCAACACAAAAAACTGTCAATTTGCTGTTGACAAAGGACAGCTGGACAATACAGCGATACCTCATGTTAAGAACTTAATTTGTTCTGGAGGTCCGTTCTTAACCTGAAACTGTTCTTAACCTGAAGCACCACTTTAGCTAATGGGGCCTCCTGCTGCTGCCGCGCCGCCGGAGCACAATTTCTGTTCTCATCCTGAAGCAAAGTTCTTAACCTGAGGTACTATTTCTGGATTAACGGAGTCTGTAACCTGAAGCGTCTGTAACCCAAGGTACCACTGTATAAAGGGCCCCATTAATTTCAGTAGCTTAGGGCATCACCAAACCTAAATCTGGCCCTGGGTGGATGCGCCTACCAAACTCCACTGTTTGGGAAGAAAATACATTTACGCCTGTCAATAACAGCAGTCCAGTATTCATCGGTGGTGGCTGGTGCCCATTAGGATGGGTGGGGTGGAAAGCAGGGAGCCCTACGGTAGATTGAGTCAGAACCAATGACAACCAGAGCCAACTCTTTCTAGTTTTCATAGAATCATAGAACTGTAGAGCTGAGAGTCATCTAGTCTTGCAATGCAGGAATCCCAACTGAAGCATCTGTGATGTCTCCCTGCTCCTCCTTGCTGAGCTCTACAAGGGCAACATGGAGACTAAGGAGGAGTATAGCATCTAGATCAAGGGAAGTAATAGTGCCACTGTATTCTGCTCTGGTCAGACCTCACCTGGAGTACTGTGTCCAGTTCTGGGCACCACAGTTCAAGAAGGACACTGACAAACTGGAACGTGTCCAGAGGAGGGCAACCAAAATGGTCAAAGGCCTGGAAACGATGCCTTATGAGGAACGGCTAAGGGAGCTGGGCATGTTTAGCCTGGAGAAGAGGAGGTTAAGGGGTGATATGATAGCCATGTTCAAATATATAAAAGGATGTCACATAGAGGAGGGAGAAAGGTTGTTTTCTGCTGCTCCAGAGAAGCGGACACGGAGCAATGGAGCCAAACTACAAGAAAGAAGATTCCACCTAAACATTAGGAAGAACTTCCTGACAGTAAGAGCTGTTTGACAGTGGAATTTGCTGCCAAGGAGTGTGGTGGAGTCTCCTACTTTGGAGGTCTTTAAGCAGAGGCTTGACAACCATATGTCAGGAGTGCTCTGATGGTGTTTCCTGCTTGGCAGGGGGTTGGACTCGATGGCCCTGGTGGTCTCTTCCAACTCTATGATTCTATGAATCTATGAATCACAGAATCACAGAATTGTAGTGCTGGAAGGGACCCTAAGGGCTGTTTAGTCTATCCCCCTGCAATGCAGGAATGCCAGCTCAAGAATCCGTGACAGGTGGCCCTCTAACCTCTGCTTAGAGAACCCACCACCTTCCAATATAGCCTGTTCCGCCATCAAACAGGCTCTTGATGTCAGAAATCTCTTCCTAATGTTTACTCAGAATCTCCTTTCTTGTGATTTGAATCTACTGGATCTACTGGATCGAGTATAGTAGAGAATGGTTTTTCAGGAAGATGGCCGCCGATCTGTGAGGCAGGGTGAGGCAGCTGCTCTCACCATTTTATAGTTTTATGGTCCTTTTATTGTTTTACTTTATTGTTTTACTGCCCTATTTTATCAATTCATGGTTTTACTTCCTTGTTATCTCGGACGCCTTCCCACTGAGCTAGGAGGGCGACACGGCCCAGAAAGGCGCCGCTGACGCCGCCGCAGCCTCCACCACCACGGCAAAGGAGCTCAGCAAATTGGTCTCAATTACCTGCCTACCTTGGAAGTAGTCCCGTGGAGAACCCTCCTGCAACACCCGACGGAGCCAATGAACCGGGGTGAGATTTTTACCAACTCGACCTTCACAAGATAAATAATGGTGACGACCAGGAGTGGCTGTAGAACACCAGGCTTTTATCGGAGTGATCTAAGACCTCTCTCTAAAAGAGCTACCCTAAAGGGAGCTCAAACAAAAAGCACTCGGCCCTTTAAGAATAGGGGTAAAGTCAAGCCGAGTGAGAATCAGCAGGATCGGGTCCTACCCTATGGAGCAGGAGAGGGTAGAAGCAGGGGGAAGCTGATCGCCAGCATACACCCTGGACTGGTTGTTGTTGTAGTAGTAGTAGTAATATTTATACCCCAGCCACTCTGGGTGGCTCCCAACAGAATATTAAAACACAATAAAACATCACATATTAAAAACTTCCCTAAACAGGGCTGCCTTCAGATGTCTTCTAAAAGTCAGATAGCTGTTTATTTCCTTGACATCGGATGGGAGGGCGTTCCACAGGGCGGGCGCCACCACCGAGAAGGCCCTCTGCCTGGTTCCCTGTAACCTCACTTCTCGCAGTGAGGGAACCTCCAGAAGGCCCTCGGAGCTGGACCTCAGTGACAGGGCTGAACGATGGGGATGGAGACGCTCCTTCAATATGGAGGAAGCCAGTATGTGGGGGCTGGCTGCAGGCAGACAAAGCTAGGTGGGTCAGTGGCCCCGATTCCTCCTAATGGACCAACTTGCACTGAGATAGATGCTTTCCTCTAGTAGGCCTGGCTGCCTTTAAGCATCTGTGAACACAAGCATCTTTCAAGCCAGCAGATGTTCCCAGCTAGACCTCGCCCCCTCACCTTCAATGCATCCTGTATTTCCCCCACATCAAGAAACCCACATTTGCTTAAGCCACAGTGAGTGTCTATTCACACCAGCACCAGAGAGCAGAATCACCTTGTTATCCGTGTCCTTCTTGCCCACCGCAGACTGCAGGGCATGAAGGAGGGCGTCTACCAAGCCGTCGCATTCCCGGAGCCTCCTGCGCGCTTCCGCTCCATCCGAACTGACATTCCTGCAAACGAGAGGTAGGCAAACGTTACAAGCCATAATCTCCACATAGCAAAATTAAGCCGAGCCCTCCTGCATCAATTACAGACATTAAGAACCTAATCATCTTGAATTAACCAAGACGCACACAAAAGATCATCTTGCAAGCCAACAGGGAACCACAGCTTCTGTATTGCATGAAAAGCAGAGCTTCAGCTTGCAGCTCTGCAACACACCCAGGAGCTCTTGGCAGGGCTGGCCCACCCGTTGGACAAGGTGAGGAAACTGCCTTGGGCAGCAGAAACCACAGGGGTAGCAGATCCGGCCTCCGGGTGTAGATCGTCACTCCCTCCTTCTCCCTGACGTGTATCTTTATCCCCCCCTTCTCAAAGAAAACCCAAGAGAGAATCTTGAAATGAATGTCACTGGTGGTTCGGTAAAAGTGACTCGCTGACTTGAGCAAGCTGAATCTAAGAGTAACCCCAGGAAGCTTTCGGGTTTGTTTTCATTTCGGCTGCATTTTAAATGGGAGTATATTTTTTATCCATGTTTTATGTCTGTGCCAACAAGCGTTTTCTTGTATTTGCATTGGCCTGTGGCTAAAAGCCATTAATATTTATTGGATAAGACGCAGTTTCCTATGTTCTCGCCCTGTAAAATTCCAGGGTTCCCTACCTGTCAAAATAAGTATAATAGCAAAAGTGTTTAACAGGTGGTTGTTAAAATGTTAAAGGCAAAAGACCCTCTATATAAGGGATGCGGGTGGCGCTGTGGGTTAAACCACAGAGCCTAGGACTTGCCGATCAGAAGGTCAGCGGTTCGAATCCCCGCAATGGGGTGAGCTCCGGTTGCTCGGTCCCTGCTCCTGCCAACCTAGCAGTTCGAAAGCACGTCAAAGTGCAAGTAGATAAATAGGTACCACTCTGGTGGGAAGGTAAACGGCGTTTCCCTGCGCTGCTCTGGTTCGCCAGAAGCGGCTTAGTCATGCTGGCCACATGACCCAGAAGCTGTACACCTGCTCCCTCGGCCAATAAAGCAAGATGAGCGCCACAACCCCAGAGTCGGCCACGACTGGACCTAATGGTCAGGGGTCCCATTACCCTTTTACTACCCTCTATATATTGGGACAGCCTTCCCTAGCAGGTGACCTTCAGGTTGGAATACAATGCCTATCGGCCAGAACCACCAACACTTTGCTAGCTGTGCTAGATGGAAGTTGTAGTCCAAACTGTCTGGATGGCACCAGGTTGGGAACAAATACGTTAGCAGATAACCTTTTTTCAAAAGAAATAGGCATCTTGTTTTACTCGTTTCAAAAAGGAATCTATAGTTTGGATTATAAACCATGGCCTGAAATAGTTGCTGGAAATCCATCATCAATAATAAACAGAAATCCACCACATAGTTAAGCACACTTATGTACCATTGAGTCCAAGCAGGCATAGGCAAACTCCAGCCCTCCAGATGCTTTGGGACTACAATTCCCATCATCCCTAGCTAACAGGACCAGTGGTCGGGGATGATGGGAATTGTAGTCCCAAACATCTGGAGGGCCGCAGTTTTCCTATGCCTGGTCTAACGGGGATGGTGGAATGCACCACATTCAATTTCACATTTTTCCACAGTAAAATCTGGAGGAGGAGGAGGATAAGTGTGTGTTTTCTAGAAACAGCTGGATGGCCCTTGATCAAAACTGCACAGTGAAGCCAGCAGCTAAGGTTAAATTTTAGGCAGCCTAACCCAATGGTAGGAAGCATTTGGTTTGTGGGATTTTGAGTGTCCCCAATCTTTAAAGCCGCTAGTCCTCATAGTTGAAAAAATACACTTGAGACTGAGAATGCAAAAGCAGTAAAAGGGAGATGAGGAAGCTGGCGAAGGGAATGGAGGAACAATGAGTGGAAGTGATGTAATTCCTGGGTCAACGGAGGCGGTGTTTGAAGCACGACAGTCCAGCCCATCCTCTTTCTATTTGGCCAGGTATCATCTCCACACACCAGCTGATTCTCTGGAATGATATTTGATACAGATGTGTCATGGCTGGCATAACAACAGGTTGTGTGCTGTTCTGCCTGGAACCTCCATCCTGACAGGTAGTTCAGTCTGCTTCTGTATTGCCCGTCAAGACCCTGAGCCCTCCCCCATTTGCTGAAAAATAAGACACATGGACACCAGTATTTTAGGTTAATGGGATAATTAAGGCCACAACTTCATTGGTTACAGAATGTGAGTGGTATTGGCTTAGGCATTGGAATTGAACCGACTCTATCTGACTCCTGCCTGCCATGTAGGTAGTACAGTAAGGGACAACCACTGGTAGGGGGAGCCCTGTACATCAACTGAGAGCTCCCCTGGGCCCCCCGATGGGGTCGTGGCATTGGCCCTAGCCCATCCCTGGACTTCGGACGAGATCCACACCCCCGGATCCCTTTAACGGAATACCCTTAAAAAGGAGGGGCATAACCCTCCCATAAACCAGGTTTTACCAATGCCTAACCGGCAAACCTTAAAGTTGTGACAATTGCTTCCAGGCAGGTGAAAACCACATGGTTGGTGCCAATTTCCTAAGTGGAAAAATTCCTACCTGGCCCCTTAAAGCGGTGACCAACTGTAGTCCGTAGCAAGGCCAAGATGGCAAACACATGAAAATAGGGTAGGAGGGCGGAAGATCCAATGAAGCGGAAGCAAGAAGGGAGAACCCCCAGCCGCGTGGCTGTATAAATACTGCAAGCCATGCCCCCCGGTCAACTGGATTGGTCAGCCAGGGGCGTGATGCGGCCGGGACTCCCTGTGATGCGGGCGGCATTGCCACGCCCCCTGCTGAACACGGGGAGAGCACATGGCCTGCCTGCAACACCCCCCCCCCCGGGAAGGGGAGCGGCCCTCTCAGAAGCCAACTGCACAACTGAACATCAGCTCCTGTGCAACTTTAAGGTTCTGCCGACTTGTTTGAGAAAGCTGGGGCAGTGTGGTGTGTGTGTGTGTGTGTGTGTGTGTGTGTGTGTGTGTGTGAAGAGCCTTGTTTCCATTTATTTTTAACACATCTTCAGGGAGCTCCCTGGTTCCTGTGCCAAACAACACAGAGACTGATATGGAAATGTCTTCTAGATATGTAGATCAAAGGAAATAAACCGCAGCGCTGCTTTATATTTCTCTTTAATCTTCCGGCACGGCATGTAGAAAGTCACACTGTGCCGCACAAGGGCCTTAGTGAGCGCTGGAAGATTCCTGAAAAGATCAGGAGGGACATGCTGTTACATCTAGGGCCGGGGTATGTGCTTGCAACCTCACTTTTGGAGTGCCAATCCTCAAAAACAGAACCACAAGATGGAGATATCAGCCGTCGAGCAGCCATATCCCAGGGCCAACCTCTTCCGTACTTCTGACAAGTGAAATCCAAAGTTTGTTTGGAGCAAACTCCACACAACTGATCCAGCCTCACTCAGTGTCGGGGGACTACAAATCCCATCATCCCTGATCATGAAACAGCCATGCAGACTGGGGCTGGCTAGCCCTGCTCTAGCTTATTCCCACATTTTCCGGGAGCGAATGCCACAGTTGAAAAACGCACTGCATAAAGACGTACTTGCTTCAACGCTCAATTTCAGTGGACGATCCTGAGCTCTAAACCAAGCATAGGCAAACTCCGGCCCTCCAAATGTTTGGGACTACAATTTCCATCACCCCTGACCACTGGTCTTGTTAGCTAGGGATGATGGGAATTGTAGTTCCAAACATCTGGAGGGCCAGAGTTTGCCTATGAGCAGTCTTTTGTCCAAGTCCTTCACACCAACCAAGCCAGTCCAACTTAAAACAACGTTAACAGTGCACAGATGCCTGGCGAATAAAGGGTGTCGGGCCACAATGGTTAACTCGCAGTCTCAGCTAGCCATTTCTAATCGAGTGGAGTGCGTTTAAAAACAACAACAACTATGTACTATCCAACATGACACTCTCCAGATGTTGTCAGACTCCAACTCCCATCAGTCCCAGCCAGCATGGCCAATGGTCAAGGATGATGGGAGTTGTAGTCCAACAACTTTTGAAGGAAGCTGTGCTGGCTACCAGTGTGCTACACTAAAACAGGAAACCAGGCCAGGCAATCAATTTAAAAAAAGTTGAGCCCTTTACGAAATGGAAATTAGGGACCCGAATACTCTGATGACACCTTGAAGCTATTGCAGTAATAACAGTTGGAGCTCCACCTTCAAGTACCATTAAGTAAAAACAGGAGGGTTTTTTGTTTTTTTTTAGTTAAAGCTCAGAGGGCGACACCACTGCAATGAAAATGAACCACCTGGAGCAACATGTAATTTTTTTTTATTAAAAAAATAAAACCCTTTTATTATACATTTTAATTCTCTTTCATTCTGAAGCGCCCTTCATTTAAGGGAAACTGGGCAGAATTTTAATGAAGAAATGATCAGATTATTTCCCAAAGACAATTCCCGCCTCGCCAATTTCCTGCCACCTATTCCGAACAGAATTTTAAGTGGCTCATTTAGGGCAACTACACTTCTAACAGTGTCCATTTTGCAGGTATATTAATGCTCCGAGAATGCAAAGATGACACTGTCCTTTTTATTTTCTTACATTAGTAAGCATTAGCATTAATGTACTTTCTGATTGGATGACAAGGAAGAACACAGAGATCAGACTAGCAAAATTTGGCAACGATGCACCGCTCACATCTTATGCCGGACACAAACAGACTTTGCCCAGAGTTGGAGTGGATGGTGCAAGCAGTAATCTAAGTTGATCCATTTTATTCGGGGATGAAGAAAGGTTGTAGGGCATAGGACTTTTCAGTTTAGAGAACAGGCGAGCACGAGACAACATGATTTGTTGTTGTTTAGTCATTTAGTCGTGTCCAACTCTTCATGACCCATGGACCAGAGCACGCCAGGCACTCCTGTCTTCCACTGCCTCCCGCAGCTTGGTCAAGCTCATGCTGGTAGCTTCGAGAACACTGTCCAACCATCTCGTCCTCCGTCGTCCCCTTCTCCTTGTGCCCTCCATCTTTCCCAACATCAGGGTCTTTTCCAGGAAGTCTTCTCTTCTCATGAGGTGGCCAAAGTACTGGAGTCTCAGCTTCAGGATCTGTCCTTCCAGGGAACACTCAGGGCTGATTTCCTTCAGAATGGAGAGGTTTGATCTTCTTGCAGTCCATGGGACTCTCAAGAGTCTCCTCCAGTACCATAATTCAAAAGCATCAATTCTTCAGCGATCAGCCTTCTTTATGGTCCAGCTCTCACTTCCATACATCACTAGTGGGAAAACCAGAGCTTTTACTATACAGACCTTTGTCAGCAAAGTTATGTCTCTGCTTTTTAAGATGCTGTCTAGGTTTGTCATCGTTTTTCTCCCAAGCAGGTGTCTTTTAATTTCGTGGGTGCTGTCACCATCTGCAGTGATCATGGAACCCAAGAAAGTAAAATCCCTCACTGCCTCCTTTTCTTCCCCTTCTATTTGCCAGGAGGTGATGGGACCAGTAGCCATGATCTTTTTTTTTTTTAATGTTGAGCTTCAGACCATATTTTACGCCCTCCTCTTTCACCCTCATTAAGAGGTTCTTTAATTCCTCCTCACTTTCTGTCATCAAAGTTGCATCATCTGCATATCTGAGGTTGTTGATATTTCTTCCGGCAATCTTAATTCCAGCTTGGGATTCATCCAGCCCAGCCTTTCGCATGATGAATTCTTCATATAAGTGAAATAAGCAGGGAGACAATATACAGCCTTGTCATACTACTTTCCTAATTTTGAACCAATCAGTTGTTCCATATCCAGTTCTAACTGTAGCTTCTTGTCCCACATATAGATTTCTCAGGAGACAGATGAGGTGATCAGGCACTCCCATTTCTTTAACAACTTGCCATAGTTTGCTGTGGTTGACACAGTCAAAGGCTTTTGCATAGTCAATGAAGCAGAAGTAGATGTCTATCTGGAACTCTCTAGCTTTCTCCATAATCCAGCGCATGTTTGCAATTTGGTATCTGGTTCCTCTGCCCCTTCGAAATCCAGCTTGCACATCTGGGAGTTCTCGGTCCACATACTGCTTAAGCCTGCTTTGTAGAATTTTAAGCATAACTTTGCTAGCGTGTGAAATGAGTGCAATTGTGATAGAACTGTATAAAATTCTGCATGGCATAGTGAGAGTGGGTAGATAAAAGCTTCTCTCCCTCTCTCATAACATTAGAACCCCTGGACATCCAATGAATATGAATATTGGGAGATTCAGGACCAATAAAAGAAAGCACTTGCTCATGCAGCACATAAACTATGGAACTCTCTGCCACAAGAGGCAGTGATGGCCACTTACTAGGGTGGCTTTAAAATAGGATTGGGCAAATTCATGGAGCAGAAGGAGACCACAGGAGAGGAGAGTGGTCTTGAGCTCATGTCCTGCTTCCAAGTTTCCTTCTGGTTTGCCATTGCTCCAATTCCCAAAGGCCTTTATTGTGTTCTTATTGGGGGAGATATTAGATCCAGTTTGCATTTTAAGTCTAATCCACCTCATTTGCCCTTTCTGAAATGATACGTGAACCAAAAGACAGCCGTCGTTTCGAAATTGACACTTCTAATAATTTCGCAGTGGAGTTCTCCAGCCACGTCACGTGGACAAAAGTGAGTATAACCAGAGTAACACTTGCATGCATGTGAAAAATAACATGCAAGAAAGCACCGTACTAGAAAGCATGGTTTTCAAAACTACGTACACCAGGAGAAATTTGCACTAAAGCACCAGCGAATTTTCGCGAGCATGTTTTCAATAAATAAATAATTGCAAGCTGATGTGGAAATGTAGAGAGCAGAAACTAAGATGGGAAAATTTAGAAAGTGCAACTGAGAGTCCTGACCATCCCTAGACTCAAAACATGGTACAACTTGCTGATAGCGTCTCGCTTACCCGATTTTGGGAAGGCAGAATGAGGGCTGGGGAAGGGGGTATCACATTTTGGCCTTGATCCCCAGCCTGCTCACCAAGGCAGTGTGCAGCCTGTGGGTTCTCCGTCAAAGTATTCTCATGGCCCATTTTGTGTGAAAATTTGGCCTGCTCTGTGCTAGAGCACCTTGGTGTAGAAGAGAATTCTTCAGTTTAGGAGCTGCCACAGATAAGGTCCTCTCCTGGGCAGCTGTTCATCACACTTCTGAGGGTGGCAGAACTATCAACAGTGCCCCTCTGCAGCTCTTAACACTCAAGGAGGTCGGTTGAGATTGTATAAGAACTAGCTATTCTTACACACACACTCCATAACTGCTTATCCAAATTGCATCTAGTGCTAGATGAATTTGATTTCACGTAAACTATTTGTGGAATAAGTAAAACCAGATCCATTGTGAGATTAAACGTTCTCTGAAGGATTTTTGAGGTTATATTTTTTCAAAGAGGGATTATGATCAGTTTACTAAAACAGCTGCTTCAGAGGCCATTTCTATGCAGGATATGCTACCAGAAAGTAAATGGATGCGTCACTCAGAATGTAGGAAAGAGCCTTTTGCAATATGTCAGAAGCGGAGGACAGTGGTGTGGTGTGGCGAGAAAAAGCTCCAAAGCTCAGGAGGTGATATTTGGTACAGTAGCAGTACAGAAGAATGTCCCTGTTTTCAAATGCACCGCTCCAAAGTCTAAGCCCAACACTATGGGCTTATTCGAAAGATTGAGGGCACAAGAAGAAGGGGACGACAGAGGATGAGATGGTTGGACAGTGGGGTCACGAAGAGTCGGACACGACTAAACGACTAAACAACAACAATGGGCTTATTCAGATGTTACACTCAACAGAGCATCTCAAAAAACCTGTTTGTGTGAAAGCATGTACACTTGTTGATTTGCACAGCTCAGCTACAGTGTACATCCTCGTTGAACGCTACACACAAGCAATTGTACGAGTGCACAGCTGTATTGTATTTTTAAAGGCCGGGAGCCAGCGCTGTCCGCAGACACTTCCGGGTCACGTGGCCAGCGTGACGAAGCTGCTCCGGCGAACCGGCACCAGAGCAGCACACGGAAACGCCGTTTACCTTCCCGCTAGTAAGCGGTCCCTATTTATCTACTTGCACCCGGGGGTGCTTTCGAACTGCTAGGTTGGCAGGCGCTGGGACCGAGCAGCGGGAGCACACCCCGCCATGGGCATTCGAACCGCTGACCATGTGATCGACAAGTCCTAGGCGCTGAGGTTTTACCCACAGCGCCACCCGCGTCCCTATTGTATGTTTACACAGGTATAAAAAAAATTGCACACTCATTTTGAAGGCAAACGCACCACCATCGCTGCGGAACAGAGAAAGAATGACCTCCATTCACCCCTCGAGTTCCAACCACCTTGCCAACCTGGAGGCAGAAATGATGTGAAGAGGATTTGTCTGGCTGTTGAAATCTCTGCTTTCCTTAGGAAAACAAAACGGAGGAGCCATGAGTAAATGTTAAAAGAAAAGTAAATTCCGATCGTTGGAGAAACCCATCCAACGGGGAATGTGTTCTGTTAGCATTGCGGGGAGGGAGAGTGGTGGAAGAGATGTTAGGAATCGCTTCTTGATTTCACGTACGGAGGCAAAGGCATCCGGAAAGGCGTTCAGGACCAACCATCAACCATAAGTAATACTTACGGAAGGGCCGTACGTATCTCAGTGGTAGAGAATCTAAGGTCCCTACTGGGAGATTCTTAGCATCTCCCAGTAGGGCTGGAGCATACTACTAGGGGGCAACAGAGTTGGGGCACTATTAAGGAGAGCAGGACAAGATGTAGTGAGCACTCCCACCTGGTCCAGGTTTGGAGGGAGTTTGTGGAAAGATGCTATGAGTACCGCATCTGCCTCAGTGAGTAACCCACCTTTTCATCACAGCTGCCATTGCTCCAGCAAGCTAGGAACTTAGTAAGTTTTCTTACACCAATTCATCCAGCTCAGCATTGTCCACACCAGGGATTCTGACCAGGTGCCAGGAGTCCAGTCCCCAGCTTGATAACACACTGAGCGTAGTTAATTAAAAAGGATGCTTTATTGTCAAAACAAACAGATAACTCCGGACGGCTTTAGCAGAGCTTCCGCCATCATCAATCAAGATGACCCTTCTGAGGACTGCTTCCGGCATGACCAGAAGCAACTAAACTTTCGCTTCATACGTCTTCTGTTTTGCTTCCTATCTTGCAGCCCTCCCATTCGCCGAGACCTCAGACTGAGTGGGTCAGCCCCCGCCTGTTCCCCATTCTCTGAGAGGCTGTCTCTTAACTCTTTCCCGCCTGTTTGTGCTTCTGGCAAGCTTTGAAGCCTGCTCTCAGCCATTCCCTTATCAACCGGCATTCCAAGGGGCAGGCAGTTAACCCTCTCTGTTCCTGGCTGCTTTCTTCAGTTGGCTGCAACCCTTCCCTGGGAGCTCCTCATCCTGATTTACCCTGAGGGGCAGCAGATCTCCAGGATGTCACTTAGGGAAATGATATACAATGAATTGGGAAAAAAATGTTTAAAATAACTTTTGTAAAAAGAACAAAAACAGTAGAAGCCTTTTTATTAGGAATTCTAGGTACCGACATTTCAAGGGAGCAGTAAAGACTTTCCATCGATGCGACAATAGCCGTGCAGATGTTACTAGCCCAGAGATGGAAAGAAGACAAAGTCCCTACCAGAGAGGAATGGCAAATTATTGGACTATGGACTATGCCAAATGAACTATGCCAAAATGGCAAAACTGATTGGAAAGCTCAGGAACCAAGAAGACCAAAACTTCAACAAAGAATGGGGGGAAATTATAATTTATTTAGGAGACCACTGTAAATAGATGAAAACATTAGCAGGATTTCAATAAAACTTGTAATTTGGCAATATTTATGGACAATATGGAGAGATATAAAATATGGACGATGAAATAATATGCAGTTGAAAATGTTGACAACAGGACCCATGGAGGAGATGGTGGGAAGTCTGGAGATTCAGAGAAATCACTAAATATGGATGTATATTTGGTATTGTTATAAATTTACACTTGTAAATTCAAATAAAAATTATTTCGGGGGAAAGGGAGATACCAAGAATTGAACCTGGAACCTTCTGCATGCACAGAAAATGCTCTGTTACTGAACGATGGCCCTTCCGCTTTGATCCAGACGATCAAAAGTCCTTAGATGAGCCTAATCAATTGGGCCCATCACCATCATTAAAAATCTATTGCTATGGACTCCTTTCATTTGACTGCGGAAAACACAGTGAGTTGTTGAGTGTCCTCTGCAAAGAAGATTCTCAGTATGCTTATATTAACTCTACCTCCTGCCCTGGCGCATTTGCTAAAATCCTCAGCTGCAGCCCTGCAGTCTCTTCTTATTAAAGTTACCGACTTGAAGCCTGCCCAAGGTGACCCATAAACATTAAAGAACATCACCAGGCATGGTCTGAATTTTATTTGGGGCATTTCCATGATGTGGCAAAAGACCCCCCGCCGGTGAGCGCCACCATCTGCGCATTAACTCGATTTAAACGAAAAAGCCTTCTCCCCTTAATGCTAGCGGAGAGGGAGAAGGAAGGCGTTTTCGCTGAATAGCAAAGCAGTCTGAATTCTGACGTGGAGGAAGCAGATAAAGTAATAGCAGGCAGGGGAGCAAGAAGGTGTCTGGGCAATGGGGGAAAAGGAGCCTGGAACAAAGCGGAATGGGAGTGCAGGAGGTTCAGTGAAAAGGCACTTAATAAGAAATCAATCGATAGATAAGGTTAAGAAAGAATGGGAATG
This sequence comes from Podarcis bocagei, assembly GCF_964188305.1. Lineage (NCBI taxonomy): Eukaryota > Metazoa > Chordata > Lepidosauria > Squamata > Lacertidae > Podarcis > Podarcis bocagei. The sequence continues at coordinate 13,020,815 of NC_138142.1, read as the reverse complement.
CTTTAAAAATTACTTGAATAATTATGGTTCCAATAATAACACTCGGCTGTGTTCATACTAATTTTGCAGGCAGAGGTATCACAAGATGGAGACAAATAATTAAATGCAGATCAAAAACAGAAATGGCTGAATTGAAGAGTAGACGGAAAGTCAACAAACCAACAAATTAAAAAATGAGGTTCAATCCAGCACCAGGGACTTTGTGAGCAGAATACCCTGGTACCGGTTTGAATTAATTAAATACTGCTTTTTGTTTGATAGGTACGTTTTCGTTTCGTTAGTTTTTCAGGTTTTGTCGTCGTGCATTTTTCTTTTTCTTTTCTTCTTTTCCCCCTCTCTTTTTATTTCTTTTATATAATACACATTTATTCTAGATCTCTTGACAATTTGATTATGTATATTGTAATAACTATCTTAAGTCTAGAAATATCTAATGTAAGATTAGTTTGTTTTCTGTTTTGTTTTTTGTATGTGAGTTTTGTTTAATAATAATAATAAAAGAGAAGGCAGCAGAGTGCAGGTCAACAGCAGAGGGGGCTCTGGCATTAGGTGAGACCATCTCAAAGGATGGGAAGTGAAGCCAGTGGTCTAGGCCACATCAGCGCCATACATTTAAAGCAGTGTTAAACCATTTTAGACAGTCATGGTTTCCCGCCCCCAAGAATCCTGGGAACTATATTCTGCTCATTGTGCTGTGAGTTGTTAGGAGACACCCATTCCCCTCACAGAGCTACAATTCCCAGAGCGGTTTAACAATCAATCCCTTTTCCCAGGGAACTCTGGGTGTGCAAAGGACATTAGACAGCCACAATGGAATGTGGGTGAGGAAGAAATCAACTTCAGTTTGCATTGAAAGGTTGATACACCGAATCCACACTTTCTGAAACAATACGTCAACTGATGAGAGTTGTCCTTTGAAATTCGCATTTCTCCTAAATGTGCATTGCACTTCTTCAACCGAGTAAGTCAAATAACACATGCACAGACCAAGGTAAAGTAGGCATGAGGAATGAATTATATTGGGAGAGATTGCTTGCAAAATGGTGGGTGTCAGGCTGAACGGCATGCAAAAATGTGTATGTACGCAGGTCCTGCTTACCAAACAAAGTGTTCCATGGAAACCTTTTGTTCACATAATGAGTCCAGTGTTTCCATTTTTTCCTATGGAAATATTTCCAATGTGGGATTTGGCCAATCGTCCCCCCCTCCTTTTCAATTGTTTCTTCCTGAAATAGCTGCAACCAATCAGCAAAAGAAGGACAAGGGGAAACACTGATCTCTCCTGCTCCCTGATTTGTCAAATATCGCCCCCTCCACCTATCTGTCTGAAAATGGCCGTCACTGACCAGCAGAGCACAAAATGACAAGGAAGTTGGCTGTTTGGATAAGTGAATCTATGGAGCATATAATGAGGTTTGGGCAGAATTCTTTACATGCAGATAAGTGAATTTTCAGATAGTGAGCGGGCGGATAATGGGACTTAAATTTATTAGAATTCTGCACTGAAAGGCTCATGAATTTTCATGATGGCTGGTTGGTTTAAAGCAGGCATGGCGAAACATGGCCCTCTAGCTGTTTCGGGACTACAATCCCCATCATCCCTGACCACTGGTCCTGTTAGCTAGGGGTGATGGGAGTTGTAGTCCCAAAACAGCTGGAGGGCCAAGTTTGCCCATGCCTGGTTTAAAGCATGGAGCAGCGTGGAAACATGAGGAATGGAATGCAAGATTGGAAAAACAAGGAACTGAGAGAAACCGAAATAGAAAGATTAGCCCATCTCTACAAGGGGATGAAAGGGGCGCGGGTGGTGCTGTGGGTTAAACCACAGAGCCTAGGACTTGCCAATCAGAAGGTCGGTGGTTCGAATCCCCGTGATGGGGTGAGCGTCCATTGCTCGGTCCCTGCTCCCGCCAACCTAGCAGTTCGAAAGCACGCCAAAGTGCAAGTAGATAAACGGGAAGGTAAACGGCGTTTCCGTGCACTGCTCTAGTTCACCAGAAGCGGCTTAGTCATGCTGGCCACATGACCCGGAAGCTGTACGCCAGCTCCCTCGGCCAATAAAGCGAGATGAGCGCCGCAACCCCAGAGTCGGTCACTACTGGACCTAATGGTCAGAGGTCCCTTTACCTTTACCTTTACAAGGGGATGATAGCAATGTGCTCGGGCAAAAGAAAAGGAGATAGGAATGAAAAGGCACCTTCCGCGGCCTAAAGAAAATGAATTTCACACCCTCCAAATCCTCAGAATTTTCTGCACACAGATACAGGCAAAGACACACACACCCATGCTCTGCAGACTTGCTAAGCTGACTTGCAGCTGCCTCCCTGTCATTGGAGACAATTCAGCAGATAAAACTGCATGCAGCTACTTTAAAAAAAAAAAAGCTTTAAAGACATTTGCAGGTCACCTTAAAGGCGACCTTTCTGCAAGAGTTTCGCTTCTCGCTACTGTCATGCTGAGCGGTTCAGAGGCCTGCTGTGCAAGGGAGAGAGAGAGCTGGCACCTGCTCAACTTTAAAATTATTATTCTGTGCGCAGAGGCAGCTTGAGATGCTGAGTGCATTTGAAACAATGTGAAGAGAACCTGCAGAAAATTTTGAGTTGTCTGGTGGAACATGGGCACAGCTGCCAAGACAGAGAGCTAGAGAAATAGACAGACAGACAGATCCGCAAACTCTTTCTAGCACTGCAAGGGCCGTAGCTCAGTGGAAGAACATCTGCTTTGAATGCAGAAGGCCTCAGGTTCAATCTCCAGCATCTCCAGGTAGGTCTGAGGGAGAGGGACAGCCCTCACCATGAGGCAAGGTGAGGCATCTGCCTCAGGTGGCAGAATCTATAGCTGCAGCAGATCCAGCCTGTTATGTACTGAAGTTCTCACCCTGGGCCAGCAGGGGGATACTGTAGATAGTTATGCAAATAAGGGATCGGAAGTGACGTTCAGTGATTGGATAGTTTTAGAAAATTGTTACAGTTACGTTGTACTGGAGCTCTATATATGCAGGCTGGCTAAACCCTTCAGTTCAGTTCTGTTCTGGCCTGTGACTAAACAAGAGCTGTTTGAAGAATCGCTGTGTCGTCTGATATGTTCACCCACAACTTAACACAGCCTACAAGGAATACTTTGTCTACTGCTGCAGCTGCCACAGTAAGCAGTGATGGCTGCAGTAGTGTACTCTTGGAGGTTAGATCTGTTGCCCCCTCAGCACACTCCACTCATCGCCCCTCTTGGTGAATCATAGAATCATAGAATCATAGAGTTGGAAGAGACCACAAGGGCCATCGAGTCCAACCCCCTGCCAAGCAGGAAACACCACCAGAGCACTCCTGACATATGGATGTCAAGCCTCTGCTTAAAGACCTCCAAAGAAGGAGACTCCACCACACTCCTTGGCAGCAAATTCCACTGTCGAACAGCTCTTACTGTCAGGAAGTTCTTCCTAATGTTTAGGTGGAATCTTCTTTCTTGTAGTTTGGATCCATTGCTCCGTGTCCGCTTCTCTGGAGCAGCAGAAAACAACCTTTCTCCCTCCTCTATGTGACATCCTTTTATATATTTGAACATGGCTATCATATCACCCCTTAACCTCCTCTTCTCCAGGCTAAACATGCCCAGCTTCCTTAGCCGTTCCTCATAAGGCATCGTTTCCAGGCCTTTGACCATTTTGGTTGCCCTCCTCTGGACACAATCGGAGGGGCTGCTGGTCTCCTCCATCCTTGGTCCCAATGTACATCTTCACTCACCCCTCCTTCTCTGGTGGGGTGGTACCATTTTGAGGTCCCAAAATGTCTTGGGGCACCTGACTTGCCAGTAGTACATGTGAAGAGGATCTAGGGCAGAGGGCCTTCTCGGTAGTGGCGCCCGCCCTGTGGAACGCCCTCCCATCAGATGTCAGAGAGATCAACAACTACCTGACATTTAGAAGACATCTGAAGGCAGCCCTGTTCAGGGAAGTTTTTAATGTGTGACATTTTAATGTATTTTTTGTTATGTACTGAAGTTCTCACCCTGGGCCAGGAGGGATACTGTAGATAGTTATGCAAATAAGGGATCGAAAGTGACGTTCAGTGATTGGATAGTTTTAGAAATTGTTACAGTTACATTGTACTGGAGCTCTATATAAGCAGGCTGACTGAACCCTTCAGTTCAGTTCTGTCCTGGCCTGTGAATAAACAAGAGCTGTTTGAAGAATCGCTGTGTCACCTGATATGTTCACCCACAACTTAACACTTTTAATCTTTGTTGGAAGCCACCCAGAGTGGCTGGGGAAACCCAGCCAGATGGGCGGGGTACAAATATTATTATTATTATTATTATTATTATTATTATTATTATTATTACTCTGTGCGGCTTCCAACAAAGTATTAAAATACAGTAGTCTGTTAAACATCAAAAGCTTCCCTAAAGAGGGCTGCCTTCAGATGTCTTCTAAAAGTCAGATAGTTGTTTATTTCCTTGACATCGGACGGGAGGGCATTCTACAGGGCGGCTGTCACTACCAAGAAGGCCCTCTGCCTGGTTCCCCGTAGCCTCACTTCTCGCAGGGAGGTAACAGCCAGAAGGCCCTCGGCGCTGCACCTCAGTGTCCGGGCTGAATGATGGGGATGGAGACACTCCTTCAGGTATACTGGACTGAGTCCACCAGATACCTGTGGGAAACTCGACTGCAGGAGCCTTCTCCCCTCTTGTGCTTTCCATAAACTGTGGCATTGCTATACTTACGCCATGAAAGCATTGAGGTGCACAAGCTCTATACTGAATTGGCACATGTAAACATGGAAGAAGATAAAAGTGTTAAAGACACGGTCCTTTGCCAGAGGTGAGACAACTGGGTAGCAACGAAGCTTGCACACCATTCAGGGTTTTTAAGAATGAAATCCTGGGGCAGAGGCCCTTGCCAGCGGGCCATTTGCTTTTGGAGATCAAGAGGTCAGGGGCTTGCCTTCGCTTCCGAGGGGACGCCAGAAGGTGACGAGCTGCAGGGCGGCTTTTTAATCTGCATTTTGGAGTCAGGTTGTGCAGCGTAAAAGGGGCCCGTGGGCTCAGGCTGTGACTCTGCAGTTGAAAAAAGGCAATGCATAATGCATCGCTATTACAAGCTAAACATCAGGCGCCGTCAGCCTGAACTTGAACGATTCCAACAGTGGCAGGAATTACACTCCCTTGCTCATGATATAAGCCTGGGGAAAGCCATATGCCCTGATCCCATCCAGGATCTGGGAGCTAATTAAGAATCTCCTCCAGCTCAGCCTCCTTTATTACGGCTCCTGAGAAGCACCATCGCATTCAACCTGCGTTGCTCGATGGGGAAAAACACACCCCTCCCCACTGCCATCCTCTGCTGCAGGCTTGGGGGATATATATGTTTTCTCCTGCAAAGCACATATCCTCTCATGGGACAATCTTTGTGGTGTGCGTGTCAGGGATGGTGCAGCCAGAGGCAAAAGGCAGAGCAGCATATGGGGAACTTGTCTTTGGCCAGCAGGCTACATTCCGTCAAGCGGCTCCCATGCACAACAATTCTCCATCAAAAAAGAGGTGGCCCTCTTAGGAAGCGTATAAGAAAGCACACATGGAGCAGGATAGTGAGAGTTGAGGCTTACAGAGAGGTCCCAAGGGCTAAATAGAGAGGCCCGCATAGCTCAGTTGGTTAGAGCATGGTGTTGATAACGCCAAGGTTTCAAGTTTGATCCCCGTATGGGACAACTGCGTATTGGTTGCACTACATAACAACAACAACAATTTATTTATACCCCGCCCATTTGGCTGGGTCTCCCCAAACACTCTGGGCGGGCGGCTCCCAACAGAATATTAAAACATCGAACATTTAAAACCTCCCTAAACAGGGCTGCCTTCAGATGCCTTCTAAAAGTCAGATAGTTGCTTATTTCCTTGACATCTGATGGGAGGGTGTTCCACAGGATGGGTGTCACTACCAAGAAGGCCCTGCCTGGTTCCCTGTAGCCTCACATCTCACAGGGAGGGAACAGCCAGAAGACTCTCGGAGCTGGACCTCAGGGTCCAAGCTGAACGATGGGGGTGGAGACGCTCCTTCAGGTATACTGGGCCAAGGCCGTTTGGGGCTTTAAAGTTCAGCACCAACACCTTGAATTGTGCTCGGAGTGTCCTGGGAGCCAATGTAGGTCTTTCAGGACTGGTGTTATGTGGTCTCGGTGGCCGCCCCCAGTCACCAGTCTAGCTGCCGCATTCTGGATTAGTTGCAGTTTTCCGGGTCACCTTCAAAGGTAGCCCCACATAGAGCGCTTTGCAGTAGCCAAGCAGGAGATAACCAAGGCATGCACCACTCTGGCGAGACAGTCTGAGGGCAAGTAAGGTCTCAGCCTGCACACTGGAGGGAGCTGGTAAACAGCTGCCCTAGACACAGAATTGATCCTTCCAAGACTATAATATTATGATTCTATGAGTCTATCTGCCCCTGAACCCGAGGTTTCCCAGCCTGGTTGTCAGACCCTCAAGGTTGACCTGAGGTCTGCATGTTTGTCTGCCACACAACACCCCAGCTGGCAGCGGAGAGCGCTTGAATCTCCAGGTGGGCAACAGCACCTTCCCACCCAGGCTCCCTAAACAGATGAGAAGGAAGGATCCCAAGGGGCCGGTCTGCTATGAAACTAATGAAGCTTAAGCTTCAGGGCTTCTAATTCCACAGGGGCCCCCAAAGCGACTTTAGCCCACATTGATTCTTAAAAATCGATTTAGCAGACACAATCTGAGTTGCATGACTCACATTGATTAATATTTTGTTGTAAGTATTTCAACAATCCCAAAGTTTTAGAGTCAATAGCACAGATGGGAAAGATGGAGGGCACAAGGAGAAGGGGACGACAGAGGATGAGATGGTTATCAAAGCTACCAGCATGAGTTTGACCAAACTGCAGGAGGCAGTGGAAGACAGAAGTGCCTGGCATGCTCTGGTCCATGGGGTCACGAACAGTCGGACACGACTAAACGACTAAACAACAACAGCACAGATGTTGTAAAGGTTGTTGTAAACAACTCCATTGAAGAAGATAACAGTGGTCCCACAGACCTCATTGCTGGCTCTTCATAACTGTTCAGGCTTCAGGCCTCCCAAAACATAGGTCCACCACGGATGTTCCCTTCATTTCAGGTGGACCTGGGAACACGCCCTTTAGCTAAAGTTTCTACCTTAATTTCCAGCTAGTGACACATTTGCTCATTTGTTAGACTTCATCTTTTTCATTTGAATGACATACTCTCAGAGGCTGCGGCTAATGTTTCATGTGTTGTGAATAATAATAATAATAATAATAATAATAATAATAATAATACCCCGCCCATCTGGCTGGGTTGCCCCAGCCACTCTGGGCAGCTTCCAACACATATTAAAACATAATGATATCATAATAATGACATCATTTGGGCCTCCCCTCTGTGACATCATCAGGAACTGCCTCCAAGTCTCAGATTTTGGCCCTCAAATTTGGCCAGGGTCTGAGCAGCTCCTGACCTACTATGCGGCCCTCAGCAAGGAATGCGGCCCCTGGCTGAAAAAAAGGCTTCTGCACACCCTTCATTTTAACCTGTTTAAATTTTCATGCCATTTAAATAAAGCCCTCGGCACTCCGAGGACTTTTCTCCCTGATCTGCCTTTGCTTTGAAGCAGGAATATAAACCCGCGATTTCTCCTGGCAAAGTTTGAAGAAGCACACAAACGCACAGGCTATGCCTTTTCTCTTCACCAGACAAGCTAAATCGGGAGCCAGCTCACCCAGCCATCTCTCTTCCTCAAAATCGAAGATTTATTGCTTCACTCCCGTCCTCCCCCTGTCAGTCTGGAGACCAGCCCCTGCCTCGCACCAGAGGGAGGATTTGCAAAGGAGGCGGCAGCAGAGGATATATGTTGCGGCTGTTACCGTGTGCTATTATCACGCCTGAAAGATGGGGGAAGAGAGAGAGGGAGAAAGCTTACAGAGTAATTCATTCTGAAGGCTCTAATTCCCAAACACTTTTCTTTGGAGAAATGCTGTACATTAATCATGATTAATAGGCAAGCAGGGACCGTGGCTCGCTCATTTTGACACAGTTATATTCCACCCCATCCCTCTAGACTCCCACCTTCTGCTTCAGCACTGACACCGAGACATTATCACAGTTTCCTCTGACCAGCAGTGGTGCTCCGTGGTCTGAGGGTGAATCCCTGCTACTTGGGATCCTTGACATGCCAAGGATTGAACCCGGGACCCTAGCAGGCAAAGCACGTTCTCTGTCCTGGCACACAGCCCGAGGCACGCGGATGAAGCTGACTGCAACAGAGGCACTTGCTGGTAGGGCAAAGTTACGTCTGATAAAGGCACAGAAGAACGCAATGGGAGCTGTTGTCTCAGGTCAGTACAGAAGCCTTCTGCCAGAGAGTGCCATCGCTCAGTGGAAGAACACCTGCTTTGCATGCAGAAGGCCCCAGCATCTCCAGGTAGGTGCCACGGATTAGTTTGATGCAGAAGAATGGTGGGAGAAACCAACTGGGGAACCACTAAGGGGAGAAGGCTCAGGTCAAAGGCAGAAAATGAAGAGGAGCCTAACCCTCCATCATTTCTCTGATGAAAATAGGGGCACCCCATTCCATAATGATAATTTTATCTCTCACATCTTACTGGGTTGCCCCAGTCACTCTGGGCAGCTTCCAACAGATATAAAAACATAATAAAACATTAAACATAAAACTTCCCTATACAGGGTTGCCTTCAGACAGCTCGGGGGTCAGATAACTCCATACTCCCCAACATTTCTCCAATGAAGACAGGGATATCTTGCCATACCCTCCAACATTTCTCCAATGAAAATAGGGACATCCTAAGGGAAAGTAGGACATTCCAGGATCAAATCAGAAACCGGGATGGCTTCTCTAAATCAGGTACATCCCTGGAAAATAGGGATACTTGGGGGGTCTGGAAGACTGGGCCAAGATATCAGAAACTGAAGTGGCAAAAGGGCTTAGTGAGCTGGGAGAATGTGTGGCAGAGAGCGGTTCAGAATCAGAGGAAGAAGCTGAAGCAGGAGAGTGGGATGAGGGAGGCTAAGAGGCAGAGATGAGTCCAGTCATGAGTGTTTTTAACCTGTGTTCGGGTAATTCTGTTTCGGGTTGGTTGCATCTTTTAATTTTACTGGCTTTTATTAAGGATGATGTCTGGTTTTACACTGAGAGGACTTCTGCCCTCAAGAATAAACACACGCTTTAGGCCACACCCACACAATACATTTAAAGCTCAGCAATACGACTTTAACAAGTCATGGCTTCTCCCAAAGAATTATTGGAACTTTTAAAGAAATCCCCATAAGGGCATGGGCGTGGGGGCATTCCGCTCACCCCTCCATACAATTCCCCAGGAAGAGACCACATGATGTTGTTATCTACAGTCACTTCCCGGAAGCATTTAAAAAGGGATTTTTGGTCACACAGCCATAAAGCTGCTCTAGGCAAATTACAAAGTTTAAAAGGAGAAAGAAAGAAAGACGAAAGAAAAGAAAAGAAAAGAAAAGAAAAGAAAAGAAAAGAAAAGAAAAGAAAAGAAAAGAAAAGAAAAGAAAGAGGCAGCCCTTAGACCTCCTTATAAGTACAGATCCATGCACAGTTTTCTCTAATCCCTAGATCAGCATTCTGATCCATTCATGTATCCAAGAGGGTGTGAAATGCGGAGGCTGACTCAAAAATAAGGAGCGAACTAGAATTCTCCATATATTTAAAGCACTATGATACGACTTCCAAACAGTTGTGGCTCCCCGCCGCAAAGAATCCTGGGAAGTATAGTTTGTTAAGGGTGCTGCGAGTTGTTAGGAGACCCCCTATTCCCCTCACAGAACTACAATTCCCAGAGTGGTTTAACAATCACAACCCCTCTTCCCAGAGTATCAAAGCACACATGGGGCCCAAGACAATAAATCAGCGGTTCTCAACCTGTGGGTCCCCGGGTGTTGTTGGACTGCAACTCCCATCATCCCTGAACTCTGGCCTTGCTGGATAGGGGTGATGGGAGTTGTAGTCCAACAACATCTGGGGACCCACAGGTTGAGAAACGCTGCAAAAAATGAATACAAAGCGAGTGGGAGATTCCCTTCTGGGGCAAACACCCGTCGTTTTTGTTGGGGCTGCAGTTTTAAGCCGCCTCCCTTTGTGCCACTGCTCTGACCGGGATCAGAAAAAGAAATGTATTCATACATTTAAGATCCCGTGTGGCTTGGGTCCTTTTGCCCTAGCTAAGAGAGAGAGAGAGAGAGAGAGAGAGAGAGAGAGAGAGAGAGAGAGAGGGCACATCCAGCTAATTTGCACAGCACTGCAAGGAGTTTGACAGCCCCTGCTCACGTGCCACAACTTGTTGGGCAAAATTCGTTAACATTGCAACTGAAATAAAATAATAATAATTTGAAATGAAAAGTATCTGTGATTGTGGAACAGACGTGCTGAGAGCTGGCACTGCCGAGATCCAAGTTATTTTAAAATTCCGCAATTCTGAACAATCAGACCTATTCTTCTCTCTCCCTTCCCCTCCAAACACCTTCCCTGGTGCAATAAAATTAATGCAGCCCCCCTCCATTGAGATTGCATCCTTCCAGTGGGGAAGAAATCAAGGAGGAGAAAAGGAACAAATCAAAACATGTCAGGTTATTGGGTTTTTTTTTTAAAAAAAGGTGGAGCACGCTCTGTAATTTGAAGTTAGTGTCATTCATCAAAGATTGGATTCCTGGGTCTACCCTCCATGCCAGAAATGGTAAAAAGGGAAACTTAACACACAAGCCAGCCAGACAGATGGCTGCAAAATTTATTCTCTGTTGGTGTTCGCCATGCTGGTGGCAGGCTTTGTGTCGCACAGCAGACAGAGAGGTTTATTTATCGCACCAGGCCGCCATCAGCATCAACAGACTTAATAATCTCAAGCCCTCGCAGGCAACAGCAGCCTGTGTTTGCAAACCAAAGCATGAGGCAATGGAGAAACTGTTCCCATTTTGCAGAAAGGTGGAATGAGGCCCAGGCAATTGAATTCAGGTGAACCCAAAGATGGGGAAGAGCCCATTCACTCGTAGGAACAACGGCTGCATTCGTGTGGCAGTTTATTCCATTTCTCCGACATTTCCCTAACTGTTCATTTCCACATTATATCTGAGCTTTCATGCAAAGTGAAAGCGACTTCCAGAAAAGTAATCAAATCTGTTTAGTGCTCATTTCTGTGTTATTTGATTTCAGGGGGTGGGGTGGGTGAATCCATTTGCAGCTCTCTTAACTCGGAAAATTGTGGGAGGAAAGCTATGAAATTTGGGGCGGTATATGAGCGCGCGGCTCTTTCTGCTGTTTTTATGGGGGAATCATAGGGGAACAGAATGATGCATTTGCAGAAAGGGTGGAGAAGCAACGTTGTCCAATGACATTCATTGTTGTGTTGTCATCATCATCATCATCATCATAATTTATTTATACCCCACCCATCTGGCTAGGTTTCCCCAGACACTCTGGGTGAGTCCCAACAGAATACAGTGGTACCTCGGGTTACATATGCTTCAGGTTACACACTCCACTAACCAAGAAATAGTGCTTCAGGTTAAGAACTTTGCTTCAAGATAAGAACAGAAATCGTGCTCCGGCGGCGTGGCAGCAGCAGGAAGGCCCCATTAGCTAAAGTGGTGCTTCAGGTTAAGAACAGTTTCAGGTTAAGAACGGACCTCCGGACCGAATTAAGTACTTAACCCAAGATACCACTGTATCAAAGACATGATAAAACATCAAACATTTAAAACTTCCCTAAACAGGGCTGCCTTCAGATGTCTTCTAAAAGTCAGATAGCTATTTATTTCCTTGACATCTGACGGGAGGGCCTTCCACAGGGCAGGTGCCACCACCGAGAAGGCCCTCTGCCTGGTTCCCTGTAACCTCACTTCTTGGAGGGAGGGAACCGCCAGAAGGTCCTCGAAGCTGGACTTCAGTGTCCGGGAAGAACTATGGGGGTGGAGATGCTCCTTCACACCTTGCCCACTGCGGTGAGTGAACCTACAAAGCCACAGAGCAGAGCTGGTGAAGGTGTGGCAACCCAAGGGCCACGGAGAGAGGTCTGGAGTTCCGTATTCAGCCCAAGGCCTTGAAGTCCCTCACCCCTGGAATATTCAAATAGCCCATTCAAATGGCCCAATTCATTCTCCGGACAAACACGAGGCTTCTTTCCAATCCTTAAGAGACAACATGCAAACCTGCCTAGATTTGCAGCTCCACATTCAGCGCCAAGTGGGACGCGGGTGGAGCTGTGGGTTAAACCACAGAGCCTAGGACTTGCCGATCAGAAGGTCAACGGTTCGAATCCCCGCAATGGGGTGAGCTCCTGTTGCTCAGTCCCTGCTCCTGCCAACCTAGCAGTCCGAAAGCACGTCAAAGTGCAAGTAGATAAATAGGTACCGCTCTGGCGGGAAGGTAAATGGCATTTCCATGCGCTGCTCTGGTTCGCCAGAAGCGGCTTAGTCATGCTGGCCACATGACCCGGAAGCTGTATGCAGGCTTCCTTGGCCAATAAAGAGAGATGAGCCCCGCAACCCCAGAGTCGGTCAGGACTGGACCTAATGGTCAGGGGTCCCTTTACCTTTACCTTTATTCAGCGCCAAGCACGAGTATTTGAAAGCAACGTATTATTCCTCACACTAGACCTTCACATCAAGTTCAAGAAACCAAAGACCTCTGCGGTTGCAACAACCCCCCAAAGCCCCACGTTAACAGAAGAGGAAATTTTGCTGAACATCCCTTTTGTGTCTTGGGCTGGGGGTGGGTGGTCTTCCGAAAAGAAAGCCAAAGATTGCTTGCCGCACAAGGAAAATTCTTTGCTTAGACCATAACCTCTGAGGTTCCCTGTTGACAGGAGGGCAGGGAAAGAAACACCGCAGCGTAGATTAAGCCAACCTATTAATGATCAGCTTAATATTTCTGCAGCATCCGGGGGAATCTAGTTTCCATTCCCATAAACCTTTTCGCCCTGCCACATCTAATAAGGTCTTGCACTGTGGTGATAAGGGAAGGAGGGGGGAATGTTAATAAAATAAATATATAAATAAATGGCCGCACCTGGATCCTACTCAAAAGGCCCCGTCTCTCTTCCGGGACCAATGATCATTTCAGTAACGAGGCACCTCACACCACTTTTCATTACTTTCTGCATTTAGAAAGTGGCTCTCCGGGGAACAGTAGAGTGCAACGCAGAGACCGCAAGCCCAAGGAATGGAAATGAAGGAAACATTCTGGAGGTCCGCATTCATCAGCGGCAACGGGTCTGAAGAGCACTCCAGCGCTCCTCAAGGCGCTCCGCAGCTCCTTTTATTAGCTTTGAACGAACTTATTCGCCCTCGCCATAAAAACCGAACGATTTCAAAGCACGGCCAGAAACAACAACAACCGACAACACTTTGCCTTTTTATGGACTTTTGCTTTACGGCAAAAGCTTCCCAGGCCCCGGAAATGCTAAAAAGCTAACTCTCCCAGATCTTACCAGCTGCTTGGAGAAATCTTGCTCACCTGTGGACATTCCCAACAAGACACCATCTCTCAGGGCTGGCTCTACTGTTAACCCGCCCATTCAAACAAACTGCCAATGGATGCAAGAAGCAGCTGGCTTGCAGGCGAATGGTGCTGTTCTATTTATGTGCCGTAGCAAGAAATAGCTGCTGCATAAATCATCTCGAGGTACCAGCAAGCCTCCGAGCTGTCTCCGGGCTAACATTTCTTTGCCTTGGAGTGATGCGCCCATGATATCATGGATGCACAAACTCTAAATCTCAAAAAAGACTTGCTGTGCTAGCAACTTCTCCGTTTAGGAAGGTGTGACCTGCAGTGATACGATGCCCCAAATAGGACACTTTGTTGTTGCTGTTGATGTTGTTCCCCCCCCCCCACCAAATTTATTGCTTTTCAACATTTATCACAAACATAACATAAAATACACAACAACAACAACAAAAACTCCACAGTACAATAAACTAAACACACAAGAAGAAAAGACTAGCTCTTCAAATATCCAACTTTCATCTCATTGATGACTGACTTCCTTGAAACCCCTCTAACTGAATTTCATTATATCACCTTTATAACAGTTCTCCAAGTTCATATTTCTAATAATATTAACTTCTTTCATTTACTAACACCTTCTCCTTTATTAATATTCTGATCCTTAATATTTACTACCACGTATCCTTATTCTACCCGTAAGCCTATTGGTTACTTCCAAGGATTTTCTATTTATCATCATCAATCATCAATCTTTATTACGGTCCAGGGACCCAACAAATCATTACAAAGCAATACACAATTCATACAGCCTACCTCCAGTTTAAACAAGCATTTTGTTTAGAATATAGGGCTCATTTGTTCTTGCAACCACCTATAAAAACTTTGCCACTGTTAGTGTTCTAGCATTTGTCCTGTCTTCCAGTAGGAACCTGACATAGTGAGCCTCTGATTTTCCCGGGAAAGGTACTAGCAAGGGTAGTATCAGTTCAGCCCTGGCTTGCTCATATTTTGCACAACGCAACAAAATACGTATTATGGAATCAATGTCTTGAGCACATGAGCAAAGTCTGTCCTGGTAGGGAACTCCTCTCAACCTGCCCTCCAACACTGCAGAAGGAAAGACATTTAGTCTGGCTTTGGTGAAAAACCTTCGATAGTTTGGTACTGTCAGGTTTTTAATGTAAGATGTTAAAGACATGCCCATATTGTACTCCTACTGCCAGCAGACTACAGACTGCGTGTGATCGAGATCGCAAGTCACTGTGTGCATTATCCTATAATCTTTGCTTTAACATCTTTTGGGTGCCTTCATAACCCAGGTAATGCAGTTGGGGGGGGGGGAGACAGACCAATAGAGGTGGCTTTTTTAGCCATGGTTTTCTGCCATTTATCTTATATTACCAAATAGGACACTTTGCTGGCAATGCAAGTTCCTTTTAGCTAGTATTAAGGGAGGCATTTAGAGCCTCGCAGGCACCAATCCTTGACATCACAAAAGCGTAGACAGCCCATTGCCATATGTGCATTAGAAAACTGAGTGGAGGCTGGACCATCACGGTCCAGCTGAAGCAGTGCCCCACCTACCTCAGCCTGTCCTCAGCCAATATCCACCTGCCTGCCTTTTCCTTTACAATCAATCAGTGGATAGTGGAATGTTGCTCATTGGCTCTTGCGCCACCTACTGTTGGTCTTCCAGGCTTCTGCTCTCTGAGTCCCAATGGGCATCAAGCAACAATGAGAAAGCTTCCAGCTAGACTGGTGACTGGGAGTGGCTGCCGAGACCATATAACACCGGTCCTGAAAGACCTACATTGGCTCCTAGTACGTTTCCAAGCACAGTTCAACGTGTTGGTGCTGACCTTTAAAGCCCTAAACGGCTTTGGCCCAGTATACCTGAAGGAGGGTCTCCACCCCCATCGTTCAGAACTGAGGTCCAGCTCTGAGGGCCTTCTGGCGGTTCCCTCCCTGCGAGAAGTGAGGTTACAGGGAACTAGGCAAAGGGCCTTCTTGGTAGTGACACCCGCCCTGTGCAACACCCTTCCATCAGATGTCAAGGAAATAAACAACTATCTGACTTGTAGAAGACATCTGAAGGCAGCCCTGTTTAGGGAAGCTTTTAATGTTTGATGTTTTATCGCTTTTAAAATTATTATTAATATTCTGTTGGGAGTCACCCAGAGTGCCTGAGGAAACCCAGCCAGATGGGTGGGGTAGTAATAATAATAATAATAATAATAATAATAATAATAATAATAATAATAATAAATGTTGTTGTTGTTATTATTATTATTATTATTATTCCACATGGGGCCAAAATTACTCTTCTCCTAACTTGCTAAATGTTCCATCTTCAAGGCTGCCTACAGTATACTGAAGACACAGACCCTTCAGATGGTCTTGGACTCCAAAGAGCCATTTCAAACAGTATCATACCACTTTAAACAGGCACGGCTTCCCCAAAGAATCTCGGGAACGGTAGTTTGGTAAGGGCGCTGTTCCCCTCCCGGGGCTACAGCTCCCAGTGTTCCCTGGGAAGAGGGGTTTTGGGAAGCTGTAAGTCGTGAGGAGACCCCTTGTTCCCTCTCCTACTGCTACAATTCCCAGAGTGGTTTAACAATAGATTCCTCTTCACAAGGAACTCTGGGAACTGTCCCTCTGTGAGGGAAAGAGGGGTTTCCAAAAAGCTCTCAGCACCCTTAACAGGATTCTTTTGGGGAAACCACAACTGTTAAAGTGGTATGATACTGCTTTAAATTTATAGTGTGGATGGGGCCCAACTCCCATCAGTCTCAGCCAGCATGGCCAATGACCAGGAATAATGGGAATTTTAGTTCAAGAACATCGGGAGGGCCAGAGGTCCCCTATTCCTGATATAAGCGAAGGGACACATCAGAGAACAAGCCTTTATCTGCCGTTCCAACTCTTTTTACCACATGTGCTTAGAAGGAAGTCCAAATGGATCCAACAGGGTTTACTCTCAAGTAAGGGAGCTGCGAGTAAAGCCTTATTCTCTTGTGTGTTGTTTTCCTTTAATATTTGTTGTAAGCCACACTGAGCACCTCATTCGAAAGGAATAAATGCTTTATTAATCAAAATATAAATTTGGCATGGAGGAGACAGCATCAGCCTACTGGCCTCAGCCCCATCCTAAGACCCACAAGGTGATCCTCAGCTGTCGTGATTAAGTTGGAGCTGATGTAAGTGTGTTCTTCGGAAACTTATCTCCATTCGAGAAAATCTAAAAATAAACATTCATCTTCCCCCCCCCCTTGCGTGGATGATCAATCACAAATTTACCACTGCTCTGGCAGCCTTTAGAAGTCTCTTTTATTAGAAGACGCCTAAATTTGAGTTCTGGGAGTACAAGAGAATCACATTGGATGCTTTTTGGTCAGGAAGGCAAAATTTAAAAAACACAAGGGGAGTCTGGAAATGAGATTGGCCAATATGTACTCTTTTTGCTGAGACACGATCCTGGCATGTGCAGAGAAATGCTACAGATAAGGAAAAGACGGGTCTGTTTCCTGATGCTTGCGGAATTTGAATTTTGTGAATTCCTGTATGAAGCATCCTGATCCAGGATTCAAATCTCCACTTGGCCACAAGGCCACAACCTTGGGCTAGTCAGTGCCTGGCCTAACCTACCTCACAGGGTTGTTGTGGAGATTAAAGGAGAAAAGAGAGAACCAGGTAATAATAATATTATTATAATAATTTATTATTTATACCCCACCCATCTGGCTGGGCTTCTCCAGCCACTCTGGGTGGCTTCCAACACAATATTAAAATACAGTAATGCATCAAACATTAAAAGCTTCCCTAAACAGGGCTGCCTTCAGATGTCTTCTAAAAGCTTGGTAGTTGTTGTTCTCTTTGACATCTAGTGGGAGAGCGTTCCACAGGGCGGGCGCCACTGCCAAGAAGGCCCTCTGCCTGTTTCCCTGTAACTTGAATAATAATAGTTCACCTTGAGCTCCTTGGAGGGAAAAAATTGGGATATAAATGCAGTAACCAATTAAATAAAATACCCTTAGCTAGCCACTGAAGTCCACTCTGTTCTGCGCTGCCCCACTGCACGAGCAGCTCCTGACACATCATTCATAAAAACTGGCCTAAGCTAAAAACGGCACATATGGAGAGAAAGGAGTTCAAAAACGCAGGCAAATGTTTTGCACACATTCCGTCTGGGCTTCTCTAGAAGGCAGGTGTAGAAATCTAATAATGTACTGCTCTTATTTGTAAAAGTACAGGCATTCCCACTACCACCACCACTCACATAAGCAAATAATTTCATTCAAACCCGGAAATGGCGGGAGAGAGCTGGAGAGTCCCTGTGACTTGTGAGGAGACCCAAAGAGGACATCAGTGAGGGCAGAGGAAGCCCTTAAGAGACCGGAGGTGCAGTGGCGCTTTGTTTCAGCTGCTCAGCCTCCTCAGGTAACAGCTGATGCACAGACAAGTGCAGCCACGTCCTCCATTTTGATTTTGATTGGGGATAGATATTTTGATCTGGATTGGGGATAGAGTAGGAGAGAGAGAGATGGAGAGAAAGGGTGGCTGGAGGCTTTTCAGAGCATGCTCCTCACTTTACGTGATTTCAATTATGTGCGCGGGAGCCCGAAATGTAACCCCCTATAAGTGGGGGGTGGAGACGACGCTTCTATTTATCTAAAATTATCAGGGCAGTGCAGGGCAATATGCACACATTAAAAGACATTAAAATGTGCACACATTAAAAGACGTTTAAAAGCCGTCCGAAACAATGATGGCCAATCAAGGAAGTCTGAAACAGCTGCAAAGACCTGCCAGGTCTTCAGGATCCAGGAGTATCAAAGAATGGGACAAATTTACATTATTATTGAAAGACCACTGTAAACATTTGAACTCTTTGGCAGGTTTTAAATAACTCTTGCAATGTTACACAGACTTTGGATACAATGGAGGATTGGAAATTGGATGGACTTATAATACGTAGTTTAAAAAGTTACTTAAAGAACCCACGGAGGGGAGGAGGGAAGTCTTGAGATTCGCGTGACCTTAGTGATCAAGATGGGATATCAAGGCTCAGGCAGCTGCTACAGGGAAACCTGGATCCAGGGCGTTCAGGACTCCGTATTATCAACCATAGCTGTCAACCGTCCCTTATTTGGCGGGAAACTCCCTTATCCCAGCGCCATGTCCCGCTGCTGTCCGGGATTGATGATGTCCCTTAAATTTCCTGGGTTTCATGCTCGCCCAGCTCGGGAGGGGTCCTCCACCGTGAGAGAGAGTGCGCACACGAGCTGCCGCGTCTCCGTCTCTCCCTCCCCCCCCAGGGGCGTGTTGTGAGGAGACGGGTGGCAACAGGCGGGCAGGCAGACCCTCTCTTGCGAAACTTCCGCCACACTGCCAGGGGAAGTTGGGGCGGCCTGAGGGAGGAGGAAGAGGAGGGGATGGGGAGGGACGCGTAAGGGTGGTGCTTCAGTGGCCACCGCAGCGTCGCAACCACCTCATGCCGGGCTCGCGGGTGAGAGTCTCTCTTCCTCCCTCCCTCTCTCTCGGGCGGGGAAGGGCCGATGGAACTCCTCGCGCCAGGACGACGGCAGCCCCGATGTGCATAAGCTAAGCAAAATCCCTTATTTTGGCTGCTGATCCCTTATTTTCAAGGCTGCTGGTCCCTTATTTTCAAATCTGTAAGTTGACAGCTATGATTATCAACACAACATTTCTGAACACGTAGAACGGAAAACTTGAGGTGTAACACGAGCCAAGACTTTTTAAATGTTTCGTTACCATCCCCCTTTTGCTCCTATGCAGATTCTGGGCAAAATGTGAATCTCTAACCATTCCCCCCTTCCTGCTTTCTTCACCCCAATTGCCACAATCGCCCCGCACCAATCTCACCTCAGACATCCTGACGTGTTCTTGAAGACGGTTGTCCACTCGGCGTCTCGAGGCTTCGAGTCTTCGTTTGGCTCGTTCTCCCAACCGGAATGGGGGATGATCACTTCGTTGGTCAGGGTCTGTAGACCGTGGTTAATGATCACCATTTTGAGGGGCTCGTAGGAGGACAGGTTCCAGAGGGTGCCTTGAAGAAGAGAAAATGGCAGCGGAGAGTCATGGGAACCTGTGTTGCTAAGTGGCTGTGAAGAATATTGTTCAAGCGCAATCTGGTTCAAGCTTTACAGCGAAACCAAAACTGTGTTTTAACTGACTATGGTTTGTAACAGCAAACCATGTTTTCTTGGGACTGCTGCCTTTCTGATCTTTTAACCATTGGTTTGCGGCCGTCTTACCTGTGCCAACAGCACTGCATAAATGTAAGTATCCAGGCAGGTGTTCAGTAGAGCTGGCAGATACCTGGCTTTCAACATTGCAATACACTAGCCAAACATTGCAATATAATGATATACAGTGGTACCTTGGTTCTCAAATGCCTTGGTACTCAAACAACTTGGAACCTAAACACTGCAAACCTGGAAGTAAGTGTTTCGGTTTGCGAACTTTTCTCGGAAGCCAAATGTGCTCAATTTTGAGTTTTACGCTTCCATTTTGAGTGTTATGCTGAGGTCTGTCTGTTTCTGCTATTTTGCGTTTTTGTGGCTCTTTTTTGTGAGTGTGAGGAACCTGTTTCACCTACTGATTGATTGATTGATTGATTGATTGTGTGACTGCAGTACATTGTTTATTGCTTTCATTTTATGGACAATGGTCTCGTTAGTCAAATTCATGTTAAATTGCTGTTTTAGGGGTTGTTTTAAAAAGTCTGGAACAGATTAATCCATTTTGCATTACTTTCTATGGGAAAGCACACCTCGGTTTTGGAACGCTTTGGTTTTGGAACGGACTTCTGGAAGGGATTAAGTTTGAGAACCAAGGTACCACTGTATCACAATGTCTGAAATAAGAATGTAGAGTCATTGGCTAACTGACTTCACAGTTTTCCCCACATTGTGATTTTTGCATAGCACATACACACACACACACACACCGTGATTAGTGATATATTGCCAGGTCAAAAATGATGAAACCGAAACCACAATATGAACTTCAAACCAGTTTTGCACAATATATTGATATATCGCCCAGCCCTAGCGTTCAGCCCCTTGAGCAGAGGTGGAGAACCTTTCTCATACTGAAGGCTGCATTCCATTCTGGGCAATTGTGACAGTGTAGTAGTTTGGATTTGATATCCCGCTTTATCACTACCCTAAGGAATCTCAAAGCGGCTAACATTCTCCTTTCCCTTCCTCCTCCACAACAAACACTCTGTGAGGTGAGTGAGGCTGAGAGACTTCAGAGAAGTGTGACTGGCCCAAGGTCACCCAGCAGCTGCATGTGGAGGAGCGGGGAAGCAAACCCGGTTCACCAGATTACGAGTCCACCGCTCTTAACCACCACACCACACTAGCTCGTAAATAGTTACGAAAGGAAGAGACAAGTATGGCATTGTTTTATAGTCACTGGCAGTTAGTATCACAGCCCAGGTTTCCAGCTTCTCCCTTTGAACCAGAGATGTGGAACCTCTGGGCCCTCCAGATGCTGTTGGACTCCAGCTCCCATCATCCCTGACCGCTAGGTGAGGCTGATGGGAATTGGAGTCTATCAGGTATCCTGTCTCCACTCTAAATGGCAGAAGGAGCTATGAATGGATTATTAGTATTATGGCAGGGCCAAGAGCAAAAGTAGGCGGAGCAACACATGTAAACGTTGCCTTTATAAAATAGGCTAGCTTCTGCACACAATCCTCTCTGTCCTCTATCTGGGCAAGCAAGAGGCATTATTGGAGTGAAAGGACAATTTCCAGGCAGGCCAAAGCAACAGCAACCCGCTCCAAGAGGTTGGTGAGCAGTGTGGCCTGGGGAAAATCCCAAGGGCCACACAGAAAGGCATGGAGGGCTGCATTTGGCCCTGGAGCCCAGATTCCCTACCCATGCTCTTAAACAGGCATGCACGTAAGAGCTGGCAACGTTAATTCACGAAACAATGAAAACAAATCTACAGTAAACTGAAGTCTGGGTTGAAGGTGCTTAGAACTACAGTTATACCTCACGTTATGTTTGCTTCAGGTTGCGCGTTTTCAAGTTGTGTCCCACGGGGCCCCAGAAGTAACGGAATAGGTTACTTCCGGCTTTCTCCACTCGAGCATGCGCAGACGCGCAAAATGACGTCACGTGCATGTGCAGAAGCGGCGAATTGCGACCCGTGCACGCGCGGGTTGCGTTCTTTTCAGGTTGTGAACGGGCCTCCGGAACGGATCCCGTTCGCAACCAGAGGTACCACTGTAGTGAGTTCTGAAATTCATTCCCACCCCTCTCATTCCCTCTCCCGCCCTCTTCCAAATGTTATGGGGAAGGACCATTTCTTAATGGTGCAACATCTATATTGCACAAAGAAGATTACAGGTTCAAGTTCTGGCACCTCCAGGTAGGGCAGGGAGAGACATTGGAGGGCTGCTGCCAATCAGTGTAGACAATACTGAACTAGATAGGCCACAATGGACTGACTTGGGATAAGGCAGCTTCCGATGTTCCCTTCTTCGGTTTTTGATGACCTTCCTGTTTATTTGCATCTCATTCCACGACTGGGATGCTCAATCTGCATGTGTGATTTATCCCAGCCATATAAGGCAATAAATTTGAATGCATAGGTCTGTAAATCTGTGCTTATTCCTGCTGTATATAAGCAAAGAAATGCCCATCAGTTTTCTCTAAGCTTATAGGGGGACTGAAAGGTGTAAATATCAAGAAGCTGTAATGCACACCAACTTTGGGTAGGCCTGTCTCTGTCCTGTTCTTTTTTAGGACAGACAATACATTTCTTGTCAAGCTACCTGACTTGTTTGCCTTCTGCAGGTCCGAGCCAGGGCTGGTTCTCCAGAGGTTGTTCGATTCCAACTCCCATCCGCCCCAGCCAGCGTGGCCAGGAGCCTGATGTGATAGGAGTTGTAGTTCAACAACTTCTGGAGAGGGCCACAGGTTAGCCACCCCAGTCTAAGCCACCAATGACAACTGGCTTGTGTTTTCATAGGATTGTTTCATGTGGTTTTACCTTATTTATTGCTCGCCACCTTAGGCATCGTTGTGTGGAAAGACTGGAAGAACCCAGTGCCGAGGCCTTGTGGCGGTTCCCTTGCTACGAGAAGCCAAGTTACAGGGAACCAGGCAGAGGGCCTTCTCAGTAGTGGCACTCGCCCTGTGGAACGCCCTCCCACCAGATGTCAAAGAGAAAAACAACTACCAGGCTTTTAGAAGACATCTGAAGGCAGTCCTGTTTAGGGAAGCTTTTAATGTTTAATAGACTATTGTATTTTAATATTCTGTTGGAAGCTGCCCAGAGTGGCTGGGGAAACCCAGCCAGATGGGCGGGGTATAAATAATAAATTATTATTATTATTATATCAGGATGAGGAACTTCCAGCCTGTGGGCCAACTTTGTCTTGACATGAGTCCCAGTTTGGTCCACGAGGCTGTTTTCCCCGAACCGCCCCCACCTGCCCCAGACCTGACATTGTATATGATCAGGTGTGGATCAGGAAGACACACAGCTGGACTGGCCATGCTGAGAACTTGATTGCCCAGCAATCCCTGCAGAAACCAGACTTGAAGTCACACCGGCTGCATCAGCTGCTTGGCCAGGTTCTCCACGGGGAACTTGACCCTCAGCCAATCTTTGCTCGGGTTAGGTGGGAGTTGGGGGCGTGCGGTGAGCCAAATGTCACTCCCCTCGGTGATGACACCCAGGGCAACCCACCCCCCACTTGCTCCGCCCCTGCCAAAACCTGCAGTACAAGGTATGGGCTCCACCTCAACCTCCATAGCTAATGGAAGCTGGTTCTGGTTCACCCACACCAGCAACTCAGCCTCCAGAGTTGTTACAACCCATGTCCAGTCCTGTTTCTGTGTGTGTGTGTGTGTGCGCGCGCGTTTGTGTGTCATTGTTTCATCACCATCTTTATTTGCGTTGCCATGTGTACGGTCATACCTCGGGTTACAGACGCTTCAGGTTGTGTTTTTTCGGGTTATGGACCGCAGAAACCCGGAAGTACTTCCGGGTTTCGGTGGTTGCGCATGTGCAGAAGTGCTAAATTGAGCTTTGCGCATGCGCAGAAGCGGCGAATTGCAACCCGCGTGTGCGCAGATGCGCCGCTGCGGGTTGCAAATGCGTTGGTTGTGAACGTGCATTCTGCATGGATCACGTTCGCAACCCAAGCGTAGACCAACACTTTGCCTCTGAAGAGTGTTTTGCCTATGCATAACATTGATCTGAGTATTAAAGATTTGGGCAGAAACCACCAACTGAGTTCGAGTTCTTCATTCCAGGACATCAACGGTGCTTCAGAGCACAGCTCAGGGCAATTCACTAGCCCTATGTGGTGCTTTGAAGACGATCATCACCTGACGTCATTGCGGCATCAGGTGACTGAAATTTGGCCCCACCCACCTGTCACCTTTGACTCATGAGTGGTAGAGAAGAAAGGATCTGGCCCACTGGCCAGACTGGCTCCCAACCCCTTATTAAATACATAAATAAATACACGCCTAATCTACATTTCTCGTTGCAGATCCTGGGCTATACTTTGCTCCCAGATCTCCATTTAATTCTTTGTTGTTGCTTGGAATCGAGATTGCAAATGTAAACGCTTTAAACGCACTGCCTCCAGTGAGATTGGAGTAGGGAAGGAAAGCAAGAGAATTAGATGCTTGCGAGAGTCACACACTCTCAGGCTTGGTTCCACCCCAGTAAAACAGCACAATAATAATAATCTACTTCCCAGAGTTACTGTCAGGATGGAGGAGGGAGAGACGGCAAAGTAATAATGCCACCCCTCCCCCCAAATTGCTATATAAATGCTAAGCAATACCCAAGAGCATCCCAAGTGAAAGCTCTCCATTTTGAAATCCCTCTTTTCTTTACTTAGCATGCTGCAGGGACACCCACAACCTGCAAAAAAAGAGAGCAAAGCTCTCAGCAGAATTATGTACCTGAGACCTAAGTGGCCAACTGGAAATTTAATAGGAGATGCCAGCTTAAAACTTCCTAGGGGCAGATCAGGCAGAAAGTAACCTTTCTAAAAGGCCTCACATTTCCCCAAAGCTAATATCAAGTCATTACTTGCCAGGTATTTTCGATTTTCAAAACAGCAATTCTCACGATTTTTGCCTACTAAACAGTTAAAATCAACTACAGTGGTACCTCGGTTTTCGAACGTCTTACAAGCCAAATGTTTCAATTTTGGAACGCCAACAACCGGGAAGTAAATGCTTCCATTTTCGAACGCGCCTCAGAAGTCGAACGGCTTCTGCTGAGTTTTTTTCCAATTTTCTCCATTGAATTTTCAGACCACCCTTTGCACTTCAGTTTTCGAGTTTTTCGGACCTCGAATGGTCTTCTGGAACGGATTACGTTTGAAAACCGAGGTACCACTGTACTGAAAACCTTCACAAAATAATAATAGTTGATGCCAAGTGAAAAAGCAGACCTAAACACACGTCAGCATTCTACATATTTGGATAGGCTTGCCTAAAGGCAAATGTTTTAAGCAAGCACCAAAAAAGACTATAGAGAAGGCACCTGCCTGATGTTGATAGGCAGGGAATTCCAGTGTGTGAGTGCTACCACTTTCGATTAAATAAACCATGTTGTTGTTTAGTCGCTTAGTCGTGTCCGACTCTTCGTGACCCCATGGACCAGAGCACACCAGGCACTCCTGTCTTCCACTGCCTCCCGCAAGATGCACCATAGCCAAAGTTAAAGGTAAACAGACCCCTGACCATTAAGTCCAGTTGCGGACGACTCTGGGGTTGCGGCACTCATCTCGCTTTACTGGCCGAGGGAGCCGGCGTTTGTCCATAGATATCTTCCGGGTCATGTGGCCAGCATGACTTAGCCGCTTCAGGCGAATCAGAGCAGCACACGGAAACACCATTTACCTTCCTGCCGCAGCGGTACCTATTTATCTACTTGCACTTTGACGTGCTTTCAAACTAGGTTGGCAGGAGGAGGGACCGAGCAACGGAAGCTCACCCCCTCACGGGGATTCAAACCGCCAACCTTCTGATTGGCAAGCCCTAGGCTCAGTGGTTCAGCCATAGCTAGCTGCTTGTAATCCATGAGACTCTTAATCTCAGGGTTGTGGGTTTGAGCTCTACGTGGGGCAAAAGATTCCTGCCCTCACGGTCCCTTCCAATTCTACAGTTCTATGATTCTATGCCTCAATGTGAATATGGCAGGCCTATTTTAAGGATCAATATTCTGTGAGGACACCAGAAACAATTACGGCAGATTATGCAATGTTGAGATTGGTATGCCAGGAAACCAGTCACCCCTACAACCTGCCTGAACCAGTAGGGAAAGGAAACTGGTTGGACCAAGCTGATACTTACCATATTTTTCGCTCTATAGGACGCACCCAACCGTAGGACGCACCTTGCTTTAGAGGGGGGGAACAAGAAAAAAAAAATCTCCCCCTCTCTGCTCAGCGCCCCTTCAGCGAAGCGGCAGGAGAAACGGAGCCCCTTCCATTTCTCCTCCCGCTTCGCTGAAGGGACGCTGTGCAGAGAGGGGGAGAATTTTTTTTCTTGTTCCCCCCCTCTAAAACAAGGTGCATTCTGTGCATTCAAGGTGCATTCACCCAAAGCCTCCAGAGCGCAGCGGGAGTTCCCGCTGCGCTCTGGAGGCTTCAGGCGGCTACCTTGGAAGCCTGGAGAACGAGAGAGGTCAGTGCGCACTGACCCCTCTCGCTCTCCAGGCTTCAGCGAAAGCAATGCGAAGCCTTGGGAGCGCGGACAGAGCGCTCCCTTTGCGCTTTGGAGGCTTCGCGTTGCTATCGCTGAAGCCAAGCAGCCTGCATTCGCTCCACAGGACGCTCCTTAATTTTTGGAGGGGAAAAAGTGCGTCCTAGCAAAAAATATGGTATGTCAAGGGTCAGGGACCTCCAGCCCTCCAGATTTTGCTGGACTCCAACTCTGCATGCTCAGGGACAATGGGAGCTGCGACTCCAACATCATTTGCTGGGCCAAAGGTTCCCTGGAATCTATAATCGGTACCCTTGTCGCTACTTGTCTGTGGCTTCACACACGTCCCAAGGGCATCTGCTTTTAGGCTGCAATCCTTTTAGGGCCATTCTTAGGTAGGCAGCATGTGCCAGCAGGAATTTTATCTCCCACCTCCCCAGCGCTTAAGTGGCACTTCAGCTATAGCCCAACAGACCCAGATGACTAACAGATCTTTGGTGATATAAAACATTCCTCCCTGCAAAGTGACCTCCGAAAGGGGCTCCCTTAAATTTAGCTGAGCCAAACAGCTTTGGCGTATCCAGGTTGGGATTTTGCTTGTGGCCTTCTTTGGGGTAAGAAAAAGGTAAAGGACCCCTGGATGGTTAAGTCAAGTCAAATGCGACTATGGGGTTGCAGGGCTCATCGCACCTTTCAGGCCAAGGGAGCCGGCGTTTGTCCACAGACAGCTTTTCAGGTCATGTGGCCAGCAGGACTAAACTGCTTCTGGCACAACAGAACACCGTGATGGAAACCAGAGTGCATGGAAATGCTGTTTACCTTCCCGCCAGAGTGGTACCTATTTATCTACTTGCACTGGTATGCTTTCAAACTGCTAGGTTGGCAGGAGCTGGAACAGAGCAACGGGAGCTCACCATCGTCACGTGGATTTGAACCGCCGACCTTCTGATCAGCAAGCCCAGAGGCTCAGTGGTTTAGACCACAGTGCCACCCACATCCCTTTACCTGCTATGGGGTATAGGATACAGTGACTAGGTGTACATTTCCGGGGGGGCAGTTTGCTGCACATTAGCTCTGCTCAGCGCACATCTTGAAAGCCACATAGGGTGGCTGAGAGTGGCTAGTAGGAAAAGGGTAAGGAAGATCGGTGCTGAACTTGCCTCCTCCTTAGCCGGACATTATAGTCCGGGTGTGCGGAACCCATGGCCCTCTGGAGGTGGTTGAACTACAACTCCCATCATTCCTACCCAGTAGCCATGCTTGCTATGGCTGATGGGAGTTGTAGTTCAGCAACACCTGGAGGCCCAAATGTTCCCTACTCTGGCTTTACGTGGTTCTAGATGCCCTGTTTATTGAACATTCACTCCAATTTGTCTGCAGGGCGGTTCAATAACACTGGCTATTTTATGAACATTCACTCTTACACATTTGAAGAGAGGTTAGATGAAGTGTCAAAGGAATAGTTATCCCACAAGTTGTAGTGTATTGCCCAATCACTTTCCTTGTTGCAAAGAGCCCAATATTTGGAGGAAGCGGGTTCACAGAATCATAGAATTGTAGAGTTGTAGGAATTGTAGAACTGTAGGAATCCCAGCTGAACAGATGAAGAAGAAGAAGAAGAGGAGAAGGAGTTTGGATTTGATATCCCACCTTTCACTCCCTTTAAGGAGTCTCAAAGCGGCTCACATTCTCCTTTCCCTTCCTCCCCCACAACAAACACTCTGTAAGGTGAGTGGGGCTGAGAGACTTCAAAGAAGTGTGACTGGCCCAAGGTCACCCAGCAGCTGCATGTGGAGGAGCGGAGACGCGAACCCAGTTCACCAGATTACGAGTCCACCGCTCTTAACCACTACACCACACTGGCTCCAATGGCATCCAATAGAAGGGTTCACTGAGCGAGACCTCCAGATCAACCTTAATCGCAGAACCTGGATCTGCCAATATGTGACTGGATCCTTGGTGAGAATCTGAGGGGAGCATTTTGGCAATTTGGGGGGGGCAGTGGGATTCATAAGGGTTCAAACGGGTGAATTTGCCAGCAGCGGTAACCACACTGCTCACAGCGTGTAGAGTTTCCTGGGAAGAGGGACTTAATGTCAAACCACTCTGGGTAGCTTTGGGTGAGTGGGTAGGAACAGGGTTCTCCTAGCAACTGTCACCACCCGTAACAAACTACAACTCCCAGAATTCCTTGGAGGGGAAGCTGCTTCACGTGATACCATAATGCTTGAAATGTATGGTGCAAATGCGGCCGCAGTCGCTTTTTCTCTAAACTACGGAGTTGCAAATAGAGGGCGGCCTTTTGCCAAGTGGGACACACAAACACCCTGCTTCCTGGCTCCAATAATCTAAACTTCCTGACTCCAATAATCAGCTGTAACCTGCCCTTTCCTCTGCGTTGCTTTAACCTGCTGCCAAGAGTCTTTTGCTACTTACTGCCAGCAGGGACGTTAATCACTGTATTTATTTCCTTGAATCACTTCACTCACTACATTGCAGCTTATGTCCACACAAGGCACAGCAGTAATTATAGTAATATGGATTTTTTTTTAAAAAAAAAAAGCAAGTCACTTTAGCATTTAAACAAATTAATATAATAGAAATAAAAAGGAATAAATTAGCTCCTGACGGCTAGCCATTGAGAACAAGAAAATGAGTAATTAATCCAGAATCCATTACCAGCTGAAGGGTTTTGTTTTGTTTTTCCCTAAGCACGGCGATCCCAGTCAACGAGCCAATATTTTGGGTATTTTCACAGAACATACTATTTTCTGCTATGAAGCATTTATTTATATAGCAGCCAAACAGTGTAAAGCCAATTCCTTTAAAACTAGAAGGTCTGCAATCTGTCCAGCAAGGGTGTTGTGAATTTGAGCATGAGAAATCTTGTCAAAAGCCCTCAAGCGCCAGGAACAAGCGGGTCTGCAATAAAATGTTGCAGGGCATCCTTCGTGTTGGGTTTCCAGGGGTAGCGAAACTGATCTGGCCAGATCTGTATCTTCCCTCTTCCTCAGGTAATACCATCAGGACTTCAAAGCACTGCACACGACTTGCAGAGGGCCTTGCCTATGCTGACTTTTTTGATGTGGTTTATTTATGGTTTATGACTTTTGTAACTACAGTGGTGCCTCGCAATACGAAAAGAATCCGTTCTGTGATTCTCTTCGTCTAGCGGTTTTTTCATCTTGCGAAGCAAGCCCATTGAAGGATTAGCGGATTAGCGCTATTAGCGGCTTTTAGCGGCTTTTAGAGGCTTATCAGCTGATAAGCGGCTTAGCGGCTTAGAAAAAGGGGGGGGAGGGAAAAAAACCAGCAGGAACTCGCAAGACATTGTCGTCTTGCGAAGCAAGCCCATAGGAGATTCGTTTTGCGAAGCACCTCCAAAACGGAAAACTCTTTCGTCTAGTGAGTTTTCCGTCTTGCGAGGCATTCGTCTTGCGGGGCACCACTGTATGCAAATCTTGTCATGTTGTAAGCCGCCTTGAGCAGTGTTTTTAACTGAGGAGAGGCGGCATACAAATAAAATGATGATGATGATGATGATGATGATGATGATGATGATGATGCAGAATGAAACACAAGCTTGCGATTCTAGGATGCTTCACAAAAATACCATCTCACCAGTTAGGAATGGGTTTTAGTGTTATGAGAGAAGGAGACAAACTTTTCACTTTCCATGCCACACATAATTTTAAATACTTCTACCACGTCAACTCTTATTCTCCTTTTCTCTAAACCAGGGTTTCCCAAACTTGGGTCTCCAGCTGCTTTTGGACTACAACTCCCATCATCCCTAGCTAGCAGGACCAGTGGTCAGGGATGATGGGAACTGTAGTCCCAAAGCAGCTGGAGGCCTAGGTTTGGGGAACCCTGCACTAAACTAATGTCCCAAGCGTTGCAACTTGTCCTCCTAGAGGGGGTTGCTCCATCCCTTGTCACTGGGGTGGGGGGTTGCAAAAAATAAAAAACCTCCAACACGCCCTAAAAGCAAACCCCATGCAACATTCCTGCTGAAATAATTTCATCCACCAACATCTCCCCTCTACAGAAAAGAGGGCTCCTTGCAGAGGAGACATTTTCATACCCTGCTTAAACATTATCTTGATCATACATATTAGTTTTTGCAGAGATGTGCCAAAGGGCTTCCCCCCCCCCACACACTTTCCTTTTTTTCTTTTTCGCACACCATTCGGGACATCTTCTTTTGATTTCTTCGCAAACTTGCCGTCCCAGTTGGCAGAAGATTTCCAGCTCGACACATTTTCAAATCAGCTATTGTAAACATGAAACACTGGCTTCTGTAATAAGGTTTATTCTTTTCAAAGAAGATTACGGTTACTCTGCATGGTTGAGAAAGGAGAAGACGCCGTATTAAGTTCTCTGTGTGCAAACAATTAAATTTGCAGGCCCCGTGGCCAGGGGCTTGTTCGCAGAATTCATTTCCAAGGTTTGGAGCTTTTTTAATAATAATAAAAAAAATGGGCTGGGGGCTCAGAACAATGACAACCACTTATTTTTTGAAATCTAACCTGGATTATTTCCCCCTCCCTGGAGGATAACTTGACACCTCCCAGGATTCTTTTGGGGAAGCCATGGCTGCTTAAAGTGGTATTATAGTGTTTTAAATGTATTATGTGGAAGTGGATACAGGAGAACCTTTGCCATTTTCTTTGGGGAGGGGGACATAGTTTGTGAAGGGTGCTGAGAGTTGTTAAGAGAACACTTGTTCCTCTCCTACAGCTACAGTTCCTAGAGTGGTTTAACAGTCAATTCCTCTTCACATGGAACTCTGAGAATTGTAGGTCTGGGAGGAAAATACAGTGGTACCTCGGGTTAAGAACTTAATTTGTTCTAGAGGTCTGTACTTAACCTGAAACTGTTCTTAACCTGAGGTTCCACTTTAGCTAATGGGGCCTCCTGCTGCTGCCGCGCCGCCACCACACGATTTATGTTCTCATCCTGAAGCAAAGTTCTTAACCTTCTGGGTTAGCAGAGTCTCTAACCTGAAGCGTCTGTAACCTGAAGCATCTGTAACCCGAGGTACCACTGTAGGGGCCTCCTAACAATTCTCAGCAAGCTTAAAAATGACAGTTCCTAGGACTGTCAAGGTGGTATCTGGGGTGGCCTATCCTCTTTTGCCAACTGAGGCAAAACGGGAAGCTTTTGCCACCCCAACGCCAGCCCTCCACCAAGGTCCTGCATACTGGCAGACCCTCTAACTATCCCTATTTTCCAGGGATGTCCTTGATTTAGAGATTTCTGATTTGATCCCGGAATGTTCCACTTTTCCTTAGGAGGTCCCTATTTTCACTGAAGAAATGTTGATGGGTATGGAGTGATCCAACCTCCAAGCTATCTGAAGGTAATCCTATGTAGGGAAGGGTGTTTTTTTAAAAACCATTTAATGTTTAATTATGTTTTTACATGCCGTCTTTTTTGCTCCATAAGACGCACCTGACCATAAGACGCACCTACCGTATTTTTCGCCCTATAAGACGCACTTTTTCCCCTCCAAAAAATGAAGGGGAAATGTGGGTGCGTCTTATGGGGTGAATGCAGGCTTTTGCTGAAGCCTGGAGAGCGAGAGCGGTAGGTGCGCACCGACACCTCTCGCTCTCCATGGTTCGCGGACCTCTCCTCAAGCAGCGGGAACGTTCCCGCTGCTTGGGGAGAGTTGCCGGCATCCCGAAGCCTGCGCGCGCTGATCTCAGCGCGTCCAGGCTTCGCGGATCTCTCCCCAAGCAGCAGGAACGCTCCCGCTGCTTGGGGAGAGTTGCCGGCATCCCGAAGCCTGCGCGCGCTGATCTCAGCGCGTCCAGGCTTCGCGGATCTCTCCCCAAGCAGCGGGAACGCTCCCGCTGCTTGGGGAGAGTTGCCGGCATCCCGAAGCCTGCGCGCGCTGATCTCAGCGCGTCCAGGCTTCGCGGATCTCTCCCCAAGCAGCGGGAATGCTCCCGCTTCTTGGGGAGAGTTGCCGGCATCCCGAAGCCTGCGCGCGCTGATCTCAGCGCGTCCAGGCTTCGCGGATCTCTCCCCAAGCAGCGGGAACGTTCCCGCTGCTTGGGGAGAGTTGCCGGCATCCCGAAGCCTGCGCGCGCTGATCTCAGCGCGTCCAGGCTTCGCGGATCTCTCCCCAAGCAGCGGGAACGCTCCCGCTGCTTGGGGAGAGTTGCTGGCATCCCAAAGCCTGCGTGCGCTGATCTCAGCGCGTCCAGGCTTCGCGGATCTCTCCTCAAGCAGTGGGAGCCACCGCTGGGCTCCCACGGCTTGCAGAGAGCTGCCTGTTTGGGGGCTGGGGTCGGGGGAAGCTCGAGCTGCCCCAGCCCCGCGCCTGGGGGGGAAATAATTTTTTTCCCTTTATTTCCCCCCCCAAAAACTAGGTGCGTCTTATGGGACGGTGCGTCCTATAGGGCGAAAAATACGGTAGTTTTTAGAGGAGGCAAATGCCCAATGCAAAAATCCTGAGGATCCATGTGGATGGGTGCTTTGTAACCACGTTTTTGCGCCATTGCGGCCCCACGAAACAGTGGATGCATGAGGGGTTTTTTGGGTGCAGGCTGTAGCCATGGACATGCTATGTGATCTGATTGTGAATTTGGGGTGACCCAGTGCAAAACTCCTGAGGATCCATGTGCTATTACCTCCACCCTCCCAGGCAGCCTCCTTTATCGCTGGCGTCCCTTATCTCCCTCCTGATCGCTGTTATAACTGTTGGAAGCTGCCCAGACTGCTGGGCCAACCCAACAAGATGTCTGGGATATAAATAGTAAAATTTATCATTATGGAATGGGATGTCTCAGTTTTCATTAGAGAAATGTTGGAGGTTATGAACTGGGATCATGCAGCTGTGGCTTCCAGGTTCTAGTGAGTTCTTGCAAGAGGTCCACAAGATCTCGCCCGAAGCCACAGCCTCTCCCTCCTTGCTTCTCTGGCGGCAGTGGCAGGAGAAGTGAGGAGAAGTGATGGCTGTGGTGAGACCTCACAATCTTTGTGAGATCTCACGAGAGTTCTGCGTGTTCTCGTGAGATCTCACCAGAAGCCACTGCTTCTCCTTGCTTCTCCGGCGGCAGTAGGGCAGGTGAAGCACCTTCAGGGGTAACCACCCTCACGAGATTTTGCAGCCCAAGGCAGCCTCCTCAGTCCACCTCATAGGCCAGCCGGCCCTGAGTAATAATAATAATAATAATAATAATAATAATAATAATAATTTATTATTTATACCCCGTCCATCTGGCTGAGTTTCCCAGCCACTCTGGGCAGCTCCCAATCAAGTGTTAAAAACAGTACAGCGTTACATATTAAAAACTTCCCTGAACAGGGATGCCTTAAGTTGTCTTCTGAATGTCAGGTAGTTGTTTATGTCTTTGACATCTGATGGGAGGGTGTTCCACAGGGTGGGCACCACTACCGAGAAGGCCCTCTGCCTGGTTCCCTGTAGCCTCACTTCTCGCAATGAGGGAACCGCCAGAAGGCCCTTGGCGCTGGATCTCAGTGTCCGGGCTGAAGGATGGGGGTGGAGACGCTCCTTCAGGTATACAGGACCGAGGCCGTTTAGGGCTTTAAAGGTCAGCACCAACACTTTGAATTGTGCTCGGAAACGTACTGGGAGCCAATGCAGATCTCTCAGAACCGGTGTTATGTGGTCCTGACGGCCACTCCCAGTCACCAGTCTAGCTGCCGCATTCTGGATTAATTGCAGTTTCCAGGTCACCTTCAAAGGTAGCCCCACATAGAGTGTGTTGCAGTAGTCCAAGCAGGAGATAACTAGAGCATGCATCACTCTGGCGAGACACTCTGCGGGCCGGTAGGGTCTCAGCCTGCGTACCAGGTGGAGCTGGTAGACAGCCGCCCTGGACAAAGAGTTAACCTGCGCCTCCATAGACAGCTGTGAGTCCAAAATGACTCCCAGGCTGCGCACCTGGTCCTTCAGGGGCACAGTTACCCCATTCAGGACCAGGGAATCCCCACACGCACCCGCTTCCTGTCCCCCCAAAACAGTACTTCTGTCTTGTCAGGATTCAACCTCAATCTGTTAGCCGCCATCCATCCTCCAACCGCCTCCAGGCCCTCACACAGGATCTTCACCGCCTTCACTGGTTCTGATTTAAAGGAGAGGTACAGCTGAGTGGTATCATAGTGCTTTATATGAATGGTGTGAATGTTGACTAACTCTGACAGCAAGTTGGTTATGCAGCCATTCCTTGGGGATGGGAGGAAATATAAAATACAGGAATCTTCCTCACCACCTCCAGTGGAAGCTCACACATCCCAAGTTGCAAGAGGTCAGGCAAGAAATCTGCTCCCAATGCAGTAGCCTCTTTGGAAACTAAAGACACAAAGCCCAGTTGTTAAATATATATATATGCTGTGTAAACCCTGCTCTGCAGGTAAGGCGAGCTGGAATCAATTCTTTGCAGAAATGGAGTTTCTGGCCTACAGGATTAGGGATTTGTCTGGCAGAGAATACCAGACCCCGTGGCCACAGTACTGCAGCATTTTCAAATAATCCACACAAATTACATTGCGGTAAGTACCCAATGACGGAAAAGCTCGTTAAAAGCCCCTAACTTCTGCTTGCCTGTCCGAGCCACATAATAGAAGCCGCACATCCTGTATCTCTGATGGGGAACATTCGTTCTGCGCTGAGCCTTATCGCTCACGATAAAATAAGACCTTTCGCTGCCTTGCCGAATCACAACGTATTACTTCCCTTATCAGACCTGCCCTCATTCTTCTCCACACTGAGGATGAGAGAATGGTCTGCTGAAATAATGTTGCCCCCCGCCCCGAGTCCCAAGAGATCACATGCAAGTCACAGTATGGGGAGGGGGGCGGGGAGAACAGGGGAGAAAGCACAGTAAAATAAGAAGAAGAAAAAGGATTGCTCAGTTTCAAGATGTGCCTAAATAAATACTGTGAGATTGCTGAAGCCAAGGCAGCTCCTACAACAACTCTAGATTTGGGGGCAGAAAGCAATGAAGCTCAATGCTGCCAGATTTAGGGCAGATTCGGGGCAAGTTCTTTATGCAGTTATACCGTGGAACTTTGCCAACAAAGATCCGTATAGTTAAAGCTATGGTTTTCCTAGTAGTGATGTATGGAAGTGAGAGCTGGACCATAAAAGAAGGCTGATCGCCAAAGAATTGATGCTTTTGAATTATGGTGCTGGAGGAGACTCTTGAGAGTCCCATGGACTGCAAGAAGATCAAACCTCTCCATTCTGAAGGAAATCAGCCCTGAGTGCTCACTGGAAGGACAGATCCTGAAGCTGAGGCTCCAGTACTTTGGCCACCTCATGAGAAGAGAAGACTCCCTGGAAAAGACCCTGATGTTGGGAAAGATGGAGGGCACAAGGAGAAGGGGACGACAGAGGACAAAATGGTTGGAGAGTGTTCTTGAAGCTACCAGCATGAGTTTGACCAAACTGCGGGAGGCAGTGGAAGACAGGAGTGCCTGGCGTGCTCTGGTCCAGGGGGTCACGAAGAGTCGGACACGACTAAACAACAACAACTGCGGAACTCACTCCCACAAGGCAGTGATGGCCACCAACTTGGATTGCTTTAAAAGAGGATTGGATAAATTCATGGAGGATGGGGCTATCAATGGCTACCAGCCATGATGGCAATCTTCTGCCTCCATGGTCAGAGGCAGAAAGGCTTTCAGTTGCTGAAGGTCACAGGAGGGGAAAGAGCTCTTTTGCTCAGGTCCTGTTTGCAGGTTTCCCTCTGGGACATCTGCTTGGCCACTGTGAAAACAGGATGCTGGACTGTTAGTGAAATATACTCGGAGTCAAGAGTGGATTTCATGCTCTTTATTCAGCTCATAGCGGTGAGGAGGAATGGAAGTTCCCCCAGAATGTCTGCTTTATATACATTATTTATACAAGGGGCCCCACGTGATTGGCTAATTCTGGGATTCTCCTGTAGGCCAATCAGGTCGCGGATTCACTTCCACTTGGAGCTGGATTGGGTGGCTCCTGTGGACCAATCATACTGCTGCATTCTTCTAGGACCAGACTACTGCATTCTGAATCCTATTGTTCTAGGACCAATCAGACTGCTGCATTCTGGAGCCTATTGTTCTAGGACCAATCAGACTGCTGCATTCTGGGGCCTATTGTTCTAGGACCAATCAGACTGCTGCCTTTTGGATCCTATTCAACTCAGTACATAACAGTTAGTATTTGTACTGT